>NC_140203.1:13279874-14479874 GCF_965226575.1 Pagrus pagrus | reverse complement strand
CTGAGTTAATTGATAGGCTATTTATTTACAAATATAGCCACAGATGAAGACAAAATCAATCTTGTATGGAAAAAAGCATTAAAAATTGCAATAATCGAAGAATCGTGGCCAATAATCGAATCGAAGCTCCCATAATCGAAATCGAATCGAATCGTGAGGTACCCTTGTTGGGACACCCCTAACTATTACTGGTACCACTATCTCAATTGTCATTACCAAATGAAGTGAAGTCAAGAAGGAAACTTAAGGAAGAGCAACGGAAATGGGATGCCCCTTCCAGGACTGACATGTCGTAGATGTTCTGTTAGAATAGACCAACATGGTAAAATAACCAATCGACAACCAGGATGACATAATTATAGATAGATTGCAAACATATACTGTATGAAGAATATGGATTTTGAAGGATGCAAGGCAACTTTAGGTGCCGCCAAACAGATAGGACCACTACAGCTGTATTGTTACTACTACAACTACTTTTACTAGAGTACTATTAATCCTATTTTAAGATTATCATTGCAAACCGCAGGTAGTGAAAATTATGAATGATGTACAATAGTTTGACTGTTGGCTGAGTCATACAAAATGTGGATGAAATCAGTTTTCAGTTGCTGTAGTAATTTGTATGATCTGCAGGAGACGGTGGTACACAAATCAGAGACTAGCTTGTAATTCCTTATACTCTGTGAATACTTGCTCCAGAAATTCAGCTCATCAAAGCCCTTTGGCATGCCATTTACAAACAATACTATGCACATTAATAATCCCATAATCTAATTTTTTGAGGAATGCATTTTACATCATGCTCTGAATAACCCAAAACAGCTTTATTTATATTGCAGATAACATAAAGTTCTCATCATGAGTGCCTTGTTTTGGCAGAGTTAAAGCAAACATGTTTCCTTTTCATTATACAGACTTATTGCCATTAACTTTAACACTCCATATTTTAACAGTTATATGGCCGCTATGTATGCATTAGTCATCGTCAAACTTTTTAGAGAGGGTATACGGGCCCAGCTGTTCAATGTTTCAAGAGTTGTCATCATGCTTGTATTTACGCTCGCACGCGCACACACACACACACACACACACACACACACACACACACACACACACACACACACACACACACACACACCACCATCCCATCCCAGCAAAGTAAAAACACAACCAGACTTATCTTGTGACACGGTGGCCACTTTGGTCCGTCAGGTGTCTTTTATCAAAGGGGGAACTCCAGAGGCTTTTTGTGGGAGTCACCAAAGAAACAACCAAAAAGAAGGCCTTAGCGGAGCTTGAATCCCTCGGGATCTGACCTAGTATGGTGTCCTCTCTCTGATTGGTATGGGGGGGGAGTTGTTGGCGAATCTTACTTGACTTTACATGGCAATGACAAGAAGTGTGGTCTAGTCAACAAAACTTTCCACACCACGATATCACTCAAAAGTAAAGAGAAGAAATGATGCAAACAGATGGTAGCAGATTGGAGATGAGAGGAGACCGAATATCTCTCTCTCTCCATACTTCCACTCCTCTCTCCTTCCCTTTCCCCCTCTCTGTGGTGATGTAAGTGTTTTCGGACACTTCTTCTGTAGTATCTTTTTGTGGTTTGACCTGCATATCTGTGTTAGGATGGCAGAGAGGTGACTAAAAGACTTGGGGAACAAAGAAGAAAGGAAGAAATTGAGAGATGGAGGATAGTGTGTAAGAAACAGAAAGAAAGGAAGATAGTCAATGTGTGCGTGTTTGTGTTTGAGAGAACAGCGTCTTCAATGGGAGTCGGGTATCAGCTGCATAACCTCTTCAGTGTCAAGGGGGCCTCATCAGCCACGCACACAAAAGAGCGTCTGACACAATGAAATCGGGAATGAAAGGGATGGGATTTCACAGCCGAGGCAGAAAAAAGAAAAACATCATATCTCTCTCCTCCCTTTCTCTTTCTGTCTCACTCACTTTCTGTCTCTTTCTTAGTGTTTGTGAAACTACAAAGGGAGAAACACCTGAGCCCCTTGTTTGGGCAGCACTATGTCATAGAAGGAATGTGCCGATTGTGTGTGTGTGTGTGTGTGTGTGTGTGTGTGTGTGTGTGTGTGTGCGTCCACAGGTGTATGTGCGTGTCTGTTTGGGTGTTTGGATGAGAGGGAAACAACCGCAGCCAGCATACCTTACTTGCCTACCTACCTGAGAGTCTTTGAACGTTCCCCAGCTGTATGGTGGCCCATTCAGTGATCAGTGGCTCGCATAAAGTGTTTGATCACACAGTCTGAGTGGGTATCTGATGAAACCTGTTTGTTAGCCAGGGAGAGACTGATGTGCCGGCTTGCTGATATTTTGGACTGATATTGGTGTTTTACTTAAAATTAGAAACAGGGAAGTCTCTGCCATGCAACAACAACCTCTCATTTTGTTGCTCTAAATACATACCAGTGCCTCAACTCCTGCTGTTTAATGAAAACATGGCTACCCAAGGGAAGGCCCTTTTACTTGGCTGTCATTTTGACACGACATTACAGTAAAAAGACAGGTGTAATTAATTATCATAATGTGGGTTGCTGTTGTTGATGATGGTGATGATGGTGGCATTAGTGGACGTTTCTGTGAAAATCACATTATTACTCTAGCTATATCATTCTGATGTTTTTGAGCACAGAAAAGCACTTGTGGTTGTTTCATGTCTATTTGTGAGGGATGGACAATTGCATGCCACAACAGAGTGATAAAAAGAGACAGTACAGTGTTCTGTTTTACCTTCTTGAATTTGTGGAAGAGACACAAAGAGCGATTGGCCACCTCCGTTCTGACTGATGAGTCATTCTCACACATACTGTGTAGATTTATGTGTTGATAGGTAAAATAATCACACGGAGAAGATAAAGATGTCAAAGAAACATTTGTAAGTTTATTGCACAGTGCTTCAATTTGTCTGAGTCTCTTTTGTTACCATTCGGTCCATGTCTCACATACTTTAATCAGCAAAAAACATAATTACCATCTGGGATTTATTGTGTTAAGTGAGAATATTGGAAAGTGCTGACAGCAAATATGCCACTCTGAGCTCTGCTCCGTAGAGATTGAGATTTTATTTTGGCATCATGGATCTGTTTTGTACATCTCTCCCTGTGAAGTTTTGTTTACTGCCACAAAAAAATGCAAAAGGGGGTTAACTGTAACCTTTTATTGGAAACCCTGAAGACATGTGATACTGCTTGAGGAGGAGAGATGCCTAGACGGTAGCAGCCATGAAAAACTAAGGTTATGAAGGCTGCAATTTCAAAGACGTCACATCAGCTTATCTATCGACTGTGCTTTAAGTTGGTTTGCAGACTTTATCATTTAAATGTGACATGCCCCACTATTAACTATCACACTACATTGTGGTAACAGACAACAACAATGTAAAAATAAATATTGTATGACAGTTCAGACTGACTGCAAACAGACATTAATAACAGAGACCAGTCAATGCCCTGCCAACTGAGCAGACATGAATAATATATGTCAGACTTCGGCACAATGAACAGATTACATGCAGAGAAAAATAACAGCGGTTGCATGGTGCCAGACGAGACACTAATTTCTACATCAATCACGCAGGAGAGATGCTGTGCCTTGCACATGTTTTCAGGCTTGTTTGTAAATGTGCCCAGCAGCAAATACAAGCCAGGATTCAGTCTCTTGCATTGTTCTTTTTTTGATCATTCCCCAATCTTTACAACAAAGCTTATTGTTTTCATTTTGATACTCATTTTGTTGTCATGTTTGCGCTTATACTCAGTGTAGCTGTCCTTCACGTATTCATTTTCATAACTTTTTTGTCATTGCTAAATGCTATATCAGGGATTCCTAACTCCGCTGCATGAGCAGGAAACACACATAAGGATTGGACAATACAGGATTTAATTGCAGATCGCGATCATGGTGAATTTCCATCACTGGAATAATCATAAATCAGGATGATCATGAATATCCTCACAAGTGACTTGAATAAGCTGCCAAGCTCAATAACGTACAGTCTTACAATCTTGTAGCTTGTGATACAGCTCCATGCCATGCCCACTACATAATTCTGCAGTTACAAAAAATCCACAAAAAATTCCACAAAGACACCTGTGAGAGTTTTTTAGAGCTGGAGGTAACACAAAATTTGAGGGAGGTGCTTCCCTTGTAAGGGCTGAGACACATCCTGCGTGAGCGGTGTGTGACTGCTGCTTTACTGAACTGCTGTGGCTCACACGTGCATTTGTCCATACACACAGCGCTGCTGCCAGGCCTGTGGAGATTGCCTTTTGATAAAATGATCAATAAAGATTATGACTTGATTCTCCATTCGGGAGAGGAAGAAAAAGAGAACTGCGCATGTGTCTCGAAAAAATAAGCAAGACTTCCAATCTGTGGATGAGGTGCAGCTGTGGCCTCGCATGAGACGTGTGTGAGCCACGTTGCTCATGCCGGCCGTGTGTATGCTCTGACCTGTTTACATGCCGAATTGAAAAGCAAGATATTCAGCCACACACACGTGCAGTTTACTGTACGCAGAATATGTGTCTCAGCAATGATTCTCTATGCAGGAAAAACCCTGGTTTCTTCTGCTTTTGCTACTTGATAGGACAGTCATTCTTTACACGACCACTGGATGTCACTTGACAGGAAAAAGTAAACACAGGTTGAGTAAGTGTGTCATCAAATGACCAATGCTGTTGTTTTCTGGTGAGGACAGGCATCACACCAGGTTTTTTGACATATCTAAACCATTGGTACATTGTGTGGTACTGAAAGATTAAGATGATGACTAACGGATAGGAAGGCTTAAAGAGAGACACACCAGTACAGAGAAATAAACAGAGAGGGGAAAAAAATGGGATAGAAGTAGGGGAACCCCTCGTTAGTGTGACAGCACGATGAGTCACCTCTTCGGATGGTAATAAAACTTTAATTTAGAGGTTTATTTGTGAAACTGTGACGTGTTTGTGCAGCCAGGCCCACACACTGCAGCAACACACCTCAGTCTGCCAGGATAGCACACCAGAATGAGAAATGTTAGAAAGACAGCATGATCTACCAAAGTGTGTTTTTAAAGTGTGTGAGTGGGTTTATAAGTATGTGTGTGTGTGTGTGTGTGTGTGTGTGTGTGTGTGTGTGTGTGTGCATGCATGAGATGTTCCTCAGCTGTTGCAGGGAAAGCACAGAGGTCAGGCTGAAAATGAGCTGTGGAGAGTTAAGATGAAGTATAATAGAATAAACAAGCTCTGTCCTTTATTTCTTTGTACAATTTAAGTATAACATTGATTCAGTACAGCATATTCAAAGAACAAGTGTGTAAGATAGTGTGTCTGGTTAGAAGAAAGCTTGTTTTGGTTAGTGATTGAGAACAAAGAACACCATGTGCACCATGCTGAACTCTGAGATGACTTCAATACAAAGCAGTGTTCAATTTAACCCCTCGCACAAAAGAAGCTTGCTTAAAATGAAGCATCAACGTTAGCTGCCACAACGATGTTGGTATCATCGCCAATAATGAATAATAATCATAATCAATTCGAACCTTAATATTTCTGTTTTTGTATGGTGAGAACATCTAAAGCTTTCAGCCTGAAAATTCTGTTCTTTTTTTTTCCAGCCTTTCGAGTTGATCCTTTCTTAGAGATGGGATATTGTTTTAGCACAATGGGTGTGCATTTGTCTCTGATTTTGAGTGTGGTTTGTCTGAGTGCCTGATAAAATCTGCACTTAGTCATGGAATTCTCCTCAGTGTCTTTCTTGATGATAAACTGAACCCAGAGACCACAACCAGTTCTTGTTGGTCTTAAGATAATTCTTGAGCAGTTACACTTTCTTTTCAAGCACAGAAATCAGATTTTACAAAAACAGCTATTGAATGTTTGAAACCAGATGCGGAAGTGGTCACGCTTGCATTCAGCATCGTCTGCATGCAAAACCACCCACAATGCACATTTATAACAAATTAAAGAAACACATGGAAAGTGAGTAAAACAGTATGCAGACAGATATATTCTGTCACAGGGAAGGCAGATAGACATTTAGAGGCCTAAACTCCAAAAGTCACAACACTCAAGCCAAGGGTTATGAGTACTAAGAGGAAAATCCACCCCAAAACAGAATCAATATGTGTTTCTACAAGGAGTGGGAATAACTTAGGATAGGATTCATGATACGCTGTAGTAGTATCACAATACAGTGATTCTGCAGAAATGTATATATTGTAAGACAATCTAACAATACATCACAATATCTGTTTAAGTGAAGAAGAAAAAAAATCCCCTATAAAGACAAAAGTAGGAATCATGTATTTATTCACTGCATTGTGGTGTCAGTTTCACAGAATTTGAAAAAAACTAAGATGAAACAATTGCTTAGCTTCCCAATTTACCTACCTCCATGACGAGATCAGGATGATGATGATTTTGGGTGGCTTGTGTGTTCGTTGTGTTGCCCCTGTACGTCACTTTACTATCACCTGACAATTCTTGCATATCAGGCAGTCTTCATTGATTTTGTGTCATTAATCTTGTAAAAAGCTGAAGACAGACCACTAGTTTGATGAACCTCACCACACGGAGTCATGAAGCAGTGATACTAGTGAGTGAAATTGGCAAGAGAAACTGTAGTGCAGCACCATTTAATACAAAAATATTCTTATTCATTGGTACCAGTGTATTGATAATTGTATCATGTGAGAAAGAAATATGGTATAATCCCGTATTGACATTTTGTCCCAGCCCTAGTTACTACTTTGATTTTGGCAGTGAGTGAGTCTAGTCTGTCTCTCCAAAAACAAGATATTTTCAGACAGGTTCTGAACCTGCGTAACAAACAGGAACATGTAATCATACTGTACAGTATCAAGTCTGACTGAGTCAAACTACGATGATTATAAAACCTCCATGCCAACACAATTTCTGATCTAAATTAGTAGTGAAATAGAGGATGAGGTCTTTGTTATACTGTACACTGTTTCACATGCATGTGTAAATATTTCAAAACTTTTTGTTTACAAAATGCATTTAGCCATTTGTAACAATTAGGACAATCAATGAAGTCTAATAACCAAAAGTCAAGACTGATGATATTTGCTGCCAAATAATTTTTCCATGATCTACTCACATAAGTTCAGGATGTTTATTCCAATTTTTTCACACACCTGGAATTTGAAGGTTTTTTCACTTGCATCTGTGTGTGTGTGTGTGTGTGTGTGTGTGTATGTGTGTGTGTCTGTGTGTGTCTGTGTCTACAGTAAGAGTACTGTCTTTGTTCCTGAGTAGCATTGGCGGTGTGTTTTGAAACATTACCCCTCACAACCTGGCCTGCACGTGGATTGCTATACATGCCAGCTCATCACCAGGCCGGCAGAATGTGTGTGTGTGTGTGTGTGTGTGTGCGTGCATGTGTGTGTGTGTGTGTGTGTGTGTGTGTGTGTGTGTGTGTGTGTGTGTGTGTGTAGGTGGGTGCACGCTTATGTGTGGGTGTTCCTTGATTATTCTGTAGTCTATGGAAGTATAAGGTTAACTACCAGCGCAGCTTGGGCTGAAAGACTACCCAGAAGGGTGCATCATCCTCATCAAAACTGAACCTATGACTTCATGATGACAGTAACATAACAAAATGACTTTTAACATTCATCTGTCTGGATGTAATTACATTTTTCCTTCTTTACCATTTCTTGTTTGCTGCAAACCTATATCTATACGTGTATCCATATTGGATTCTTAATTAGTTGGTGAATACAATCTTATTCCTACAGAAGAGTTTAAAAGATAATTTAAAAAAGGATAATTTTGGTTTTGTAATTCTTTAATAGTTTTTCCCCACCTCTGATCATATGGTTGTATTTGCTTAACAGACTGACAGAATTTACCATTTCCGAGAAAACAAGTCCATCAAGTTCAAGCACCAGCTGACCTCTGATTCAATATCTGATATCTGACGATAAAGAGACAGAACTGCTGCAAAAAAAAAAACGTGTGAGTGTTTTACTAACGTCAGACTGTGTTACTACATTTCCTCTTCCCATTAAGCAATGTCTGTGTTTTCGTATGCATGTGTGAATGGATGTGTGTGTCCATCCGTGTGTGCGTGTGTTTCCCTGAACAGCCCTACAAAGTCCCAACTCTAAAACAAATACAGCAGGAGGTCACGGTTAAAGATGGGCCAAAAGAGACACCACAAGGAGAAGAAGAGGGAAAGAAATGTAAAATAAACCTTGCTGCCTCCAACAGCTCTGTTTATCTATCAGAGTTTACTGGTGACTCACTCTGAATATATATTTTCGTTGCTTTTATGTGTATGTGTTTGCCTCTGTGTGTATACGTGTGTAAGCACGAGCTGACATTTGCTTGGGTGACACGTGTACCTTTTGTATGTACATTAGAAATGTTGTGTTATTTTCGTGCTTTTTATAAACGTTTTTAGCGGATGTCCCCGAATGGAAGTGTTGGAGCATGTACACGTGCAACGTATCTGTGGTTAACCTGGGGTGGCCTACTGCCACTGCTGGTATATGTTTCAAAGTGTATGTTTAGTTTTGTTTTCTTGTGTCAGCTACTGCTACTGCCTCACTTGTGGTTAAATTGAGGGTAAATGCAGTCATCAATCTTGCCCTAAAAGAGAATGGTGATGTCACTCAGTCTTCCAAAGATCTGTCCGGATGATGAATGTTTCTCTGAATTCGTTAAATGTTACGCAATTTCTTTTTCTTAAACTTTTCTGTGATTTGATGTTGAATGCTGGATAAATCCAAGTACCAAAATTCAATATATATTTATTTGCCTAGATATATGTATATTTTATGATTTATAAAGTTGCATACAAAGACTGCAAGCATTCAAGGCAAAATGAGCATAATGGTGACTCCCATGCTTTTTTGACTTGTAAAATCCCAGATTACTGTTGGATCTGCTTGTCACATTGAAGTTATTTGTCAGTAAATATACAGTGCAGTTTGTCTGTAATACCTACTGTAAAGATTTTAAGTTGAAAAGTTTTTGCCCATCAGTATTTTATGGATTTTGATGATGATGATTATGAGAAAATGTCAGACTGAGGGTTTATTATTAACCATAGTTGAAATACATCCACTGTAAGTGCAGTCATAGACATGCACACACAGGTGCTGATCACTTTTCTGCTACTTTCCATCTTGATTTCTTCCGTCTGCGATTTACATTATAAAACCTGTTCTGAAAGGTCAAGTGCCTTCAGTGTACCAAACATGTTTTGGGACACTTTGTGCCCATTACTCACATTCATGTGTTTCTGAGTGGTACGCAGTTACTTTGGGGTGATTGTATTAACAAAAGGGTGAATCATCCCACCCCTGGCTCGATGTCTTCCCACCGGGGACTATTGTAAATATTTGAGAGGAACTGTTGACATGAAGATAACACTGACTAATGGATATACAAGCCTGGACTCAGAAAAGCACTGATGGGTCTGTGGGAGTGATGGAGGAAAGGATGCGTGGGAGAGATATTGGAAGGGAGACGGAGAGGGAAGATGGAAATGTGGTAAAAGACAAAAATTAGAGAGGGAAGTAGGAGTGGGACATGTGGAGAGAGAAGATGGAAATGTGGTAAAAGACAAAAATTGGAGAGGGAAGTAGGAGTGGGACATGTGGAGAGAAAGAAGTGACATAACTGAGGAGGAAGTGGGGAAAGAGAGATGCTGTGGTGGAAAAAGAGGTGACAAGGAAAAGTCAGGTGGCAGGAACAACGATGAAAACTGAAAAACTAAACAAATGAATACTGTAGTCCTCCCACTATAGAAAAGACACATGATGTAGTACTAGATCATTTTAATTCTTCTAATAAAAATTACCTTAAATTACAGTATATTCAGTCTATTATGTCTTAAGTCTCAACTTTTGAAGGTGCAGCACAGTGTTATTTTGAAGAAGCAAAAGGATAGAAGGAGGCTGAAAGGGGAAAACTTTCCATTCCAGCATTGGTGTTTAGTTTGAGATTATATCAATATTGATAAAACTGTCTGTAACGCTGATTTCAGGCAGATTACCTTTACTATTCTGAGAAGTGAATAATGGCAGAAAGGAGGTGACTGCTGCTAATACACAACCTAATACCAAACCCTGAATGAAGTCTGTCTCTCCGTGTCATTTGCCGTGATTAAAATGTTGGAGATGTAATCATGTTTATACTTTAAAATGATAATGATTACAGTGACTTCCATTAACAAAAGAAAGGTCTGTGCAGGATTCAGCCTTGAGATTAAGTAAAACACAAACAAATGATTTCTTCACTACTTTCAAGTTAAGTCTGTTTTTGTTTTTCTTTGCACAATGTTGGTTTCAGCAAGATTTGCCGGGAATCAGCATTTAAATGTTTAGATATTAGTGCTGGAGTCGGGTTACAGGGTGAATTCTTTAACAGCAAACCTGACAGCCTGATTATCTACTTCTGCTGCTGTTTGCTCACACACACATTCACATTCTTCATGTTGGACCCCATAAATCCTGTCATAGTACTGGATAAAACTCTGCAGACAGCAAAAAGCCTCTGGTACTGCACCTGTGCATCCACTGGCAGTTGACAAGTCTATTGCTTTAATATATTATTTTGAAGTACAGTAAATGGTGATTGCACAATGTAATAACTATAAAATAATGAAGCCATCGGCAGATCAGTTACCTATAAACCTCGCTTTCTTGCTGCAATTCTGTCTGCAATCGGGCACAAAATCTGTTGCGGGTAAAGGGAGGTTAATTGGGCATCCAGTCTGTTGGCAGCCTGGCACCATTTCTGTCTGTTGTCACATCATTGAAGACTAAATAATTGAATATTTTACTATTATTTGTGAGTCTGAGGAAAATGTTGTCTTTGCAACAAAAGTGCCAACAATAATACCACTTGGAAATCTAGAAGGGGGGAAGTTTGTCTGTGTCCACTTTAATTTTATATTTTTGAATACCTGGTTTCAGTAATTCTTATGGGGTTTGGCATATTTAAGAGGCATCTCTTCAATAAAAGTGTTCCGCAGAGTTTGCTGATTGATGCAGTTTTTCCAGCTCGATAGATTCTAGTGAATGTTCTTGAGATTGCTGTCCCAAAACAAACACATAGCTCTTCAGAGTTAGGGTGGCTTCTCCATGGCTAAACGTTGAATCTGTTATGTAGTAGCAAGCAGGAACACTAAGCGGCAAGAGTGAGGCTTTTTCCCTTATAAGGAGGAAAACATACTAACTGTATTTGTGGCGTTATCCTTTATCTAAGACTAATGTACGTGACATTTAGAGAAGGGTGGCTCATTGTTTCGCATCTTTACATTCCTTATGGTGCTGTTTCTGTTCTGGCCTGTATGTGTTACTTAATGTCACTGTTTGTAACTTGACTATATCCAGGCCTGGATCAAGTGTTTGGCTGTCAAGTCTATGTTATGCTCTTATACGCATGCTTTTTTGTTCATATATGTTGCCATACAGTTTTTATCTGTTCTGTTTGTTTTACAAATTTCCTGGTTAAGCAAATAAACATGTTGTCCTTTTCATCCTGTGGCCAGTGACTAACAAGATGCAACATCCCTGTATGTTTCATCAGATCAGCGGCCCAGCATGTATGACCACGTTTTGACTTTTGATAATAGCATATCTACCGGGCCAATCAGTGTGATGTTTGTAAATAAGGTTATCAAGTTTTCTCTCGAGATCTATGTTGTCACGTTTTTCAATAAGATGACTAATGGGGTCTCTATTAGTGCGAATTAAAATGAAGTAATTTAAATTGAATGAATGATGAAAATCCTGCCCTTACTCAGAAAAATGGACACCAAGTTAAAAAAAAAAGCATTCATTGGCTCGCAGTAACAATGGAAAATACAATCATTCTCCAATGCTCCAACCATGAAAAGGGCATGTTAAGAATTCCGATTATGAGCAATGCCAAGGTTCAGTCAAATAACCATCATGGCAAAGGGGAAACCACAATCCAAGACATGGAATCTCAACAAGCCATGAAGAATGTCGAAAAGTAAGACTGTAAAAAAGTAGACAAAAAGTCTACAAGGACAAGGAAAGGAATCTTCAGTGGAGGTCTGGAGTGCACTGCCCTATTTTATTCCAAAAATTCAACACACATGTTAGTTTAGCAAGCTTTTGAAGTCATTGCATTGACTTACATCTTACTGACTAATATCAGGGAATTACCCTAATCTTTACCCCAACCAATATCCTGACTCAGGGGTTTTCAAAGTCTGACACTGCTCTTCCCTCTTGTCACGTCCAAAACAATATTAACATTGCAACATAAAATAAACTAATGCTAATGACATTTGTCACTCTGGTTATTATTCTTTGTGTTACTTCTATTTGGGTATACTCATGGCCTAAAACTTTCCACAGTTTTGGGGGATTTAATAGGAAGTATAATTTTGCCAAGGAGGCAGCGAGTTAGCTGCAGACTTTGACTTCAGCTCACTCTTTTTAGTCTATATTCATTTATATTTCATCAAATTGTCACCATTAAAAGTATGCTGAATTAGCTTATAGCAGCTCCTGTTTGAAAGTTCCCATTGGTGTACAGACAACTATTACTAGATTGTGGATTTCTGGACTTTTATGGATGTGTATCTGCAATGGACCTCAAAGATAATGATCTCCTCGGGCGTGCAAGTCACGTGGAGTAAGTATTTGAGTATCATATCTTGGTATTAAGATAATCCTGGGTTGCAACTCAAATAAGGAGTAAGTTTTTTCGTGCAAATGGCAGAAATTAGGCGCCAAGGGTTTTACAGTTCCTCTTATAACCTCCTCATAACCGTGTTACAGCCTACACTGCTCCTGCAACAGCTGACCATTGGCACTTTGGCACATTAATAATTTCACCATGAAATTACGAAGTTTATACATGTATGCCTTCTTGATTTAGTCATGCTGCAATTTTTAGTCAAATAAAAGCATTCACATAGTTCCCAGTGATTTAGAGAGAGACGGGGAACAAAGTGAGTTTATCACTTGCCAGTCTAATTGAATGCAGTGTTTGAGCTGTTGCCCAACTTGTTGGTTAAGCCTCCATGTCTAGTTATGTGTGTGTCTGTATGTGTGTGTGTGTGTGTGTGTGTGCACGTGTGTGTGTGTGTGTGTGTGTGTGTGCTCACGCATGTGCAAAGTTAAGTGTTCCAGGAATCAAAGTGAAATGAGAGGGAAAAAAAGCTCGAGCTCCAAAGGACCTTAACTACGCCCTGAAGGGCAAGCCACCCCCCTGTCCCCTTCACACATACAGACACACACACACACACACACACACACACAGCAAAATAACCTGTAGCCCATAGGTGAACCCCAGAATGAGGAGAAAACAGAGCTGCCAGCAGCCTGCAAAGCCTGACTGTAAAAGTGAATAAAACAAAATGACCCATGCAGAAAAATTGAAACCGTTTTTACTTTCAGAATAGACCTGAATCAAGTATTTTATACACTGTGCTAATATTTGTGGTGTGTTTTGACTGTTTTCCCAACTACTGTTGAGATTAATGATCAACTTGCTTAAGTGCACTGTTTGACTTTCTGGAGTGAACATGGTGATTTGTACTGCAACGTGAGGTACAACTATAAGCATGGCGGATGAGGACCTTATGTCAAAAGAGAACTCAACGCTAGTGGCAGGGTCCAAAATTAGGGTTAACTAGGAAAATTAACCAGCTAAAAATATTTTTTACTGGCCATAAAACTGCATCCTAAATTTGATTAAAGATAAGAACCTCAAGTATAACTAGTCATCTTAAGCATCACTTTAAAGAGACAATTATGAATAGATAACATCAAATATACAACTTTTGAAACTTTTTTTCAATAAAAAACACAATCAATGAATCACATTTTTACACTTGACATCATACTGTTCCTACACTTCATCATCAGACAAGACTTGTCACACATGTCCTTAAACCCTCACTCACTGTGATCCTTGCTCATACATATTGTGGTTTTAAGCTTCATATTTAAGCCAGAATCTCGGGTCGCCTGCGTTTTTCAGACACCACCTCTTTCAAAAACGCCGCCCTCTATGACTCATGTCTTCATGTTTTATTTTTGGTGGCTTTGCACCGGGAATGCTTCGCCACATTTCTAATAACATCAAACGCAGATGTTTTTTATAGCAAAAACATAGACAGCCATTGTGTAGAAAGCTTCTAATAGTAGTAAGCTGCTTTGATTGGATTTACTGATGTCACAATAGGTAAGGTGGACTGTGAGGCTCATATTTGTCCCAGTCAGGACACAAAAAACAACACAGCAATGTAAACCTTGCCCTATGCTGTGATTCTGTATTATTAACTGGCCACCTGGATGGTGACCTTAATATTACTTTCCCGCCAAGCCCAATATTTACCCCACAGTTGGCACTTTACAAGTGCCAATTTTGTGCCCTATTTAATTGTAATTGTGATTTTTTTTGGGCAGGTTGCTTTCCTCATATACATGTCTTTTTTTTTATAGCAGTCATCATATAGCTTTAAGTAACACAAACACCCAAGCAAGCAATATAAAACAGGAACGCCAAGAACTGAGGAAACACTCTCTTACATAAAATTCATGAATAAGACTACATATTGTAGGGTCAAAAACATCTGAGACCACCAGTCAAAACACCTCCAACCATCCCGAATGCTACACCACCCCCTCCAGCCCCAACAATCCGAGTGATAAGCTGAAGCCCCAAAAAAAATGCACATGAATCCCTGAATATCCCGACAGCAGGGAGCCTCCCACCCAGAAATCCTGTAATCCTGGAAGCTCCAGAAACCCTCACTCCAGCCATGATTCAACCCGACTGTTGCTGTTGTTGTTGTTGTTGTTGTTGTTGTTGTATTTATAATGAGAAATTATGTAGCAAAATATAAAAACTTACAAAAAAATATTTATTTTTGTAATTAAATTATTAATTTAACATGTTGTCTGCAACATCAAGGCATGCATCAGTGGGTAACATGAAGGTCCTTGTAGTCTGCTTTTAGGTACCCAAGGCTTTTCAGTGTTGTCACAAATGTGTGGTTGAACGAACGGAACGCATATACTTAGTGTGTTGTGTTGTGTGTGTGTGTGTGTGTGTGTGTGTGTGTGTGTGTGTGTGTGTGTGTGTGTGTCTCTGTGTGTGTCTGTGTGTGTGTGTGTGTGTGTGTGTGTGTGTGTGTGTGTGTCTTCTGGTCAAGGTAGGAGTGTGTGAGTCATGCTGCGTACAGCTGTGGTCCAGATGAAGGAGGCCACCTGCTCCCTCCCCTGCCTTAATTTTCTTCTTACCTCCATCATTTACACATTCTCCCAGACATACAAACAACCTCCAATTAGACCAACCTTGACTCACTCTATGCCTGTACTTTACACACATACATGCTGCACACACACACGTACTTACTCTGCCTCCTTGTATTGGGTAGATACGCATGTTGATGCTCTTTGTTTCTGCATGAAATGGATAAAGAAAGAAAAAAGGGGGGTGATAGATGTAATGAGACATTTTATTAGAAGCTATGCATTTAAGTCATTTTGTAATGTGTGCTTCATTGTATTATTTGCAGAGATTAAACCCAGGACTTCAGAAATCCCAGACATGATTCTTCAACACCACCCTGGCTGACACAGTTGTGGTTTTTGGCAGGGATGGGAACTTGTGATCCAAGTTATATTAGTGCAAACATACCAAATCGCAGCTATCCAACTTCAGACAGTTGTTTGACTCAAGTATCTGAAGACCAGAACAAAAAAAAGTGAACAAAAACAGAACCATGAAAAAGCTGCTGTTGGTTTAAAGGGATATTTTTAAATCTCTTTGCAGTTTGTCATATGTAGTGGTTATAATATTCTGGTTTGGTCCAAGTTTTATGAAGCATTCTGTAGATTTAAAAGAAAGTTGACGCTTAAAGTAGCCTTTGTCAGCAACATTCTCATTACATTTTTACAAAAACTAAAGCATTAATACATGTGTACAGTATCAATATGTAGAGGTGAATTTACTTGTTTATTCATGTTATGCAATCCACCAAATCAAACATGAATATTTTCTTAGTCAGGAACTACTGGATGCTTGTGGTTTGTGTGTTTGTGTCTCATTCAGTCACGGTGGTCGTTGGTTGGACCACACTAGGTGTGTGTATGTTTCTGTGTGTGCGTAAGTTCGGAGGGACGTTGATGTGTTGGTGTGTGTTGGAGAGGCTTGCGTGCTACCTTGTGTTTGTGTGCGTGAGTCCGTATCAACCAGCTGTATCAAATCTGAGGATAAATAAAAGGCATCGTTTTGCCTAATTTCACCCAGTCAACCAACCAATCAACCTGAGATCAGTGTCTGTCTTGATTGGAGGAGGAGATGTGATCTGAACTCCTTTAGGTAATGCTAATTACCCAGCATGCTGTTCTACTTGGGTTTCATCCTAGAATTGGTATTCCTAGATCGAGTCTGTATTTTGCTCCCCTACTCTTCAGGCTCCAATGTCTCACTAAAGTTTAAAGATATTTGACTTTGATTTTGGACATTTTTCTTTTATTGCCTTGTACACATTTGGATTATTGCAACTGACAAAGCAGGATTTTAACACAGGTGTGTTCAAATATGGGGATCTTTTCCTTCTCTGTACAGACTGTAACACCCCCTGAGGCAATGTGATTTTAGATTTTGGGCTATGTATATAAAATAGGCTTGAAATTGTCTTTCCATCCCATCATCTCAGCAATGCAGTTCTTTTGGCACAGGTTTCAAAACATTTGATGAATGTAAATTAATCAAAAAGATGCATATTTATCACATTGCTCATTAAGTTACATTTACTCCGTCCCAGCTTGTGACCTTCCACGCAATCATCCTAACTTAAACAACTTCCATAATGAATGAATTGCATACAAATTTGGTCATTGTAAAAACAGTGACTTCTTGCAGTTGTTTTTGCAGCATTTATATTTAGTGATATTTGAATCTGTCATAAATTTCTTCTAAAGTTATAAAATCCGATGTGAAATCACCTATCAGCTACGTCACAAACAACACAATATTCCTTTGATTAACCGCCTAATTGTCTTAAGGATTATTGATCCTGCCCTCCTCATAAAAACTATTAAGCAAGTCATTACGACCTAACAAACGAAAATGTGTTGTTTGGTGGTGATCTCTAGCAGCTGGTCAATTATTACAGAAGTAGAGGAGGAAGTCAGGAGAAGTAGTATTAAGAGCAACAACTCCATATAGAGAGGGGGTCGGGGACATTGGATGGGTCAAACAATGAGAAGATTTTAATTCAGCAGACTGCTTTTTGTGCCCAGTGTGAAACCAACTGTGACTTATTTTGACTTATTAAAGTAGTGATGTAATGTTGGTTACTTGGGAAACGTAGGTATGTTTCTTATGGAATTTACAGAAGTAACCTGGGGATTACATCCCAAACCTTGATGTTTTTTACCAGACCTAACCAAGTATTTTTCTTGCCTAACCTTATCCAAATAATTTACTTGCCAAAACCTGACCAAACTGCGACTGTACACTGAAGATCCAGTACATGTGTAGCTGTTGCGCTGCAACAATCATGTTGTTTTGGGATTGGTGATCTATATTGTTTTGTGAGATTCTGACAATCACCCTACTCTGTTGTTTAGGTATGAGATGTGGTTGGATTATGATATATTCAATAAGTTTAAACGCACAGTATGTAATTTCTGCCACTGAGGGGTCTCTGAGTAAAAAACAAAACAGAAGACATAAGTCACGTTGGATAATGGGAGTTGTTGTCTTAACTGTATAACAACATCCACTGCCAGTGAAAGTTTATCTACATAACTCAGGTAAAAATTTTCATGGATGAGGTATATTATTAAGTTGTATTCATATTATGATTAGTCTCATTCGCAGACTTCCTCTCTCTACAACTCACTCCCAAAGTTATAGTGACAGGTGGCCAAATGAAAATGCAATGAAATGTCACCTTATAAAGAATTACTGATTTAAAAAAATAATTTTTAAACATTTTTGGATGATATAAGTGCACAACTCAACAAAATATACAACACAGATTGAGCCGTTTATATAGATTTCATGCAGCAATGTTACATATTATATCTTTAATAACTGGGAAGATGGTTTACAGATTGTTGCTGCTGGATTATTTTTTGTTTGAATACATTTTTCACAAAATCTCTGGAGGCGAAAGATCAAGTTCAAGAGATCAATGAAAGGCATTAAAAACCCACTGTACAGGATAATGAAAAAGAATGCCTCCCTCCTGTGGACACAAGTTTTTATATAAGAATATCAAAACGTCTGGTCTATAAATGGTATTTCTGTGTTTATCCCTGTTCTCCATTTCAACCTCCGTACATTCCAGTCAAATGAGGCCTCCCATTGGACCCAGTCAGTAATCAGCCCACTGGCTGGCTGCTGCTGTTCTGTAATAATATTCTAATAAGCAGTGACTGCTGCTTTGATGAAGGCCTGCTACTCCTACTGCTGATCTACTGATCTACTGAACTTACTCCTACTTGGGTAATTAAATATAGCTGAAAACAAGGAAATGGACCACCAGCTCTCCGTGTTTCTGCTTTTCCTCTGTCCCTCCCTTTTCTTCCTCTCACATTTTTTTTGCACTCAGTCTTCCTCTTTGTTTTCTAAATGTGTGCTTTTATGTGCCTTTTCATCATGCCTCACTGGTTTCTACTTCTTGTCCTCTCTCGTCTCTTTTTTTTTTCTTGCTCTCTCATCTCTTTAATTTCTTATTTGTTGTTGTTTCTCAAGTCTGATGGAAGCTTAGTGCCGAACTGCTGCTCTGATCTCACTCCTACCCGGGCAATTAAATCAAGAGAGGGAACAGTGGGAACATGGACCACCAGTGGGAGGATGGGGTAACAGATTTCTTTTCTGTCTTATCCCCTTCTTTTTATTTGTTTTCTTTCACCGTTTGTCCAGGATTTATCCATTTTCTATGATTTTCTCTTTAAGACAGTCATCGTTCTATATCTGTTATCCTCTTCCTTTTGTCTTGTTCAGTGTTTTGCCCTGTCTCTGTCTCTCTGTCTCGCTCTCCCTACCCCCTCACTCTCTTGATTGACTTGAGTGGGTGAAACAGGCCAATTTGTTCTCCCAGGGTCTAAAATTACCTGCCTGTCTGTTTGGATGTGGAGAAGCACAGATGATTTCTGCTCTCCCATCAGTAACCACGGCTCATATCGTCAAATAAAATCAAAATCAGCATTGTTTGTATAGCTCTGTCCCTGAAGAAACCCTGAGAACTTTTGGGGGTATTTCCTGAAATGATATCAAAGTTGTTTGCATTAGCCTGTACCCTCGAGGACCAAAACAGATCCACATTTACAAGCTGAATCACTTCAAGAACTGAAAGAATAAAGGCCAAAAAACAAGTATTGTTTTGTAAATATGTCTCCACATGAGTTCAACAAAATCCAGATTATAACCAAATATCCATACTTGAAGGGTTAGATGCTAAAATCATTGAAGAGCGGTTCATTAAAATGTTGTGTGCCTGGATCAAGTATGATCATTGACAGCATTTCAGATGATTATAGGTAGAATTTATTCCAATTGTCATCCTAAAACTGTATTCTAGTCCCTTGAAGGCCCAGCAACATTGCAGTCAGAGTTTCCTTAAGTAAAATATGTCTGAATTAAAAACAGGCATCTCCCTTTGTTTAACCCTCTCCATGGCTGTGCTCACCACTGGTAATTTCTCCCATTAATCTCCAGATTTCATAGTGATAGAAACTAAATGGGGGTTTCTCAGTTTCTGTGTGGGATATGTGTCGTGGTTCCTGTCTGTATGTCTGTCTGCAGGCTGAGAAAGCTGCTTTCACATATTGCAGAGATGAGAGGCTCATGAGAGAGATCTAGATCGGTAGTGGTGGATATACATGAACATCTTAATTTCTAGAAATGCCGACAGCAGCACCCCATAAAACAGTGAATAGATTTGTTGGAAGTCCTTTCCTTCTGATTCGGTATTCCAGACTTGTAATCCAAATGCATCCCAGTGAATCTGCTTGGGCAAACATGGACTCCTGCAGCAAACTGATGTATGGCAGTTTTCACTTTTGAGGTCATTTTTTTCTGATTTGTGAGTACAAATGGATTGCAGTTTTATATCAGAAGATGGAGAATGAAGTGAGAGCAGCCACACATAACCAAACCCATGGCTTCTGTCCACTAGTTTTTAGTTGTAACCCACAAACTAACGACCAGTAGACCTTTTGCTTTGTCATATCAGGAGCACAGGTGAAACATCGTGTTAACGATTTCTTAATCCCATTAAGTGTTCCAGTATGCCCGCATACATAATACCAGGACATTGAAAACTAGCTCACATAAATGGAATGCAGCCTTTTTTTAATGTTATCATCAATTCCACATGCTTTCTCCTGCTATGACTTGCCGTGAAAAATCTCATTTGAGGTTGTTCATGACATTGCATTGGACATAACTGAGCTGAGCCCTCCTTTTCTCCATGTGTACTTCATACTTGTGTTTTAATTGTTTACACATTTTTAACACCATATGACACAACTTTTGCAACAAATTTGAACATTTTATTCAATTTATTAAAAGAATTCAAATGATATAGCAGTTTCTTTGGTCGTGTAATGGTAACTAGTTGATTAATGGCTCTTCAAAAACAGTCTCTTGTGTAAATGTTATCACTTGTACAGTACAAGGTACCACAAGGAGACCCTGAAACGACCTTCATTAGTGTAGACCCGGCCTCGGCTCAATGTTCTGTTGAGGAAAAGCTCTGCTGAGAGATGGTTTCAAGATGGCTGCAAATATGACAGATAAAGTGCACCTCGGCAGTGGCTTAGGAAGGTGTGAGTGAGTACTTTTTGGTCTCATTCCTGGCTGTGTCTGGCCCTCGTTCAGCTCCCGTTTCGCCGTCCTGTCAGCCCTCATACTGGGGGTCTGGAATTAAACAAAACAAAACAAACATAGTACAGATTCCATTGTGTGTGCGGTTTTTAAACTTGGCTTTTCGGGGTCATTTTGGCCATTCCTAGATGTAATTTTGCTCACACGCAAACACACACACAGATACTCAATATCCAGATGAAATAACATTGCCTCCGTGTCCTAAAAGGTGTATTAATATTGGCACTGCTCTCTCGGATTAGGAAAAAGACAGCAGATATTTCTAGACAGACATTCTAATTTTACTACTTTAAAACACATTTGGAACTGATTTTTTTTTTTCTAGCCTCCAAAGGTCGCAGTTATTGTTTTTTGTGTGGTTTTCAGAGCCAGGGTTTTGTGGCCACATCTCCCAGTCTCTAGTGTGCCTGGCCTTTTGTGCTGATTCTTTGTGAGGAATACTTTTCCACCTCACTAGCTGCGCCGCTCGCCTGTTTTCCCTGCTCATTCTTTGGAAGGAGAGTGTGTTTTTTCTTTGTCAGTGTGAACATTATTTCATCTCTCCCCCCCTGGTCTGCGGAGACTGTGGTAAGGCGGGGTGACCTGAGCTTCAGTGGAACAGAACATGGCTCTGTGTGTTCAAGAGTATGTTAGTGTGTGTGTGTGTGTGTGTGTGTGTGTATTAGAGCTATCATTTTTTATTTATAATACCGTTCAAACGTGGGAAAAAATATTTGATCGGTTAAGATAATATGAAATTCTAAAAGTCACTGCGTATGAGGGCAACAGGCAGAGGCTACTCCATCTGGGAGTGCTCGGAAAATGTACTGTTATCATCATTTATTGCGTTCCCTGTTTTCTCTAGGTGACCTATGCTATTTAGAGCCCGACTGATGTGCAATTCTTTGGGGCTGATGCCGACAGTAGGGAGTAAAACATTCATAGATTGATATATCAGCCAATATAAACACATTATTTGCAGTGATCCCTCTATTGTGGTTATCAACACTTATAAAATATGTAATCGAGACAGGATATTTTACAGTTTAACAATAAACTTAGTTGTCTGAAATGACATCAGTGAACTGAAACACTAAACTTTATTTAGTTTAAATAACTTTAACTTTATTTATTTTATTTAATAATTATATCGCTATTTCTGTGATATGCCAATATCGGCCAACAGTATTGGCCAACCAATATATCATTCTGGCTCTAATGCTGTTGTCTTCTTCATTAATGCAGAGGAGAAAACAAGCAACGTAACCTGTGCTAAACAGATGATCATGAGACCAAACAGTCGTCCACCAAGCAATGTGTGGAAGCATTTTTTTATTAACACCATAGATTGAAAAATGATAAGCAAAGGTGAGGCCACATGCAGTATTTCTAAACTTCTCTCCAGTAAAATTACAGTGACAAGAAATTTGAACCTGGTAACTCGTCACTAAAGGATTCAGTGGACGACAAACTTCAACATCAGTAGTTGATGATTAGGCTTGATGGGTTGTGTTCCTATGCAAGTTATACTCTTTGATGGACTTACTATGTACAGTACAGCAGATGGAGGACTCATTATTCAAATTCTTATTTTAAAAAGTCAGGGTTAACACCTTTTATTTAAAATGTCAAAATCACAAAATCACTGATTGTGCAGTGTAATGGCTGTAGTAAAACGGCACCATCCACGTCTAGATTTTTCACTGTAAACCTCAATTTCACTATGCAGGAAGCGTGTCTGCCATTGCTCAACCAAAACATGAAGAGATTGGCTTTAAATGAGATTTACTCAAAATGGGTTTTTCAATAATACAAAAATTCAGGTGGGATTATAAGAAATGATATATGAATTTTCTTTTTTTTCTGTTTTTACTGTTGAATAACCTTAAGCGGTTGTATTGTTGTTGCTCAAATACGATCCAGAAAGAGGTGTCTTACTGATGCATTGAATAATTTTACGGCTCACCAGATGTCAAAACACTGCTGTGTGATTTATAAAACTATCAGACATGATTTTCAAACTTGAATATCACCACTACCATTTTTTTCCCTCCACAGAAACAAACTGTTTACATTACAAACTAATCTACACGTATCGTGTTGCTGGATGAGATTGCATTACGTTGTGGCAAACACAAACTGAACAGAAGATAAAATCCAGGTCAAAATTACAGTGCATTTTTTGGGGTGAAAATCAATAAAAATGAAAATGATGAGTGTAAACCTGCGTGTCAAAGACTGTGCATTCACCTGTGTGTGCAAATGTGTTTGTCGTCCGTCCTGGGTTGATGACACCAGACCGCTTGATCCCTGTTGTATTCCACAAGCAAACACCTCCACACATTTCCCCCGAGGTCCCAGTAAAGTCACCTGCTAATACAAAGTTTATTGGTCCACAGAGCCGCTGCAAACTCAGAATCTTTCACAAGTGACTTGTTATTGTTTTTAAAGCTCTGTTTACTCTGTACAGCCCCTCAAACACAGCCCCTCTCTGGGCTGTGAACCAAAACCTTTATTAGCTAGATGAGTGCTGGGTGGCCAAATCTGAAAGCGTGATTGTAAGTGCTGAGCGTTCCTGCGTGTGTGTGTGTGTGTGTGTGCTTGGAAGAGCGTAAGAAACCATAACAGAAACTTTATATATTTATGTGCATGCCTGCCTTCGTGTATCAGGTGTGTGTGTGTGTGCGCGCATGTGTCTTTTGACCAGCTGCTGTGGCTGTGTTGTGGTGTGGTTGACTTCACCTCTTAAAATGTTTGTGGGTAGGTGATTATTGCATTACTTGTTTGTTGTTTTTACAGAGTCTGCATTGCAAACCAGGCAGTTGTTTATCTCAGCCAGCTATGCTTTCACCTGCTGACAGGTGCTGTGCAGTGTTGCATGAAAAAACATTAGTGCAGCGCCCGTTCAAAACATGCTGGTCAAAAGGGGCTGATTGATTCGTCTGTGATTTATTTGTGAATTCTCAGAGGAGAAATCTGGTCTCGGTCCCAGTAATTTCAAGTAATGGGAGGGTTTCATAGATCCAGTCTAAAGCGTCTGAACTGCTCTGACTTATTGTCCCCAGTAATATCAAACATGCTTGATCAGATCTGTATGGACCAGCAGAACCAACGAGAGAGGCATCCCAGAGCAGCTGACAGTGTTGCCAAGCAATGATAAACATTGTAGCACTTGAGGCTAACGTTAGCTAGCATCTCACTCACTCATCTCACTCTCATTTCCTGCAGAAGAATAAAAAGCCTGTGTTGACTGGGTCTCCCCACTCATTCAGAATCGTTTTGTCTTTGTTTCACTGCAACGCATCACCACAGCAAGTTGTTGCACCACGCTAAAGTCCATTTCGTTTACATCTGTTTCACCATGAGATCACATGAGAGAGATCTCGTTCAAGCCCAGCTTCAGTCTGCAGAGCCATGAACCCAGAGCACTGAAAACCACTGAAAACCAATAAGAAAACTGAGAACACAAAGTGGTGTTCTCTGTTTATTGTTTGCTGTTTATTGTTCGTGTCATGAGTCCAAATTCAATACTAGTTTTACTACTTGACGCCTCCTTGCAACACACTTGCCAAGTGTGTAGTAAATCGGATGAACGGTACTTGAGATATAACCTGCATACAGAAATTCCTTGCTTTATACAGTAGTTATATACATTATTGCTTTTTGTATTCTACTCTAATTAAAGCATATGTATCACAAGCACACACACATAAGAAAAGTAGACAAAATGTAAGTGGTCCATCCAGTAGTCATAAAATCACAGGTCTCTTGAACAAGCATTCCCTATTGTTTTTTATTGTTACTGTTTTTTACATAAAGGAGCAACAAGGACCTTTACTAATTTATAATGGGTTTTGATGGAAATGCTATAGCATTGCTGCCACAGCAAGTTCTGTGGTGGCCAAAATCCTTGAATGCTATTACTCAGAAAAGTCATGTCAGCCTTTTCAGTTTAGCACAATGATGTCATCAAGTCTCTTCTAGCAACTCCTTCACTCTGGAAAAAAGTACATATTTACCAAGTAGTTTTCATCATCTCTGTGTTTAATGTTGCATTTCAAAACATTTCTGATGAGTTTATTCAGTCAGATAATTAGGTTGGGTGCCAAAGATTGTGTTGTTGCAAAATCAGTTATGGAAGTAGGAAATAAGGTATGTGATTTGTTTTTGATAGACAGGGATTGAGAATCATTTTGCTGGAGATACACCATGTTTGATTGATATCAGCCATGGAAAATGAATCATCTTTTGATGTTTAAACTAATCCACACACCCAACCTCGAAAAAGGTGCTGTGCAGCAACTTTATCACACAATACTTCAGTGTGAGATCTACATTTTCATGTTAGTCTTCATGAGTATTTTGCCAGTTAAACATCAACAAACCCAACTTGCTGGCTCACGAGAGGACATTCAGTCTTATTCAATGAAAATAACGTGCCTACTATGATGCATTCCTGTTGTCTCAAAAATGTATTGATTTTTATTCTAGTCCAAGCAGGACTAGAGAACGAGTCATACGTTTCTGATGCTCTGTGCTATTTTAATGTATTGCCATGAATTGGAGAGCAGTTGCTAGGATTTTTAAATTTGATGCAGTCATGAATTTATTCTGAAGCGTCTGTGGCTCTACTTTATACAGTGTCTCCTGTCACCATTGACACTAATCTGCCCTTGTTGGCAGCTTTCCAGCCAATTGAGCTGGGCAGTCTTGTGCAAATAGAATTGGCGGCAGAGGCATTCAGTGACAAAAATCACTACAATTGTCTGTTCCTGTAGACGAATCAGTGCGTGACAATAGAAGCAGAAAAAGAAATGAAAAGCCTCAAGAGCCTGTCACTATAGTATCAATGATTTCACCCATTTAGCTGAATTTCTCCTCATTTTTCACCCTGCCTCTTCGCCAGGACCAAAATGCAACTTTTTACGAGACATATTCTCGATTACAAGCGGCTGTATTAGCGAGAGTGGTGGGAAAAAACTGCTGCTTTATCATAACACCGGTTTTTATCTCTGCCGTCTGGAGTCTTCCAGTTATTACCTTTCATGCAGATGCAGAACATACGCGCCGGTTGGCCGTTGGTGTTGTCTTTGGGGCGTGTTAAAGCTTTTTGCAGTTTTTTGGCTGAGAAATAGGTGACAAGGTGATGCAGAAGTCAGCTTTTATTTTATTGGTGTGTTAGAAATCACCCTTTATATTTCAAGGGAAAAATGTCACAATTGTAAACTGAACATTAAAGTGGGCTGAGCCTGCCGCATGTTGTGTGAAAGCTAGAAAACAGCTCCTTTTAGGAAAATTAAATAAATGTAAGACATGAATTATATTTTTGTGTTCCAAATAATAATTGGCTGCTTTTTCCAGAGCTTTCAGCTAAAGGTTATTTTTCTGTCTTCTTTTCTTCCTTTCTTCCTGTCTTTCTTCTTTTCTACTACGGTTTTTCCACGGTAAGATTAAAAATTTGGTTGTGGTTTCCAAGTTTTCTTCTCTTAGACCTTCCAGACAGAGGTTAAACACACAAGAATCAAATTCTGACAAACCCACTGTGTCTAATGTTCCGTTAGGATAAAAAAAAAAAAAATAAACGCACAAATCCAACAGTTACTCCTTTGACAGATAAAAAAAACTGACTCTAAAGGCACTGACAGTACTGAGGGATATTTTTTGGGCATACGGGCACATTCTCTGGTTCGGAAACGTCAACACTCCAGTGAAATAAAGGATGCAAAATTAAGTTTAAACACACAAACATTCACCCCTGAAGCTTTTTCTGTTTGAGGGGCGTATTCATGTTCACCATGATCATCTGAGCTGTGTGGGAACTTCAGAATAACACATGGTAACTTTTTTTTAGAGTGGCTTTTCTCTTCAGTATGGAGCTTATCAGGAGTGATTAACAGACATTGACAAACATCCCTCTGACAGCTGCTGAGGGATGAGACTCTATGCCAATGTTCGCTTTTCAAAATTATTTTATATTTCACTGTCAGTGATTTCAGTGAATATAATGTACAGTTAGGCATTTAGTGTAATTTGCAAGAGGCTACACGCAGTTGTTACTGTTTACTGTAGTAAGTCACTTTCTGTTGCACTTCTTTTACTCTTCTTCCAAACTACACCTCTTCCTCATCTCTCTCACCTTTCCTCATCTTTTTACCTCCCCCTCATATTCTTCTCTCTCTGTTTAGTAGGTCAACTTGTCCTGCCTCCTCTCTACATTAATTGTTGTCTTGCTTTATCACGCAACCATTCACAGCTGGGACGCATTAGACCTGTGTCTGTGTCTGTGTTTGAGTGTGTGTGTGTGTGTGTGTGTGTGTGTGTGTGTGTGTGTGTGTGTGTGTGTGTGTGTGTTTGTATATGGGTGTGTGTGTGTTCACCAGGCCAGGGTAATTCCCCCTCTGTCTTTGATGAGCAGGTTGGTCCAAGGCTCCGGGCTGAGTTCTGTAAGATGCTTCACACTTGGATGATTATCTGGTGTTTGTAGTTTTCCACACATTGCTTCTGTCTCTCATGTGTCATGTCAAAAAACGAGACTGCCAGAAAACTTGCCGTGTGTACGATTGCTTGCTTGCAGGCCTGCGGTACATGTTGTAGTGGGAGAAGCTCATGCCATTTGTCGTCTGTCATCAGCTCTTTGTCCTCTCTATCTCATCTCTATGAGACATTGTTCTAAAGAAGCACGATCTCTAACGTAGTGCCTCATTCTATGTATTGCTCATGATGTTAAATGGGCAAGTTTGTTACTTAGTCTATTAAGTAAACAAAATAAACTCACAAAATGTCTGGATAGAGGGTATTTTCACAGCTTTTTTCCTTAGTACATAGTACATAACAGAAAAATATGGCTGTTTGCCATCTGAATGCCAGTTTGTAATTTTTTTACCAAACTAAGATGAACCTAATTGCCTCTTTGACGCATCATAAAACACCCTTAATTCAAACTCAGAAAGAAACAGAAACAAGATGAATCTCACTTGATTCGATTTTCTACAGCTTTCTTCAGCTTTCTACAGCTTTCTCTCTGGTTTGGTCAAAATAAATCAATTCACCGAGTAAGATGTGAAAATATTCTAGCTCTACATGCCTTTTTCGCCCGCTATTGGTGCCAGACTCTGATGTGACTCTCTCTCTCACTGCTCTGCTGGCCCTCAGTGGAGCCGCTGTAAATCACCTCTATAATGTATCCCCTGTCGTTAAACTGACCTCTGTTGGTCTCGGAGGTTGGGTCCAGCCGTGTTCCCTGGGAGGCTGGTAGAGCTGTGTTGCCCGCCCGCAGTGACTCCCCCATGATCCAAGGTTGCGATGCAGGCAGACTCTAGTTAGCTACTAGGAACACTTAGCTGCTAAGTGAGCTAACCAGCTAACAGCAGCTGGTCACTACAGAAAAAGATAGATAAAGCGAGTATAGTGAGCATCAGTTAGCAGTTAATCTAGTGATTAACTACCCCTTATTTGCCTGGAGTGACCTTTGACAGTTGGCCATATCTTACACTGTTAAAGTTAGAAACAGCCAAGAAACCAAGTTTGGGTCAAGTCCTTGGATTTGTTTGAGCACCTATAATATATTTGGCTCTCAGACATTTGCTTTGATGCTACCTGAATGAGAGCAGCTTTTGAATACACAGCTGCATATCATTGACATGCAATGTCATGATTTTGGAGCAGATCAGTTTACACTTTGTGTCAATATTTGATTTTCTTTTGGAAGAATAGATATTATTTATGTGCCTTAAACACAACAACAGCATTGCCAGAGTTATATGATATTTTCACCCTCTCCCTTATTCATTTTAATAAAGCCTTGTAACGTCTTGTTCCTAACCCTTCTCTTTAATTCTAGCCTAACTTGATATCTTTATCGGGTGAGTCATGATTCTTGGATTCCACCAGTTAACATGTCAATGGCCAGATGTTTCTCTATATTTGCATGTTACCATAGTCAGACAACAAACATATCTGTTTACCTATTGCAGTCTGTGTGTGTGCTACCTGGTGCGATGGACATGTCGTAACATAAACATATATGTGGTATATAAGCCGAAATGTTGCAGCACCTTAACCGTGACATGTCAAAATATAGCTCGATGGACATGTGACAATGGACAATGCTTATTCTGGAAGTGAAAGTGTCAGGAATTCCATTGTCAAATATTCAGTAGTTCATCAACCCGGAGCACAAGATTGGGATAATGTTTCCACATTGAATCCGTACTGCATCAGTTCACACAGCAACATGCAGAACAATCAGGTGGGAGCACATAAACAAAGCTGCAACACTCATTGTGGGATTCACTCATTTACCCATTTTCAGCTTTGCTTCCATCCTGCCTGAATAACTTGCGCTCAGACAGGAATTAGGAGCAAGACCGCATAACAACCCTCTGAGGAATTTCAGTGTGGAGGTGATGTGGTGTGCTTGGATCATTCATTCACCCAGCTTTGTTTAATTATAGGTCAAAGACACCTCAAGGTTTGTGGCCACATCCATGTAACAATTCAAAAGGGGGAAACCCCCCTGAGGGTACCTCCCACACTGTAAATAACAGGATCCTGCCATTTATTTCTCTGGCTGTCCTTGTTTGAGGATTTATGGATCACTTCAGTGATCCATAAATTGTTTTGTGGAGTGTTTTGTTAAAGCACTCCTTCAACTCAATATTTTGTACATGGGGCTGATGATATTTAACAAAGTATATGTTACTAAGTGGCATCCAGCAGAGGCAGTATTTTCATAGTGATTTATTACTATTTGATACTATACCAAGTAGCATCAGAGGTGCAAGTGAAAACACACAACAGTAAATGTATTGTATCATCATTAAGGTACTCAGTCCGTCCCTCCTTCCTCCTCTTGTCTCCCTGAGGTCCTCATCCCCTCTCTTTTGAAGTCTGCACTCAGTCCCTGATTGTTTTGATCATTTGGAGGACCTGAGTTTTAAAGCCAAGGTAAGATAAACTCTCAGTATAGAGTACATCTGGATGAGAAAGCTCTGAGGGTAAAACAACAGGAGAGAGAGAAAGACGGCCAGCAAGATGTCATGGTGAGGACAACTACAGGCAGAGCTGAATGACCGCGGAATATTAGAGAGGAGGAGCTGACTGAAAATAAGACAACAAAGCAGGACGAAGGTGTAAATGAATGGAAATGTGAGCTAAACTTGTGCATCCCTGCTTCTGAGAGCAGAACTGCAAGGCTAACTGTGTTATTATTTTTAGAAAGAGACATTGGTCTTGAGCCATTGAAACATACTCTTTTGCTTTGAACAATACAAGCCGAGTACCATCTAGTTCTATTATACCCGAGAGAAGGCAGACATCTCTACAGCTGATATCTCGAAAACTCTGCAACTTGCAACAAAACAATCTAGATGGAGAAATAGCTGTACAGTTAAAAGCCAAAATATGTACTTTTTGATTTTGACTTTAACTGTTTCTTTAAATACAGGTGAAATAAAATAGAAGCATGGCGAGGTATCAGAATGCACAACAAAGTGTTTTTTCTGAAAAATTGTTATAACATTAGTTTAAAAGTCTTCCTTTAAATCCTGTTTAATCTCAGTTCAGCATGGTGAGGTACAGGACAGGGTCATTAGACGATATACATGGGAGGCTGAATGGAGCAACAGTAAGACACAGTTAGGGGTACGTCCACCTTATGAAAGACACATGGAAGTGAGCAGCATGAGGCCAAATGTGCAGTGAGCATAGGTTGGTAATGTGTGTGTGTCCAAGTCTGCATTTGAATGTACGTAATGTAATGTAATGTAATTTGCTCTGTGTGTGCATATGAACAGTAATTGTGTGTATCTGTATCCTCTTGTAGTTTACTTTACATTTGACAATGTTTGTATGGATATAAGCATGATTAACGGTGTGTGCTTATGTGTGTGTGTGACGTAAATTGCCGTGAAAGCTCTTAAAAGACGCTTGGGTCGTCATCAGTTCTATCTGATCTATTTCATGCAAGAAAAAGCCCAACATCATAACGCCTGCCATATGGAGATTGTTACTATGGAAAGCAAAGCAAAAGAGGCTGCTTGTGAATGCAGGTCGCACAGACTGGACTCTGCAGGAGGAGACACACACACACACACACACACACACACAGGATAGAGGGATATTGGACAGTTACCAAGGGGAATCAGAGATAAGGAAATTGAAGAGTCTCTTTCCTCTGTCTCATTCGGCTTGTTTTCTCTCTAAACAAACAGCCGGCAGCAGCGCAGCTTTTAGGAGCCCTTTATGAAATAGTCTGACATCCTTTATAGGACACACACACAAAACTAGACTTTGGCACACAAGTACAACAGGGGTTAACTAATTCCAGCAAAATAACACTTCCCGCCAAATTTAGCAGCTGCAACCTGAAAACACTTTGAACTGCTGGAGGTCTCCACCAGACGCCACCAGTCAGTGGAGGTTACGAGCTATCTCACATCTGGATCTGTAGGTGACCTGAGGGGAGAGATGAAGAATGCCAGTCTAAAAACCACCACTGTCTTCGCACAGACTCAACGCTATAGTGATCAAACGGTGAGGCGGTTAGTCCTTCCAACTACAGCCCAGCATGACAAAGACAAAACACTGTCATGCACACATACTGCCCATTCTCACAGATGTCCATGCGGCCATAGCGCCTTTACAACACACAGACATTTTGCACTCACTCACACATGTACCCACACGGAGTCTGGGCACAGTGCTGTGAGTGACATTGTGGTTGCCCATCCTAGTCTTGTTCTGCCATAACCACCATTTCCTCCAAAGCAAAAAAAAAGAATAAGTCTGTGAGGCCGCAAAGTCTCCAGTGACCTGCGGTTCCTATTAGCCGCCCATCATTTTTGACAGTCTAATAAAGCCAATTTTTTTTCAGGGAAGGGCTTTTCCTTTTGTTTTCTCTTGTTTTAAGCCTTAGTTTTGAAGTTAATGTCTGGTACTGTTGTCCACAGTGTCTAGAAGATTATAAGCAAGAATGCAGTGTGGAATGGTTCGTCTTTAGTTTTATTTGTTAAAGCTGTAGCGGTGATGATTTGTGTGTCTATGTGTGAATCCGGTTGCCAGACTGTGGGGACACCCTCAGGGCACCAGCCAGCCAGTGTCTGCTAAGGACACAATAGTTACTGTAGCAGCAGAGCTGAATCAATTTATAGCTTAGTTGTCAACTATTCGATTAATTCCCACATATTAAGTCTAAACCCTCTGATTCCAACCTCTTTAAGGTGCTATATGTGCTAAGAATTTTAGTTTAAAACATTCAAACATTAACCAAAAGTACCAGTATATAGAGTGTTGCAGGGATATTTATCGTAGTTAGCATGCTAACCAGCTAGCCCCTTACCACTTTGTACCTCAAGAGGTGATAGTCCAATAGTAAACAACACCCAGAGCTCTAAACTCCCAGTCTGGGCAGAGTCAGCGAAGGAAACCACTAGCTGCTTTGCTAACTGAGCTAACAAGCTAATGGCAGCAGTTAGTAGTTACTCTGCTAATATAGTGCCCCCTATTTGCCAGAAGTATGAATTCGACAGGTGGCCAAATTCATAAAAATTGCACATTTTTTAAATGTGAATATTTTCTGTGTCTACTATGACAGTAAACTGAGTATCTTCAGGTTTGTGGGCAAAAAAGACATTTGAGAACATCATCTTGGCTTTAAGGGAAAAACTAGCTGTGGTTGCATGGACATTATTTTTGACGTTAAACAAAGAGATCCAATAAGATGAGCATTTACATGCCAGAATTTAACGTTTGGTTCCACCCACTATGAGGCGTTGTGCGTGACAGAAATATAACAGAAGTAGAATGTGGCATTTTCTAAATGTAATATGAAATTCAATTCATCCATTCGCTCTGCCGCACAATTTCTTTCACAATTTTGACTTTGTTCATCCTTTCAAACACTTGTTTGAACAACTTGTTGTTTCGAGCCTTCTTGACCATCAAGGCATTCAACAATCCTCAAATCTTTTAAGATCTCCAGTAATTCTATCGGCCACAGTCCACTTCTGTTTTGCTACCACCATGTTACTGTCCCTACCAGAAGCAATGTCCTCTAATGTGAACATGTACAGAAAGAATATATTTGATACAATCAGAGAGAAAAGATCAGATTGAGCCTCTACATGGTTTTTAGCCACTAATATTTTCCTACTGAACAAATTTCAAAAGGTTTATACTACCACGGTCTAGATCTGATTAAACATTCATTTCCATTAGACCGGATCAGATCAGAGTCCTCTGATTGAGGCGGTTATATGAGACATTTGTCTTTTGATTGGGGTATAATTCTGATTATTAGTGATGTGTTAGGGTCCATGTAAACACAACTACTGACCGACAAAAATGTTTACAATTTTTGACATTTTACAGACTAAACAACACATTGGCTATTTTGAGAAAATCATGTGAAAGTGGCAGTAAAAAAAATCATTAGTTGCATTTTTATGTAGCAAGTACACCAGCTATAGTGGCGTCACCTGCTGATGCAAGTCAATTTCTGAATGCTATTAAAAATGATAAATATAAATAGTTTTGATGGTGTGGAACTTGAATCCATAAACCGTAAAGACATAGCCAATATCAAAAAATTAAACCATGATATTGCATTCCTCCTCATAAGCCTATGTGGCTGTGTGACAATAGAAAAATCAACCCATTACTAGGATTACACTAAGCCTTCACACATGACTTTAATTAGGATTTCAAGCTGTGTGATTAATGGCGAATGATGGTGTCTCATATACCCTTGGGGGCTTGAAAGCAGCACACTAAATAATTAAATGCAATAAATGTGTTTTGGGCAGTCATCGTTGCTATTATGTACGCTCGCCCTGTATGACGGCTGGAATTGGGGACATGGGGCCAGAAGCTGTTTATTGCTTTCATATGGAGCCAACATGTGTTTTACATTTACCAGGAGAGTTTTTTTTGTTTTTTTTACTGTAATATGTACACTCAGGGTGCTCTTACTATTGAGACATCATCATACTGCCTCTACTTATCATTTGTTAGTAAAACTAATACTGAAACTTAGAAATAAGAACCAAAGCTTGTCTTGAATTAGCAACACTTTATCATTTCTCCTTCATGTGCTGCTATAATTTAAATGGATTACACAGTTTTCTTTCATAATGAATTGGTGCAGATCAGATTTTGATACACGCAAAGTAAAATCTAAACTGTAACAGAGGTGTAGCATTACAGTCCTGGCTCACCTGCACGGTTATGACTGTGGTTTGTTTATAATTCATCAAGCGCATTTATTTGGCTGCTTTTGATGAGCAGATTGCAGTTTGACTATTATTTCAGTGTAAACAAACACCAAAATACTCTAAACATTCATTCCTCATGAATTTGGACTGTTTTTCCCTGTTGTTTTTTTTTAACATCTTGAACTTGTCTTGTAATGCACACCAGGTAGAGATGGTGTATGACACGCTGGCATGGAGCACTTGCAGAGTATAAGATCAATGGGAAGTTTTCTTCTGTGCTGAAAGGCAAAGTGCATCACTGAAAACCCATCAATGTCCCTGATGGAACCACATCTTGCATGCGCGCACATGTGTGTGCGTTCACGCACACCACAACCAAACCATCACAGGACTCGTCTTCTCCATGATTACCCCTTTTTTTAAGGCCCAGATGGAGAAAAGCTTGGTTGACATGAAGCAGGCATTGTTTAATTCTGAAGCAGAGAGGAGGGCAGAGAAATGGGTAAAATTACTATACCCTGTCTCAATGAGTTAACTAACGCCTTTACCCCAACTTGTGGGGTTCATAGGGATGCTTCATGCTAAAAGGGATTATATACATGTATTATGGTCACCATCACCATTAGATAGCATTCTCTCATCAGTGAGGTAACTTCTTTTCAAACTACCTATGACATTAAACGTCAGTATTTGATGACTCAACTACTAAATCAACTGTGTTTGCCATCATAGTGTTGCCTTAATTGTTCACCTTAATGCACACACAAAGGGGAGGCCTTTCTGTTTCTCCCTCCCAATATGTCTGTTCTGTTTACTTCAGCACTATGGTTTATAAAGTTGGCCAAAAAAACACACGTTGCGTTTTTGGAAATTTTTTCACTCACGATTGAGTTTTCACAACAGCAGGTGAGCCCCATATGGAGGAAGTGTGTGTAAATCATGTAGCCTATCAAAATCAATGGGGCACTGAATGACATTTTAACAGCAGGTGCTTTCAAAAGTTTGTACGAAACAACGGCGTACAGTAAGTAGGTCTACATTCAATAGAAGAGGTTGCATTACAATTGCTTTTAAAGGAGGGAAGTAATACCAGAGAACATCTTCTCTGCAGAGCATGTGCGATTGTCCATAGATGGGAGGGGTAGGGTGAGGGATGGTTGTCCACTAGTTAACTGATTGCAGATGGCGTCGTTCTCTCAGACGGATTTTAAAAAAACCTTAAAATGTCAAAATCGGTCTCGAACCCAGAAGCTCTACACAGTGATATATCCATACCTCTTGATGTTTCTACAGGCTCCAGGCTTTAGGCTCCACCATGCCTTCCAAACTCCTGTTGTGGTGGACCCACATGGACCCCTCTCAGCGCAAAACCACACATTGCTTATTACCACACACTCTAACACTGTGTAATACCAGACTATTTTCACGCTGATTCCAAACCAGACTCTGACATTCCAACCATGGAGCTGAAGCTGGGATCGAGGGACACTCGGCCCAACAGTCTGTGATCGTGTGTGACAGGTTTCAAGACTCAGTGCTTGAGCCTTTCTTTTTCACAAGTGTTGATTTTCTTGGCTAGTGTGTCATGAAGTAGTCCAAGAGTCTCTAAGTATGAGCTCAATTGTTGCAACAGCCAGTGGGAGTTTAGCTCAAGGGGGGAGTAAACGAGAACAAACTGAAAAAAGAAATCACTTTTCACAACTTCCACTCACACAGACATTAGTGCGTAGTAGAGATTCCCAAGTACATGATGTAATTATCAGCAAAATATGTGACGGGGCACCTAATATATTACATGAACTCTTTGGTTAGACGCTTAAAATTTCAGACTTCGGCATCTTTCTTTGTGTGATTATTATTCTTTCTAATAAAAAAATAGGATATACATACATACATTTATATATATAGAAATAGACCCTAGAACCACACAGCACACAGTAGAAATAGACAGTAGAAATACACATCACACAGTAGAAATGCACGGTAGAAATACAAAGTACATAGTAGAAATACACAGTAGAAATACACTGCACACATTAGGAAATCACAGTAGAAATACACAGAAGAAATACACAGCATACAGTAGAAATACACATCACACAATAGAAATAGACAGTAGAAACACAGCACACAGTAGAAATACGCATTGCACAGTAATAATACACAGCACACAATAGAAATACACATTGCAACGGATAATACACATTGCACAATAATAATACACAGCACAGAGTAGAAACACACCGCACACAGTAGAAATACACAGCAGAAACACGCAGCACACAGCAGAAATACACAGTAGAAATACACAGCACACAGTAGAAATTCAAAGTAGAAATTTTACAGTTTAAAAAAATTGTAAGTCCAACTTGTAGTATAAATGCAAAGTAATCTACCTCCAAAACACACACACACACACACACACACACACACGTACACAGCCCCATAAAACCCTGCCACAACCCTGTTATAGGCCTATACCACAGCACTCGCCACACCACCAAAAAAAACCCCACTCACTCCTTCTGCCACCTTACCTCATGTTAAGCACATTCAGTCTGTTCTTACTTTACACACTCTCACCACACATATGACACACCAACCTCAGCCACAACCTCTCATATTACCAATGGTCTAACCAGAAAAACTATATCTGCAGCTATAATTCTTACAACAACATGTGTTTTAAGAAAAAATCAAGCAAACAGCCAAACTAAAACCTACAGAACATTTTCCACATTTTATAATATAAAACGTATAAAAGTTATTGTTTTTGTTAACCACATTCCATAGTAATTTCATTTCTTACGTCATAATAATAAGCCAACAGGAACAGCTCTGTAGCAAGGCCATCATTAAATGTTATAAACTAGTTGTCTGGCTGCTGTCTTGCAATACAGAAGTATCCGCTGCTGTATCACCAGACTACAGAACAGCATTATTCCTCAGGCTGTGAGTTTCCTCAATTCTCCCTCAGCACTTTGCCACAGTTTTAATTTTTCAGAATTGGACCCAATGGCAGGCATTGAGAATACCCATACAGAAATATCCAGACTTCTCGCTGAAGGTCTCATTTGCTTATATACATATATCATAAAGAGGTATCAGTATTGATCCGAGACTGTTTCATAACCAGTTAAACGTTTCTTGTAGTATATTAAATGTATAGAATGTATAGCCTTTGCAAAGAAAGTTTTTTGAAACCACAAGGTGCACTTGTGGTTCTGTTGTTTGATACTTGATTCATGTGGTATGTGATAAAGAACAGAGACAGTACTGCATATATAGTGACCTTATGCAAGCTTTCCATGATTAGTTTGATAATTTTGATTTACAGTGATGTCTAAATGCATTTAATCCATCCGACAAACACCTGCACGTCAAGCTTAGAGGTCTGTGCAATTAAAAATTCCATCAGGGAGAGTGATGTTCTGATTTTAATCCATTTGATGACACTTTTCTCCATGAAAATCCACTTGAATGAATAGCAGATGGCAAAGGTATTCTCTGCCATAACAGCTTCTAGTGCCTTGTATAAAAATCTTCACCCTGTGATGAAACATTCAACCAAATCCTTTTTTAAATCAGAAAATACCATCCAAAGGGGAAAAAATCTGGTTGGCAGTCATTTTGTCTTTTAATGAAATCATTATGACAGAATTTTACATTTCTAATGAGCTGTCTCTCTAATCATTATAAAAAATATATCATTAAAACATTTTCTTTCTTTTTGTGTTTTGTACAGTAAAAATAACTTCCCCTTTTGCTCATTTAATCAATTCTTTTAGTCATTCCAGCTAATTTAATTATTACAAAACATAACCGGGAAAAGGGAATGGTTAATGTGGTTTTACTATATACAGACACCCAGTAAATTAGTCTTTATTTGATCCCATGTCAGGCCCTAATGCCCTGCATGTTGACTCTGCTGTCAGGCAGCCAGTGATCAAGGACTAATAGAGGCTTTCTGCTGCCATAGCTGCTTCCAGCGACCCTGGGTCTAAGGCTGAATCTCGCCAGTGGAGTTAGAGGAGAGAAAGCCAACAAAAACAACAAATATATTTTAATTTAGACTGCAGGCTTATTCCTCTGGAGAGTATGGGGGGGTGAGGGAAAGTTGGGGAGTAAAGGCGAGGAAAGGAAAGGAAAGGAGAAGAGAGGTAAAGCAGAGCAGAGGAGAGAAAGGAGGAACAAAATGAATTAAGTGAGTCAGGAATGAGATGAGAAAAAACTGCAAGGGAGAAGAGACTAATTTTGGAGTTTTGGCTCTGCTCTGGCTCAGGCTCTGGAAAATGTTTCATAGGTCTATCAAGGCCTTGACTAAAATATTAGTATAAAATACATGTTTACATTCTTGTTTTTATCTCTAAATGCATTACAAGAAACACACTCTCCTTCAGTGACTCACATTTTAGGACTTGTGTCAGAGAGACTTTTTCCTGAATATTTCTCTCTCCTGCTGACATGCTTTAACTTTATCCTTTTTTTCCCTTCTTTTTATTTCTGTCTTTTTCCTCCCTCTCCTGACTCTCCTCACTCTTCCCGAATCGATAAACAGAGGCCTCACCTCAGTGCAGGCCAAGGCAAATGTTTGAGCCACCTGTTGCAGGAAACTTGAAGCCCTCAGGAGATGTGAAGATGGAGCTGGAGCTGAGGCAGAGGCCATGCTCCAGGTACAGGTTGCCACTAAGCCTGAACAGAAGGGGTGGCACAGAGGTGTGTGTGTGTGTGTGTGTGTGTGTGTGTGTGTGTGTGTGTGTGTGTGTGTGTGTGTGTGTGTGTGTGTGAGCAGATTTACAAATGAGATGGATGGAATGATCCTTATTTCTATATTTAAACTTCAAGGTGTTGAAGTCTGCTGACACCTCACTAAATAGCAAAATAATCCCAGAGGGCGAAAAAGGAAAGAAAAAAAAAAAAGATTTTAATTTGTTATCATGCCACTGCATCTGCAAATAACTTCATTTGAGAGGTTTTGACATACTTTTCAACAAAAGCTACATGGACACCAAAAAGAAGTTTGTTTAAACATGTTGACATCTGTTTCCAGTATTTGATAAGGAAGAGCATAGAAAACGATACTATGACTAAACAATACATGACTTGGGTAAAAGTTTCTTACCATCAACCCAATGTTTACTCTCACCCGCCATGTTTCAGTGTCATAAGACGTCATCTCGGAAACTCGTGCCAAAATTTTCTCTGACTTTCCGAGTTGTTGTTCCAACTTGAGAGCATTCACTTGAATCTTCCCTCCAATAATTTTCCAATAATTCCTACAGCACATGATAAAAACAATAAAAACCAGGGTAAGGTGGTATGGAGCCCTGAAAGTGACAAAAGGAAGTAAAATCTTAACTGGAGTGTATTATTCAGATACAGAATGTCTTTTCACTTTATTAAATTGAATATAGGTCGAGAAGGATTTGCAAATCATTTCATTCTTTAGAGCTTCAGAGCAGGTAAAGATATTTTGCACTATTGTAGCATTACTCTGTCAACTCCTTTAACAGTGGGTAAAGCATTTTAGTCTGCAAGCTAACACAAATTGAACACCTTCTGCTTGTTTTTTTTTATAAAAAGAAGCTTAGAATAAATTATTAAATTCCCATTAAGTTTATTGCACTGGTATCATATTTAGATATTAAAGTTTATTGTAGAACTGAAGAATATCCTGCCTTCCATCCTGTCTTCACCAGCTGTTTGCTAACTTTATCTGTCTGGTGCAGCTAACATTCTGTCAGTTAATCAGGATGAGCTTTTTGCTTGAAATGGCTGCTTACTTTCATGTAGAGCAGTGTTGGTTGGAGCGGTGAGACTTTTTGTGTTAACCTTTGGACAGTAAAACCAAAACAATGAGATATGTGAGTCTTAACAGCTCTTTGGAGCTTTAGAGCTTTATGATAATTCCCTGTGGGTTTGTCAGTATAAGCAACCTGTTTCACTTAACACATTGTTAATATACAAAATATTGATTAACTCAGCTTTCATTCAAAGGGTATCAGCATGGACACCAAAGACAAAGAGTTTTAATAAGGAGGACGAAATGGTAAAATAAAGAAATCAAGTAAAAGGAGCTGAACATGCGAGGAGGAGGAGGAGGACTCCTGGTTCACCTCCTGGGTTCCAGGAACTCCCTTGGTCTGCTTCCAATGATTGCCCCCGAGCCCCTTTGCCCCCCCAACCCTCTTTACCTCTGCAAACACCCCTTTAACCCCCCCTCCAACCCCAAATTTTCTGGCAACTCCTTTAATCGCCCCCATCACCCGTTCTTCCTCTCAACCACTCACCCCCTCCTTTCACCCTTTGGCATCCCATCCAAACTGCTGCCCTCTCAGCAAACATTTCCCCTCCTCCCTTTCTTTCTCGCGCTCCCCCCCCCCCCAACTGCTGTAAATGCCCCCAGGACTGTGGTTCTTTCAGTTATTCACCTCTCCTCCAAACCCACACGTCTTTCTCCGATTCAGAGCTCGCAAACTCTCTCTCTCTCTCTCTCTCTCTCTCTCTCTCTCTCTCTCTCTATCCCCTCCTCTGTCTCTCTGGCTCTCTCTCCCGCTCTCCCCGGGAAGTAAAATATTCACAGCTGCTGCTGCGGTCAGGTCGCACGGCCACAAGACTCTCTGAGCAAACAGAGGAGCTGTGAACGTGTGAAGCCGATGGTGTACGTTTCATTTGAGGTCCGACACAGGTCCGATAGATCCTGATGTAGTCAAAACAGAAACCGCATACTGAGCCTCGCCACATGCCTCAACAAACCAAACACTAACCAAACATACCCAAGCACAACACTAAAAAATGACATTGGCAAACAGTTTTTAGAAACATGTTATGCACACTGGAGAAACGGGAGAAATGATGCGTGGCTCGGTGCCGCTGAACAGACTAACTCAGATGTCACTGGGGTTGATAATCAGCGTGGAACATCTGTCTTGGATAAATGCCCCGCTTTTAAAGTCTGGCCTTGTTATGTATTACGGGTAAAGGCAAGAGCACATTAAGTCATGTTAAAGTTGCAATAAAAATACATCAAGCTATTCCAAGAGGTCTACAAATAATATATATGCACAGTTGATTCAAAGTTCTCTGAATGAACAAGTGGACGAATTTGCCTCGGATTATGTAAGTTTGAGTCCAGATTTCTATGCTAATAAGCACTTAAACGGGACGTTTCACGTATGAAAGTGTACCACCAAATAATAAAGACATCTTGGTTAAGGAATGCCAGCCCTTGAACTTTATGAGGGAGGGAGAGAGGGGGAGGAGGAGGGGGAGGGGGATCAGTGTCTTGAACACATTTCAAAGTAATTGTACTTGATATGTCGTTTACAGAACACCCACGTAATCATATAAACAAAGGACTAGATGCCCTGGGAGGATGAAAGGAAATTTGAATCTCCCTCTGATGCATCATACTTACTCACGTTTTGACATGAGTGTTCGGCACCGTGGATCCCTACGCACAAAAATAGAGGATCCAGGACCTTTTTGTAATAAACACAGCGGGATGGACCGACTCCGGTGGATTCAATCATACTTGGAAATTAACTTCCACACAGAGAGAAACAGATGGCAAGACAGTTGAAAGTGATGGATGCAATGAACAAATTACAACTTCTGCAGCCCTGGGCAGAGGAAGTGTGACTGTGTGTGTATACATGTGTGATGACCTTGCTCTAGGTCTGATCCCACTAATGCTGGATTTTGTCCGAACTTTACCAAGACATGTCAAAAGCTATAAAAAACACTGGGGAAAAAATGCGACTGCGAATGAAGCGCAGGCCCCGGATGGCAACAACACGAGCAGAGGAGTTTAAGTAAAAGAGAGGGAAAGCGAGGGAAGAATAAAGAAAACATGACATCATAGTTAATTAGAATCAGGTGATAAACAAGGGAGTGATATTTACGTTATACCATATGCCCTGCTCCATGTGTCTTTCTGTCTCGGGGGGCACAGCAACAGGTTTCAGACAAGTAAGGTCAAGGAGGAGGCTTTCCCCAGCTGCTAGACCACACTGAGGCACACACCTCTTTACCCAGTCGCCCCAGTGTGTGTGTGTGTGTGTGTGTGTGTGTGTGCGTGCGCGCATGTCTGCCATTTCTAAAGCCTGTTTTGTCTTTGTTGTTATCACTTAAAAAAACAGTGTTTATCCTCCAGGAAGCCATGTTTGCCATGTGTACTTGTAACGTTTTTGCAGCGAGAAATGAAAACCCCTGAGCTCATCAACCAGGTTGTCGGCTGGGCTTAATTTAAAAGTCTAATCTCTTACAGATTCCTGATCCATGTCTTGGTTTTTAAAAAAAATACTCAACTGACTTGCTCACGGTTTATTTTAGACCCAGATTACTTAGGTAAAGATGTCTGTGATGCTTTTAATTTTGAGCAAAATGTTTGAATGAGCTTGAGAAGTGATTCTTGACCTTGAAAATAGTAGTCTAACAGAGTTATCTTAGCTCCACAGACACACTGTACTCATCACTGAATAGAGTTAGCTCCATCCAGGTAAACCTAGCAAAGTCCATTCCCCGATGAAGACCATGAAATGTGGGTGAAAACTTAAGATCCCGACAAACTTTTTTCACCCTGGTCATGAAAAACAACTTTAGTCCAGAACTGAATGTAACCTGTCCCAAAATCAAAATGTTCTTTCTTTACTTTATCATCATTCATAGTTGTAGTAGTACTTTCAAACTGTATTCAGCTGAGTTACTTAAGTACATTTACCATAAAATGATGTTGTCACTATTCAACGCTGCGTGTTTCCCTGAACACAGCAGAAACTCTCATGGTGTCGATGGTGAGTTTAGGGTCTTTTTTGGATTTTAACGCCTCTTACAGTACGCTGATAATAACGCAGTAATAAGAACTATAAAAGCATAAGTAAGCTAGACGTGCTCTGTTGTAGTCGGTGCTCATTCAGTTTGTCATTTGCAAAGTGATAGTTATATATAAATTCAAAAACCCATCTTGTCCCTTTTAGTTCTGTTAGCTTTCATTAGCTCACTAAGCTGTTGGCACCCTTAGCCAAAGGCACCGGACTCTGCTACCCACTACTAGCTAACAGCTAACTAGCTGTCCTCCTGTTGGTTTTAGAACCGAATAGTTGTTCACAATTTGGAAATAGGTTGCCTTGACAATGAGTTTTCTGCGTCCTTTCAGAGTTTGATGCTTTTTTAAAATTTTTCTCACTATTCACACTGAGTTGCCAGAATGTGATTGTACCTAAAGTAACAGCATGAGAAGACATGCTTTATTCAGTTTGTCATTTGTGTTAGTTGTATATAGCAGGCAAATATACAATTATTCACAAATTCCTTTCGTCCCAGGGGCATACATGGCAAGACCCCTGTTCATCCCAGACATATTTTCTCGGTCGAGTATGACCTTTTTACACTCAAATAATCAAATAATCTGTGTATCATAATACCTCATCTTATGGACTCCCTTCAACCTGTACCAGTACACTGAGGCATCATAACAGTATCATTTATCGTCTATCTTATAATTCCCAGCACTTTTCATTGTAATAGTAAGAGAATACAGTGAATTAATAAGTTGTGTCAACTGAGTGAACAATTTCCTTGAGGTGTTTGTTCATATAGGTATTTATTTCTATCTCTTTGCTGTGTATTTACAATATGAACAACCAATATTTGATCTGTGAAGATAAAGGATTCAGAGTCAGTCAAACAACTTAAAGACAAATATATTTTTTATATTTATTCAGGTTTAAATGATTAGTATTCAAAAAGAGAAGCATAAATGGTAAAAAAGACAAGAATTTGTCCTTTTTGTGTTTTTGTTCGTTTTTGTTAAATATTACACAAAATAAATAAATTTAAAGAAAAAAAACATGATAGTGTTTGACTTGCTGTTGTGTTGGTGCTTCTTGACTCAAACTCTAATCTTTCTTTCATTTTCTGCTTTTTCATCTTCCTCTTCTACCATTCTATCAGCCACCATTACATCAATACTTCTTTTCTCTTTCTTTTCCTCTTACATATTCTGTCATTTTATTTCTTCCCTGTCAAGCGGTTCACATGTACACAAATCTAGAAATGTGTTACTAATCACATTTTGGCACAGAAGTCATTTCTTTTCATATTTTCTACTGTGCCAATGTACTTGATAACTTAAAACTGAAAATAATATATACATTGTATAGCAATATATCTTATTTCTTTCTTTGAAAATAAAAATGTCTTTATTCAACAGAGATAAAATGTCCATAGGTTTCCATTCTTGTCCTCCTCAGTGCATCATCAGATCTGATTCAGATCTGTCCAATGTAGCCATCGCTGTAACTCTAATAAAGTCCGACAGCCCGCAGTCAGCAGAGCTCTCTCATGGCTGATATGTCCAAATTATCGTGGCTGTACCACAATGGGCAGGAAGTGAGTGGCTGTGTTTTTCCTCCGTGTCTTCTTCCCCCTCATTGGCTTGCCGTTGGCGTTCAGTCCCACAAACATGTGCTTCTTCTTGTTGCGCCACTCTGCTGAAGCGTAGGTGTTGTACTTGTTCTCCTCGATGCGTTCGATCAGACGACAGTCCGGACCAAAGTCCCTCTGTAGGGGAGAGACGCACATTAGTCATTCAAAAATGAATCAGGGCACTCAGTGTAAAGGCACACAATCATTATGGACAGTTATTTGAATCTCCTTACTTTACCACAATACAATAATGTGTGGCTGTACACGAGCATGAAGCTGTTTTAGACCTGAAACTATGACTCCATTAATCAGGTAGTTAATAACCTGGAACAATTTTGGTAATTAACTGTTGAAGTCACTTTCACGTTACACTCTCTAATTCCAGCTTCTGAATTTTAAAGGATTTACTGCTTTTCTCTGTGTTGTATGATAGTAAACTACATATGTTTGGGTTTTGGACTGTTGGTTGAACTACATGAGCAATCTGATGACATCTCCTTGGGCTTTAGGAAACAGACCAAACAACCAGTTATTCGGGAAAGGGTTAGAAAAATCAACAATCTAAATTAGCCATTCATTTCAGCTTTAACGGTTGGAAAAAAAAGGGTTAATTTCAAAATTTGGATGATGCTGCATGAGGTGCACTCGCACCCAAAAATGTGTCAAATGTGACTACATTTTCATTGGTCGCACCGGTGCACCTGATTTTCAGCAGGTTGGATTTTAAAAAAAGTATAAAAATGTTTTTATGACTGAAATTTGTTGTTGCGAGTGCTGTGATTTACATGAAGAAAATTTTTCTGCACCTGTCTTCCTTCATTTACATAATTTAAGAAATTAAATTATAATGTGTTCTTGGGTGGTGCACCTAGATGAGGTTTGCGCATCGGAGCAACCAGTGTAAAAAGTTCATTTGTGCTGTCTTACTAACTAAAGAGATAGGCAGGTTAGTTAATCTTCTCCCTCTTCATATGAATTCTAAGGCTTTCATTCTTCACTTTGTTACTTTTTGTTGTTGCTTATTAATAGAGAGGCAAAGCCCTGCCCCTTCCGGTGTGCCTCATGGGATCTTATTTCGGGAAAGCATTGTACAGCAATGAATGGTGAGAGACAATACATTTTCTATCCAGTTGGAATTGTACCATGTTTGTCAATTTAAAGGATAATTGTACAAGTCAAGAAAGTCGTAGTTTGTTGTAAAGATAGTAAGATAGATTTTTTTGTGAATCCACTCATTATATGTCACCAACACCAACATGACCGTCAACTCGGTACAGAAGAAGTACTAAAAAAGATTAAAATCACAACAAGTCTGGCCATATTGACAGCTGCAGTTATGTGAAAGGAGAGTTAATCAGTTTCTGTGAGTTAGCTCTACAAGGTTTTGGTTTTGGTAAATAAAAAGACAACCCCACTAATGCAACTGTTGGGTGTGTAGTCTTTCTAATTACATACTTTCAAAGACTTTAACACTTTTATAACAAACTGCGACTTTCTCAAGTTGGAAAATTATCTTCTAGATTTAAAAACATCATATGTGTAATTCACGGTCCTTTTCAAACAGGATCAACAATATTTTGTCTCTCTCCATTCACTACTGTACATATATTTTCTGGAATAAGGTCCCACCAGAAGAAGTGTGACTTGGCCTCTCTACGTTGGTCTTATGAGCCGTGTCTGAACACAGCAACGACATGTTGATTTTTTGCTTGTTGTGACAACATGAACCAAAACATGGTCAGCCATTGCTTAAGAATCTCCTGCGCAATTCCCAGAGTAATCATGACCAATTGTAAAAGCTGGACAGAAAATTCAAATGGTTGTAGTTTGTCTGTCAGCGATGGGGGTGTGGTAGAGGTGTTGGAGGGGACAGGAAGCAGAGGTTAGCAGGAGATGTGACGTCTCACAGGTTCAGGGCTCTGTGCCAACGTCGAGCATCGTGACACCATGTTTGTGGCTTACGTTACCGCAGTGACCACCCACTGGTAAATAAAGAGAAAATGATCTGAGAGAGTAACATTTGTCAGTTTACTGGAAGCTGCCCTTGTGCTTAAGGCTAACGTCGCTTAAACAGCCAGTTAACTGGATGCGGTTGATATTCACGGGCACACACACGCACACACGCACACACACACACGCATAGTATAACTCAGTCTCTCTCTCTCTGTATCTGGCCACAGCTGTTTAAATTGGTTCCAGAAGTAAAACTGAATGTTCCCAAGGCAAAAGGAGAATATTTTACAGACAAATGCTGGTGCTCGGTATTACCAAACTGTGTGTGTGTGTGTGTAAGAGAGCGTGAGCTGCCTTTCAGTTAAAACGGTAAGCAGATTTTAAAAGTCATCAGAAGTCACATCAAATTATGATAACAAATCCTAAAAAGTAATAATGCAAGTACTATTTTACTAAGTACAGTAAATCTCTTTGTTTGGATAAGAAATAACTGTTGAACATGATTAATTGTTGGCTGTATCATCCATTCTTCCTCCTTGGTTTTCTTTGAGAATTCTACACAAATTCAATCGTGTTAAAACCTAAAGACAACCATAACCTTTTGTGTCATTTACATGTATTAATCTGCTGATGTAACGAAACAATGATTTCATTTGATGACCACTGGATAAAGAAGTCACTGTGCAAAACCCATCAAGTGTAATCGAACGCCAGCCCCTCACCGCCGCGCTACTATGGCTTGTGTTGCACCGAGCAGAAGACGTCATGGGAATTCAGTTTCAGGCCATGCAACAGAATGCCTCTCTGTCTTTTTCTACCGTGTGTCATTTCATCTGTGGTGTGGCTCCAGAGAGGCACGCTGAAAGTTGGGTCTTTCAAAGTAGGAAAAAGAGAGGAAAAAGGGAGGTAGAGAATGAGATGAAGAAAAGGAGGTAGAGGGGAGAGAGAGAAGAGAGAAAACGGATGAAACAAGGGCTGCTCTCCCCAGAGGGACTGAAGCAGAATAGAGAAACTGAAGGATTGTGTTTCCTGTTTCTGAATGGAGCGGAGCACAGAGGTAGGTAGCAGAGGAGAGCTCACATTGACTGAACTGAGGTTCCTATTTCTGGAGTCTTGCAGCCTTGTCCATTGTTTTTAAAAAGCATTCAAGGAAATTCAAGCTGCAGAGACACTTGTTTTCGGGAGCAATGTGTCTCTTTTTCCAGAACTTTGATTCGTTTTGACACATCGATCGATTGACACATATTTTTAAAACACTGAACAGTCATGAGACTGCACAAGTGTTGGCCACTGAGCACCGATCAATGTGTAACAGCTACTCACCGCTCCGTATAGCTCTCCCTTCTTGTTGATTGCCAGGTAGTAGTTACTGCTGAGGCCCCTGATGGCCACCACTCCCACATCCACTGACTTGATCTCCAAAATACCTGGTGCAGCGGGGACAGAGACAAACACGTCAAAACATTTTGTGGATCATTTCCTCAGATATCTTTGCTTTCATGCACATTGTGCTTTTATTTCTGTTCTACTGACTTTCATATTTAAACACAAGATGGCAATTGCTGGGTTTGGTTGACCATCAATACAAAAACTCAGAGACAGGTGATTATAAACCAGAGGAAAGTAAAAAAAAAAAATCATCACTTTTGACAAGCTGCAAATCAGTAAATGTTTGGCAACTCTATTGTTTGCTTGGTCGACAAAATCAGCATTGCTGGAGTTGCTTTTTCATTGCTCTGTCTTTGGTCCACAAAGCTGTGTCCAACCCATAGGCAGAAATTTGTCACAGAGGTCTTTGTGAGGCATACATATACTGTAGGTGGTCATTTGAGTGATTATGGGGTCTGAAACACCACAAGAACATGTATTTTACTTCATTAATATTAGTTTAGAATGTTAAAAGGTGTATCTTGGACTACTAAATTTTCAGTCTGCATGCATTAATCTTAATTAGGGTTCTTTAATTTGCAAAATAGCTTGAATATACTGCAGGAGAAACCTGAATCATCTCAGTTCGTTCTATACAAGTGAACCCCAGTCTTGCCTCTTTTTTTCCCCACTATGTGACAGGCAGACCTCAGACCGGCCTCTTGCCCCCTGTTCATTTGCTGGTTAGCTTGTGGGCTACGTGCCCTGGGACCGAGGTGTAAGCCAGGAAAAAACATTTCTCCGTTCTATGTTTGTTTTTCTGACCAGGGGAGCTCAGGCAGGCAGGCAGGCAGGCAGGCAGGCGGGCACACGGACAGGACGGAGAGAGGCTCAGTGGCTGCCAGACTGGCAAGAGGTCAAGGCGTCCGTATCAGTTTTCAAGCCTGAACCAATTACTGGTTTAAGCTGTGGTCGCCGGCCCTTTCTTCTCTCATCCTAAAGTCAGTTACACCAAGCCGTAAAACTATCAGGGGTTTGAGAGGATTAGCTAAAGGGGCCAGTAGGAAGTGGAGCCTGGTTGTTGGAATAGTCAGAAGGATGAAGTGAGAATCGGGGACAGTACTGCATATCCAGAGTATCTCACTCCGGAGGTCTATTATTTTCTTTTTTGAGATTTTTAAGTGTCAGTAATTGAACAGTTTACTGTTTGAAAACCTTGTGCCATGCTGCATTGCTAAAAAACAAAACAAAAAAACAATCTTATCTGGCCTATAAGGAGTAGATTGGCTGGATATAATAGTAGGGTTACTGTCAAAGGCTGTACAATTTCTTTCAACGTTGCAGTAAAAGAAATTCCTGGAAGAAACGGTGACCGGTACAAGCGAGTAACAATAACAACAGTATGAGGGGTTACTGGGTTAAAGATCAAGCAGAGGACTCTCACTTTGTTCTTTAAGCTTCAAATCTCGTCTAAATCACACCTGTACTTTTACCAGATGCTCCTTTCCTGTTCTCATCCTTCCTCTCAAAACGTCCTGAGGCCCTGGTATGACTTTAGGATGTTCAGAGAGAGCATCCCCATTCAGACTGCTGTGTTTTACAGTTACAAAGCCTCACTCCTCAGTCTTAACCTTGATATGTTGATAGTGTTCTTTTCTTGGACTTTTTCTCACTCTTTTGCCCTTCAGAAATGTCTAAAAAGGGCATAAAAATTAAGTGCAATGACAAACATTTTTCTCCTGTCTGTGTTGTGTTGTTTTTTAATAGCTTTTGGCCTTGTTGCCTTTTGTTAAATGTATTTCTTGGCTGACGTAAACCAGCATTAATCCATCCCCATGGTTCCCTTATTAGGTCAATAAAAGCTTGTTAAATCTCTGAACTTCAAGAAGATTTCATAGCTCACAGTGCATCATGGTGGCTTGTTATGTTCAGTCCATTACTCACGCAGACATGTACCACAACACAACACTGATCTATCAGGTTCAAAATGTTCCCTCTCGCTGCAACACAGCTGACATTTCTGAGCTGTGAGCCGTCAAAATAAGATCTGTCTGTGCTGCGCTAAAGGCCGGTCCACCTGTTCAAACCCTTTTTGCTCTCCTCGCGTTTGATGTGGTTTGTCAAAAACCAAAGCACAGGGCGCTTTTATGGCCCTGTTACCAGTTACCAGAAGCAGCCCGTCTGCCAGAAAGTTAAAAGGCCAGGCTGCAACAAAAGGCTTAGATTGCAACAACAGAGTTTATGGTGAGGAGCAACAGCACCAGAGCTTCACACAGACCTATACATCAGGCTTTTGTAATAAACACACACACAGATGCGGTCGTGCATATACAGTACACACACATGCACAAATGGTTCAAAATCTGGTGCTAGTCCTAGTTTGCTCTTAAAACTTGACTTTTATTTAACTGTCCCCACCTTTAATTTGCCTCATTCAACACCCTCCTCCTCTAGCCCTTGGACTGCAGCCCAACATCTTAATTATGAATTTATGTTTTTAAGTGCAAAGGAAAAACAGTTTTATGACCCAATACTGAAAGCACAAACAGCACAGGGTTCACTTAATATAGAAGGCATGGACATTTTGTGCTATCAATATTTTTTAAAGACTCTCACCAAGGGCGCACACCTGTGTGTAACAGGGCAACACTACAACTTTCATAAAAACAAGCCAAAAGGGGATCTATGCCAGACAAATCCAGACCGTAACACTAACGGAGCTGCAAGTGCAAATAAACACAACCTGGCCTTCTAACAGTGAGAAACTGTTCGTTAACCACTTCATAAAGACCACTAACATGTTTAATAGGCTTTGTAGCCAAAACTAAACTCCAATGAGACCAGCCTGTTCAATCCATAAACATGAACGGAAATCTGCCTCGTAAAGGACCAGTGTGAAAGTTTTGGGGCAACTAGCGGTGAGGGTGCAGTTTGCAACCAACTGAACACCCCTCACCTCACCCTCCCCCACGGATACTGCTAAAAATAATCTGTGGAACAGCCCCCACTCCCCCTGTAGATATAAAAGGCTCATTTAAGGTAACAGAAACACAATTCTTAGTTTCAGGTGATTAGACACCAATGAAAACAGAAATATGAATATTATATTCCATTTTGGCCATTTTTTTTTTTGGAATTAAGCCCTGTTGGAATTGAACAGACACACACAACCACATACAGAGCAACATGCTCACACAATCACAAATGGGGACACACCCACGGGAATACACACATAAATGCAGACCTCCCCTCGACCCCCGCCTTGCCCCCTTCTGAAAACCCCTTCAGTGTAACTCCAGGTGAACCTAAAGGTTAAGGGAGGTTATGAAAATGTTTCCACTGTTTATCCAGGAGATTTTTTTGAACATTATCCCGCGGTCGTTGACAATTTGACCTCAACACGGTGGCCAGCTGTGAGAAGGTCTACTGCGTGCCTCTAGCTCGAAAAGGTCTCGCCCTGCATTGTGAAATTTTGTCACTTGCGGTCTAGTTTGTGTCATGAACTCCCCTCAGTGAGAAGAATGGAAATGTTTTGGTTCTTTTATTCTGCGTCCAATACGCCGATATTTGGATGAACTCAGCGGCTGAATTCTCTCTTTTTAGATGTGAGATATAAATGTGACATCCAAGAAAAAGAATTTTCATGAGGCAAATGTGGCGCTATCTAATATCTGATTTGCATTAGTTGAGGTCTAAACACGGAGATCATTTTTCTCTTCAAAACTATGGCAACAAAGTAACTGACGATTTCTCATATTCAATGTGACATGAGACTTTACATCCATTCAACCACCAGAGAGACTAAAGAAAAGAAATTCCATGCCAGTAAATAATATAAAGTAATCAAAAGAAGAATAGAGGAAATAAAAAATGGACCACCATTGTGCTTAAATCTGATATAATTGAAAATATACTATTCAGCTGGATTTGGCCATATAGATACAAAAAACAAAGAGCGAAATTGCATGCAAACAAGTTTTCTTGGCTGCTGCGGCATTTCCACAAACCTGTGGTTTTAACAGGATTAAATTATTTCCTTTGCATTATTTGTTTTTGGAGTTTGGTTGGATATTTCCGGCTCTTTGCGAAGTCTGAGGGAGAACAAACACTCCTCGTTTGTGCAGTCTGCTCGGTGAGTGATGGTGAAGATATTGGGTTGGAGTGGAAACTGCTGTATATTATGTGTTTTGAGGAGCGTTGAGGTATTGGTTTAGAGTGATGTGGTTGACAACAGTATCATCCTGTGCTAAGTGGCCACATCAAAGCGACTGTTTAGACTGAAGCTGAGAAAACAGAGGCCTGTTTCTGATTTTGATTTTTTTGCAAACAGAATTTTTGGTAAACTGATTTTTTTTTTTCTTACAATATTTGTTTTGCTCGTATAAGGTTTCTGGTTATAAATCATATCAAACAGATATGGTGTGCTACAATGAATGGGTTTCTCTCATGTATTTTTTTCATTAGTGAGATTGTTCTATTTGACCTGCATAATGCCCCCATAATGGTTTTATTTCCTCCCCTGACAAGATCACTCACATCACCGACTCTCTTGTCTAACAGAAATAGCCCAAACCGCACACATTCAAGCTGTGTGTGATTTTAAAACTGGCCGAGGTACAGAAAGAAAAACAAACTCAGATTATTAAAAAAATCAAACAAAAGGGATCACCTGAGCGAAATCCCCTCGTCTTAAAATAGCAGCGCTCCGGACAACAGATAGCGTTAAGTTTCTCGTCTGCGTTGCTCATCATTCCAACCCGACTAATTCGAGATCACTTTACCGGGCGCAGCGAGACCGCAGCGAGTTATGTCACACAGGTTTAGGAGCAGCCCGGAGGAAACTAAAAGAAATTCACAGTGATGTTAATGGTGATTTGATCGAGAGGAGAAAAAAAACCTTGTGATTCCTTTAACACAGTTGACTTTGTAACATGATAAAGTGTCAAAGCTGCCAGTTTCTGTCAAAACATTTCACAGGCCTGACACGGCAGGAGTTATGTTTTCAGGCAAAGTGCTGTGACGGTCGTCTGCATTTCACACATTTTTCATTTACAGTTCAGCTGCCAGTGCGATGTTGCCCAACTGTTGTGGTTGGAGTTGTTGGCGGTGGACTTTCAGCTTTAGAAAAACTTGTTATTTTACACCACAAATATTATGCACGGACATGCACAGATGATGATTCAGTTTGTCACATGAATCTTTGTCTCTGTATCAGTTTCAGTGCATTTATGTTCGCGCACACACACACACACACACACACACACACACACACACACACACACACACACACACACACACACACACATAGGGTAATTAGCTGGCATTCCTGCTCTGTTCAAACGACCAGGCTGTCCAGATGCCTCTCTGGACTTTCAGCTCTACCTTTGATGACTCCATTAAGAGCCTCACTTTCATGCAATGTGTGTGTAGCAGGGTTAGGGGTGAGTGTGGAGGAGCAGTAACATGAGGTGTGAGCATGTGTGCGTATTCGGTGGGGGGGCTTTTCCTGAAGCACGTGGTGTCTATATGGCAGCAGCCCTGGATGTTATCTGTCACAGATGCTATTCTTCACCTCCCACTGCTTTACTGGCCATGAATTCTGCCTGTTCACGTGCACCAGAAAACGCCAAAATGACACTATGAGTTTAAGACTTCCAGTGCATTTTTCAGCATAGTTGCTGATAGAGAGGCTCTGAAAGAAATTAAGGCTCATTATTTTTGGTTTTGTTGATGGCTTTGGCTGCAAACAATAATTATTTATATTGCAAGCAGTCCAAATGGCAAGAATATTCAATTTACGCTGATTTATAAAAGGGAGGAAAGCAATCCTCTGCAACTGAAGACAGTTATCCGCTTGAATAACGTCTTAAAGATAAGATAATAGCTTCTGATTAATATTCTTTTTATGTCTGTTTATCGCTAAACTGTGTAATCTGCTATTGTTTTCAGCTCTAAGAAACTAGGTTTCTTTCAGTTATTTTCGACTGGATATAAAGTTTACATGCATCAGAAAGTTGTTCTGTTTCCTGCTACAAGAGGTCACTGTTCATCCCAGTTTAAAAGGCCAACTCAAGGACTGCTTAGAATTAGCTTTATTTCCACATTATTTTACATTAATACTAGACCAAAGTGAAACTGGCTCAGAGTTTGCTGATATTACACAATGTCACGACATTAACAAAAGTGACCTGCTGACATGGCAAATGCTGCAATTTCCTGTTCTTAACTGTAGATGATACTAACAATTTCCCCATCACCTCGCTTAGGATGAGTTAAAACTGAGCTGAATGGGCAAGATGTGTGCATTCATACAGTAAATACTGTATCTCTCCTTACTGATGGTATGAACTCTGTGGGCTTGTAAATCATCAGAAATACTTCAGGAGTACTCACGGATGTATCCAAACTTCCACACAACCTTCAGATAAGTGTATCTCTAAAGTACACGTTCCTCATTTGCCAGATTTGTACACGGAGATGATGATTCACACCAAATTTTAATGGTTGTTTAGAAATCTGTGTAATCATTGAAATCTATGTCCAAGAATCTCTTGCTGTTCCTCTCTCTTCCTCTCCCTCTCTTCAGGATATTTGTGATTTTACTCTGCAAGAATCCTCCACAAAACATAAACAATGAAAAAGGCCCTCCATCAAAACAAAGATATCCAACTTTAAGATCCCTTGCGGACGATAATTGACTCTTGATGTTTGGAGCCATTTTCTCTTCAGAGAGCCGACGCGCTCCAAAGCAGCAGAAGATCTTACAGCAACATGATTTGGTGCTGAAAGACTTTTGTTTAAGGTGGTGCCTGACTGGTGGGGTTTGTGGCAGGGACTCCCTTGGTCTGCCTACAGAAATCTGGCTCTTATTTCAGCCTCGTTGTAGCTGACACTTTAATGGACAGGGGAGTGAATTGATGGCAAAATATCAAGCGGCGATGATAGGAAGTATGTAAACAGTGATGGAAAAATGAGACGGATCCTGTCATTGTCCTCGGTGACTCTTGGCAAAAACACGGAGCTTTCAAAAGTAGAAAAACTACACTTTAACAATGTAAAATATCTTAACCAATATCTTGATGGGAAACTATGGGAGAGTTTTTCTGATCATTGTCAGCACTTTTCTACCAGAGCATGAACACATACACACATGCTCTATAAATACCCTGTTCTGGGGCAATGGGGTCATAGGGCACTTGTACATCTGGACCTCTGGACCTTTACATTCATTCCTGTGACAAAGGTGCATTAAAGGTAGATGTTTTTATTTCATCTGACGATGCAACCCCTTGGACATGAATGGGAAATGACTTGGCTTTTTAAAAATCTAATATCTTCTATGAAATTATTGTCTTTCTTTAAGGCTGCTCCTAACGATTATTTCAATTTTCACTTATTTATGGATTAAGTGGATTGGATTAGTTTTTCAGTCTATAAAATATCAGAAAAATGGTGGAAAATGTTTACCAGTGCTTCCCAAAGCCCAAGATGAAGTCTTCAAATGTCTTGTTTTGTCCACTACCCACAGATTTTCAGTTAACTGTCATAAAGGTGTAAAGAAACTAGAGAGTATTTACATTTAAGAAGCTGAAATCAGAGAATTCCCTTTTTTTCTTTAAAGTGGATCTATTGTGCTTTTTCAGTTTTTCCTTTATGTAAGTGTTTTATATACAGTAGGTTCTTATACACCTGAAAATGAGCTTATGTCTCCCTGTCTAAAAAAAATTGCAAATGGATTAATTGATTATCAAAATAGTTGCGATTAATTCAATAATTGATAACTAATCAATCAATTATTACAGCTTTATTGCATTTGACTAAAACATTCAATTTTAGTAACCTTTAGCATTCAGCGCTGCACATCTTCAAACAGAAAATCTTTTGCGCAACAGCTTATGAAAGTTTTTTCAAAGTCTCCGATTATGTCTAATTTTTTAAAGCAGGTACATGCAGCTGTGCTTACTCCCTCACAGACTGTGTACCGTCTGTTTTTCAGACTATGACAGCCTGATTCCTGTTAACAAAACTAGACACTTCAGGCTCAAGGCATCAAAGATTACGCAATAACTAAACTTCCAGTCAATACCAGTAAATGTCCTGTTAATCCATCTTTCTGCAAAGTTTACAAGATGTTATCAATGTGCTGGCTTGGTTTCATTTTCTATTAAATAATGGACGAGGCACAACTGTCAGTTATCGTGTAGTGACATTGTTCTTGCGTAAGATAACAATCAATATTACGTAATGCATCAACTGGACATTGACAGTGTTTTGCTCTGTAGTTTCCAGTAAAGGAGTCATGAATCAGAAATGACCTGATTTGATCCAGACTTTCAATATTAGCAAAACATCACCATGAAGAGTGCCATATGCCAAAAAAAAGTATTTGTTGGTCCTTGTAAGACCCTGACTAATTTCACTCATTAACTTGAATGTTTTCCCATAATTTTTGTTTACAACCTCTCAGGAGAACTTCCTATTTGTTTCAACCACAAGCAAAATTAATGTAGTTGGAGGGAGGATCAGAGGGAGCGTGCAGGTAGTATATGTTTATTGTATCTTTTCAGAGTACAGCTGAATGTAATTGTCGGAGGGGTGCTGGATGATAGGGTCAGCATTTCCTGAACAAGCTCACGCGGTGACGCTTGCACACCGCTTTTATTTACGGCTGTTGGGGAGAAGAAGCCCATGAAGATGTCAGAGTAGCTTTGAATGAGAAGCAACACTGACACTAACCCCTGGTGCATCCAATGCCTCCTCATAACTCTCTTTTATAGGCCACACTGTTACCTTTTCCCACGAGAACCCTAAACACGCTCATCAAGCAGAGAGCAGAGGCAGCCGAGTGAAGACATAAAAAAACAGAAAAAGACTGGGACAAATTTCAAGGAGACGTTACAAATATTCAAGAGGCCCGAGCACTTGTTACATTTTAGTTTTGTGTGAACTTTGCTGAGTCATTCGAGGTTTATGGATGCAGAGGAGAAAGAAAGAAAAAAAAAGCTTTGAAAATCTTGTTCAAATGTTTCTGAAACACAAGTTTGTCCAGCATTCCACATGTTTTAAATGAGACCGATTAGTCTTGGTGGATTTAACTTTTTAGTTAAATGGAGTGTAGCTGTAAAAATCTCCAGTTAACAAGTAACTACTGTATTATTGAGTCATAATCGTTCAATTTTCTCAGTAAAAGTAGAAAAATCTTCCAGTGCAGTAAAATAATTGTAAAATTTCCAAGACAGCTCAACTTGTTTCATGAATTTTCCTTCGTTCTAGAGCAGTTCTCTGCCTACAAAAATGTATTGAAACAAGTTGATTTGTGTCGGAAAACATGGTAACAGCAATGACTAATTTTTTTCTCTGGTTTAAGAGCTTATATTAAAGGTCTAGTGTGCAGGATTGAGTGGCATCTAGTGGTGAGGTTGTAGACTGCAACCAACTTAATAACCCTCATCACACCATTCCCTACTGTGGTTGTTGAAAAGACCCCCTCTAGAGCCTGTGTCTGGTTTGTCCATTCTGGGCAACATGGCGGACTCAGCCAAAGAGGACCCACTCCCTCTGTAGATATATATGGCTCAGTCGAAGGTAACCAAAACACAACAATTCTTTTTCAGGTGAATTAATGAATAATCATTAAATTTCTGCTCTTTATATCCCCCTAAATCCTACACAGTGGACCTGTAAGCAGGGATGCAACTAAAGACTATTTTCATTATCGATTATTGTGCATATTACTTTCACAAATGTGAGAAATGCTCATCTCAAGGTGACATCTTTTGTCAAACCAACAGTCCAAAACCCAAATACTCCCATAGACTTATTAGACTTATTTATTATCATAAATGACAAAGAAAAGAAGCAAATCCTCACATTTAAGAAGCTAAAACCAGCAACTGTTTGATTTTTTTCTTGAGACTCAATATTACACAAAAATTACTCTGTAAGATGGAGAATATGAACTCTGAAAGGATATGTTTGATACAAAGGTACCATTGAAAATGTTTTAAAATCTTCCACAGCAAAATAATTCATCTGAATTTAGAAGTCTGTACCCCCTCCTGTTATACACATAACCGACAGTGGCAGAGTAACAGAACAGCTAAAAGTGATGCACTACGTGTAGCACTGACCTTTCCATTAATAAAGCTTCCTGACTGGGGTCAATGGGTGGAGGTCAAACCAGTGGGGGCAGACCTGTGTAATTACCCTGGACATGGAAAACCTGCACTAAATCAGAATAATGTCCAGTGTATTAGACTCTCCATAAATTGCGGAGCATTAGATTAATACATGTCAGTGGGTGTTTTGTCAACTGTGATTAATGTTAGCAATAAGTTTGTGTGGCAGCTTTTACAATCTGTGTGGCCGCAGCCAGAATCAAAGCACCGACTGTGGTCAAGTTGGCACCATTCGATGCTAATTGAGCTGCGCACGACCACAAGACTGCGGTCCAACTGCAAACACATGTCCATTTGTTGTATTGCTTTATCCGTTTGTTTGTAAACAAGATGTGACAGTGGGCCAACGACATCGAGGGAAGAGAACAAGGCCTCCTCTGTGGCTTACGGTCAGTGGCAGGATCAATGCTAATCACATGACAGGATTCACATACTCAAACCAGGAGTGCCGTATTTGGAAGTTCCTTATGAGGTGAGATGGGATAGATGGGCGCTGATCACGAGTAGACAAACACTGACATGCATCAGTGAGCACACACTCACAATACACGCCCTGAGTGATGTACTGGCCTCTGCTGTGACAAGATGATTAGAAAGAGGAGGAGAGCCTCGACCCCAGAGCTGGAGCTGAAACTTCTTCATCACCTCTGACACCATCTAATGATGCTCATTTGCAATCTGACCTCCTGAACATTACCAGACTACTAGAGCATGTTAGCAACACTAACAACTTCCCCCTCACTAGTTCTCAGTACGATGCTTCCCTTAACTGGCACTATGTAGTTTTGCAGAGGATATTCCAACTCAGAATTTTAATATTTTTTTAAAATTATTTTTCCATGACTGAATAAACCAGCTGTTTTCAGACGAAAATAAGGTTTGAACTGTTTGATGCTAGAAAGGTGGTAGGGTCCGCCAAATATAAACAAAGTAAAACCATATGAAATTGTTTATTCAGTTTAGTCAGTCATGTAGATGAACAGAGTTTGTTTATTTAGTTTGTTGAGACATTTAAAAAAAATCAGCCAAGGAAGATTTTTCTCTTCTGATTAAAATTTCTGCCCCAAAACTACATAGTGCACCTTTAAGGAGTCATCCATTTTTTGACAAAATAACTCAGCTTTTAGATATGCAACACTTGCGCTTTAGTACACTGTGCACATTTTATGATATGGTATCCTACATTTAGAGGATTTTTTGCAAGCTAGCTTAGCGTTATCTTAAAAGAGCCACAATGTTTTTAATGAGCACATAAAGGCCAGAAACCTGCATCAGAGAACTAATTTGTCCAAGCAGTTGTTTTCACTTCCATCAGCTCTAAAACTGCACAGTGTAAATGAGAAAAAATAAGGAAAAGGGGGAGTGAAAACATGATGTCTAGCATGTCAAATACCACATCCATGTCCTCAGTTAGTGGAGGAGAATTTAATTGTGTTCAAGTGTGTTTGGTTAGGTTTGAAGGGTACAATTTGTTCTCTCCTGATTTGAAAGCGGACGCAGAATAGTAGGAGGTGGTGCTTGAGCATGCAAGCTTGTGCACTGATACAGATACAAATACTGTCAATGCACAAGCACCTAAACATATGATAGTGTGCAGAAACACACACTTCACCCAAATCTCTCGAGTTGACCACCATCATCTCGTCTTTTATTCTGAAACATGTCAAACATCTGCACTTGCTATCAGCTACATACTTGATGAAATGCCGACTAAATAATGCTGCCAAGATAAAATACGACCTGAAAGCTTTGGCCTTCGTGGCCAACTCCTCATATTCAAGATGTTTTTTCTCCTTTTAAAAGTTCTTAACTATTTCTCACCACAACAAAGTGGCAGGAGCTGTTGAAATTGATGGCCTGTGCCTCTAATACCATGACCTGATGCCATTATAGTTAGTGACACGTTGCACCTTAATGGTCGAGCTCTTTATGTGCATGTGTGTAAAAGTGTAGGTGTGTGTGTATGTCAGAGAGGACTGCAGGCGAGGGGAGGGAGGAAGAGACGCTAATTGAAATTCCTTCAGCCATGTCTGGCAGAGCCCTGGTGTCTGAGTGGCACACACACACATGCACACACATATAGTCACACTGGCCCTGGCCCTAATAAAAGTGGGCTTTGCCATATGGAGGCCATGTGCAAGACCGGCCTCTCTGTGCTCCAAAGTGTGTGTGTGCTCTTAGCAGGAGAGGCTTGTACAGCACCGCAGACCAACAGACAGATGCATACAAACCTATGACATGTGTATGAAGGAGTGATAAAAACCCATTTATGAAGTTTACAATCCCAGACACACACATTTTGACATGCTGCGACTGATTCACACACATACAGTAGGCGTAATGCGGTGAGAGCCTGTTGAATAATCTTTAAGACAGCGGCTCGTGTTTTGGACGTCGCTGGTCTAATTCAGCGAACTGGTAGGGAAATTATGGGCAGGTAAACGTGGGAGTAATGTTCTGTTCTCCCTCAACAACTACTGTCAATGTGCCCTCAGGGCGATGCAGCTATTCTGAGCTGAAGCAGTCCAGGAGAACTTCCAGATGTATTTAACTAGAAGATAAAGATGTGGAGTCCAGAATGATAACAGCTGATTTTCTGTTCTGGATCAGTCATAAATGATTCTGATTACTGTTACAAGTCTTTAAAAGTATTTATATTTGCTAAAGAACAGATTGAGGATTGAGGTCTGCATACTACTTTTAAGTAATCTTCAGTCCTGTTATCTTGCATTGTAGTCTTTCCTTCCTCAAAAACTGCAGTTAAGATACCTGCAGGAGTTTCTCAGTGCCCCACAGTGGACGACTAAGAGCTGAGTGAAAGAGAGTGACTGTGTAAATGTGAGGCTGAGTGGTGCTGACAAAAGACCATGTGTGCGCAGTGACCCTATTCAGAATAAATAAAGGTTAAAATCATATTTCAGATGCACTACCAGAAAAAGGAGCAGGAATCGCATGCTTATTACTTTACATCTAAGCCCGTATAACCTCATACTTAGCATATGCCCGCCACCATTGGGTGCAGCACAATGAAAGCAAGCAGTAAGTGTACTTGTCATTCTCTCCAGGCGTTTGGTAATAGCTGTGTTTTAGATATTTCCCTCAAAGAAGAAGAACTTTCTCTGGGCAGTTTCTAATTGGTTCCAGTGGATCATCTCTCTTTTTTATCTTCCTGGCTTACTCATTTTGTTTTTCCTCTCCCTCCCACTGTCATGCTCTCCCTCTCCCAACTCTCTGTAGTCTGGCAAAATATGCCCGCCTGTGCACATGGTGCAAAGGGCTGGAAATCACACAGCTCTCTTATTTGTTCTTTTGCCCAGTCACCTGTCTTAATGTGCACAGCTGCTGAAGTGTGGAAAAACAGGAATCTCTTACACAAGACGCAGTGGGAGAAAATGATCGCATCCTTTGCCTTTGTGTTCTCTTTTTCAGGTATAAAAAACCTGAAATAGAAGCAAACTTCACTTTGCATCCGTTTTTAGTGAAACTAAGATGTCAAAGACGATAAAAAATGACTCAATATCCAGTAAAAGCTTAGGAGATTCCCAGATTTCTTGCTATTTCCATGTTTAAATGCTGCTTCAATTGTAAAAAACAAACGAACAGTGAAATGCATTCAATAATGTAACAAAGTCGACTTACTGTATGGATCGTCCTCGCTTTTGGTGCCATTAACTTTTCCTTTCTTGTCGATGCGAAGGAAGAATTTCTGGTAGGAGAACAGTTTCCTCCTGCGCACATCTCCTTGCAGATGGTTGTAGCTGCTCCGCACGTGGCGCCCGACGACCGTTGCCGACGACGAAGACACATTGGTCGCCCGTGGCAACCTCGCAGAGGATGCATGCAGCGGTGGGGGTGATGAGGAGGGTGGCGGGCTTGAGATGAAGATGTCAAGAGGAGTCCCTCCTGGCACATTGCGGTCCTTTTCAGAGTCTGACGATGAAGACGAAGCGGAGAGTGGCGAGGACGTGGAGGGTCCGAGCAGGAGAAGCAGGAGCAGGAAGGTGAGGGAGAGGAGAAGTGAAGGAGGTCTGCAGCAGGGGCAGGAGGAGAACCAGGCGACCGGTGCACCTTGTGTCACTGTCCATCTACACATGGTAGTGGAGCTGGGAGAGCTGTGGAGGTGCTCAGGGGCTGGGGCATGCTGAGCGGGGTACAGAGAGAAGGAACGAGAGTGGGAGAAGTTCCCCCTGACTGACTGACTACACCTCCTCTGACCCCCAACCTCACTGGGACTGTAGGTGTTAAAACCTGCGGAGTGACTCGGGTGACGGTGGTAGCAGATGTAGCGTAATATTGATGGTGACGGTGGTGGCGATGCAGCTGCTGGTGGTGGCGAAACCTGCAGTGACTCTTCTGTCGTCCCCTGTGCTGTTTATTCCTCAGCAGCGCCGCAGGAATGCGTCAACATCCATAACTCAGATCACCTCACAACGGGAACAACTGGGGGGGGGGGGCTCGCCTCAAAGACCTCTCCCCACCTCCACCCTCTCCTCCCAAGACAGCCGCTCTTTGCTTCTGGTTGCTCTCACACACACACACTCAATTTTTTTAAGTTTGAATGTACACCTAATCTAAAGATAAAAACGCAAATTTAAAATCTACTACTCATACACACACATGCATGTCCCAAACCATTTATCTTCTCCAGTCCAGGGAGGTGGATAACGGGAAGGCGGAGGAGGTCTGGATTAAAGATGCCAAACTGCTTAGTACAAAAAGAATAAATAAAAACAAGAAGTCAAAAAAGTATTAATGCTGCTTCTCATAAAATGTCCTGAGAAATCCAGAAAAAGCCAGGCCACAAAAAGAGTCACAGAATCCAGACTTTCTTCTTTTCTCTCTTTGTTTCTCCTGGTTTTGTCGGAGCTGGTTTGAAGTTACTTGAGTGTGTAACTCAGCCCGGGAGCTCTCGTCTTTCTCCCCTCTCTCTTGTTGTGCGTCTTGTCAGTGAGCCGGGCTCCCCTATCTGTCCTCTGTCCTTGCCTCTCGGAGTCTGAGCGCCCGAGCAGTGCGTTGCCTCTCTTCTTTCCTCCTGTGTGTGGCTCCCTCTCCTTTGGCCCCCTCCCTCTTTCCTTTGCCTCTCCCTCTCTCCTATCTCTATCAGCCGTGCTCTCTCTGGTTATCTGGAGTTTCTCTGAGGTGACTGAATCTTGTCTTTCCTTTCACCTTATTTATCTGCTGCAGTTCCCCAGATGTCATCTCTTAGTGTAATTGGATGTCTATGAAAACCACTTGGCTTTTGAAGAGCTGTGCGCATTTATGTGTGCGTGCATGTGTGCCTGCACATGTACATGTGTGTTTGTGTGTGTGTGTGTGTGTGTGTGCGCGCAGGGGGGATCTGTCCCACCCCGTTTTCTTTCCCTCCCTCTCCCTCTCCCCCTTTTCTCTGTCTCCTCCCCTTCCCAGACAAAACCACCAGTTGAGCAGAGCAGGTCAGAAAGAAGGAAAGAAAACCTTTCCTTCATATCTCTCCTTTTGCGTTGTTTTAAACTCCATCTTTCGTATATTTCTGTTCTCTTGAGTAGCACTGGGAATTGTTTGAAATGTTAAATACTAGTACTATATGTGGATTTTGGTACTCAGTACCAATATAGTGCTGTTTTAGGGCTGTGGCCAACAATTATTTTCATTAACTTTTATTTTCGCAAAGATTTGCAAGTTCCCAGAGCTCAACGTGATGTCTTCAGATTGCTTCTTTTGTCCAAAACAACAGTCCAAGACTCTTCATTAACTATCATAAATGACTTAGAATAGCAAAAACTTCCGGATATTGATTTTAAGAACCTTGAACCGGCAAATGTTTGTTTGGGGGGGAGGGGGGTATTTTTTCATGAAAATGTGCTTATTTTTGATTATCAAAATCATCTTTCTATCAATTAATTGTTGCAGCTCTACTTTTTAATTCACTTAATTGAGATGAGAACACGTCTTTCTGCAAAACACTTTTTTCATTCAGTAAAAGAAGCCAAAGTTCTAAAATGTTAAATGTTGCAATAACTACAACAGTCTGAAACTGGCAAAATTTAATTATGTGAAGAAGAGAGTAAGTAAATAAGATTTTGGTATTTTTAGACTCCTTTCGGTCAGTTCCAAAATAATATTGAACTTAAATTCCCAGTTCATAACAAGGTGCATATTGTAAACTCTACTAGTTTACTGTTAGGTAGTGATTCCTTGTGACTAAAGCTGCACGGTTAATAAATAGTTAGCAAAATCTCTCAATAGCGCAGAAGTTAAAATTTTTTGGATACAGATATTATATGTAACAAAACAACATTGTAATGAAGTACTGTAGGGCTACAGATTTGCCCTGTCCTACAAATCTTGTTTAATTTTATTTTTTTTAAAGTCACGTCATAGTGATTTTGATAGTTATTTCAGTGAAAATGAAAATTGTGATGCAAAAATGATCTCTGATTGATTTTGATTTTTTTTGTCATATCATGCATCCCTACTTGGGACATGAATAACATAAACATCATCAACTTAAATAAATAAAAGATGGAGCATAGCGTTCATGCAGGCAGAGCACTGATGTCGTGCCTGCATTAGCTGATTGGCTTCAACTGCTTCATTCATGCCGACTAGCAGACTTGTTGCATCAAATTATGTTACATAGTGGTGCTGTCATTATACCCTGACACTCAACACCATTAACCTCTCCTCTTCACTGACATTAAAATGAATGTATGTGTTTATGAAGAGGGGGCATGTTCACTAGGGGTGGGAATCACAGAGTACCTCACGATACAATACTGTAGAGACACGTAGGGCACAAATACGATGGTATTACCATACAGCGATTCTGCAATACTTGATACGCTGAAAATCATGTATGATACATTACATCTGTGCAACTGAGGAGCCTAATTCCTGTCTTTTTTGCCTTTTCAGGGGTAGTTTATGTATAAGTTCACAGCATTGTGGTGTCTGTTTCACAGGATTTCACAAGGGAAATGAAACAATGCACAAGAAATTGCATGATGACAGCTTGTCCATGTCCCCATGTGTCATCATTCCAATGTAAAATAGCCTTAAATTGGCAAAAGGCTCAACGGCCAGAAAGCAGAACAGTTCTGTAGTTAAAGTATTTAAAGGAAGGATACAGCTATGTGTCACTGAAGTCTTTTCAATCTGTGTAACTCCACACTGTCGACATTTTCCCTAGTGAGTTTCTTCTTTTTAACCATGAACCAGTTAACTGTTAAGTAAGATAAGTTGCCACAAGGAGTCATGAAGTAGTGATTCAGTAGTGACTGAGCAACTTTGAATACAATTATCAATATTTGGCGCCAGTGTATTGCTAACACATCGCAAGTGGAAGCAACACAATATGTTGTCTGTTCGAAGAGATGCTCATTAGTAAAATGACCTCATGTAGAGTTTATGACGGAGTTTAAAATCCTACGAAATTCTCCGCCCTCCATGACGCGTAATAGCCTATATGCCTGATAATGGCCATGGCCACAGATCAGTTCTGAGCCGAGTTCCCCCTCAGCTGTTTTGACAGATACTATCAAGTGATTTCTTTACTTTGGAGCTTAATCTTAAGATAAACATCTCTCTGTGTTCGGATGAAAGAAGTTGTACATTACGTGTGTTGCTGCATTTCACCTTTCAAGAATCCAGGTCTACTGTCTGGTTTCAGCATTGTTTAATTTCCTTTTCACATTGTCAGACAACAGCCATATCTCCGCCCCTGCCTCTGCTCTCCTCTCCTCATCTCTCATGAGTTTCTCTGTTATTTTCTGGACCTACTAACTCCTGCCCAGAGTATGAAGCAGATAGATCTTAGTTAGCACGTGTTTCTTACTTAATTTCATCCCTAATTGTGACAAGAGCATCAATGATCAGTTAAATAATCGATTAGTCCATCAAAAGAAAATTAATCTGCCAACAATTTTGATCATCAGTTATCTTTCAAGCAAAATTATTAAACATTTGCTTCTTAAATGTGAGGATTAGCTGCTTGTCTTTGTTATTTATGACAGATACAGACTCTTGGTTTTAGACTGTTGGTTGGACAACAGCAACAATTTGAAGATGTGACTCTGGGCTCTGGAAAATTGTGATGAGCATTTTTCGCAATTTCTTGACATTTGAGACTAGATGATTAATCAATTAATTGTTTAATCGTGAAAGATAATGAAAATAATTATTATTTGCAGCCCTATCAAACCCATCTTGCACTTGAGGATGTTTTCCATCACTTTCTTTTGCTGATGCACGACCAGCAAAGCAATAACAATGTAAAAGAATGACCTGTAGCTGCATTCTGGGTCAACCAGCATTTCCCTATAAGGTGTGTTACTCTAACTGACATTATACAGATGTTGGGTTCTGCCAACAGTCTGTCATTCACAACTTTACAACCTACATTTTCCTGCTGAGGACTGAACTTTGCAGATGGCAAAGACTGATTTGATGGGGAGAATTGGTGAAAGACCAACTACTGTGCAGAATTTGACAGGCTGTGTAATGGTTTTACCAGTGTTTCCTTATTTGATACATTGGCGATGAATGACTGTGCAATTTTACTGCTGTGGGAGAGCAAGTGGCAAAACACGGTGTGAGTACGAATGAGTGAGTTTATTTTTTTCTCGGGGCTCATGTCGAGAATTTTCAGGAGCATTTTATGCCTTTCCTACAAAGTTGACAGTAAAGAGATGGCAGGAAATGAGGGAACAGAGAGAGACATGCGACAAATGAGCCCCCGGCTCATGGAAGTTGTGACTAATGGTTTGCGCTTTAACCCTGATTATTGATTATTTTGTCAATTCTAAGTTGAACATACCCTGCTAGCAGCTTTTTGATTTTCAGTATTTGTCATTTTCCTTATTCCTGAACACAGATATGAGTTTCAGACTCTATTACTATTTTCTGACATTCTTTAAACCAATAATCAAGACAATGATGAGCAGATTTTAAATGTATTTAGTCACAGCTGCATCAGGACTTACAAATCCATCTATTGTACACACATGCCCACATGTTCAGGTACCAGAGGACCATCTACATGTCAATACCTGCAGACAAAATTCAGCACCATGGACAGCACTCTACGACGTGATTCTTGTCGTATGTAATTGAGTATCCTCACCTTAGATATCGAAAACTTTCCTAGTGTCTTGCCAAGCTGTGCCAAGACGTTTTTTGGACTGAGTCTACTACAGTATATGGAGATCCTGTAAGGCAGACATTGCAGCATTTTAAGGTGCGATGTAAATTTCTCTGTCACGTCCATTTGTCATTCATACTAATGCATACATAACTTTATTGCAAAAAAACTACAAACATCCCTTCTTTCATTGTGTCTCATAGAGCTGATACAACAAGTTGATCAAAGGAGTTCACCCAAAAATTAAAATTCAGTAATTTTCTACCCTTGATGATAGAAAGTCTGGTGAAATGTTGTCCTCTACAAAACATTTCTGGAGCTTCACAGCTAAACAGCATTGCAGCATTCTCCTTAACAGCTGGTCTTGTTTTTTAAAGGTAAAATAACCAAAAAAAGAGACATAAATTGGCATAATTTATGTCTCTTTATTTATGATCTTGGAACTTCTCCAGAAGTTCCAAGATCCCAATGATTTGAAAAGACGTACAACTTTTTTTAACCTGAGATCTTCACTGTAGTCACTAAGCTAAAAGTGTTAGCACACACTCCAGCTGAAGTGGGTGCACAAGCCCAACTGCCCATTGAGGGTGTCAACAACGTCTGGGTTGTTGTTGTTGTTGTATTTTCCCCCAGCTACTTTAGTTCTTTAGAAGAATGCTGTAATGTTGTTTAAATATGAAGCGCCAGAATGTTTTGTGTACCACGAAACTTCACCCTGTTATAGCCTGCAAAAAGATGAGGACCCAAATGCAGACACGACAGTCACTTTAGGACACAACGTAAGCTGTAGCCCAAAAATAAAAACCCAGGCAAAGAAAAGGGCAGGCAACAACACAAAACAGGCTCGGTAAGATCCAAACGAAATGAAGTACTGAGATCTGAGATCTGGGAACAAAGGCAGGATAGCAAAAAGAAAAGAGGAGGAAACACAGCGACACCTGGAACAAAACAGACAAACTTGCAAAGAGAGAAGGAAAGACAAATGTAACTACACAAGGGAGGGAAGACTAATAAGAGACAGGTAAAACTAATGGGGCAATCAAATAAGGCGGGATAAACACAAAGACAGGAAGTGGAAAGTAAAATTTGACACACAAGCTCAAATCTACCAAACTTTAATTTTTGGATGAGCCGTTCCTTTAATCAAGCCCAGAGACGGAAAATAATCAGCAACTATTTAGGTAATCAACTAAAAGTTTTCTGACATTTTATAGGCAAAAATCTTAATTGAATAATGAAGACAATAATCAAAAGATTTATCAGTAAGTCTTTAATGTAACTGAGGGTGTTGACACATGTTGAGCACAACACTGGCTCAATGAATAAATGAATGAATGTGAGCTTGTGAAGCAATAAAAATGGAAACTCTGGGAAAGAACAAAGGAGTGAGAAGAAGAGGCAGAAAAATGCCAAGAGATAGAGAGAGAGGAAGAAAGAGAGAACATCTGGTCAGTGGCTCTGTGGCTTGAATTTGGGGTGTAGAATGACAACACACACAACACACACCCAAACACATGCACAAACATACACACAGTACTTTTCTGACCCGACTTTTATTGTGCTGAGACTTTTAAGCTGTTTAATCATCACTGCGTTGTTATGGTAAGCACACATCACTATTGAACTAATTATCAGTCACTGATCAATTACTGGCTGATCTCTTCATAGCTTCGTCCTGCAGTCTTGTTGTTCTGTAACAGTCCTAACAAGATTCAGATGTTGGAAGTCAGTCGTCCATGAGGGAAAAAATGTTTCGTCACACCAGAAAACAATTTGTTTGATGCAGCGGAGCACCACATATTCGGCGTTTTTTCCCCTGAAATACTGTAGCAGGCTTTAGGGGCTTCCCTCTCTGGAATGGATTGTCATTCAAATGTTTGCTTTGCGAGAAGTAACACACAGTTCAACAGTGATTTACATCATTTACGACAGTTTATTTTGTAGCAATTGGAAGATATTTAACAAACGTGAAGGAATAGTGAAAAATGACTCAAATTTTCAACTAAAAATATACAAAAAAATGTGACTCACTGTAGCTACAGTGCGGATAAAACATCGTCACAGTTGCAGGTCTTGTAAATTTAGCTCAGAATGCAAAAGCAGTGCCTCTCTAATGATGAATAAATAATTTTTTTAGATGTGGCCACATTTCTCAAAATCATTTTCCCCCCTCGTAGGAAAGAAGTGAGTCAGTCTCATTGTCTCGTGGTTTCGGCTTAAAACCGCCGTTGCGATCTGAGGCCAAACTTCAAAGTCGAGCCGAGTGGAAGTGCTGATCCTGGGTCAGCACCCAAAGAGAAATGGCTATGATTGTTTTTTATTCCCAAAGACCTCAGCGGACTTCAGATCAGCAAATGTGAGCATCTTTAGCTGACACGGGTCCCCTCCTGGCTCCGTTGGTCATGCCTTGGATAAGTCTTGATTGCTCATGCCTAGAAGGAGAACGCCATTAGGGACCAGCAGTTCGCCTCAGTGATTCTAATTGTTTCATTGCGGTCGGAGCTGGTGGCTTTGAACGCATTATGGTCTTCAAACCAGCTCTGCCGAAATGGCCCTGGCAGTTAACTTTAATTACAGACACATTAAAGCACTTATAGACAAAAAGGAGGTCTTACGATAAACTTACAGATACTGTACGCTACAGTTACGGTCAAGCTGTTGAATAGATAATTCCCAGTGACAGTCCTAATCCAGTGCGCTTTGATTGCGATCTGTTGAAGCATGAAAAATAAAGCCATTCTAAATTGAGTCCTTTTAAAGTTTTGTTTTGTTGTCCTTCCTTCCCACATTATTTTTGTCATTCCATTGGAATGTACTACATGTACTTGGAATGGAAACAAACATGGATCGGCGTGTTAACTGCAGCAAAAAGAGCAACTTGAGTAAACACCTCTCGCTCAGGCCGCCTCAGAAGGTGTGCCAGACTCCTGAGCGAAGAGACACGACCTTTAGATCGCATAAACAAAGATGTTCTGAGGCAGTGATGGAACAATAAGACTTTTAAGGATGTTTCATGATTCACACACCACAGTATTTCCGATGGTCTCCAAAAGCTGATTTTTTATAAAAAGACAGGTTTATAAACCCTAAAGTCTCTTGTAAAGCTACAAACAACTGTCTTCAAGTAATAAAAAAATTCAGTTCACACCATGATCGTCTCTCATTAAGCCTTCTGGTGATCTGGTTTCTGTCTTTCAAAGGCATGTCCTATTGTTTAGAAAGTAAATGATGCAACATAATGTGAGCCATACATGAGTGTTTTCTTCTGGGCTGAGCATGTTTGTCCTCAAGGGCTGATTCAGATGACTCTAACCAATCTTTCTTAAGATTTAGCAGCATCTAGCGGTGAGGATGCATATTACAACCAACTGAAAACCCCTCATCTCACCCTCCCATAAACCCAATCCCAATGTCCTCCTTGAGCCTTAAACCCTGAGCCCTCAGGGACTTAGTTTACATCACCTGCTAAGTGTTTGAGTAAGAAATATGTTATAAATAGGATTGGGACAGCACTTTGGACAGCACATTTCACTTCACCTTCACTTCAAGTTTTAAAATACTGTATATAGCCAAAAACCAGGGGAACAAATAAACACAAATAGAAACGTATTCAGTCAGAGGTGTCATTAAAAAAAAAAAGTTCGATATTGTTTCAAAAGCTTGTTACTTTTTTTGTTTAATAAACTGATTGAATGTTTTAAATAGAGAATCATATTGAGGACAAAATGTCAGATTTAGGAAATGATTTAGAAAGTTTACATTTGTGAATAAAAAACGTTGCATGTGGAAAAATGAAATCATCCAGATTATTGTTTTTGGTTTTTTTTTGGTTTTTTCAGGCGTATCCTGGTAACCCATTGTAACCTTGTGTTTAATGTTAAAATGCTATGAACTGTGGGTAACAAGGTTGCTGTTCTTCTTCAGCCACAACTGTGTTTTAAAATCGACAGTGAGAGGGAATAGTTTATTTCTTCGGTCCATGCTGTAAAATCATGACCCAATATGAAGTCATAACGGAGCTAATTATACATTTGAAAGAAAGTGCTGCCATATTTTGGTTTATCAGACACTGAACCTCGCATCTGTGAAACAGACATTAACCCTCTGACATCTGTCGTACAGATATATTCATACACCAACAGCGTAGTGATGCCGTTCAGTCAAACAAACAATGCTCAGAAACATAAGCTTCACAGAGCACATAGGAAGTGTGTGCAGCAGGTGTTGATTTTATTAATGGCTGTAGACCTCCTCGATCGGAAGTATTTGTTGCTTCTTATGTGCGCCGACTGTGTAAGGTCAGAATAAACTAACATCATCATTAGCGATGGATGTGGTTTCGGAGAATTACTCTCAATGGAAACACAGCATCAACACGTCAGTCAAAAAATTAAACAGATGAAACTGGTTCTAGTTTCATACTGCAAAACCTTCATGGTGCAAGTAGTGAAGCAGAAGCAAAGCATGAAGTTGGACTTCAGTTCAAAGTCTGACATCACAAAACCTCATTGGCTCCGTCTGCAGCCACTTTCATACTTAATTTGTCAACTACTGTCTTGAATTACAAACTGCTGATTCCCCATATTAGATGGTAATGCTTCTATGACTTGAGTTTACATTTTGAAATGTAAACCTAAAGTTTTGAAATGCTTCCCAAAGCACCGCTGACCGCTTCCTCTAACAGTGTTGAGATAGCTCTCATATTTTAATAATGTTAACTACATGGAAGTAATTACAGTGCGGCTGGTGCAGGAGACTTGAAAAGCTGAAGCGTCAAACACAAGTGCCACTGGAATGCTAATTCTCTTGATGCATTCACATTGGTAACAAATAACATTTCACCACCGTGATGATCATTTCCATCGCTTGGCTGGCTGTTAACTCACTGGCAGACGCCCTAATGTCGAGGAAATAAACTCACTGAGCTGGAGAGGTCCTTTCGGATCTATGAATGATCCTCATTAAACATTTGTGGCCTTCTTCACTGTCTGTTGCACGAAATGTCTCCTTTACTGAAAGGAAAAGTTCACCCATAAGTGAAAATCCAGTGATTATCTACTCACCCCGAAGCCTGTGGAAAGTTGGGTGAAGTATTGTGGTTCATAAATCATTTCTGGAGCGTAAAAAACAACCCCAAAAAAAGAAAACATAAAATGGCTCAGCACAGCTCGTCTGGTGTATGCCATGTTTATGCAAGCCATGAGATCCCAAATTGATTAAAAAAGACAATATTTACACACTTGATGAGTGGACCAGCTCATGCACCCACTTCAGAGCTTAGCTCAGCAGCTACAGTAAACATTTTGTTTCAAAAAAGAGTGTAAATAGTGTCTTGTCAAATCAATTGAGGATTTTGAGCCTTTCGGAGACTTGCATTAGGCTGGACAAGCTGTGTGGAGCCGTTTTATGCTTTCGAAGTCCCCATCTACTGAAGCTGTTATGCTGTGAAGCTCCAGGAATGTTTTGTGGACTACAAAACTTCAGACGACTTTACATCTGCACGGGGGCGAGTAGACAATGACTGAATTTTCATTTTTGAGATGTACAGTATACGCCATATCTTTCAGACCCATTCAGTAACTTTTATTTATGATCGTGAAACTATAGTCAGAAAGTCAACTTGCTTATTTGGGAACATAAAGAATGACATGAACGTACAATATGATACATATTTCTAGTTTGATATCATACATTTATTTACATCATCTCATTGTATTCTGTGGATTTATTCTGTTAGACTTTGGAGAAACTACTCCCCCTACTTATAAGCATGGTATATGCATGTAGTAGTTTATATCATACGATAATATAGTTATAAGCAGATTTAAGTCTTTTTTAATGTATTGTTAAAAACTGTAAACACCCATAAGTTGAGGTTGGTACATAAACAGATAGTGAACGACAATCATGGACTTTATATAACATGGATATAGTCTCTGTGACATCAGCCATAGGTTTTTGAAGAACTATTGTGAAGCTCAGTGACTGTCACCAACTTGGCAGTGGCTGTCTCCGTCTAACTCATGGCTAATCCAAAAATGTCCAATGTTCAAATGTCCAAAGTTTGAATACTGTTTATTAGGCTAAATAGGAGGGCTGAAAGTGCCATCAACTTTAATCTTAAAAAATAAAGCAAAGCAAAATCTCCCTTAATTTTGAACAGTTTTACCTGTGGGGTAATTTTGTCCACCATGGATCATACTAACATCCACATCTAGCTCTTCATGCTCTGTCCAGTGGAGGTGCATGGCCTTCACTGAAATATTGATGTGGGGACTGGGAGTGTTGGTTCCGGGTGAATAATGCAGCAGGTGGATTAGTTCTGGTTTCAGAGAAAGCGAGCGGACGGATAAATTAATGATTACAGCTCCTTCCATCCACCTTTCTGACGGAATTAAAGGCAAAAAGATGCAAAAAGAGAAGAAGAGAAAATGCCAGGCATTAACAAACATTAAAGGACTTCTGTTTTTGTTGCAGTTGCAGCCTTGCAGTGTTATTTGAACCCATTTATAACCAACAGGTTTGCCTTCGTGTACCGATGTATTATAAAGACCACAAGTGTCATGTCAGTATTCATTCCTAACTCTGTTGTAGTCTAAAGCTCAACAATAATTAGCTACATTACATTAAGCAGACTTAAGTGAGTGCCTTTTACGTGACCATAATGAAGTTTGACTTTCAGCGTAAACTGGCACATCTGTCACAGTCCAGACATGCATGTAGTAAAAGAGAGACTAAAAAAATGGTATGAAGCACGAGTGAGAAAGGGGGAGGATTTAGGAGGGACATAGGAAGGGGAAGAGGGGGAAAAAAGAGAGAGATAATTGTCTTTGATGATTGATTATTCTGGTGGCTTTTTTGTTTATTTCAGCAGGCGGGAGGTTGAAAGCAGAGTAGGCCTGTGACCAATCAGTGGTCATCATTAAAGACGGGAGGAATGCCAGAACCAATCAAATGCTGGTTCATTAGCAGGCGGGACGAGTACGAGGCAGTCATGTTGTCTGATGGCAGGCAAACGGATTAGAGATGATTGTTAAGTCTATAAAAGTTGTGATCTTAAGTGTTTCCTGCATCTTTACATGTTCCCTTTTGTTTATTTGTCAAACTCAGTATTGTACAGCGTAATTTGCCAGGTGTCTTTTGTTAAACATGCGATGTAACATTTAACTGTCTACTACATGGAGGTCGGTCAGATTTCAGTTTGTCTGACACTTATTTATATCCAAATATCTGCAAAAATGACATTCCCATTAGCCTCTGCTTTACTTTGTGTTTAATGCTAACTGCAAAAAATTTTAGCGTGCTGACACACTAAATTAGGAGGGTAAACGCTAGACCGGCTAGACATCAGCAATGTTAGCATTGTCATTGCGAGCTTATTAGCATGCTGAAATTAGCATTCAGCTCGAATCTGTGCCTAAGTTACCAGAACACTGATCAAGTTGCTAGGGGTATGGACCTGAATGTTTCTTTTGTGTAGTTTTAGCTAATTTAATGCCATGGTTTGACAATGCCAACTTACTTTAACCTGGTTGCTATCATTAAAACCTGTTCTTTTATGGGGGATTTACCCATTTTAAAGTTTTTGCCTCCTCACGTGCAAATGTTGCACCAAAACAAGTTCCTCAAAGTTTTGGCACAAGTTTTCTCCTTTGGGCTGCCTTAGAAGATTGTGATTGAGCCAGAGTATTTTTATTTTTACCCCTATAGCAAAATGATAATGGCTGCAGCCAGCTCCAGCTCCAGCAATGCCAGACCAGTAGTTAACATTAACTGATAAACATTTTTTGAGCAATCTGAATTCATTAAATTCCATTACAAAGACTAATAATTAGATAGGCTACAGAAGTTATTCTTCTGTGCTTGATGTCTATAGGATGTGATAGTGAAAAATGGCTGTTATAAATTCTCACAGCCATATTTAAATAGCTTGTTTATTTCGACCAAATGTCCAAAACCAGATGATATTCAGTTTACAATCACATAAGACAAAAAAGCATCAAATCCACATACAGTAGGTTGAAAGGCTGAAACCAGGGACTTGGTTTGCTTGAAAAATGCCTTAAACAATTAACTGATTGTCAAAACAGTTGCTGATTAGGTTTATGAATTAATCAAGTAATTGTTGCAGCTCTAGTTTACACAAACACATCCACACATGATATTTGTCTCTCCGGGTTTGATCCATGCCACCAGGCTTCTCAGTAACCAGAGTTTACTTGGCATGGCTGCCATGACGTGCAGGATTGCGTCAGGCAGGAGGTAAAATGGAGGCCAGGTGTTGGCGAGTTATTTGGCCAAAATGCTCCCAGACCTTCAAAGCACGAAGAACATCCTGCTTCAGACATCACAGTGTGGCACTATGTTTCATTTGGAAGATTTTAAGGATAGTTTCTGGAAGTCTTTTGACCTTGACGCTGCCACAAAGGCACGCACATCCAACTTTACACACTTACTGACACATTAACACACACACATTGGCATAGAGGTCAGATAAGGGTGAGAGGTCAGAGGAAATAGTGAGACATGGGAAGTTCTATCAGCTCCTTCCTTATGTTACAGGGGATTTTGTAACCTCCCACACCAACCGAGCACACACCAACCTGCCCCCCACCACCACTCACGTCCATTACTTTGGCCATCGTTGGAACAAGACACCTGTCCTGTTCCATGTCCCGAGGTTGGATTTCAGGTATCAGGTTAAAGTGGGCCAGTAACCCCCTCCTATTCCCTTTGCTAACCTCTCTGCACACGCTCAGTTCGCAGGTGACCAGTGTACCTGAAGCTTTATCCTCGACATATTAGCACACCAGTTCCACCTCCCCCGCACGACACATTAGTGAGGAGAGGAGAGGGCGACCAGAGTTGAAAGGCAATTATGTCTGGTCTCTGATGAGAGAACAAACTGAGGCAGACAAAGCCCTGTGATGTGGTGAAGCCATCCAACCATGCCCAGGTACACAGGTAGACAATAGACAGCCGGCTCAAAGCCCCGCAAAATGCATTCTGTCTAGACACGCGAACAAACCAAAGCAAAAAGAGTCCATACAGGGAAGATGAAGACATTCGTTTGTAGGTGAGACAGGAGCAAAAGGTTGTTGGGCTGAAAAAGCTTTGAAAGTACTTTGAAGCACTTGAAATGCCCTTGAATGAACCTGTTAAGCACTTGTCTCAGTAGCAGGCACTCCACTTTAAAGATCAATCAATAAAGATTATTTTACAGGGCTCTTTATGTTGAGAGCGGGTATTTGAAACATGTTCTGTTTTCTTAGATCCAACGATGACTCTAAGCCTCAAGTGGATATTCAAGACAGGCTCTTCTGGAACTGCACCTGTGTGCCATTAACATTACTGTGTAATGCAGGTAGATTGGCAAATATGGAGAGCTCACTACTCAGTTTTTGCTGAATGCATTAAGATTAGAAAGTCTTGATTCTCTTTATTTTCCTCCAGATCATATCTTATTTCATATCAACATAGGATATGCAAATTACTTCCCAAATTGGTTTACCACTCAAAAGATTTCTACATCTTGAAACTAGAGCTGCAATGATAAGTTGATTAATTTGAATTTCAGAATCATTTCACTTATTCAACAAGCAAAAATGCCAAACATTTGCTCTCTAATGTCAGAACTTTAGGCTTTTCTTAGTCATATGTAATAGTAAACTGAATATCTTTAGATTTTGGACAAATAAAACAGGCTATGTGAATACATTATCTTGGACTGTGGGGAATTATAACATGTTTCGCTATTTTCATACATTGTTACAGACGAAGCAATGAATCAATTAATAAATACAAAATCAGCACATTAGTTGATGCAGGCCTAATTAAAACACTGCTAATAAAACAGCTACATTTTTTTAGTTAAAACTTGAAGATTTGATGATGATTATTTTTTAGGTTTATGCTGCAGCACCTCTATTCAGCCTGTCTGAACCTTCCGTTTCAGTGCCTGTCTCTTTAAGGCCGCCTGTCTGCCCTATTTGGTTGACTCTCTCAGGCCTGAGCAGAGACTGCCCCATGTTATTACGCATTAGTGTGAAGTGTGTGCGTTTCTCGTGTAACAGACAAACGGCACACAGAGCTGCTTTATAATTTTAAAAAAGTGGAAATCTCACTTTCTACAAGAGGGGAAAACACTTCTCAAACCACTCCAGCAACATTGCACTTGCACTGCTGATCCATAGTTTCAATATGTTCCAATTGTTCACCAAGAAATCACAAAAATATTTGTCTTTTAGTTGAGATTCTCCACAACATAACAAAATAAACTGCTTTTATGCCTACTCATAGTTCTAAAGCGGCAGTGAGAGTAGTGTTTTAGTAATTTACTGGTGAATTAATGATGTTTGGAACATACTAAACATGAAGATCAGCACCACAGAAGTGGATTATTGAGTTTTTATGGATGTTTTGAAACATTTTACAGGGTTTTTCCCCGTTATTGGAAATCATCGTAACTATTGTGACTCCAGCTGCCTTCCTCCTTACACAAAAGCTGTAATATGTTCAAAGCCACCTTCCAAGGCTATAAGTTAAGAGTATTTGAAACTTTAAAGATTTTTAGTGGAATATTTTTTTATTGAACTCAGATAAATCAAAGCATGAAATCATCCCAAATGTTACACTCCACATAACCTTAAATTTACTGCACTAAAAACTAAAATAACCTGTCTTTTGAAGAAAAGTGATACATTTTATTATTGGCATTTTAATGCTTTCTCCCTTTAGTCTAAATGTGTTTTGTGATGGTTGAGTGATGATATAAGACATGTTTAAGACAGATGACAAGGTCCATAATAACTGCGTTGCAGGTTTGTACAGGGCATGCATGAACACCTGTGATCATGTGCTCAAGCTCCCTTTGATTCCACACTGGAGCTCACAACAACACATGCTTTTAAAGAAGTGCTGCTACCGGAGATGGCACACACTTTTCACAGACGCACATACAACACACACATGATCCTGCGGTTTTCCAAACCACAACAAACACTCACTCCAGGACTAATCCCATGTCTGTATGTAGTGTTTTCTCCTGTTTACACTCTGCAGTAATGATAGGACCATTAGACATGAGACTTGGTCTCACATAAAAGGAGTCATCATGCTTCATCATTGCAACGGTCTGCTGCTTGTAATGAGGACAGTGAGGCTGGGCTTCCCCTTGTATAGCTGCTAATGTCTTGACTCACGGGTTCCCGCAGTGGCTGTCCCTCATATGTCCTGACTGAAGGTAAATCCCACTATACTCCATTCGTCTCTGTGGTTCTCAACCTGGGGAGCAGAACCTTCTCAAGGAGCCACAAAATCAGTCTGAAAGATCTGAAGAGAAAAGCAGGATATTTTTTCTGCTGCACAAAATCATTTCAAGTCTTTTCTTCAGACTTTTATCTAATCTTTGTTTTTTATGTTTTTGGATCATTCATCTAAAAATTCAGCAACACTACAATGCCATCGTGCTGACAAAAATCAGTTCACAGAAAGACAGACAGGCAGACAGAGAAGGTGAAAACAATACCAGCTGCACTAGGGTGGACGGGAATTATTAGTTTGGATTACTTTCCTACTTTCTTGCTTCCTAGTTTCAGCCCCCTTGCTCAGATGATATATAAAAAGACCTGGCCAAATACTCAAAATTACAAAACAACACTTATGTGTTAGTTCCCAATACCAAAGGTGCCATGATGACACATACACATGCATTGCTGGACTAATTCAGAAATGCATATTAGTCTGGTTAGTCAAGGGATGTTATCAATGGGTGTGAATCAAAATGCATCTGATCTGTTGTAGGTCTATCTGGTTGCATCCAGAGCATGTGTGAGAGGACTTCTGGGAATCTGGAGCAATGACGCTCCTCTGTCACTCATCGTATCTCACCTACCCCATATTACAGTAGATAAACAGTTGTGATTGGCCCGACATGGGCCAGGTCTGTTGGAAATCTGTCTGAACCGGAGGTAAGCCCGGCCGGATGCATCTGCCAGAGCAAATAAAACATGAGCTTGGCAGATTTGTCTGGTTCCCAGGCTAGGTATTTGATCATGAATCAGAGTATTGGAAAAATTTAAATTTCACCTGATGATGATTGATGGATGATGGTACATGAAAAAGGAGGGCATCATTAAAGTGATTACATTTGATCCAGAGGGGGAAGTAAATGTCTGAGACAAATTTCATGGCAGTCCGTCCAACAGAGACATTTCACTTCATTTCATAAAACAACAGATGTTAACCTCATGATGGCGCTAGAGAAGAAGTCAGGGTATCGCCAAAGTCAGTATTTTTGCTTTTCTAGGGACCTTGAATGTCCAAAAAAAATTTCTATACATCTACTAGTTGTAGAGAGTCTTTAGTCTGGATCAAAAAACCTCCCTATAAAGCCATGCTGCAAAGAAGACATAAAAACTGTTTATTCTATTATCTGGATTGGGGCCAGAGAAAGAAGAGGAAAGTTGGAAAGCTTTGAGTGTCATTTGTAGTCGTTTTCGTGGAATTCGTTGAGACAAAAATATGGTTCCAGAGTATCAAAAGCCACCACCGTCTTTTAAAATTAAAGAGATAATCTCTTTTTTGAGTACATGTGTGAAACACTGAAGACGGCTGTGGAAAGTCTGCAGCTTGTTCTTTCAGCAGCTGTACTGAGCTGAGATCACCAACAGTGAACAATGAATTCAAATGCTGACCTAGAGGAAACAAGGCCAGTGGGGACAATGGTATGAACAGAAAACCATTCCTTAATGATAAGTTGGAGCATTTTGAAGATAGCGAGCTGTTATAGATTTAGACATTCTTTGACAGATTTGACAGTGACTTACAGTATTTGGAGCTCTGACACATCTTTGTGGATTTCAAAGGGTCTTTTTCATCTGGTGGCCAGTACAATTGGCATGTTGACTTGTCTGTCACCACTCGCAGCATGTGTAAACTTTAGCCAAGTCGCTCATATGGAGACAACATAACATAGATGACATATAGTCCTCTGTCCGGGGTTGACTGCCTCATTCTCTCTGTCTCTTTTTTTCTCTTTCGCTCACACACACAGAGAATCTGCAACAGCCGTTTTGCTGCTGAGGCCAACTCCCTCATATGGAGGCAACAATACACAAATATCTTTGATGTTCTGGATGCAGAGTCCACATGTTTCCCAGAGGGATGATTAATGACTAATAGAACAGAGAAGGATTAACAACTCTCACCGCAATGCAGGTCGTGAACTTTATACTCAACAAACAAACATGTCGGGTCACATTTGTTTGTACAGTGGTTTTTATTGTCGGTCTCGTCTGAGATGTTGAAGCGCGATGAAGCGACGTGGGAGCTCCCAGAGAGGAAGTTTTACAGTACTGCTCGCATGTGTGTGTTACATCATCAAAGTTGGGTAACTCACGTTGCCACTGGGCTCTACACAAGGGACTTCCTCAGATCTGTCATATATTACCTCGCACCTGTAACTTATTTTAAGGCAACAAAATTACATTCAGCACAGAAAGGGCTAGGACTTAATGGACTACACTTATTTAGTGTAGCCCAATTCATCTAAAACATTTTTCTGATCCCAGGCCAGGTACCCATGCTCTAGTCCATTGAAGTTATTTCTTTGGACTTTTCAATTGCTTTATTTGAAAGTACAGCTTGAAGAGGGACAGGAATTGGGATGAGATGGGGGGGAAATGCAAATGGCAAATGGCTACAGGTCGGTCTTTAACCCTGGGCCACTATGGCGAGGGCACAGCCTCTGTACGTTGGGCACATGTTCCGCCAGCTGAGCCACTGGGGCGCCCCGACTCTAGTCCATTGATGTTAGAAATCTAAGGGGTTTCCAGGAAAATAACGCAGGGTTGTCCAGCCAAGAAGTTGAACCAGGCTCATCTTTTGCTGTAAACGCAGCTTCATCTGGTAGAGCACTGCTTCGGCCAATCAGATAAATTCAAGCGCACAGTTACGTTGCAACGTAAATTCTGATTTCCGATTAAAGATAAAATAGCGGAGTAACCTTTCCTTTTCAGAGTTGTAAAATCCTCTCTGTTAGGGTTGCAAACTATTGTACAGTGTTGCCATCTGCTTAGGCTTGAAATGCATTAGTCTGTTTCTCAAACTGGACTTCCTGGATTGTATTTCATTGTCTCACCACTACATTAAACAATATCCCCCCACGAGCACAGCCCCTGCACTGTTTTCATGCAGCGCTGTTTTTGGTCTGATTATAGATTTCATGTCAAGTTATTTCTCTGGCACCTTTGAAATAGCACAGCGTCTTTTGATGTTTTGTTTCCAGACTACTTAAGTCGACGTGTTTGGATCAACAACTGTAGAAGACAAAGTGAATGTGATATTTCGAGAACAATAACCAGAACAGGAGAGATTAAACAGATATTGTGGGCATTTTATTTTTAGTTCACCCTAACTGTGTCACTGGCAACATAGTAGCCCTGTTTGTGTGTTGCTTTTTTTCTGTGTCCATCTTGAAGAAAGCAGCCTAGTGCATGGTCTCCTCTAGACCTCACAAAAGCACACAGATAATGTGGAAATGGCATACCTCAGCCTCCTACATCAGCTCAACACATTGTTAAGATGTGTGGCAGGATAACAATAAAACAACAGATTGGACGCAGTCAGCAGTGTATCTTTGATGTGATCAGTCGAGCATCTGGTCTAAGTAAGGCGTAGCATTGGTAGACCAACATGCCAGCATTAGCTTAGCACCTAGCTCAACCATGTGGACTGACAGACTGAGGCAGCTGAGCAGGCTCAGCTCATCAGAGACACATTAACCACCTGCTGCTGTCGAGGACAGGTCTTTTCTTCAACAACAAACCCTAGTTTCCTTCTCTTCATAACTGTTGGCTCTGTAACGATTCAGCAGCTCAGCTGACTCAACAGGAACACTTGTAATCTTGCTGCCAAGAGACTTTGCATTTTCACACCTATAGCGGGCCTCGAGTGAAGCCAGAATTTCCTGCAAATGTGCAAGCAAGCTGTGGATTGGTGGGAAGTTTAGAGGCAGAAGAGGGAATGCGTGAATAGTGAAGTGATGTAATTGTTGACACATGGATGATAATGGGAGCAATGGTTTGTTTTTTTAGGAATTTAAGAAACCAAATTCTGCTTCATGGGCTGCACTGACAGATAATAGACAGGCGTTTTATTGGTTTAATCTATGTCACTTGGGTTGTTTTGGATGTGAATGTCGTTCAGTGGAGCAGTCAAAGACTGAGGAGAAACAGCTGATGGCAACTGGACTGCCTAGTGCTGCCCCTTGTTTGAAATGGAATATATTACCTGATTGTTAGTTTAGACATTTGTCTTTGCAAGCATTCACTGACATTCCTAAAACAAAACTTCTGTGTATGTTCATACAGCTCTTTCAGAGGGTTTGTTTCTTGTCCTGCATTTTCAGTTCATATTCAGGAAAAAAAAACATTTAGCACCAATGCAGGAAGTAGTGTGAAGTTTAGTGGAGGTCTGGGTGGTTGTTGGCCTGAGACATAAGAAGAGATGAGGCAACCCACTTAAAGCATTTGATTAGAAACGTCTGTAACACATATCCTGCCAATTCCCCTAAAAAGGTAATCACCTGCTTTATAACAGCCTAACCAGGAAACATGTCAGACGATCATGTTTTTGCACTGATGAGGCAAAGTCACCAAACTTTTAAGCGTTTTGTTTTTGTTTTCAACCCAGATTTTACTGGTGATTCTATATATGCAGTTTCATGTCCTGGTGACCATTGAACCATCGTTGCATTCATTTAGATAGGGGCCAGGTCTTGTTAGCCCGAAATAACTTCCTGGGAGCTTTACCAAGATGGCTGCTGATTGGAAAGACTAGCCTAATAAGACTTTGGTCATATGAAACATTTGCCTTCTACACCGCTGAATCCGACTATGCAACCCATCTCATAATTGTAGTGGAAGGTGATTTTTACATAATTTTACCATTACCTTCTTTTTTTTCCATCAAACTTTACCCAAATACTTTAAGTTGTCACATCTCAACAATACTTTAGTGGTGTCTTGACAAGCTGCAGAGAGAAATTTGTAGTTGCAAAACTTTGGGGAGTTAATATGTAGCAGATAGATGACATGGACAACCCATCCAGAAAACATTCATTCCATTAAATTGAGTTAACTCACAGGGTCTTTTGTCTTGTTTTTTTAATCATTTATCGAATGGTTTGAATCATAAATAAATCATGCTGTTTATCTTCAACTCAAAATGGCACGAATCAACTCTCGAGGGAAATCAGAGAAAATTACTCTTTCTGGATGTACTCTTGTAGCAGGTCAATCACAGTGTCAGATGAGTTGTAGTGCGTGACACTGGCAAAAATTAGGTTATTGTATTACATTTATACACTTTTCTGAATTCTACCTGTCAACCTGCACGTGATTCATTTAAGTTCTTGCTCCATCTCCTGATTGTTTTATCTTGATCCGTCTTCTTTTTTGTTCTTTCCATCAACCAGGAGTAATACTTCTCTCTGAAGGAGCGGTATCTTTCTCAACTTCTCTATATTTATAAGGTCCATGACCTGAGTTCCTGCTAAGTCCAACCATCTAAAGAGACTCAGGGCTGTCTCAGGATTTAGTTTCTCACTCTCACATCTCAAAGACAAACACGATTACCATATTAACTGGTTTAAATAACTGCTAGTCTTTTAGAAGCTGATATTTATAATGAACCTTGACAGAAAACATTTGCTCGTAGAGAGGCAACAAACTGATCTGAGAAACAACATTATTGGAACGTTCAGCCATTTCCAGCTGAGCCTAAAACAAACACACATGACTTGATGACTACTCAACCTTTCACTGATGGGGATTACAGTACTTCGAAACCTCATTATACCATGTCTGATTATGGATTTAATCCTGAACCTGACATTGACTGGTCCACTGGACCGAGACAAGACATCCGCTCACTCAACAGGGGAGGGACCTGGAACATGGTCCACTAAAATGTTGCCCTGAAACGGGTTCTTGAATTTAGACGTCTTTTACCTATCAAGATGATAGACAGCCATGCTACTGATTTAAGTAATTAGCATAACATGGTTTAGCAAGAGCATGTAAAATAATTCACATTTTTTACCACATTGGATTAAAAACTCGGAACTGTTTAAAAATTTGGCCCAAAGACGAATGACCAGAGGGTTTGCAGTGAACCCAAGTGTAACATTGGGTTCACTGCAAAGCAGAAAGAAGAGGCTGAATGGGGAGAAATCATTCTGGACCTTTCCTCTAACTCCAGTCTTGCACAAAAGTTTCCTCTTTTATAGCAAAAATGACATTAAGGATACATTTTGCATAAGACATTGCATAAGACTTCATTCACACTGCTGATTTCCAGAAAAGGTTCAATACTGAGTGCCAATCCTGAAAACCCATCTGGGACTTTCCGTCAACAAACATTGTGAGACTGTCCTTCCTAGAAAAATGGCTCAACACATCAAAACAACAGCTGTTTACATTCAAGTGACAAAGCGCTGAAACAAATAGTTTGAGGATGTTATAGAGTGACAAAGTCTGCGAAGTTTAATGTAAAAATGTGTTGTTTTTTTCAAAAGCATTCGCCAAATAAATGTCTTCATGTGTCCAATGGTAAAGATTTCCATTCATTTTGGATGTGGATTAATAATAACATAACAGTTTTGTTTGGCCTGTGTGGAGCCTATTAAAGCCATCTAACAGTCAGTTCAGCATGCAGGGACCTCCAGCGGTGGGTCATGCCAGGCCGGTGAGCTCAGTAGGAAAGGTTGACCCAAATTTTGTCTGTCTGTCTTTCTCATTGCCTGCATGTCTGCTCTCTTCTCAAGTATTTTCAGATGGTTTTCAACTGAGATTTGACAGAAATGGCACAGTCAGAGATGTTTTTTAGACGTTTGATTGCATCAAGCCACTTTGCTGTGTTTACCATTCATCCAAAGAAAAGTAATCTACCATACATTTTGACAATAAACAGACTTTTTACTCCTGACAAAGCTGGTTTTCTTATATTCTGAAATAACATCCAGATCAGAGTTCCCAGCCCAAAATTATGTTTAATCTTGTGTAATCTGAATTTTGTTTGGCCATTTGTGCCTGCAGTATATCTGTGTCAGTCCGCCTCCCTTTCTTTTTTTTTAGTTCTTCCTTTCACAACCACAATATCATGATAATTTCTGTTTTTAGAAAACTACAACGACCTGAATCTCATAAAATTGTTTGGTGCTGTTAAATGATACACCCAGATCAACCCCAAAACTCCAGTTCCCAGCATGCTCATCTGTCCACCATTAACCCAGCAGATGAAATGATCCTCGCGGTGGTAAATCTGTCAATATGTCTGACATTATATACGTCTGTCTCTCACATCTAGCATATCCAGCCACTAGCGTGAAATCAAGAGAAGTCTGCTGGATAGTGGGAGGTGGAAAGAGGGTGGCAGGGACATAAAATACTGTGCTTGTGATGCATGAAAACTTTTTTTTGTCCCAACAGTAGCTTGAAAACCGCAAACTGGAACACACTGATTTAACTGCACAAATACTTAAATTCTCAATTTTTCCAACTTTCATACAGCTATTCACTCCTTAACCTTTAATTGAGTCAGATTATCCATAGTTGTAGAATCCCAAATTCCCTTAATGTGTCACTCGTATTCAGATTATAGAAAAAATAACTACTAATAATCAGGGATCCTAAATATTTGAGGAGAATGTTTCCCTCACAAAAATAAACAGCATAAAAATAATAATATGTAATTCCTTTAATTGTTTTTTTCACTGGAAACATCTGGCGGGGCAATCAGACCTTATGGTGGGCCAACTTTGGGCAGCCTTGCTCTGAAGGAACCATCCCAGAGAGTAGTAAAAGAGAAGATAACTAGTGATGAGGAAAAGCTTTTAGGGACTTTTGTTAGGTGGGGGAGTATTGAGAAGAGTGGGTGGGCTGTGATATATGAAAGAAGCAATGATGTCATGAGAATAATTTGTCTGGGAGATAAAGACGAGTTGTGGAGTTGTTATCTAAGAAAGATGGAGAGAGGTTAAATGCAATGAGATTTGTCACCACCAAAATACATTATAAGCCAGTAGTAGTTAGTCAAGACAGGAAAAAACATTGTGTGCTTTAATGCATCATAAAACTAATAAAAACATGCTAATTTGATTGGTTATTATTTTTATTTTTATCACTATTATCAATCATAGTGCCATCCAGTTTTCTACAGCGTTTGGAGCCGAGATGATGAAACAACGTCCTCACACTTTGATATATTATGTCCCAGCTTATTTCTGCTTTCCAAGAGGTTTTCTGCACTGTTACAACACAGCCGCGCTCTCGCATTTCTTCCTTTTGTCACTCCCTTCGCAGAGCAGAACGATCTTGTAAAAGTCCAGCTGTGAAGACAAATTCCAGAGCTTCCAGGAAAAATGCTATCAGACAGCTTTAGCCCAAATAACGCTGCTGATTAATCATTTACTAACAGGCTCTGACGTCGCTTCATATGAGAGACATCCAAAGGCTAAGGCATTACTCACGCCGCCTGGTGTTTCTAGTCTCTCACACACACACACACACACTGGTTTGTACAGAAAAACATGCATTCCCTCATGCACAAAAACACCACTTGGAGCTTGTACATGGGTGCATACCGCTCTCAGGCTCCTTTGGCCTGTTACCTGACTGCAGCTCGCAGACCAAGTTTGGTTTGTAACTCAACCCCTCGCTTTCCTCTGAACATTTGACAAGCAAAGCTCCAGCAGGTGACAGAGATGGAGAGCATGACACCGATAGAAAAAGCTGGTCTTTTTTTTTTGTTGTTGTTTTTTTTCTCCCTCCAGTGAGAAATTAACCTCAGCCAGATAAACGGTGATTAATTTACCTGATCAGAAACACATGGTTAAACTGTGGCGAGGCCCTGATGAGAAGTGAAGCTAAGGGCCAGCTCCTCTAGATCTAATTCATTACTGTAAGTACATGTAGATTCATTGCCTCAGCAGCATCGGTGGATCAAAGCAGTATCAGCAGATTGGATTACCGAACTTACAGTAATGATGATTGCTTTCTACAGCGAGACAGAGAGAAAGAGGCAGGGGGAAGGATAAAAAACAGAATTTGATCTCTCTTTTGCAGTAATCCTTTGCGTGATGACAACATTACTTTCCTGCTGGTGTCTCCCTCATTACAGTAAACCAGAACACATGTACGTGGTGTCGTTTGTTTGTGCTTGTAATTAAAGACCCGTCACTTAGAGACACTTAGGCCTCCCCAGGCCAAGACACACACAAAGGGAGATGTCTGTTGTGTAATAAAACTAAATGAATCATTGTAATTATTGTCAGACGGGTGCTGGCAGGGAATACCTCAGAGGCCAACGTTACGGAGTCACGTAAGCGCATGCATCGTGGTTATACAGTGTAAAGAATAATAAACCTGTTTGCGTAGTGCTTTACAGAACAAGATGAAACGGTACGTAAAGTCAATATAAACGTGTATCTTCTTTGATATATTCAAATGGTAAATCCATGATATTATGTACTCATCTGAGCAGTAATATCCTCATAATAAGGTCCATGCTCCAAGAAAGTCTCCAGATATTTGATGGCATTCCTGCTAACGTATCATTAAACAAGACAAATGGTTTAAACAGCGCTGAAATACTCCCTTAAAGATGGAAAAAGACACTTAAATGCCAGGGGCCAAGTCTATTCAGCTACAAATGATATTTTCATTTTCATTTTTTGGTGCTGCGGTCGGGTAAAATCCCTCAGCGCAACTGCTCCAAAACCATCTGTCCGAGAGGAGAGTAATCAGAGTCAGGTGAAATAACATGGATGAACCATGAATCACTGGAAAAGTTCTAATGTTGATTAAAAACCTGTATTGGAAACGTTAAGCAATGCTCTGGGCAGCTCGTTTGAGAGCCTTGAAGTTTTTAAGATTTAAATGTTACTTTTCTTTCTGATTGGACTTTTTGTTATTTTTGAATTCTCTACCTGCCACCGTGTGCCGTTTTCTGTAGAGCGTGACAGTTTAAAGGTCTAACACCTGGAGTTATTTGAGTCAATGAATCGTATCCGTTATTTTTCAACCATAAATTTGGAACTGTGTTGTTCAAATGGTTGTGATTTGGATGATTTGTGGATTCTTTGACTATAAACTTGACCTTTGTTACAAATCTGCTGTTGAAGACCTCAGCCTTCCTTTGCGGTGATTGCGAGACCGATGTGAGTGCTCATTGTAATTCTGTACTATTTCTATCTTCATTTTCTGGCTTTGAGCACTTTAAAGAACATTAAGAGGTTTAATGTAGAGTCGGACCGATACTTGCCAGTACCAATTTTGGAGAGTAAAAAATTCTGATATCAATATATGGACAAATATACACACAGTTTTTGCAGTGATACCGTAAATGTTATCAAACACCTGTGACAAAAATATGTAGAGGAGGCAGAACTTCACTCTCTGTTAATTTAGAGAAGAATGAATTCCTGCATTAGAATCTCTTCAAAAATAATTTCATATCGGGCAACACATATCAGTCGGGCTCTGGTTTCATTTAAAGGTTATGATTAAGAGCTGTTCCTTTGTTTTGTGTTTATGTCTAAGGATATTATAAAAAACATTTACTTTTTTGATTTTTGGGGGCTTTTTGTGCCTTTATTTTGATAGAATAACTGAAGAGTTGACAGCAAAGGGGGTAGAGAGACAGAGGACGCGCAGCAAAGGGCCACAGATTGGATTTGGACCCTGTGGCGCTGCAGCAAGGACACAGCCGCTGTACATGGGGCCCTTGCTCTACCATCCGATATACCGGGGCGCCCCATCAAAATATATATGTATATTGGCTTTTAACTGTGAAGTTATCTGTGGAATTATTTTATTACAACACAAGAGAGCAGGCTGCGATAGCCGTTGTTTTTTTCCCAAGAAGCCATGTCACATATTTCAAATTTCTTTTTTAAAACGTAACATTTCAACGAACAACGTTTGCCAAGAGTTCCTGAAAAATTAAACAAATGCATACTTGGAAAGAGCAAACTGTACTGCTGTAAATACTCATCTGCTGCATTATTATTACCTCTCCTGGGCATAAAACCTTGTATCTCTGATTTTCATTATGTTTTACTGAAAGTTATATAATCTTTGATCGACTCTGGTCAAAACCTGTTGGATAAACAGTCAGCATATGGGCGTCAGACCAGAAAACACAGCTGCTTTTCTTAGTTAGTAAAAAGTTGAAGCATGGGAGATGTGAGGTTGTCAGCCGGCAGCAGATGTATGTGAATCCGTCTCCTCTGGCTCTGGACTGTTTAGTCTGAGAGCTGCACTCCCCCATCTGCTTTACAGCTGCGTGTCCGAGAGTCTAATTAGAGCAATGATAATGTCCAATCATCTATGCTACATTAAGCTAACATCTAACGAAGCCAATCAGGAGGTCAGGGAGCACGAGGACTCAAAGCTCATGAGAGGAGCTGTTACTGTCAAAGACCTGCAATGAATTACTGGTTATGGTTTATTACATATCTTTACCAATGTTGACCTGATAACTAATAGAAAGGGTTTGTTTGTAATTGAAGAAAGCAGTGTTTACTCATAAATATCCACCAGAAGATACTTTATTCAGTTTGTTTGTTTGGTGTACGATGCCAACACTTGGAACATCTGAGGCTGTTTAAGTATCTGAAAGTCAAATACAGTTGCAAACTAGCAATGAAATAATTCGTTGTTTAATCGGTTAGTTACGGTAACACCAAGTTGGCACAAAACAACATTTTCACCAGAGTTTAGAGCCGCGCTGTACTTCAGCACATCTGAGCTCCATTTGAACTGGGAAGTCTGAATTTCTGAAATTCCAGTCAGAAATTTCCACTGCAATTCCCCCTGAAGTCACCTTCCAAAATCGGAAAAACCTCATCAACCATGACCTCAGAATACAAGATGGCTAATTGTCCGTGTTAGCATGCTAACATTTCCTAATTAGCAGTAAACGCAAAGTGCAGCAGAGACAGATGGGAATGTCATTTGTTGTATTTGGTCATAAACCGAAGTATTTGATATATTAAACAACTGACCTGATGATGACACTAGATGAAAAGTTAAGGGATCACAAAAAACTATTACACCTGCATACCAAATTTCATGTCAAACCATCCAGTACTTTAATTAAAATCACAAATGTCAACCTCATGGTGGTTAGAGGATCAACAAAGTCATGAGGATACATCACCAAAGTTGATAAGGTGTACCCTCTGGGAACCACGAATGTCTGAACCAAAATTCATGGCAGTGGTTATTTAGACATTTGAGTCTGGACCAAAGTGGCAGACTGACTGACTGCCTTTACGATTCCAAGAGACACAGCGCTAGCCTGGTAACAAACAGAAGACACAGCCGTCAGTCACATTTTTATAACTTCCTTCACTTAGTCTTTTTCTTTCAGAGCATCCCAAAATCGTCTGAATAACCCCAACACTACCTTCCCCTGAGTTTTGCCCTTTTCCCAGCTATTCCCCTGAGCTCCCACCATCAGTTACAGTATCTTTTCTTCTCCTCCTCTTCATCCTTTCTCACTCCCATGCCCCTCAGCCCTGACACCAGCCTCCCTTTGAAGTCCTCTTTTAAGAGCACAATTAACCCCCTCCTCCAGACACCGCACTCACTTCTCACCTTTTTAATAAGGCACTCATAGACAAGTGTCAGACCCTTTTTTTCTCTCACACACACTCTGTCACATGCACACTTCGGTCTACAGGTCCTTACAACACGCCTGTAAATTCTTTGTCACTTGGCTGCAAACTCAGAGACCCCTTCCTGTGTGTATGCTGTGGCACTGTACACATGTGTGTGAGTGTATCTTTGTGAGAGAGAGGGCAAATGAAAGGGAGAGACAGAGGTGGTTTGTGGTTGTTTGACTCAGTGTTAATGTAGTTTCCGGTACTTTGATACAAAGTGAATCAGTGGTGACTGGGGGTGAAAAAAGCCATTAAGGCAGTAGACCACCTAATTGTGGCTCAGCGTGGGCTCTTTCCTGCAGAATATCTGTGCAGTTCAGAAACGAACCAAACCCTATTTGAAATATAGTCATTTTTGAGCCTGGCTGCCGAGATTTCACAAAAGCTAAACTTTGGCATCTTGAAAAGACAAGAGGTCGCGTCCATTCTCGCCCCCATACCTCCACGATCTGTACATGCTCAGTGTTTCCTGCACTGGCGGGATACATGGCCTCAGGCTACCGGAGTAATTCGGTGCAGGTGAATCAAGCCTTTGTGAGTCAGCCTGTAGGACAAGGATGTTTTCCTTTGGGTTCAAGGTGCTGATGATTATTGCCTGATAGCAGCAGACATAATGAAATAATAATGAAACTGCTTCCCCACTTTATCTTGTCTCAGTGGGAGATAAAATTTGTAGATGGTGATGATTGTCTGCAAAGCTCAGACCTGGCAGCAGTGAAGTAGTCAAAACCTTGAGCATTAGTGAGGTGGAGCGCTGATTTTGGCTTCACAGAGATGCATTCAGGCTGTGACTTAGATCAAACTGATAGACATCTAAATTCATCTGTTGCACGAGGCCGCCTTGTTCTTCATTCCTAAGTACGACTAATTTACTGGGTCAAATAAGACTTTATTTCAAACTAAAGATCCCCGTCTGACTATGCAACCGCATGAAATTGCTCAGCTCTCTCTGATCTGAGTAAGAAAATATTTGTCTTCTGGTAGAAATCAACAGTCACAAGGACATTTTATGTGGAAAATTCATCACAATACAGAAAAGTCATGCTCCATTAAATCTCAGTGCAGTGCAGACCTGAAGCTGAGATGCTGTGGCGTCTTCACAACCTCAGTTCGTCTGCTAATTCGTCACTCATGCTCAGGATAGTGTCTTTGGGCAAACAACAACAATTGGCACCGGTCGGCAGATCTCACTGATTGTTGGTAACATAGATCAGTAACGAAGTCAGTTAAATGTTCCGACTCTCGCTAGTCAGCACCAGACATACAAGACTGTTAAACTTTGTGGTGCGAAGAGCCACAGTAGCATTTAAAATACAGTTTGGTCATTTACTCCGCCAAGGAGTTTTTGGTTTGTTTGTCAGCAGGATTACACAAAAACTACTGAACAGATTTCCATGAAACTTGGTTGGAGGTTGGGTCTCGGCCCAGGATAGGCCCCATTAACTTTGGCACTGATCTGGATAAAGGGACGGATCCAGGAAATTTTTCTCACTTTCTTTAACATTGTGAGATTTGTGAGGTCCTTTTCTGACATTTTCGTTAATTTCTCAGGGAATAACGCATGGATCTTGATGAAAGAAATCTGCTGTACTTGCTGTAGGTGGCTATCTATGAGTGAGTACAGTTTGATGCCGATCCAAATAAATTGTTTTATTTGACATTGGATGAGGCTTGATTAAATTAAAGGAGACTGTTGCTTTAGAGGAATGTGATCAACCGTTTCAGAGGAAAAACGATACTCCTGCTGGCACCGTAGCATTACCAATAAGTGCCACCTTAACTGCAATGCTAATGTTGCTCGCAGTAGATCACTACATTTCAGTGACTTCATCTGTTTTTGTAACAAAACCTGGTAGCTGCATGCTGAGATTTCACCAAGTAAATATTGTTTTTGCCTTAATTTGAGGCCAATTTGTTAAAGTAATGAGTTTTATATCGGCCCTTCAGTACACAATACTGAGATTTAGAGTTTGGCTAAGAGGGTTAGGCTAAAAGGTTTTTCATTTTGTGAAACTGTCCAACTCCCCTCCAACTAATCTAAAAGCAAAGAAAAGACTGGCCCGACACCACAGGCCAGTCGAATAAGAATCTTTTGTGAAACCGACCCCTTGTTGCAGTCTGCGTTCCAGTTCATCCCAAAGGATGTTGGATGGGGATAATGGCCAGACAAGTTCTTCCACATCAAGCAAAGAAAACCATTTTATAAGGACTTTGGTTAGTGCATGGGGGGATTGTCATGTTGAAACAACTTGCAGCCACAAAGTTGCAATCACACTATTGTTAAACATATCATAAAGCTGTCATATTTCGATTTTCCCCAATTAGAACCAAACTAAACTGAAAAAGAGTCCCCAAAGTACACAAACTGGGTCCCCACGCATGTACCGTACACCTTTTCATCAGTGTTCATGAAGGTCCAGAGTTCAGCGGCTTTAAGAGGACTGACATGGGGCTAAGCCTGCGGAGTATTGAGGTAGATTGAGAGGATATTCCATATGCAAACACAGACGTGCTGCCTTCCTATAATAACTTCCTCAGAAGCGACGGCAGCTCAGTGTTGAGCTATTTAAGACCAGCAAGCCCTTTGAGGAGGGAGGATTTTCCTTCCCCACATCTCTCTCTCCTTCCCTCCGTCTCTCTCTTTCTGTCATTAATAATATGATATTGTCCCATCTGTCGGGGGAGCCAGCGTGGAGCACATGTTTCCAGTTAGGCTCATCAGAACCTGATGTGGGGAGGCCGGAGCGAACGAGAGGGACTGCAACTGGGAAGCCCGGCCTGGAGTGGGAACGGCGGCAACAGGGCAAGGTAATTAAATCACAGGGACTCGGCTATTTCAGCGCGCAGGTATACACTCCCGTGATATATGAAAAGTCTGTTTGGAATACGAAGGACTCTTGGGAGAGATAGTGTGACCTAAGTTATTCTCCAGCTTCAACAATAAATAGTCAAATAAAGTTGTTTTTTCTGACCCCTCTCGCACGATCTAACATTGAAAATAAAACATTTTCCCCTCCACATTCTTCTGTTTTCAAGGCTCCCTGCCAAATCTTTACATGTACACATTTTTCACAATATACAAGTGATCACACAATCATGTTTGCTTGTATAATTGGTTTACAAAGTAAAGTGTAGGTGCCCCGGGACATGAGTAAGTTGACATCACTATTAACATATTTGTAAGATGCCATAATGTAAAACACAAACAAGAAAATGGCCTGATCAAAGGGCCTTGTTCTGCCCACTGCTGTTACCCCACCTCCAGACAGTATTGCTGCAATCATTCTGCGCTAAATCAGATGCAGAAATAAACATCTCTGGGGTTTGGATCTGTAGCCAAAACACTCTCGGATCAGGGATCTCAGCCAACTACTCCACATCTATAAAGAGGGAAGGAGCACTTCTGATCTGGGATGCAGCACATGATAAATTATTATTGAATGTGATCGATAGACAAGCAAAAATAGAGTGTGAGTGTGAATCATGTTTAGGAACAAGATGAAATTACTTCCCAAACACTTGTCTGTAAATACAAATAAACACATTCTACGTCTAATTTTATTAACATCATGACTGTCCACAATACGCAGTGACGGAAAGTACTGTACTTAAGTACAATTCTGAAGTACTTGTACTGTATTTCCATGTTCTGCTCCTTTATACTTCCACTCCACTACATTTTGGAGGCAAATATTGTACTTCTTACTGATAACTTTAGTTACTAGCTACTTTGCTGACTTCATGTGGCATCAGAGCCAAAGTAGCACATTGTTAAAGGAGACCTATTTTCCTTTATTTTCTAGTCCACACCAACAGAAGCTCCTCTCTCCCCCAGAAAACACCGCTCCTGAAAAGCCTCGTCAGTAGCCCCGCCTTTAATTCAGTGACTTTGTGACATCACACTACATCACCATGTCACATATTTGCATAACTTATGCCTAGCAGGTAGCAGAAGAAATAATTTAGCACAGCTGCTCTGTTGTTGTTAGCGGTGCTGGGTCAGAGAAAACTGGGTATTCAGGAGGGGCAATTTATCGGCAATCTAATATTGAAAAAAGAAAACACACTCTGATAATCAGAAAAATGCTGAATATGTAATCTGTCAACCTAAGGTTTACAGTATATATACATACATGTAAATAAAGCATGTGTATAATTTTTTTTTTTTAAGACTTAAACTCGAGTACTATTTGTATGGACGACTTTTACCAAAGTAATATTTTAACACAATATCTTTTGGGTACTTCTGCAACACTGACGACACACCTCTCACAGTGTTTCGGTGCCGGTGAACCTCTCTGTGCTCTGCTGTCTTGTGGTCTTCCACAGTCGTGTAACTGTATCTCAGTGACCCAGGTTAGTGCCGCCAGCAGAACTGCAGTCGGCTCAGTGATGTCAGCAGAAAGCATCAGCGTGCCCAGAGATGGTGTAGTGGCTGTTGTAGGGGAACACCACTCAATTGGGGAAATCACATCTGCTATCATCACGGCAGGCGCAGCACCGTCAAATCGTCGAAGCGTATGGCTTTTTTCCCACAGCGAGAAACCGGAGATGCGAGGCTGTAATATGTGAAGTCATCCTGATGTGCCGCCCGGAGCGACAATCAAGATGAGGCTGAATTCTGTGAGATTATTTGTGATCTTTCGGTGATGTTAGATTTGAGTCATAAAACGCACATTTTCCCGGAGGAAATGTTCCAGCATACTGTTACAATCACCTGTTCCAAGTTTTCCAATTGATTCTCTATGGAGCTGTGCGCCGGTCACAGATTGTTTATTGTTTCTGACTGCGAGGGGCTGCATTAAATGTCCACATACAGGAGATATATTTGCTAATGCTAGAAATATTATATTGTAGTGTTGTAATTCAGAGGGGCTCCCTCTGTGGCTTCGAGAATACTTCTCTAATAGAAGATCGAATCAGGACGGAGCCTCTGTCGTGACTCTGATTCCTCTCATCATCTCTTCTCAGTAATGCTTCATGGATTCTACCAACGAGCCAAATGTAGATCACTCAAAAGCATCTTTGCATTAATATCATCTTTTATCCATTAGACTTTGGTTCAAAGACTGTCTTAAGATGCCTCAAGGAAACAAAACCCGTCGATTTTGAGTCATTTTGATTTGGTTTGCTTCAGAGAGAAGGACTTTTAAGTGTTCTCCATCAAAGAAGAGCCTTGTAGTAGAATTAAAACCTTGTTTTTCACCAACGAACCAAAAAAAAATGTGTCTATGAAGTTTGGGCCGGTGCCGTGACGCAGAGTAAAAGAAATTCAGCTGTGTTGTAATTTGGAAACGCACTTTTTGTGTTTTCTTTACTGCATGTACCGCGTGTACACATGTTTGTGTGTTTGAATGCTTTTTTTTATGTGTGCGTGCGCACGCTTTCATGTGCATGAATGTGTGTGAGTGTGTTTGTGGGCCACAGTAGGCTGCAGGCGAGGTTACATCTTGCAGCAATTAAGCTGCATGCGTTACTTACGCCCCTCCACTCGTCTACTGCAGGGTCTTGTTTCAAGGCCGGCCTGTGTTAGACAAACTGAGAACATTTGACGGCTTGGTGGCTGAGGCTGGATGGGCGAACGCAGCAACAACACATTTCACAAATCAGTTAATTGCTCGACAATAAAATATGGTCGTATTGGATAGAGCGTAAGTATGTTAGCAATGTTGACAAAACCATGGAGATGTGTAGCAGAGGGAAGAGATGAAAGGAAAGAGGGAAGGAAAGCAAAAGAGGTGAGGTAAGGGATTGGGTGAAGGCTGTGATGTGATGACGCATAAAAACAATAACCAGCGAAGAAAACATTTTCAGATTTCTTCTCGGTTTCATGCCACCACTTCCTATCACAATACACACTTAAACACTGCTGTGGTCTCAATGTCCTGCCAAGGAGAGAGCCATGGCTCAGTGACAGTCACTCTCTCTTTCTGCCATCGAGTTCCCCAATGACAACACGGCTGTTATCGTGGCAGAGATTACTCACATGCCGAAACCTCCCCTTGTTTACAGCAGCCTGGATGCCAAATGCCAATAGTCCCCAGCATCGCTTAGAGGCACTTAGTACAGCTAAATGTCACAATATGATTGTTTTTAACTGCAGCTCAGCGGATAATCAGCAAACAAATAATCCTTTGTAAATGAAGGCTTTACATGTTTTTATTACATTAAAGAGATTTTGTGCTAGCTGAGTCTTGTTGGTAGTGGTGGTTCAATGGAATTTGCCTTAAATACACAAATAAATGAGGCCAGGTGGAGGCGTATAGAGATTTAAAGGTCACTTTCAAGTATCAAATGCCTACTACAAAAGTTTAAAGTAGTGTCAATAGATGTGACACAAGTGCAGACAGAGGGCAAGCAGATGCAGAAAACAACAGTCAACTTTAGAAAACTGCAGGCTTAATAACAGAGAAACTACACAGCTCACAACTCAACAAACAAGTCACAAAGACGGGGAGACAGGAAATGGCAACAAAAAGCTGCATCGTTAGGGACCAAAGTCAGGAGTCCTGCTTTACAACTGTGAATGAAGCTCCTGTGCTGATCGTGGGATTTTTTTTGGGGGGGTGACTTCTTTAAAGGCTAGACAACGAGGCACAGGTGGTCTCCAACTGCTGTAGTAACTCTCTCTCTCCAGCTCTGTGCCCTTTCCTTTCCTTTCCTTTCCTTTCCTTTGCATTTTATCATGCAAGTATGTATGTACCAAAGAAACGTTACTTCAGTAAATACACCTTGCATGTTGTGAACATTTATTTCAGAAAAGGGGGCGAGAGACAAGTAACTTTTTGATCTCGTTTGAGTTGTGCCACGTATTAAACATGGGATGTTGTGAAAGTGTGTAATTAGAAAGACTACACACCCAACGATGTTTAAGTGAAGCCGTCTCGTTCCCGCATATTAGCTAGCTGACAAACTCTATCTTCACATAACTGCAGCTGATAGTAAGGCCAGACTTGTTCTTTTCTGGGCCAAGATGAGCGAGACGATGTAGTTTTAATAATCTGTTTCACTCCAAACTAAATCGTACTTTACTATCTTGAAAACAAACTCCTAAACTTACAACGGTCGTATGTGTGATTCACAGCACAACTGAATGGGATCAAAACGTGATTTGTCTCACCCCGTTAACCACCGCGCATATTTTTTCAGGAATAAGGACTTCTTCTGTCGTGTCGTTTAAATGCCTGAGCAAATGGGAACGATCCCTGAAGATTAATCTCAGATCAATCCACCTTGCCGTCTGATGCAAACATCCTGTAAAGCCTGTAAAATAACAGCCCTACCGCGCTGTGACAAATGATGTTGTGTGTGCGCATCTTTTTATGCACACGTGCCAGTCTGTATATTTCCCACGGTGGGTGGAAAATGCAAACCACAGTGGAGTGATGCTCTCTAACAGTCTTTTTGATACAACATTTTATTGTGGGCACAACTAACCACAGTCACAGGGTTCAGCTGCTCCCAAATATGTTGAAGATTGTCACCAGGCAGAAGAACCTCCCAGCTTTTAAGGGCTTTAGATATAGATGTAGCAGCTGCTCTCAAGTCTCACAGCTTGTTACGGACACAACAATGTATTTTAATAAATATTTCTAAGATAAATGATTCCCAGTCCAGATGTCTTCTTCAGCAGCTAAACGTAATAGGAAATACTTCACTCAACATCACGTATGTGCTACTTGAAGAGACAATTACCAACACTTGAGCAGATAACGCAGGCCTGCTCCCTGAGACGGCCTCTGACGTACATGAGTGCGAAGCTGTTCATCAGTATTTACTGAGCACACGAACCTTGATTGCTAGGAATTACACAGTATAAACAAATAGTTAGCAAAGACACGGATAGAGCATTAAGAAATGACTTTATTGCTGCCTTGCTTCATCACTTGTGAGCCGTGGTCGTGTAGAAAACTTCCTCCTCATCAGCTCTTCTTCCCCTCCCCAGCTTGTTCCCCTCATGCTCCTGGCAGCTAAAACAGGTTTATGCGCTACTTCAGAGGAGTCTCTCAGTCGCAGATTAGTCATCCCTCCAGTGGTTCAACATATACACTTGTCCCTCTCTCCTGATCTGCTGCTCTTGCGTCTCCATGTTTTTTCTCTTGGCCACAACCTCTTCTCATTTCCTCCCCGAATGGGCTCCTTCAGCCGCAGTCTTCCTCTCCTGGGCTTTGACCTTCTGTTATGACTTCTTCACATCGTCTAAACTCTGTCTCCACTCTTCTTTTCTGAGCTCCTTTTTCTCTATACAGAATTATCCACGATCCAGGGATATTTATGTAGCTCTACAGGGAGAATCAGTTCACTCACTTTTTTAGGATTCATATATTATTACCTTACCTTCTTTGTGCTTTTTGTGGAAAGTGTCTCAGTCAGATATACTTAGCTGCAGAGTGATGGAGGGACCCAGAACTTAACCCTGAGGCATCCCAGAATAGTAGAAAAAAATCTATTAACGCTTTAAACTTCATGGGTTTAATTTATAAGGCTGTAATTTAAATTTCAAAGATGCGCAAAAAGATATTCACAGTAGTCAACTAGATGGGATGTAATGGTGCAGTTGTACAAACCACAACATCTGGTTTTTAGTACTTAAGTCAAAACCATGTTGCGTTGAAGAAGGGCAATAACTAATGATTATTTTCCATCACTGATGATTCTGCAGATTTCTTTTTCACTGCAAATCAATTACTATTTTGTCTGTAAAATGTCAGAAACAGAGCCAAAAGATAGCATCAGTCCAAAACCCAAACATACTCAGTCATACGAGATAAACAGAAGCCATTAATCTTCACAACCAGGGATTTTTTTTAGCATTTTAAGGTTGATAAATTATTAAAGGGGCTGTGTGTAGTTTTGGAGAAGAAATTCAAGCTCAGAATTTTTAATTTTTGCAACATTAATGCGGTAATAGTACAAACTCAGAAATATTTATTTTTTCCATGACTGAATAAACAAGCTGTTCTCAGTGGAAAATAAGGTCCCCAGAACACTGTTTGAAGCTAGAAAGGTGGCAGGGTCAAGTATAACAGTATAACAGTATGAAATTGTGTTGTCCTTTAAGGTCAGTAAGTTTATTCAGTCATGAAAAAACATTCATTGAAGATCTTTCTCTTCTGATTAAAATGTCTTCCCCAAAACTACATAGTGCACCTTTTTAATTATTTTTTTTAATTTTAAAAACATTTTTAATGATTACCTTTGTCTGTCAGTAATCAATTAATTGCTTTCTAGCGTGACCATTTTGAGCGTGTAAATAACATCTTGATTCAGTCCCCATCTACTTCAGTTGTTAAGGAGAATCCTGCATTGCTGTCTCGCTGTGAAGCTCCACAAATGTTTTGTGGACTGTGAAAACTTAACCCGACCCTACATCAGCATGAGGGTGAGAAGCTAATGACAGAATTATCATTTTTGGGTGAACTGCCCCTTTAAAGCCACTTAAAGAAATAAGACATTAAAGGAAGATGTTGAAAGGTCAGTTTGATGTCAGTTAAATAACCAGGAGAAATACAGGAAAGACTGTAAAAAAAGGTCCATGTTTAAACATCCTCTTCAAATAACATCAAGTTGAATATTTCAGTTCGTCCGTGCAGAGTTCACAGATGTCAGAGTTTGAGATTTGACTTCAGCCTGCAATGCTTGACAAATATGGGCCCTAGCTGGATTAGGATCACAGCACTAGATCTTTCTCCACTAAACCCCCGAAGCCTGAGGGCAGAACGTGTGGGAAAGCAAGATTGACAGGAAGTTGTCGTGTAAAGGCAGAGGTGTGTGTGCTTTTCTTGCGTGCACACACGTACGTGTGTGTTTGACCAGCGGGCAGAACACAGGGCCAGGACAGGAAACGAAGTGGTTGTGCCACCGGTTAGAGGAAACAGAACGGCAGATAAATTACTCTGAGTTGGGCTGGCAGGACTTCTGAGAGCCAAAGCTGAGTGGACATTGAGGGAGGACAGAGTGTTGACAGGGAGGACGGTGTGCCTAACTCAACAGGAAGATAAACAATGCACCTTTTTAAAAAAAATCAGTATTTTAAAGTGAAAAAGTTTTTTTCATACTCTGATTCTGGCAGATTATAAACAGAAACAGAACATAAGATGTAATATATCAAGTGTATGTATGTGTGTATAGATGGAGACAAATTAAAGGGAAACATTGTCAGTTGTTGGACCACAAGAAGCAACCAGAACAGCTTCAGGGTTCCTTTGCATACATTTTAAAAGTCTCTGCTGGAAGAATAAAATATCATTTTTAAAGATATCCCCTCATCATATGTTTTGTTTACGAATTTCCATTGAGATTCATACTCATCAAATCATTATGTTTAATTTTATTTTATGTCATTTATTCAGCTTTTCCTTTAATTTGTCACGCGTCTGTAAAATGTGCGAGCGGGACGGTACAGAAGCAACAAGAGATCCAATTTTGTCAAATGCTGCCATCTAGTGGTCATTTATCGCCTGTTCAGTCTCATCCTGCTCTTGCGCTTCACCTGTTTAAATCAATTTCACAATGAATCTGAGCGAGACACAACTTTGAGCTACTGTAGGAACAGCTTCAACAAGAACAGTTTTAATGAAACTGAACATTGAATGGGCCCCTAAGAATCTCCAGCTGACACAAAACCCTGAGTCATACGTCAAGTCTCTCTACAGATGCCCGGGTGACAGCCTGTGTTACTCCTGTGACCACTGAGGTTAAAAAATATTCAGAAGGAAAATAGACCGTGTGAGCTTTGTGATTTGGGAGAAGTGGGCAGTGCGTTCCATTTTCATTGCTGTCATGGACGTACATTGATGATTTAAGAGTGTCAAAACCCTGATGCATTCCAGTTTTGATGTGTTGAAGTTTGCAAAATTTGTGTCTCAAAAACAGGAAGTGTTGTGTTATATGAAAATGAATCTCTGGCTTGTATTAGTCTATGGTGACTTGTTGAGTAGACCTCCTACACTTAAGCAAAAAGCAGATCGAAAGAAAATGATTTGCTTAATTTTCAAGTAAAAATGTCAAATATTTGCTGGTTCCGGCTTCTTAAATGTAAAGACTTGCTGCTTCTCTTTGTCATTTATGACGGTGAATGAAACGTGATTGGGTTTTGAACCGTTGGTTGGACTAAAGAAGCAAGATGTAGACGTCACTTTGGGCTCTGGGAAATTGTGATGACCATTTTTCACAGGTGTTTGACATTTTATAGTAAAAAGTAAATTAATTGTGAAACTAATGAGCCGATTAATGGATAATTAAAATAATGGTTAGTTGTGTCTCAATGGTATCCTTGCAGGCTGGGTGTACTGCAGCTATATGCATGACACAATAATGAAAACTTATTTCGGTCAATCACGTCCCGTTTTCTGCTAAAATGCTATTACAGTTTCAATTTAACATCTTTCTTACAGTTATAATAGGTCATTTTCACATGTTTTGATATATATAAGTGACACAGACACATGATGGTACAGTATCTTGAAAATTTATTAATGTGGGCAGAAAAGCAGTTGGCAAACAAGCATTTTTTCATGTCACTACAAAACTGTTAGTGAAGAAACAACCAACAGGAAAGTTGTTTCTGTCTTTTCCCTTTCTTGTTACAAAACATCTCAGTCAAGACCTACAGAGAAAGAGAGAAAAGTTGTTATGATATTCTACAAACTGTGAAATAAAGCAAAAGCTCTACTCACAATCTCAGTCAGGTGTAAATCATGTTCAGTAAAAAAAGTTCCTGAGTGAGAAAGGAGCTTCAGTCGGATACAAATTCATTGAATCGGAGCGTTAGTGTTGGGTGTGTTCTCAAGAGGAAGGGTGTATGGCTCTAAGTACAGTACTAAGGCAAAGGAGTGTGACGTGAAAACAGTTCAGAAGTCTCTAGAAGACAAGTTGTATTCTCGAACACTGTACAGTTTATGTCCGTACCTGCAATGGAAACACTGAGAGAGACGGGAGCATCAGAGACAGAAAAAAACATTCCTGGTAAATGAAATAAATTAATGAGATTGTACAAGGAAGCCTGGTGAAGTTGGCGATGTGGACAAATGAGAATTGTTGACTGTAATTCCAGAAAAATACTGTCTGCTTACAGGCACCAGACGACAGACACAACTCTAGTTTTATGCAAAACTCAACCTTTTTTGCATGCGTTTCAAGTAAGAACAAAAGAGTCAATATTGAGCCCGTACTGTCGGACATTTGTAACAACTGAAATGTTTTTCTATTACAGTAAACAATTATATTCAACCCCTTATGTGTAGAATATGAATACTTACAGGAAAAGCTAATTCAGGTGTCGCTAGACCAAATAGTGCGTTGTTATACTTGAGGAAAAGCATCCCATTCACTCGGACAAAAAACAAGGCCATCAAAAATACAGCTATCAAACCTCTTCATTAAAGTACAGTAACTTAGAAAACATGACATGATAATACAATTCAGTAAAATACATTTTTTATAAATTTTTGTGCTAGTAGGAAAATAGCAATACAAACAGTATCATGCATTTTCTTCATAGAAGTGCGGCCAAAAAACGTTTCTATGTGATTTTTGGGCTGGCATAGAGCAAAGTCACATGCATTGTTATTAAGAGGGCACGAATAATTTAGATTGTATCAGAAGCATTTCGACAACCGTGAAACATTAGACAAGTACAAACACTGTTGTATCATAAAATAGATACTATTAACAGCAGCGCTAAGTGAGGCTTTTAGTTCTCTAAGCGCACATTGTAACAGAAACAAAACACACTGAACTCACTATTTCATCAGACTGATTTATCACACTGCATGTGATTTAAAGTTACTGCACATTGACAGTGTTAACGTGCACATACTGAGATTACAAGTTTGGCTGGTACAAAGACCTGGTTCACCCACTCATTTGAATGGTTAGATGGCTGTTGTACAGTATCTGTATGCTGGGCTAGGCTGGGCTGGAGTTTCCCAAAAACATCTTCAATCGTATCATTAATGACCTTCAGATCTTAGTTGGTCGATTTGACGTTAACAAAGGCAAAGAGCATATGATTGTAAACCTTTTCCTCTTTAACAAATACTCTAGGTTTATCCGGAGGCACCGTGTGTTGGTTCCTTGCTTGTAAGCAGCACAAGCAACGTGTGAATTTGGACGGGAGGACATCAGTTCAGTTTCGTTCACATCGTGCTTTTGGAAAACTGGGCCCAGTGAGTCTCAGCAGGCCTCCTTGGCTGGGCTTGGCATCTTGCACATCATCAAGATCTGCTTCAAGGCTTTCTGCACGTCCTCGTCCATCTGACCCTGAAGGCGCACACAGCACGGGTTCAGAAAATTCAATACATTACCATGTGATTTAAAGGTCATATGCATACTTTTATTTTGGGGGTCTACTAGAACATGTTTACATGCTTTAATGTAAAAAAAAAACAAAAAAAAAACATTATTTTTCCATACTGTCCAGTGCTGCAACATCTCTATTCACCCCCTGTCTGAAACACTCCATTTTAGCGCCTGTCGCTTTAAGGCCCAACTCCTGAGCCCATGTCTGATCTGATTGGTGAGCTCTTACAGGCCTGAGCAGGCAGCGCCCACTGTGTTACTGCATCAGCTCAGTCAGCACAGCCTGGCTGGGGGCATGACTGAGGGCGTGTGACATCACATACATATGGTAACCCTGATGGCTCATTTAAAGGTTTCTGAATACGGGCTGTGTGCATTTCCTGTGGATTGAGCGTCTTGATACTTTCACAGTATTGGTCTCACCAAGACCAGCTTTATGATAAGAAATGTAAAAAAGAAATATGACTTTCTACAAGATGAAACTTTTAAAAGGGCAAGGTCACCCAAATAAAAACTTCTTGGTTGATTTGAGATGAATATTTCAAAAACTTGGCAAATAAAAGTGAAAACATATCCCACCCCCATAATTTGGGTGAAACATTCCTTTAAATTTTAAGCCGTAAGCAAGCTGTAGCCAAACTAATGGATGGATTTACCTGGACAGCGTAGAGGAGGTGCATCCTGTAGACTGACACTATCTCATGGTGCTGCTTCTTTGACTCCTACACAGAAAACATGAGGTAAACAGAAGGTTTCTCAAAGAACAGTACACTCTCTTGTAATCGTGCTTTCCATCTAAGAACATGCTGGACAAATCTTACAGCTAGCTGGTACTGTAGTTGTTTGATTTGTTGCTGCATCGTCTCCAGCTGCTGGTTTTGCTGCACTCTCTTCGAGGGAGAGCCTGCGGTGTAGGAGAGCTGTGATAGGCTGTTTAAGGCGTCCTTCAGCTTCCCCACCTCCCGTGACAGGTCGTCTATCTGAGAGGGACAAACGGAAAACATGCAGTTAATGAAACAAAGAGTTTTTTTGGTCTGATTAGTTGGAAGTTTAGGTTAACTGGTAAAGCTTCCACATTATTACTCACCCTCTTGTTCTTCTCTCTCTCTGAAGCAACGTGATTCTCCACCAGCTGTTTGAGCTGACACACAGCATCCTGAGCCTCGGCCAGTCTGGAGGTCAGCGTCTGGTTCTCCTTCTCCCTCGACATCACCAGCTCCTGCAGGGCCTCCCGCTCAGCACCATTCTCCCGCGCCTGATGGATTGATGGATAAAGGTTTGTAAATTATACGAGGGAAGATTATTTACATGTATAGTCAACATTTGAAAGTTGTTTTAATCCTCCTCCACCTCTTTCTTCTCACCTTCTGCCATGCATCAGCAGCCTCCAGAGCCATCTCGTCCTGCTTCCTGAGGGCCCCCTGGAGGAGCTGCGTCAGGTGGTTCACCTCGCCCTCCAGCTGCTCTCTCGTGGTCTCGTGCTCCACACGTGAGACTGAATCATCTGGGGTGACATCTTTCTCTGCCGTCAGACTTTTTTGAGAAATAGACACAAGAACCACGTGATGATAACTTAATAATCTTTATATTAATATCATTTTATAAACCCCACCTCCACCCCAGCATTCAGCTCTAGTCTCTAGCAAACGCAGAAAAAGATGCTTCTCTCAGCCACGTCAGTTTTTTTCCCTCACCTGTTCTGAAGAGCCTCCACCTGCACAGTTTTCTGGTGTAGCTGCTCTTTTAGCTCCTCTGACTGGCTTTCCAACTCTTTAATGGCATTTCCCAGAGACGACATCACCCTTGTGTGGTCGGCGAGAGCCACCGAGCTCTGCACCTGAGCTTCAACCTCTTGCCTCAATGCTGAAATCTCCTCCTGAGCAGACGAATACTTCTTCTCCATCTCGGCTAGCAACGTCTGCAGCTCCTCCACTTTGCTGGTCAGCACCTGGACCTGCTGTTGTTCTGAGGAGGGAGACGAGGCTTCACTGCTCACAGCTTTGGCCTCAGCCAGCTGTTTCTGTGCAGCGCTTAATTGACTCTTAGTTTCACTGTAGGAGTGCGATAGTTCCAGCAAGCGGCGCTGCATCCCGGCGATCACCTCGTTTAGCTCCGCCTTCATCTCGTCAAAGTCTTTGGCTGCAGCTTCGACTGGTACTGTGCCCCTCAGAGCCTCCTGAACAACAAGAAGGAATCAATTAAAGAAGGAATAAAGGAAATACAAATAAAAAATGTCAAATTTAAGAGACTCTTTACAGAAATTCAGAGAGAAGAAGAAAAAGAAGCCCATAACAACCTGGAGAACCCTAATCTCCTCCTGTGCCTCCTTGTAGAGCTCCTCAATCTGTGCTTTCTCCGTTCCACTCTGTCTTTCCTCCTCCATCCTCCTCAGCGCCTCCTCCAGCTGTCTGATTTGTTGAGCTGCTTTCTCTTGCTCAGAGCGTCTCTGGACCTCCTGTTTCTCCATCATCTCACCACCTCCCATTCCCACCTGCACTCTCAGCTCCTCCACCTCCTCCACAGCCTGGTGGTATCTCTCCTGAGTGTCTGTCAGCTTCGCTTGAAGCTCTGCTAGAGTCTCCATCAACTCTTCCTCTCTTCCTTTCTCCCTCACGCTTTCATACTCCTCCCTTTCTCTGCCGCGCTCAGGTTTCAGCTGAGCCTGAAGCGAGCGGTTTTCCTTTCTGGTTTCAAGGAGTTTCGTTTGAACACTCTCAAGTGCCTGTCTCAACAGTCTGATCTCCTCTTTGCTCCCTCCTCTGCCTCCTTCACTCTGCTCTTCCTCACGGAAAACACCGCCTGATCCATCTTCCCTTCCCACTTGTGGCACTGACTCGAACTCGTCCTGGGTGGAGTGGAAGGAGGAGTTGGAGGCCATGCTGTTTGGGCGGCTTGTCTCCTTCGGATCCTCGCTTCCTTGGCGGGATGGATGTTTCTGTGAAGAGAGGGTGCAGGGTGGAGATTAAAAAGAGGAATCAAAAAACAGCAAAAAGACAACTTATTATATCTGAGTTCAAGTTCTGTAGCCAAGGTCTGTCATTACATGGCACCAAGACCAACAGAAGCAAAAATACTAATACTTCAGAGCCTTGAGCAAAAGAATGTTGTGGCATTTTTACTCAAAGAAATGAGTTCAATGAATATCAAATTAGGCGCCAACTAATCGTCTAATTGTCGCACAAATAATAAAAAGTAATTTACTGCATATAAAATAGAACTGGGAGAGGGAGGGCAATCTGAACACAGCTTCCTTTGGCTGGACTGATATTTCCTGGTATGTTTATGATGGGTTAGCTTCATCTGTGGAAATATGGGTATATTACACCTTTACGTCCATCATTTGTTACTATATTGATTATAGCCAAGTTTGTTTCATTCATTCAACTTTTTCATTCATTTTTGGGGCTGTGACGATTAAGCGATTGACAGAAAATTAAAATTAGTCAGCAACAATGTTCATTTTTTTTAATTTTCAAGTACAAGTTTGTTTCTTATATGAAAGTAAAGAGAATATCTTTGAATGTTTGACTGATGGTCGACAAAAACAAAACGATAAATAGATAACTTTGGTGGGAAATTTTGACTTTCTGATATCATGTAAACGATTGAGAAAATAATCTGGGAACTAAAAAATCATTAATCTTATCATTAGTTGCGGCCCTACACATTTTCATTTTATACCTATAGATTATACATTACACACTTTGAAGGATAGGACCACATTTTTTCAAGATGACCTTAATCTTTCAAATTTTACATGATAATTCTTTTAGTTTCTACTACTATATAATAACTACATTAGTTGTACATTGACTTGTTATCTCCAAATAAAAAAGGGTCCTCTGTGAATTAAGGTACTCCCCTCCCTTTGACTGTGTTCATTCATTGCTTCATGGTTGAAGTCATGAGCATGAATGAATGGGTTACATACCTTGAGTTTGCCTGCAAGTTGCTGGTTCTCCAAAGTAAGAGCAGTAATCTTGGCTTGCAGAGCGGAAACCAGAGCTGCAGACGCTGTAAAACTGTGCTCAACCTGTCAACACACACATACATTCACATTCACACAAGCAAAGCAATGTTAGGGACCACTCGCTAACTACTGAAAAACAAAACGAGTCGTGACACGTCTAAAGCTCAGGTTAGACCTCCTTCAAGAATGCCCAAGGTGAAAAGGTTCAGCAGTACACAGCTGGATGTTGTCAGAGTGTAAGATTAAACTTAGAGAAGCAGCGTTGATACATGATTTTAACAACAAGAAAGACTTCTGGTTAAGTTGTGATATACAGACAAGTTAAAAATTAATCAAAAGAGAAAGTAAACACATGTCATAGAAAGAGGAAAAGACATTTCAGTTAGAATGGTCAGATAATTCATTTACAATAAGTTCATAGTTTTCAATAATTATATTCAGAAAACCACTTGTACTCTTCACTGTGTTTTAAAGCTCTACTTTTCAAAGTAAAACTCAGATGTCATTTACTCCCTCTGTTGTAGTCACCACATCTGTTTTCAAATCTGCTCATATGTAATCCAAACACGTCATTGTAGCGTTGCTCAGTCATTAGTCACCTTTGTATCCGTTTCAGGTAAAGTCACCGTCTGCTCCACCGTCTGCTTCAGGTCTTCGATTGTCTCCAGCAACATGTTTCTCTCCTCATGGAGCTTCTCAACCTCCTCTCTCAGTGCCGTGCCTCCAACCTCGTCCTCCTTTGTAATGAGAAAGGGGAGGAGTGGTGGGAGAGAGGGAATGGGAGGAGAGAAGAGCAGAAGATGGAAAAAGAGAAGAGGGAAAGGAAAAGGTGAGAGACGGAAGAGAAAGTAGAAGGCAAGAAGTTAGCTCATTGGATGCTACTGTACGATAAATCCAAATTAATTTATAAAAACCTCTTCTGCTGTGGTTGAAATGTAAGACTGGTGCTTATTTGATGTCATTCTTGAAATATGTCATCTTTTTTTATTCCTATTAGTTTTTCTATCCTTTTCACTGTTCTTAATATATTTATGTTTCTCATTCCTGTCATGTGATGTCATCTCTTATTGCTTTTATTTTTATATTATTTGTATTGCTTTTATGTGATTTTGCCTTTTGTATCACTTTTATTTGTTTTACTTGTATTTATTCATATTGACAATGTGTTTTGCTTTCTTGTTTTAACTTTAACCTAGGCGTGTTCGACCTGATCTTCAAGTGTTTTTTTCAGTCATATTGTCCTCCTGAGTTTCCTACTTTGTCTGTCAAAGCACATTATAAACTCTGTTTTTAAAAAGGTGCTATATAAATAAATACTGTTATTGTTTTTTCTATTGCATGTTTTGTGTAAATACATTAAATAACCGTATTTATTAAAATGTGTATTTTCCTTTGATACTTTTGTATGTCCTGAAGTCCCTGCAGCAAAATAATATCTAAAGAAGGCAAGTTGTTGACCAAACATTTCCTATGGAATAAAGAAAAAGTATGGAATAAGTGATCCAAGTTGTTTACCTTGTAGTTGAATTTTCTGGGAGTGTCACTCTTGCTGGAAGCAGGTGTCCCTGCAGAGGTAACAACTGAAGGAGAGGAGGGCCCAGAGCTCTGAAGAAGGATTAAGTTACTTTTAGTGTTAAAAACAAATACGTTCATGTTTATAATCTGTTAGTGGCCCATTACGTCTATTGAGTAACAAAATTAGTTATTACTACCCAAGATGTTGGTATTATGCACTTTTGAATTTTATTTTATCTCTGGTAAACAACATATGTAGTAATATTAAATGAACTACATGAGTGAAATACTCCACTATCATACTACTAATACTACTATCATACTCCGATCTAACAGATAATATTTAAACAGACCAGACACATACAGGTCTGACGATTCCCTTTGTGAATATACTGCCGACATGCATTCATATAAAGAGTGGCATACTGGTACAAGCAGACACACACACAGAGAGACATGCATTTACCTGCAGTGGGCTAATAGGAGGTGGAGGTGCTTTTCGTTTTTTGGGAGTTGTGATCCGTTCATCACTTAGCTTAGCTACTTGATCATGCTGAGGAGCCAGCAAAAAAGACAGAAGAAAGGCAACGGGAAGAGAGAAAAAAGAAAGGTGGGATTCAGTGCTGGTTAGTAAGAGGAGAGATAATCAATGAGTGCTACAGTAAGACTGAAGTTGTATCTTCCAAAAACAGCACCTGAAAGATTTTTCACAAGCTGAGAAATTTGAAATTGGCACAAAACTGATGCTAAAAAAATACTAATTTTAGCTCTTGAATCACATTTTAGTACTAGTACTACAACTTCACAGTGATGAATAGTCGATTTGTTGTCAGTTCGGGAGTTTTAGTAATCTTGATTCCCTGTTTGTGAGGACCTCTAAAGAAAAGTCTAGAAAAATTAAACTGGTGTCTTACCTGAGGACTTCTAGGAGACTTTGCATCTGTTAAAAGGAGACGGGAAGAACATACAATCTTAAAGTAGTAATTACAGCTTTTTCCAAACATATTTAACATTTTTCTACTGCAGGTGAAGAACAGTTTACATCAAACAGAAAATAAGTAATACTAACGGGAGAACGCCTCTAGATGGCAGTGTTGACTTTGTGTTAAAACCAGAGAAGTACAAATCTCCAGGCAAGTATTTATGTATCTGTGTGTGTATATTGATATTGATCATGTTGTAAGGACAAAGATCTAAAAATGGCAACATTATGAGGACTTCATTCTCATCTGGGGGCAAACAGGTAGTCTGCACCAGGTCAACCATTAAAAGGTGAAGACTTTAGAGTGGTACGGGACAATAATGCAAGTAAATGCAGCTTCCTTAAGTCACAGATCAGGTATGTATGTGTGTGTATAAGGCAGGCATAGGCTCATAAAATTTATTGTCTAGCTGATGTCATCTTCTGCTGCCTCAGTGCGACCTTCCCGCACTCTCTGTGTGCATGTCATTGCATAGCTCTTACCTGAGATCTGTTGTGTGTTCAGGGCAGCAACGAGGGCAGTTTTGACCTCAGAGTTGCCGAAGAGCTTAATGTAGTGTGTCACATCGTGGCCTTGAGAATCTACAGCCGACAGATCTGCTCCTCGCTGAACCAAGACTTCAACGACAGAAACGGCGTTGGACTCGCTGGCCAGCATCAACGCAGTCCTGCAACACAGAAACATAGACATTTCTTTCCCTGTACCGAGTACTTTAAGTTTAATCCTTTCCTCTTTTTTTTTTTACTTTTATTTATTGGTGGAAACATAAGGTATACTATTTAACATTTCCTATTCCAACAAACCAGTGTAAACTATGAAACGTACAAATATTGATCATCAGTGCAACATCTATCCATCATCGAAGAGCACGAGTGTCTTAAATCTGTCATCACTACTTTTACACATTATGTCTGGATTGTGTGTGTGTGTGGGGACTGTGTTTGTACCTGCCACTGTTGTCAGAAGCATTGATTTCAGCACCGCAGTCCAGCAAAGTGCTGCACACCTCAGCATGAGCGTGTTTGGCTGACAGCAGCAAAGGGGTGAGCCCGTCCTTTGGGACAAACAGACATAAACATTAGATATGCCTGACACCATCCTATGGAGGGAGCACAACACACACATGCATGTGACAGGAGTACGTGGGCCTAGACATGAAGTATGCTGAGTGTCTGTGTGGTGAGAGAAATGTCAGATTCATGTGAAAAAGGAGTGAATGTCTCCTAAATGAATTTCCCAGCAGATAAACAGACAAGCCAAAAGTTGTTCTACTTATAGAGCAGTGCAGCTTTTGGGAAAATCCCCAAAATGATATATTTACAGTTCTAAATGACTGGGCTGGCTCAGTGGAGTTTATTGCCTTGAGTTAGGCGACTGGGGCAGTATTTCATGCAACATAGACATCCCACATTTTTCACCAGGATTGACAGATCCTAACCCCAAGCATGACATTTAACCTAACCTTAACTATATATGACCTAAGTCTGACATAAACATTTGATTGGCTGGGCTTGTGGAGGGCGGCACACAGCCTGGAAGGAGCTGCTGACTACATCATCTTCCCTGGGACAAAGGATGAGGAACTCTACATTACACTGTTTGAATATATATTCCCATGGATCATTTATAACATTTTTACACCACTATTGCTTATGTGTTTTTTTTTATCGCAGGTAAACCAGCTTAAAATGATAAGGGTGAATGAAAGGTGATTGACTTGTCTTTCCATTTTATTCTGCTATGTTGTGTTCGATGAACACCCCGAGGCCAGTGACAATGTAACGGTGGTTTCTTGTTTTAATATCTTTTGTTTCAGGCTCTCAAACTCGACGGCAATGGCAACAATGTTCAAGTGTGATTTGAACGGAGACGTATAAAATGTGATAAAAGATGTACTTTGGTTTGGAAGACAGAAGTTCAAAAGAAGAGACAGATCGTAACCCTAACACTGGCAAAAGTAAAAAAAACAAACTTACTTAAATGGCTATTTCATGCTAAATTCCTTAAAAAACATTGACAATGCATTTTTTAAAAATGAGCTAAATTGCAACCCACACATAGCAACACAAACGGCCTTATCAGGGTTTGAAGGCGGCCATTTTTGCTGCTATGCTGTGTACCAGAGAAGGGCCGAAAATGTGCGTGCCCATCCAGTTGTCGTGTCCATCACGGCTGGTCTGAGCTGGAGCCGATAAACACGGTGACTGCTGCAGAGACGTTTGACCCGAGAATGAATGCCGATTGTACCCTTTCCCACTGAAGACAAAAACCAGATGTTAGTGGGTGTTGGTAGGTTTTTTGTCCAGTGAGAAAGAGGTATTACATTGTTAAATGTGAAAAAATCCAAAGTCATGTCCAACTGGAAAAAAGCTAAAGAATGTCGAGAAACAGTTAAGTGTGTCAGCATAGTTCTGTGTTTTATATTACAAGACTGCTGCTTCGACACGCCACAGAGAACAAAACTATGTTGTGGGCTCCTCTGAGCTCTGCTGAAGACTTTAACAGCCCCGAGTCTGCTCTGCTCAGTCTGTGTTTCTACTGAACTCTTCCTTCTCTGGAATCTAAAAGGCAGAAACTGTTTTTTCCTCGGAGTAATAAATTCAGTGTCTGCGTGACTGAATGTGAGAGCACAGGTGTATAAATGCTAGCTTGTCTACACTTATTGTTTACAACCTGTGGCCAACTTGTCACTTTCAAGCCAGAACACATTTGGCCAAGCAGCAACCGTCGCAGCAAAGTGTGATAACTGGAGAGACCTGTCAATCAAGGCAAGCGCACACAAACAGGCCCTTCTTTAAAGCTTAATACACTCCTTAATGGGACAATAATGATCCCAGCTGCCACCCAAACATGCCCTCACTTCTCCAAACATAGCACAGCTTCTATATTTACTGTGGTTTTAAAGCACTGAAGTGGGATGGCAATGAATTTGCAAACCAGACAGTTATGACCTGATAAAAACAGGATCATGGTTTCATAACAACTCTCAGTTGTGGTGGTTGTATCTTGATATAGACACAGATACTTTTGATACAGATCTGTGCTGTATGATAGACTTGTTTGGAAAGGGAATTTTTCCATGCCACCACCACTCATGAAAAAAGATATGTGAAATGACTCAAGTGGTGGTTGTGCCCCAACAAGTGCGCTACCTCTATCACTGAAGAGTAGAGAGTAGGGGGAGGGATAATATGAACCAGTGCCTCTCAACCTTTTTAGCATGGGAACTTGTAAAAGGAAGCTATATCTGTTAGTGCACCCTCATCACATGTTATATATGTCAAGGAGTTGTGAACTGTTGACCTGAGAATGAAAACTACACACAAATCATTTTTTAAAACTCCATCTGAGTACAACTAAACATGTACTTCAGTACTGGTGGAAATTATCACTCAACATGCTACTTCCTGGTACGTGGATGTCCAGTGGACCAGCCTAGACCTGACTCATCCCTGTTTAACTTTTACCATATTGCCTAGAATACACATGCATACTGTTATTTTATCATGTACAACTCTTATCTCTACGATTCAGTCAGACTACAAATATTCTACAAACCAACAATCCCACGGAGCTAAACTTTTACTAACATGTGCTAAGCTAAGATGACCTTGCCCAGGCCGATTTATAAATATTCTTTAAAGAAACTGAAAAGTGTACTTCTTTCCAACTGAGAACATGAGGAAGCTTTTATACAACGCAGTACCACTGCCTCCGAGCAGAATTTATGTTTACATTTACTTGATTTTCTATAAACACTCTTTGTTCTACGACCTGGCAGATGTTCCTCCATTTCTTCCAATATCTTTCTGTGTGTTTATTCAAGTCAAATATAGATCAGGTATAGATATTTGTTACACATCCATGATGTATGCCTGAAGCCAACGAGCTGGCATGTTCTGCTCAGCCCACAAACAGCAATATGTTCCAGATGACTCTGCGGTCTATATGTCCACTAACGGCAGACAGGGCGGCTCAAATCTCACACACACATTTGCGGATGATTACGGCTTTGTCGTCTCACACGTATGAAACCTTAAATGTCCAAGTATGGAGAAAACTAAATTTTGAGTGAAATGAGTCATTGCATTTTTCTGAACAATCTGGATTGATTAGTAAGAAATACTTGAAGACTCCATGTACATGTCACAGAAAAAAACCCCCACCAAGTCTGGTTGGGTTTGCTCGAACTGTAAGGATAACAGACACCCTATACTTTAGCTTTAAAATCCTCACAGGCAGTGGTACAAAGTGGTAGCATGAACCAGTTTCTAAAGCCACAACATACAACTTGTCACAGGCTAAAACAAGCGTGAGTCGGCAATAACTTTTAATGAACAATAACATAACATCTTAACATGTAGGCTAAGAGACCACTGTGTGAGAGTGTTTATCTCCAAGACGCCAGCTGTGGCATGATAATAAAAAGGGAAAATAAAGGGGCAACACATTCTCCTCTCTTCCATTTCTTTCCTCTTACACACACACACACACACACACACACACACACACACACACACACACACACCAATATCATGCTCACACACCCCAGTTGGGTAAAAACCACAGGCATGGAGCATCGCTGCAATGGAGACCACATGTCTGCGGCTTGAGAGCACAGTTCCCACAGTAAACTGACCCTCTACCTCACACACATTCACACACTCACAAATGCACACGCACAGAGAATAATATTAATCAACCTTTAAACAGAGACGGACAAACAAGAGGAAATGTCAGTTAATGAGGATCCTTCACATTGTGGATTACAGCTGTGAGAGACAACTCTAGTTCATTTATGTTTTTAAAGCCCATATAGGGGTGCAAACAAAACTATAATTAGGTAAATACTATTTTTTTAAGCAGGTAAATACAAAGACAGAAACTATAGACAAGTAAATCTTAAAGCCAATCCAAAGCGTACAAACGGTGGTTAACCTTCCTCGAACAAACTGCTCTCTGGAAAGCGATATGAATGGGAAGTGAATGAAGAATTTCTGTGGTCTTCAGTCTGTTTCAGAGCCTTTCGCTATCCTGCCAGGAAAAATAGAAAGAGTGGAAGTAATAATGAAAGTACATACTGCATCTTTCATGTTGATGGGACTTTTGAGTTCACACAGCAGCTGGACGGTCTGGATGTTCCCGCTGGCAGCTGAGGAGAAAATAAAACAGCAGTCAGACAATGAAAAGAAGCACACAGGTGTTCAGAGAGCAGTGAGGTTTAGCCTTGGACTGAATTAGGCAAGAAATGTCTCCCTCTCTGATTTCCAAAAGACGAAATTAATCGAAGAATAACATGTGTTGATCATGACTGGACTGCCTTGCTTGAGGTAGCTGTAAAGCTGTTTGACACTAGAAAAATATTGCTTCTACTTTAAAAGTTCAGCACTGATTAAAACGTAGAATAATTTACCTTAACAGTGTTGTCAAGAATCGAAAAGTAGCTCAAAAGAGATCTTTCATAATCAGCGTAGACAGACATTGTTAAAAAAAAACAAAAACTATTTTTAGAGACAGAAATTGGCAGCCTCAAAATTATTAAGTCTGAGAATCTTCTCATGTCTGAATGAAAACAGTATTATGGGAACTTCTGATTGAAACAAACTGAGCTGAAAGCGAGCTTAATCACTTAATTCCAAACGTGGTAGATGAATTCATCCAAATAAAATTAGAGCTTAAACTTAATCTCACAAGATTCTTTCCCACGTTCTTGTCGAAGCAGACTAATCTCCAATAAAAGCACTTTTTGTTATAATTAACTCTCAGGACACTGAGACACTTACCAGCGTGATGCAGAGCAGTCTTTCCTGAGCTGTCTGTAGCATCGATAGGTAATTTACTCTGGAAGAGGAGTAGAAACATATCAGACGTGAAAATCAATTGTTTGTTACTAGTGGTAAACAACGAGCCAACAGTTTGTGACTAACACAATTTTGGCATTACTTGGTGCAACGTCTTGTGCAGTAAAGACAGAACACTTGTCAGGACAGTACAGTACAAAGCAGTTTGGGGCTAAAAGGTGTTTTAAGCTTTTAAACTGCTTTGTGTACAAGTAGACTTTTATGGATATTTGACCAGGCAGGTGTGTGCTGAGATGCTGCAGAATGTCTTGGGATAGTTACAAAGCATGAAGAAGGTGAGTGTATGTGCGCGTTTTGTGCCTCCTCCTGCTGAGAGCTGCTGATCTGCGCACACATACACACACGATCAGCAGACTACAGAAATGATTCAGTGACACTGTCTGGTTTCAGACATCTTAGAGGAAGAGTGAGACTGTTCAGACTGTATGTTTCATACGGTTCATGCTCCTGCCTTCACACATTCCTTTTTTTGTTTCACCGAGTAATGTGTCCAACAAAAAGTCCTGCTGGGTGACTGGATGCTGTGCCATTAAAACACCCTGACTTCCATGTTTCTTGCACTTTTTGTTTTATGACGTAAATTACGATCTGGGATTATCACTCATCATGGTCGTGTGCAGAATGCATGGCTTGACTGATTGCACTAAGTGGTCGCATTATTGGTCATTTCACTGCAATAAATACAGTATGTCAAAGTGATTTTAAAGATACTTTATTCATCTTACCTGAATGAGCTTCTTGCAGCACTCAGTGTGATTGTTTTTGGCAGCCAGGTGTAACGGATTGTAACCTGATCATAAGACAAGAAATGTGTTAGTCGGGTTAATTAGGCCAAAGAATTTGGTAACAAATTGGATTAAATCAAAAAGGAAGACAAGCACAAGAAAGTGGCACTAGAAAGCATGTGAACCCTTTTGAATTATCAGTATAAAGTCGACCTTTATCAAATGCTAAAACCAGATCACAGTCCTCCAGTTAAACAAGTAAGACAACAACTTCTCTTTACAGAAGAGAAAGTATGCAGAATTTATGCAGAAATACACAAGATTTGAAACAATTCTCACATTTTCTATCACTTCTAAATATAACTGCAGTACATACCTGCAGCATCAGTGATTGACAAGTCAGCTCCGTGGGCCAGGATGACAGACAGACAGTCTGTCTGACCTCGTGCAGCTGCCACATGAAGACTGATTACACAAACCCAAAGCAAAGAACAAATTAGAAATGCAGTAATTGTTAGCTAAAACAGCTAAACAGAGATGTTTATAAGACTCTTAAACCACTCCACTCTTTAAGGTCTCAGTGCAGTCTGTCACTCTGCCCTCAGAACTATAACTGGCTTTAGAGCACAACATTGTTTATAATATGAGAGTTGGGAGGACGGCACTGCATTTTATTTATTTACAAGGCACTTCTTGGCAAGCTACTTGAGTATCTAACTGCCTTTTCAAGTGAAGATCAAACATGCACAGTCCTTAAAAATCAACATATTAACGCTGAGCTAGAGAAATTGGCAATGCCACTTTTCTGCTGTTCTGTCTAATGAAGCTGCCTCTTTAAGATCTTTAACTCCCTATCAAAATGAAATAGATTACATTGACATAAGAAACTAGGGCAGCATCTGACGGTTTCAGTGTCATGGGATATAATCTGTCAACTATTTTCTTGATTAAATGATTAGTTGCCTGGTCAATTAAATGTAAAACGGAAAAAAAAAGAAATCGATCAATGGTTCCCAAATGTTTTGGATTGTCCACAACCCAGAGATATTAATTTTACTGTAATAGAGGAGTAAAGAAACCAGAAAAAACTCACACTTAAGAAGCTGGGATGAGAGAATTTGACCTTTCTCTCTTAAAAAAATGCTCAAACCGATATATTAATTATGGAAATAGCTGCCGATTAATGCAATACTTGACTATTAATTGATCTATCATGGCAGCCCTAAAAGTAACAACATTTTGGGAAACATGAAGCTTCAGTCAGTAGTCAGTTAGCTTAGCTTAGCATAAACATTGGAAATCCTGGGATAAAACTGGCCTGGCTATGACCAGATTCAACAAAACTGCTACCTGAACCTCTAACTGTCTCGTCTTTTAAATTGTCTTTGTCAGGTGCAGTGACTCTATTAGAGTCACCGCACCCTGTCAAGAAATATTATAGCACATCACATAAAACTACAACATTTAGTTTATACATTGTCCGTTTGTGTGTATGTGTGCAGAAGGCAATCAATGCAACCACTTTCCAGCTCAGTGAGCAGGGTGAAAAAAACACTACACATGCCAAGCTTTCCCTTGCTGTGTGTGTGTTTGTGTGTGTGAAGGGAACACACTCACACACTCTTACACACTCACAACTATGCCCACATGCCTTTCAATCAGGTTTTATCACCATAGAGATACTGTAGACTCCTCCTTTGTGCGCCCTGAAAAGACTGGAGCGCTCAGATCTCAAACCACCATATTCACTGCGATTTGCAAAGGCTGTGGGTATGCATCTGTATGTGTGCGTCTGTGCTCCAGTGGCACACAGAGAAAAGGTCAAGGATGTGAACTACTGGCGAAACAAAAAGCCTGTGTGTTTGTTTCGGCATGTGAGAATCTGTGCATTCGTCTCTCCCTGCTTTTGTCCCTATGTTTTGATGTTCCTGGCTCCGCGTGAGCTGCTTAACACATTGAGGTCAGTGGGTGTTGTGTTTCAGAGAAAGAAAGAGGTCAAATATTAACAGTGAGCCTCTGTGTTATCAGCAATCTCAATCGGTGAGGCAACAAGCTCCCCTGCCTCTGCCGAAATGAACCGGCTCTCAAACACCGAATGTCAGGGAGGCTGAGTGAATGGTCGAAAATGTCGACGTTTGAGGAAGTCATATTTTTAGATTGGCCATTCATTTTTAACATTGTGCTGTGGAGCGTTAAAGTGGTTGCATAAGCCCAAGAATCTGAGCGCATGCTGGAGAGAAAACACAAAAATCACCAAGACTGGATCATGTTTACCTGAAAGTGAATTCATCCACAATCAACCATTTCTTATCACACTGTTATGAAAGTGTAAGCTTAGTCCTACATAGCACCTAAATATAAGCACCTCGTTTTCCTATAGCAGGCAGAAAATTGGAGATTTGCATATCTCATTCTCCTTTGGTTTTTTGGTCTGCATCCTTGTCAGTGTAGCAGATCTGAATTAGTGTGTCTTTCTTTTTGATTGACGCGGCTACAGAAGCAACTTCAGACTATTGTCTCTTACAATAAATTACCCAGCAGGAGTATTTTTTTAATTTATTTTGCAGCAGGCATGTTGAGATTCTGTGTCCATGTGGAGCCTGGGGCCTACTGGGATGCATACCACTGACATAATTCAATATGCAGCAGAAACAAGTGCTAAAAAGTAAGTTTCCTTGATTACTAAATCTGTGCAAGAGCCATCTTTTATTCTTTAAGATATATAACATTAAGAACACTTACGCTGATTTGCCTTCACTGTCCAGCTTTACAGCGCTGGCGCCTTTCTTGGCAAGAAGGGATGCCACCTTCTCCGCCTCCCCATGCTCCACCGCAGCAAGCAGGCGCTCGTCATTTTTGTTCCACTCATTGGCCTATAGGGAAAAAGAGCAAAGAGAAGGGGAAAATAAGAGGTGGTGTGAGAGAAAAGGCTATTAAAACTAATTAATGGGGAACTAGAGGGTGGAGGACAATACGATGTAAATCTCTATAAGATATAAGTTTTGTTATCATTGTGATGTATGTGTCCATGGTTTTAATTCTAAGAAGGATCCTAATCTCTAATAATAATGTGTACATTCCAAAGAATGACATACATTATTACACATTGACATCAACATTAGCAAATCTTACTCTGCAGCCAAAAAGACCAAGATGCCCTGATTGTGAGTAATGTTTCTCAGAAGGAGACAATGTTTTCCTGGCTCTGCTACGGCCCACACAAACATTTGTGTCCATATGTGTGAACACACACACACACGCGCACACACGCAAACACACACAAGCAGCATCCAGTGTGAGCATGCACACACTTACACAACAAAATGGCCCCGCATTTGTATCACTGACAAGCTGTTCAGATAGAGAGAAGTCAGCTATTGGGAAGCTTCAAGCATGAGCTCATACAGAGACTGTGTTGCTACACTGCAGTCTGAAAATACAGCACAGCAAGCTTTAAAAGCTGTACACTTGAGCATTTACTTCTGGTAAACACATCTACAAATACTGTATACCTACTCACAAACTACAATAAAAAAACAAAATCAGAAATATCAGACTAAAAGAGAAGAAGCCTGGCCATACACATACAGTATAAACACACATTTGAAGGAAAACATGCTGTATAGAAGTGAGATTACAGAATGTGTAGAGTTGGAGAGCGGATTGAACTTGTGCACACTAAACGAGTTGGCAGCATGACTTGATCACTCAGCTCTCCTGGTCATATTAGGCTGCAGCACAGTATTAGATTTGACCTGATAGCCTACTGACCGACACGTGATAACGGGGTGAACTCTCTGACTCCATAAATACTTGAGGTGGCAAACTGTACCCTATTCTGGGGAAAGCAATATGCCAACGTGGTGATACAAGGTGTAAATAGCCTCTGTGGCAAACACCCAGATGCAATTACTGCAATACATTTTGCACAGCTGGTGGAAAAATGTAAGGCTATAAAAATCCCCTCTGTCGCTCAAGAGCTTGGATGACCACTGAGCTCTGCAGCCCGCAAAGTCATTAATGAAAAATACTAAATTGTTGGTGTTTTGGAAAACTGGAAATGAGATGACTAAGAGTTGGGAAACATTCTTGGTATTCAGGCAAGGAGCTCTGGGTAACTGTTGTAAAAGAATACCCACACATGCTCCTTGTGATCCTGGCTTCAAAGCACCGAAGCAAGTGGTGAGATACTATTTAGGAGGCGGTGTAAGACGAGAAAGTTCTCCACCAGACTGGAAATAACAAATAGAAAGACACTCAGCACCGCACTGACAGAGACACGTGAAGGAGATATATGAATCCACCAGGTGCACCACCAAGTCTTTGATGGCACACTTCAAGTATTTCCAAAAATATCCAAGAGTAGTTTAGAGTTACAACAAAATAACAGCAGGATCAGGGAAAACCTTCCTTTAACACATGTACAGTGGAAAGAATGTTATCACAGGAGACTGATAAACAAGCCAGGATCCAAGAGTTTCAACCTTTTGTCAGTGGGGTTGGGAAATCTAACAATGCGAGTTCATTTCAGTTTTAATAGTTTGACTGCACAATTCCTATATTATTGGATATGCTAGCAATACAGCTAGCATTAGCACTTCACTAATTACTAGCATGTTTATCAGTATCTCCCAGAAACCTCTGCTGTGTGCAACTCAGTGTTTCTGTATGTGCAGTGCATGTGCACTTCTTTAAATTGCAGTTGGATTGAAGTATTTCAGCCACTGTACCTTTATCCTTTAAAAAAAAAAACAACAACAACACAGAAATGTGCATTTGACATGTCTGCCATGCATCGACAAGGTTCATTATGTAGTCAATTTGGCTCTGATTTCCTTCAGAGGATTGAGTTTCACATTTTATAATATGGTAGAACACCTTGCCTGACATGTTCAGCATCTCTGCAAATATCAAAACAAATTATAACACTTTCATGAAATAAAACCCTGAGGAGCTTTTTCACACATGAACAGCCATGTCATCTATAAACAGAATTGACCGTAAGATGAGATGAATCAGCACCTGGGTGGTTTACCACCTCTGCTAAACAATTTCCTGGGGTCTGGAGCAGAACATCCACAAAGGCACTGTGAGGTTTGATGGGTGAGCAAAAGTGGAACAGAGAAGTCAGAGAGCGTGTGTCTGTCCATCACTATGATCAGTGTGCAGTGAAACATGACGCAGCAGGAGATAGCTGCAGCTAAGCACATACCCCATATGGTTTAGGGGTAAGGACTCCTTGTTTTCACAGAGGTCGACTGGTCTCATGATTTTCATACAGACAGTCATGTGTTGTTCAGTCAGCGTGCAGGGTACTGAGGCAACCAAACACTAAAAATAGGTACACTCGGGAGATGGTACAGGAGCCGAACAGAAAAAAGATGAATATACATAACTGAGGCATGACTGAAGAAAAAGGAAAGAAGTATGTACGTACACATGAACATAGCCTGTGTTTCTGTTGACCTAGTTTAACCAAAATCTTCAAAGGGAATGTAAAAGGAACCTGGAGAGTGGTTTGTGTATATAATTTACCACAACACACAGTAATCCTCTTATCATGTTTTGTGTACATCAGGAAGGGTGGGACTTGCTGCTGTAATTGAGTGCCTTTGTGACCCGGAAACAGCAGCAGAACAAACCCAGTCCTGTACATGACAGACTGAATAACAGGAGCAGTCGCGTCTTGCAGATAGTGTTGTCCTTTAAAGTGCCTTAATTAACGAAACATTTAAGAAACATTACAAATTCACTTGATATTGTATCTGATTCTTTACTGGGAATTGATGCTTTGGACATTAGCACAATTATCTTAACTGTGCTCATTAACACAGATGTTAAAAATATTTGAATTTCCTATATCTGACCCTGAGCTTTGCTTATATATGTGAAGACCTGTTATTAATGGCCACTTCTTGCCTGTTCAGCCGTCTGATCAAACCAGACTCTGTAAGTTTTCTAAATAATTTAAACCTGCACTCTTGTTTATTCCAGGTCTAAAGACTATTATAAATACATGCATTTCTGTTTGAGTGACTGAATTTGCTTTTCTAAGAGACGTTTTCCACTCTAACATTGAGCAGGACAGGAATACATCTCAGTTTCTGAAATGACTTGCATGTCACAAATCATAAAGAATGACATCGAGAAGACAAAATACTGGTGCAATGCCTTGAATGTATATATTTAAACTACAAAAGTTTTCTGTGAAGATGTCTCAGAGAAAAACATGAGCTTTTAAATGAGAGTACAACATAAGTTTATCTTTAAGATGTACCCACCCTAGATGTACATAAAAACCCAGAGTCTGAGCAAAGTTGCCATGAAATATGGTCAACCACACAAACCTGTCCAACCTAAGAGGGCAGTAAGAGGAGGAACATGGCAATTAGAAACTTAGAGTGTGGTTATGAAGAAACAAGGTAGAAGCAAGTGCAGCACTTTAAAAAACTAAGGTCCAGGGATCTGGGTACTGTGCACCATCATTAAAAACACTACCAACCAGTTATCACAACCAGTTCTCTGTGTACTCGCTTCAGTAAAGATTTCTTCATGCTGGCCTTGGTTGTCAGTTGCTTTAAATCAAGAAACTGCAGAATATCTAGGGCAAAGCAAAGGGCAGGAAGACCTATCACACTGTGTTTTCTAACAAAAGTTACACTCTGAAAGTTATCAAAAGCTTTTACGAAAGGTTTAACCTTATCTGAACCTTCACTGTGTCTACAGAGAAGAGTCAACACTCCGTTTCTCTATCAAATAGAAATATGTATTGTTATTGTTTATTACCATGATGTTTATTCCAACCTAAAGGGGGTTAGATGACAGAGAAAGCAGTCTTACAACATCTGTGAAAACCCTGTGTACTTTCCACTGGTTTCATATTCAGCAGGAATTTGCCTTTGCACACTGAAGCGTCACACCGGTCACGCTCGACTGCAGCCAGGAACAAAAGCAGATACATTTATCAAGAACTGGAAATAACGGTTATTTTCATTGTAGATTAATCTGCTGGTTACTTTTTGTTAATGAATCAATTAGTCGTTTGGACTATAAAACAAAAATAGTGAAAGATGCTCATCATCATTTCCGAGGTGACAGAATGAAATGAGTTTTCTTTTGTCCAAAAAAAACAGTCCAAAGCCCAAAGTTATTCAAAAAACTATAATGTAAGACAAGAAAAAGCAGAAAACTGTCATTAAAATTAGAGTGGATGACTTTTTTGGTCAAACCAAATAGTTTAATTCCTTATATGACTATGACACATCTCTATCCAAAACAGACATGTATACAGCTGACACTTCCACTGAGTTCTCCGCTCACGGTCTCATTAGCAAGAACTGCATGTGGGAGAGAAACAGGAATGGACCAAGAACCCCTACCGGGAGTCATAGAAAGAATTAAAGGGGAAATACTGATGTACTGTATCGCATGATCCTGCTTAATGGCTTCAGTGATTTTAATAGGCTAAACAAAAAGTGAAGGGCCGTCACGACAGGGCAGCATGACACCGATGGCGTCAGAATACATTGTAATGGACAGCTTTAAGTGGAGCGGAATGCACTGCTCCAGTTTCAGCCACATACACAAATAGTGTCATCTCAGGAAGGCTGATGAAATAATCATGCGCTGTCAGAGGTGGTGCTAAATCAGTGCAAAAAGTGATTAAACAAAGTCTATTAAAAAGAGTTCTAGTTGGAAACTAAATGTGTTGTTCCCCTGGAGAAAATGTTTTGTGTGTGTGTGGTGGGAAAACTGGTTTTGAGACCAGAATCTGATGGGGTTAGTTTTCCAAATCTAAACTAACATTTTGAAAACATGCTAAAAAAAAGTGTTATATTCAGGAGATACTGTTGTTGATTCATTTTTAATATCCTAGTGCCAAAATGAAAACAATACACGGCTGGCCCTTGCTGCTGGCATGTGTACTAGCCCTGAAGTCCTCATTAGAGCAGAAACAATTAGTAGACAGAAAATTAATTAGCAACTATTTTGATAATCAATTAATCATTGTTTTTTCAGCTTTAATTAAAACAATCATTAGTTGCCGCCCTACTCTTCATGGTGTGTAGTGTGGACACAACACAACACAACAAGAACATGTCAAATATTGTACAAACACACATTAACAAAACAGCTAAACCAGTGCTCAACACATGAACTCTAAATTACTTACTTACAGACAATAACTGCTGGTATTGAACACTATAGGCTTAGCCTACATTGGCTTGCACTGGACAGCATGGGTTTGGCCCACATTGGCTTGAACCTGCAATAAATCATGGGCCACTAATCCTGAGATTATAAACACAGTTGTTCTGTGTGTGCCACCAGGAGGTGAAAAGGATCTCACTTCCTCGCTTGCTTCCAGTTGCCCTGACTGCCAGCCGTCGTCTACTGCTCTATCCGTCTGCATGCCTCTCTTTCAGGTTCTTGTGCTGCGATAAGTGTGTTTACAGTGGGATCAGGGTGTGGACGGTAGTGTTTGTTCCCTCTCTGTCTTTAGCCTGACACTCATTAAGACACACAAAGAGTGGGCTGATAACACTGAGTGTTTCCTGTTTGTCCAGGCCTGAGGCTGGCTGCAAGGACAAGGGCAAGAGAGCAAGGAGCAAGAGAGGTAAAGGGGTACGGAAAAGAGAAAGCAGTTCATTAACTTAAACATGTTGTAGACATGCTGAGAAACCTCCCTCCTTGTGTCCCCCTCTCCTCATTTGTCTCACAGGTGTTCATTTCTCTCTACAACTTCAAACATCCAGTCATTACTACAGTTTTCGAATAAAGTGCAAAGAAAACATGCTCATCAAGTGTGTGTATGTGTGTGTGTGTTGTTAACCAAATGTTTTTTTGCATGACCATTTCTGCTCGGAGTGTGCTTCTCAGAACTTTCTCAGTTCTCTGAAGCAAAAATAAACTAAGACTGGGAAACAGTAACTCCTACCTCACGTTCTGTATGTTTGTACAGTTCAGCCACCGACTTAGAGTAAGTGGAGTTTAACAGAAAAACATTTACTTTAGAAAGCCTTTAGCATTTATCTACAAAACAGACCTAATAACATTTTTGTTGATCTACAGATAAAAAGGTGTTTGTTCTTCTTTGATTTTCTTGGTTGTCCTGTTTGCCTTCGCTTCGTTCTAATTCACTACAACTTTTTTTATTGGAATCGGAGAGCTCTACTGTTTATTTCAATGCAGATGCTATAACTGATACAAAGTGGTGACATCTTATAAAACTACATAAAACTACGTAAAGCTTGACCTGATAACCAACGAGCCCAGGAGTCCTTTTGGCTTGTTTTTGCCAATGATGTACATTTGTGCACTTGGTGAACTCTGGTGACACTGAAAAAGGAAACGCATGTCAAGAGAATCCTTTCCCAGGAAATCTAAAGATTAAGAAAACTTTATGAAAGGCAAAACCAGGACTATGGCTTATCCACAGTAAATTTCATAGAAAACCAGGAATTACTTTTCCAGATGTCTTGTGATGGATTACAGTGTTTTTTGAGGGAAATTTGACCTGACGGTGGCACTGCAATCACTGGTAATTATATTCTGGGGATGAAAAGAATCCTGAACAAATTTCATGGGGATCTGGCCAGTAATTGTCAGGAAATCTTGCTCTGGACTGACAGACTGACAAACCAGTTAGGTATTGTTATTAATTGGGCAAGAAGAATGAAAATGTTTGACATAAAGAGGAAATAGAAGGGAAATAGAGGGAAAAAGACAAAGTGACTTACTAGAAGGCTGACACATGGAAATGAAATGAAACAGGCCAGGTCAGGGTATGTCAAGTAGAAAGGGAAAAAATAACCAGAGCGACACAAGATTATTACAATGAAAAGGACTGAAGAGGACTGAACAGATCATGGACACACAACAACATACGTTGTCTAAGGGATTACATTTAGAGATGAAAGATAAAGCTAGAAAAATGCAGGAGGATAAGTAGGTTAGATGGGAGGTAACACACACACACACACACACACACACACACACACACACACACACACACACACACACACACACACAAGCAAGACAGACTTAACTCCAGAGGGGAATAACCTTTACACAGGTTACAAGAATATTCTTTGTTTGAGCGTTTGAGAGACAGAGGAGGGCAGTACAGACAGGAAGTAAAGGAGAGAACGTACGAGTGAACAATGTACAGAACAGAAAGGAAAGAGACAGTGAAAGGGAGTAGAGACTGACACATCGACAATACCTCTGCCCTTTGATCAGTAGTGGCTGTTAACTTCAGACCCCTTATCTGAAACAAAGCAGATGCTCAAATGTCCTCAAACAATACATCCTTTCTCTCGGGCCACAGCTGAAACCGCTTACTGCCCTCTGTGCTAAAAACACACACCAACACGAGCACACACACACATACACACACCGCAATAGTTTACTAGACTCTGAGACTCAAACCCAGAATAAGAGAGTTAGTAGACAGAACTATTAAACAAAGACCAGATGTTTGTTCTCACAGTGAAAGATGCTGCCATGTTTTTCAAAATACTGCTTCATCTGGACCGCACGTTTAGATAATTAAATAAATTTACATCATGAGAACGTTTTTCTAATGTGGCAACTTTGCATTAAAGTAATTGCAACTATAGTAGCACCAGCCTCTCTTCTTTTTACCTCTCAAAACAAGTGAGTGTTGGCAGTACAGCTCAACGTTTTTGGAAAAAAACTAACATTGGGATATTTTGGGTTTTTGCATTATGAAGAAAAATAGGAATTTTCAGCTGGTACCTTCAATAGTACAGTTTGGAAATAATCCTCAATGATTGGGGTGAGTTGTAGGGAAGCGCATTTTATCCAACAACCAAAGTAGCCCCAGTTTTGCTTAATAAATTGAACAAGAATGATCATATATTGTCCATATGTGAACAATAGATCCATCAATTTAGCATTGCACTCCTCAAACACTGCTGGACAGTTTTACAGGAAAAAAAGGAACAAAATCGATGCAGCAGGACCAGATATATGTTTTTATTATTCCACACTTTCTTGCCAAAGATGCCTACATTACCCTCAGTGCAACTTAACAAACCATAGAGAATTGGGTGTGTTATGCTACAGTAGTAGCGGCTATCGTAGCTATGAGTTGTAAGCCTTGAGAAGAATTAGGATCAGGCTTCAGAACTCTGGTAAACTTCCTTTGTTTTGACTCCAATAAGCTCCCTCTGGAGTCCAAAAGGCAGCATCTTTTTTTCACATATGCAGTAGTACTACCCAAGAACTATAAACACACTTTGATGTATAAAAATCGGTGGAGGCCCCCTTTCCAGACACCAATGAGAGCCAAGTTAAACGGTGCCCTGATTAACACCCAATGTCTGCCAAGGGTGCTTCTTTGTACTAAATCTGCCAACATCCAAGACTGCCAAAGAGAATATCTGTGCCTAAGCTACACTTATGATAAATCATTTTCAAAGGAATCAAGTAGCTACCATTGATTATTTGTAAAATGTGATATGTTCGCCAAAAATATGCAAAGGAAATGTTAATGTGCTTTGCATAGCGCCTCCAAGTCTGTATTTCAATTGTCTCTAGCTCTACTCTATTTATGTTTATTATTACTGAGATTCAGTCACTGTTTACATGGATTTTCTTGGAATACTACATGCAGTGTAGTGTCAGCAGGAGATAGATGAGACATGCCTCTCAGATGGACGTGCCTGTGCCAAATGAAGAACTGTGTTCACACTTAGAGTTTTTCAAAGAATAAACCATGAAGATAGTTCTTTCCAAAAGATGGTAAAACTGTTTATTTTTTAGGGCACGATGTGAACGTGTTACTGTTTAAAAGTCTCTCAGCCTTTTCACTGTTGACAGGGCATCAACACTAAGACTTTACAAAGAGGAAAACAAAAGAAAACCAAAGCCCCCCATTTGCCTTTACTTTTCTTTAGTACTGGAACTTTAAAAACTCACATTAGTCTACATTTCCCTCTGACTTCTCTAAATACCTCTTATTTTACTGCTTCACTGTGTCCCTCTTATAAACAACTCTTGGAATTACAGCAACACTATGAGGTCACCATGACACTCCAAACTGAAATCCATTGTACCCCTTCCTTCACTCATTCACAGATGTTAAACGTGTAAAATCTTAGCCTTAGTCCTTTGCTTGGTACATGACAGACGTCCACCTTGTTAGAAGATGCAAAAAGAAACAAGCCTACGACATACAACTTTTTTTTTTTACCATAATCTACTTATTTTAAAGCTCAAGAGTTGGTGCAGAAGTCCAGCATGAGACATTTATGGGTACAAGAAGACCTCCAGTAAAAAATAGCCCTCGTGCAACACTTCCTCCTGACACAAATAGCCTTTCCTGCCCTATAAATAAATACTGCTGGACTTGGAAAGCAACCAGGCTCATTACGGGTTGAGGGCTGCTCATAAAGTCAGTGGAGTAGGGCAAAAATATATCCCTCACTTCAGTCAGAATAGGCTAATTCATGCACACTAACACACGCACACACACATGTACACAGTGTGAAAGAGTCCAAGTCAAATAAAAGTATATGTTACACAGTCTCACTGATCGTTCTGTTGTACTCAAAAGACAAAACTCAATGCAACAAATCCAAAACAGGAAACAGATTACTACCCTTCTCTAATTCTTAGCTGTAGCCATAAAACTGTCTGTCACTTCCATCATTTAAAAATTACTAGACAAAACAAAAAACAATTCTCAGAAACACTTGCGAGCAAAAACAGTTTGTGGAAGTGCACTGCAAATCAAGCAGGCCAATGCCAAAAGTCTCTCATGGAGAAAAGTTCTCAAAGTTTTTTCAGGTGAACTGGGTCTAACCCTCCCTCCATCCATCTCCTAGCATGAATATTGTTCCAGTTGTTCAGCGAAGGCCAAACTAAACAACCCGTCTGGACCAAACTGGGGGTGGGGGACTGCCTTCCTGCCCTTCTCGCCCAAATAGGGTTTCTCCCCTCCTCACTGTCATCCCCAATCTTTCGTCCTTCCTATCCGGCTCTTGTTCCTCATTAATCCTTCATCCTTGTCTCTCATCTCTCATTATTCTTTACAAACTTTCTCACAACCTTTCAACTGAACTCCCCTCATCAAACTTATCTGCTTTCATCCATCTCTCTGGTGCTGCCATCTTTATCAGTGATTAGTTGTGTCTGACAGCTTTACTTCATCGGTCTAATGAGTCATGCTAATCTGGAGGTACAGCCACTTTAAACTCACACTGATAAACATATCTTAAACAAATTCTCATAAAAACAAATGCACAAAAATACACAGTCGACTTCTGAGACCTGTACCATGTTTTTTTTTTTTTGGCCCTCCACCAGAGAGCACAAAAAAGTAGTGAGTCGCCTCTCCATGTCCCGTTTATTACTTTCTTATTAAACCTACTGTGTGAGGCGAACCCAAAACACTCAGTTACAATGTTGGCAGCTGTGTTTCTTTTCTGTCGGTTGCTATTAGTGCTTCTCTCAATCGTGCCATTGTTATTTGTGTTTTCTTAGCTGAGCTTCCTTAGTATAGCTAGCCAGCTAAATTTGTGTCAAGCTTCTGAGGCTGAGTTACGGACATGCAGTGCGGAGGCCCTGCAAAGACCCTTTTAAACCCGGCACAAGAATGTATGTTGGTTGTGACTGGATGCATTTTTTTCGAATGGATGAGACAGTTGGAGGTTGCCGTCAGAGCGACATCGTCATTTGCCAATACAGAAGACAACTCCCTAATACACATAAAGCAGCAGACAAGCACTTTGCATCATCACCGATCTCCTCACACCCACACCAGACAACAAACAAGCCCATGTAGAAACACACGCCCACACATAAATGAGCATGCAAACACATGCATTGGAATAAAGATCACACCCGCCTGCTTCTACCAGGGTCAGTGCTTCATGTACTTGCTGACGAGCAGGTTTCCTGGCTGTTTGTCTGCAGTTCATGCACACAGGCGATAAGGAATAAAGAGATCCCATGGGCAGTTCCTGTTTTAATTGGATCCATGTTTAAACAGGCTCTAAGCCATTTTCCTCTGCCTTTTCCTGGATTAACAAGACCAAGTCTGTATTTTTAACATTCTTTTGGTTCTGTTTAGGGCTTAGCTATTTGACTTTTATTTTCATTATCGATCATTTTGCTAGTCATTTTCTCATTACTTGTTCCATAGAAAACACAATACTAATGAAAAAAGCTTAGCACATTTTCCCAAAGCCCAATAGGACATCTTCAAATCTCTCGCTTTCCCTGACCAACAGTCTAAAACTCAGTGATGTTCCTATACATTTTTATGGACTATAAAACAAAGAAAAGCAGCAAATCTTCCCATGAGAGAAGCTGGATTGAGAGAAAGTTTTTCATCAAACTGCTGGATGGAAATTTGTCAATCAACAAATTGACCTGGGGTTACCAAGTGAGGGGGGCCCAAAGTAGATCTGCCACAAATGATTTTTTTCTTCCGTTTATCTGATTAATCATTTGGTCTATAAAATCTCAGAAAACAGTGGAAAATGTCCGTCCCCATGTTCCAAAGTCCAAAGTGACAACTTCAAATGTCCTTAATCTCCAACCAGAGAGAGGAAAGCAATACATCTTCATGTTGGAGAAGCTGGGACCAGAGAATCTGGGTCTTTTTTGGTTAGAAATTGACTTACAGTAAATGGCCGATTATCAAAATAGTTTCTGACTCATTTTCTGTCAATCGAATAACTGATAATCAACTGATAGTGTCAGCTCTAACTGTAAACCATGGCTTACAACATGCAAGTGATTGGCTGGTGGGTCATTTGTCCTCTTAAGAATTATGATTAAGTGCTGTAAACTAGAGCTGCTAATGTTAATAATTAATCAATTAGTTGTTAATAATTACTGTGAACTCATATTACCCTACATTTTTATTGCGTGCATGGGCTCCATATGTATATTTACAGCAGTGTTGACACTTTCTGCAGTTTCCCTGGATGTAGATAGAGTCTGAATACACTGTATACCTAGATATAAAACACTAGAGTAAGTGCAAACAGGTCCAGAGTTATCCCTTGGACCGCTGTACTATCTCCTGCTGACAACTGACAACACACACACAAAGACTGGCACCCTTCCTCCACCTCCTCTCCCAGATTAATGCTGGTTGTCCCTGAGGTTTAACTGTCACTCCCAGTACTAATACCCTTTCACTACACCCAGCCAGAACAAACCATTCCATGCCAAACCAAGTCATACTGGGCCAAATCAAACAGAGCTGAGTGGAGATACTTCAGGCTCTGCTTCAGTTAAAAACAAACCTGCTATAATTGAAGGAGTACTGCATTTTTGTGTTACCATATAATGATTTTTATTTTACTGCAGTATGTTTCAACTTTCATGGAAAAAGTAGGCTGTTACATTTTTCTCTAATGGCAATATATTCCAAGAAGGCGGGGGAATATTTATGGTTTTCTGTTTTCAACCACACAGTGCATTATTTAGAAATTTTTTCAGATGATCAGCATGTGATTTTCTTTGCGGTGCTGCTCCAGTTAAACACAGCAGACGCATTTCATATCTTCCGATAAGAACGACTCCATTACTCCCACATTTGTGAGTGCCAGCAAACAGTAGATGTACAAGTTTAGTCTCCTGTGTCATGTAGCTTGGATGAATTGAAGCCATGAAACAGCTGTGTGGAGTGAAAAGAGCGTAATCCAGACATCAATTAGACACAGCGAGACTGGAATGATTAGTGGAGTCTCTGTGTGTGTGTGTGTGTGTGTGTGTGTGTGGGTGTGGGTCTGCGCATATGCTGTGGGTACTGGTCGACGTACATGGACGTGAAAGTGTGTATGTGTGTGAGAGTGTGTGTGAAGGCCTTGAGTAATCCTGCTTAGTCTAGCAGCTGGGGGAGCAGATTTAAGTATTGTGACAGTATGAAGGGATGGGTGAGGGTTTAATACTACAACTACTGTCAACAGTAGAATACACACATAATAATAGAGCGTGTGCACACAACAGTACAGCCAGTGAGTAATGTGCTTGGTGGTAGTAGTAAGGGGCTGAGAGCAAGACAGCAGTCTAAGTAAATTAACTAATTTAGAGCAGCCCTGCTAAAACAGCAGGGACAGCGTCGTTAATGTGGTCTCAAAGGGTCGACGCACACTACAAGATTTAATTAAGACGCCTCAAACTAATTACACATGAATGTTTTTTTCTAACGCAAGTAAAATGTTATTAGAATGGTTTTCTACATGTGGAATGTGATACTGTTTGTAAATCATTACAGAGAACCTCAATAACTTTCTTTTCTTCTCAACCAAAATGTGTTGACAAAAAGAGTATTGAAAACTATTAAGAACCGACAGCTGGAAATGATTGTTTGTTCAGATTCAAAGTAAGGTTGCCACAGTACCAGAATTTTGAAAATGTAATACAATAGAAGAAAAAAAATGAGTCAATACGTCTTTCAATACCACGGGAAAACCAAGATAATTCCTAGTTCGTTTTTTTGTTTTGCTTTGTTTTTTGAATAAACAACCTGAACACAGTGCTACAACCGACAAAGCCACTTGGTCTTCTTGTATTCAAACTACATAAATACAGATTGTGGCCCATATACTATATCTGAATAACAAGTAATCTTCTACAATTAATTAATTAAAGCTGCAATATGTAAAACATGTTAAAAAATTAGCTAAAATTATCTACAGAGTGCAAAGAAAAAAATAGTTTTCAGGTTATGACATCTATGTCTTGTGTTGCAGGATTATCTACTAAAGTTAGCATGCTAACCAGTTAGCCTGTCCTAAGGTTGTAGCGCTGCAAGATCAGTTGATTAATCAAATAGTCAATTGAAAGAAAATTACCACATTTTTGACTATTTTGTCATTTTTCAAGCAAAAGAAGTCAAAAAAATATTTTCGGGTTCCAACTTCTTAACATTTATGACAGTTAATGACAAGTCTTTGGGTTTTGGACTGTTGGTTGGACAAAAGAAGCAATTTGATGACATCACTCGCAAATGAATTGATGTTGATAACAATCATTACTTGCAGCCCTTAAAGGTTGTGTGCATACCTCAGTTCTTACTCATCACACTGAAGTGATGAGTAAGTGAAACTGATTGAATTGTATGAAATCACATTTAATAAATTAAGTCTAGTTTGAGCACAAAAGAGAATGATTCATACTGACATTGTCAGTGCATGTCACAGCAAAACCATTTCTGACAACTGATTGTTCAGACATGGCTGAGGCAGAATGCTTGTAAGTCTCTCTGTGGCTGTTCGCCAAACCCCATTCCCAGAAACCAGATTACACCGTCTGCTTGTCTTTAACACTGTTCACATATACACAACACACACACACACACACACACACACAGCTCCCTCATTATACTGGCTGTTTGGCCAAATAGGCTGAGCTGAAATGATCCACACGAATCCCAAAATTTCAGTGATATATTCCAAACACATATTCAGACAGACACAGACAAACAGAAACAACACTCAAACACAGACGCAGAGTCTAGTAGAGAGACCTGCAAACATTTGAGAACACACACACATACACACACAACACACACACACACACTTAGAAGAATTCCTCTGGTTCACTTTGACCTTGCATAACTACACACCTGACTACAAAGTCTGATAAAGCAACACTGGCATTACTCCCTTTTAGGTACAGGCATGCACAGAATTTGGTGGACAATTTTGATGTGGAAAAGTCCATGACACAGCCACAATGACCCCGTAGCAGAGAGAAAAATGTTATTACCGCTGCTGCAAAATCTGTGAGAAAAATCACACATTCAGTTCCTCTTCTTTGCAGCTATAAAGCTGTTTAATATTAGGGTTGGAAATACATGAGCACCTTAAGCGTAGGCGGCGTTTTCACACTACTTAGCCTCACAGCGCATTCACAGTGCAGCATTTGAGAAAGTAGATCTGCTTAACCTGGTGACACATTCTACTGAGTCTGCCTGGCTGTGCAGTTTTAAGATAGTTTGCATGGTTTTTCTACTGCCAACATATTTTTATATAACAATTAAACATAATAGGAGGTTTTTTCAGAAAACCAAAAGGAGGAGGTGGTTGTTAAGCTACATTTGTGTAGCACTGCTGTAAGTGCTAGTTTTGTTTTAATGCATATACATGACAAAGATTGCACTCTGCAGTGCACTACCTCAATCATCCCTTACAGTACAAAACGCACCAGTATTACACAGTACAATGGTGAATTGGTGCGAGTGTGGTGTGTGCCTTTTTCTTTTTGTGGGAGTTTGTGTGTGCGTGTAGTCTCAGAGGATCAGACTGATAATCTTCACACAGCCTGACCTTCACATCTTTCCTATCAGTTCTGTAGCTGGCACAATCTGGTACAGTAGCCTAATAAAAAATTCTGAACCTCACAACAGAAAGTATATTTTCGGGAAAGGTTTAACGTTTTATCCTGGAGGAAATTGATGTGAAACGTGTCGAATACATCGATATATTATCAACACCGTTCTCTACAACACAATATACTGCTACAATTCTTGTCAACTTTCATGGCAGAGAAATAGAAAGCATCCTGACTTCACAAACCGTAATGGTTCGTGCACAGCCCAGGACAGTAAGGCTCTGCAGCAGGCACCTAAAATTGCCCAGAACATTATTAATACCTAGGGCTGGGCGATATGGCCAAAACTGTTATCACGATATGTTTTTTTTATATTGATCGATGTCAATAATTATCACGATATTCAGTATATTTAACAATAATAATGTTGAATTGACAGTTTTCAGAGTATTTTCCTTAGGACAGAACCCAAAACAAACCAGAAGGTTAATTATGGTTTATAAAATACAATGTCTCAAACATTTTAGAGGTAGTATACTGAACTGAACATTGATTAAAGAAAAGAAAATAAAAAGGTAAATGTTGAGGATGATTATGCTACTGTATTCTTTGACTATTGCATATTCTTGAGCTTGCAGGTAGTTGTTCAGCTCAGCTTTAATGCCTCCTGTTCTGTAAGACCTGATGTGGTTCGGACGTGCGACCAGACCACAGATCAGCGGTGACATCTCTGAGCTGCTCCTCCAACTTTATCATCGTTATCGTGGAAAATTTTATCATGAAAATTATCGAGATCGTTTTATCGCCCCCAGCCCTATTAGTACCCATCTACCAAGCATCAGCGATATCGGTGAAGTGAGATGTCTACAGAGAGAGCAAAGGATACTAAAAGACAACACCCACCCCAGCCACAGTCTGTTCACCCTGCTGCTGTGTGGCATAATACAGAAGTATCTGCTGTCGTACCACCGGACTGCAGAACAGCTCCTGTCTTCTGACTGTGAGACTCTTCATTTCTTCCTGCGCACTCCACTTATAAAATAGGCATTAGATCAAGTATTTAAATAGAATAAAGCCATTGTTAATGTTATTAGCAACACCTGTCTTTTTCCTGCTATGACAGGTCAAAATGTTTGTTGGAAAGATTTAATGATAAATTGTCAAATGAACAATGGCCTGAAATCCAGCAAGAGTACAATGTGGGCAAGTGCCTGAATGTTGTTGTTTTCTCATTCTTGCACAGCTGTTACTGCATAATTGGTCTCGTTGATAAAGTCTATTGTATGTGTTTAAATTGTCTAATTTGAGTAGAGAAACACAAATTAGAATATTTGACGAATATACAATCAAGGTTTTATTTTCAGGCTATATCATCCAGCTCAACATTTAGCCCTTACACTGCCTGTTTCATATTACAGTAATAATAATACATCTTATTCTCTCTTCCAGTAACATTTCTACCTTATTTAGGCCTCATGTTGAAGAGCTGTTTGAGTAAAGGTTTGGCTGCCTGATGCATTCAGTTCACTGGGCTGTAGGAGGATCTTCAAAGTAAAACATTCAGCAATGGTTTGACACTAAAACACCATTACACATTATCTGGTGATGTCTTGACTTCATAGAGAAGCTATTTACTGAGAGATTAAGTTTCTGTTATTTTGTTTGAAAAAAATGAAGGGGGGAAACATTCCTGGGTAATCTGTCACTGACACACACAGCCTAAAATAGCACCAAGGAGATATTTTCTTTCTATTACGGTTGTTCAGTGTTTCTATAAAAAGCAGTGGAATGACTATTGCCTCAGAGGATAAACACGCTGGCCTGTGAAACACTTTTCTTCTGCATATCTTAATCATGACCATTAATTTTAATCACCATGTGTGTAGTGCACTACAATGATGGCACCGTTTACTCAGGATCCCTCTGCATGAAAAATGAATGAGTACTTCACTGAATGTTATTTGTTTTCAAGGGTATATCTATGAATCTTTTTATAAATTAAAAAAATGTTTTGTTGCACTATATTTCAAAAAATTGCCCGAAAATAAAATGTAATATCTAATTTCAGAATATAGATGGTTAGATATGCTTTTCCATAATACAGCAGAGCCGAAATACACTGTTTTCTGATTATCGCACATAATCAATACACACAGTGTGACATACACACATTGAGGGTGAATATTGACCTGGATGATGGAAAGGGCTTTGCATGAAAAATAACATATAAAGAAATAAAAATGCTTTTGCAGTCAGATCACTTATGTAATTCTTTACAGCAAAACATTAATGCCTCATTTCTGGCATTTTATGGTATCGTGTGTGCACTTTGAATGCAAAAGAATTGGTAACATCATCAAAACTCCTGACAACAGTTTTAGATGTTTGACTGTGACTATAAGACATAAGAGTTCAGTCCTTTCTCCTTCTAAAAAGCATCATAAAAATGCACAAATATGAAAACGGGGGGTTATTACATTTAAAGACAAACCGAAACATTTATTATCAGACATCCAAGCAATCAAAGTGCAACAGTGTATGTGGGTGTGAGGTCTGCAAAGGCATGCATGACTGCAAATGGCTTCAGTCGTGTTCCTAAGCAACATTCACATCCACTGCTCTTCCCTTTCTTCTCTCATGCCGCCTACGACTGGCTATTTCAGCGTGGACAGGCATTTCACTCCGAAAGCATCCGCCTCAAATGGTTTTACAACTCTTACTGTAACAGCAAAGGTTTTGACTGGAAAACACCCAGTAAAGGTGAGACAGCCACTGTACATTTCAGGCACCAAGGAGGGACTATTGTGACCTTGCAGCCTGAAGCTGGACTGAACATTTTCTAGGACAATGGACGCTATTGTACTCCCCACATAGCTGACTGAATTTGCAATAATTTACAAATATTAGGCCACTGGTTCATGTCAAATTGAAGGATGACATGAAAGATTAAATCAAACATCAACAACAGGAATACAATTGGTTGTCTTTTCCATTTTCAGATATATTTGTCTCTGTATTCCTTATAAACAGTTATAACTATATAACTGATGTTCAAGATGTTCCAAAAGAAGATCTCTGGTAATTTGATTCTGCTCTCTCTATACATCCACACACACTATTTATGTCTTGCAGTGTATTGTGGCTATAATTGAGTAAAAGCAGGGATGTACTCCACCTAATTCTTCCTCTGCGGGACAGTCTCTCTCGCTCTGAACAGAGCATGCCATTTATTTAACCAGCGCACACGCTTAATCTCATGGAAACTGTCTACATAAACCAAGTGTCTCATTTAGTTGGCATTCTTCTCTCCATTGGCCAACTTCTCTACTTCTGACACTCCCTCCATCCTCTTAAAACTTATCCCATTCATTCAGCAACCCTCCAGACTTTTCCTGTCTGGCATTTGGCTCTATGTCATTACGGTCACCGTGACAACAGATGAGTCAGCCGCTGTGGAGACGCCTCACTTCCTGTGAGTGTAGAGTATCATAGAGCGAATGAATGACTGAACCGACATGTAAAATTTCCTCCCTAAAGACTGATTCATAGTCAGCAGGGTCAAATCCTCCTCTGGAGATATTTGTGGTCTTTGTAGGATTACAACAATTCACATCACACTGTACAGTCACCTCACTAAGTGACTTAACATGTCTGTATAAAAGCGTGTCATACCGCTAATACCATATCATCATGGTTTCTCAAGTTCTTGACCCTGTTTTATGTCCCATATCATGATGGCACGCTCAATTAGAGCTGAGAAGCTGTCCTGTCAAGTTGAGTATGGCAAACTCTTTCTGTTCACAAGAGCATGGATGGAGGAAGCTCTAACTGGATTACACCAACATTATGATTTAGTTCTATTTATTTTATCTCTCAAAACTATTTATTTTTTCTTGAAAAGCAAAATATCAACAAGCTGTGGGGTGCTGCTGACCCCAAAGTTGAGAAATTCTCCCATAAATCATCCGATACAGCCATGTTTACACAGACACTGACTCAGCCATGCCGACGTGCACACACATGATTGCATGTACACACACATGCTTTACGCAGTCATGAACATGTGTTACAGTACTTACATCAGTTTTTCTGAACTTGGCTTTAAGGCTCTTCATGTTCAGTCCGGTCCATGCAGTCACTCACTCAATCACTCAGTCAAGGCTGTGAAGAAAAGAAACACAGATGTTGAAGCTTGGCCTCAGTGATGTTTGCTTCCATTTCAGATGTGATTTGGTGTTTCTAAAAAGACTAAGCTACTTGACTAAGAGTGTTTTGTGATGCTGTATCCATACAAGTTACAGCAAATATGAGGTGTGATTTTGCAGTGCATTGGCAATAGTCAACTCTACAACATTAGTAAATCAACATATTCCTCATAAAAACTAAAATTTCATGCTTGTTAAAGCCTCATCAGCAGCACAACTTCTATTGCTAGAGTGCGTGACATAAGCATATGTGGAAAATGTTTTGATCACGCAACTCTACACTCAAGCTGTAACACATTTAACCATCCCTCACAAATAATGTGTAATTTTGGCAATGGATTTCATACCACATGCAATTCTAATTTAGACCTGTTGCTGGGAATGGTAACCAGCTTTTTGTTGTTTCCTATAAGGATGTTTTAAATCACCACAGAGGCCTTGGGGAAGTGTGGCGACTGTATTTTAGCGCCTGAACTGCCTCGAGCAATTTCCGACTTTTCATGCCTGAAATGTCAATGATTTCCCCCCACAAAAAAATATCCTCTGAGCACTCCAGTCCAAATAGTCTGCTTACTTTGTTCATTATTATCATTTCCAGGGTCCTCCGTGTATGCTTATATTTCAACCAAGAGCACCATGTAAGCAATTTGAGCCTCTTTGCAATTATTACTGGCAGTTATGTCGTGAAAGGATAATATTTACTTTTTATCTCTTTGCTCTACCACTATTGCTTCTTTGCACTATTTTTACCGTCTAGGACATACATAACAGTTGACTTGTACAGACTCTTGGTCATGGTGTTGACCACTGGTGTGATTTAAACACACTGTATATACACCTACTTTCTTCAAACATGTTACTGATCAGTCCTGTCCCCATTCTTTATTCTTTACCTTATTTTAGCTTTTGTTGTCCTTGTTTTTAGCTATTTCTGTGGAAGTACACCATAAGCGATGAAAAGCCAGAGTCAAATTCCTTTCATGTGTACGCATACTTGACAAATAAAGCCGATTTTGATTTCGATTTATATGTGTATGCATTCATAAAGGTACTGCGGACACAAAAGCATAAGTGAGAAAGACTTCTGAGTCTTTAAGTGGGCAGATACTGATGTGTGAAAGGAGGTGTACTGGAAGTGGGAGCATCAAGGACAGCCATGTCTGGGCTCTTCTGGCAACATTCAAGCCATTCAGATTAACCTATATTTGCCTAGCATATTCATGAGGCACATTTTCTGTGGACTCTTGATGAGCCAAGCATTAGCAAATGGGATCAAAACAACAAGTAAATGTACATATCTGTGGTTACAGAAGCTAATGTACAGATTAATCAAGTAAGCTAACTTTACTGAGTCCATTGTCAAACTTTCTATTAGGGCACACATGAAGTCAAGTGTTACAACAAACAGCTCGGAGCTGGGTTTATCAAGTAGTTACCTGTGTACATTTTCATACCGCTCCTCAAACAATGAAAGCCTCAGCTACAAACATGGGTAAAGCTGCGACTCGTTTAGCACAAAAAGCATCAAATGCGCGCCGTCTGTCATTGTACACCAAACACTTGAACGGCACATCAGATCTGGAGCTGCTCACGAGCAATGTGCCGTTGAGACTCACAAACAGTTTAGTTTAGTTATGAGGCTTTTGTAAAAAAAAAAAAAAAATGTTAAAAAAAAAAATGACCAGCCATCATTTCGTGACCAACAACTGCTAACATGATATGAAATGACTGGACACACTTACCCGGCTCTGTGCTGGGAGTCGCAGGAGGAAAAGAAACTGACACACAACGGCTTTTTGTGCCAAAAACAGATTAGCTACCGAACCGGTGAGAAAACAACGAGCCGTTGTTGAGCTAAGTCGAGCAGGAGGATGCATAAAGGAGGGGAAAACAGTGTGTCCCTGCGAGCTACTCACTGGCCCGGCTCGGCCCGCATACATTAAAAGTTGTTCACGGACTCCTGCCTGCCCCTCTCTCCCTCTCTCTCTCTCTCTCTCTCTCCCTCTCTCTCTCTCCCTCTCCCTCTCTCTGCTGCCCGGTTTAGGAAAGTGACGTCACTCCTCTCCCAGCGCTCTCGTGACCGCGGCGAGCGAGCCCTCTTGTGTTCTCCATTGTGCCCCATTCATGTTCTGCTTAAAGGGCTGTTTCTCTCAAAAAACACACACTAACACAGCTATAATATAACAAATTAGAAGATATTAAAACTCTTTTAATCGCATAACTTTCTCACCACAGTGTAAAATGTTTTGTATGTTTGCTCAGACCCCTGAACTCAATGAATGCCCCCCCCCCAACCCCCTTGAAAATGGCTTGCTTTGAACAAACTTCCATGCAGACGGAGCTCCAATGTAACAATGACATGTTTCAAACCATTTAATGTGTTTTTGATTAAAACTAATAAATCAGTCAATATATGTAAAAGGTATATTCCAACATATAAGTAGCCTATTGCACCCACATAAAGTTGGGGGATTACCAAGAAGTGGTGGAATTTAACTAAGTACATTTACTTAAGTACAAATTTGAGGTACTTGTACTTTACTTACTTACTTTAGTATTTTGTTTCCCCACCACTTTCTACTTTTTGAGGTTTGGACTATTGGTTGGACAGAGCAAGCACTGTGAAGGTGTCACTTTGGACTCCAGGTTGCCTAAATTTAACAGTATTTTTTAACAATTCTCACAATTTTTACAAACCAGTTGATTAACAGAGAAAAAAAATCAGCAGATTCATCCAAAATCAAAATAATAATTACTTGGAGTCCTGCACAAAATAGTTCAAAATGAACTCCAACCCAACCAACTACAACCCCAAAATGCTGCTTTTACATTAATACATAATATCTGATTTAATATATAACTGTAGGAGCCATTGACTGAAGAACTTTCAGTTCTAATACCTGTAGTAGCTGCATTTTCTTGATTATTTTACATACTTTTAGTCAAGTAACATTTTCAATGAAGGACTAGTGTAATATTAGTACTTCTATTTCAGTAAAGAATCTGAATTCTTCCTCCAAAACTCCTGGCAAAAGACAAATTTTGATAATGGTCAAAATAATACAATAGGGGCCATTATGTTTTGACTTTTCTTACGGATGCCCCCTGGATCATACATTATAATGCATCTCAGACTTGACAAAGCTCCTCCAGATCCACAGAAGACTCTATTTAGCTGTGTTTTCAGGCTGTGGTAATGCTCTGCTCTTCATGTGTAAAATCAGCATGTATTCTCAAGATTGAGGGACTGCCAGTCAGACAAGTCATGTCAATGATCTGGGCTTGTGTCGCAACAGCACTGCAGTGAAATTTATTAATGCAGGTAAGAACATGTCTGAGCAGTGAGACTGTAATGTTGATGCTATCTGTTGAGATAATGCAACTGAGGCTACCTCATTGTCTGTGTATCTGTCGTGACCAAATAGAGTCATTCAAAGCAAATGTTTGGTGTTTTTAACTTACCGCCAATGTTTGTTGAACAAGTCAACCACTTGTTTTTACTCGTTTCAGTAAAGAATCATTAAATCCACGGTAGTTTGTTCAGATTCTCCTGGCAAATATTTCCTAAACAAGTACGAACATTACCATTGAAATTATGCAATATCTGTGTTTGTGTCTGTGTTGAAAAGGAAATGAGAGAGAACAAGAGAAAGCATGACACAAATGCCTGCTCATAGGTTAGTCTGCTAAGCCAAGGTGTGTCAACTTTTGTATGAAATTTTGACTCAGCAAGTGCAATGAGTCCGCTTTATGGACCAGCAAATGATGTAGGTAGTGACATGAAGTCTCAGTAAATGTCAAGACAGTGACACCTAGTGGACAAGCTATTCACTTAAATTGTTGCTCTGTAGTATAAAAAAAGGCCATTTAATAGTAAAGGCAACAAAATGTGTTTTCTAAGAGAAGCTGAATTCTATCTCAACACAAATGTCTCATATAAACCATAAATACATTGACTATTTGTGTAAATATGTGAGAAAATATTGAACTTGTGTACACACCTGGTTATGTTGTAAACATTCACTGAATGCATTCACACACGCACCTATTACAATGTAGGTGACTGAATAAAATATGTCATTCCAGGTGGTTTCTATGTTATTAAAGGACTGATGGTTCTGTCCCCACCCTTCAGGTAAGAATGCCTGCAACACTGGAATGACCTGAATGATGGGTAACATTAGTAAAAATTAGTTGCTTGGCCAAGAAATTACACAAGGAAACTGATTTCATTGCCCACGGGTATTTGGGCACTGAAAATGATTGCATTTATTGTAGGTACGGAAAGGTTGGACAAAACTAGGGAGGGAAGGTAAGGGCATATTTGTGTGTAAAATAAAGTAGACTGAGGCATTAGTGGATTTATCTTTTAGAGGGAAATATGAGCTGTGGGCCCCAATTGGCACCCATTTATGGTAATTTTTTAAATGAATAAAATATTCTGTCTAAGGGGGGACTTTGTGGGCCACTTTGTTGGTTGGGTAATCCAGCCTTGAACTTACACCACAATGCACAGCAGAAGAATATTTTTGTTATCATGTTTTAAGGACACTAAAACAATGGTGCAATAAAACCTCCTGGTTTTGTTTACACTCAGATAACCCAAGTTGGACCCGAGTTTCTACATGGTTATGCTGACATTGAAACTGTTTGTTTGTATTAAATTGCCACGTATGAAAACTCAAATTTATGATTTACAATTTAAGATTATTATAATATGCTATAAACATTATAGTTTTGCTTTATATAAAATATTGTAATATTAATATCAATGGCTTATGGCCTACTTTTGAAACAAAATGGGCCACAAAAACTGAGGTTTCACAGACGATGACGTAACTGTCATGTGATTCAAATCAAAGAGTGTTCGTGTGCAAAATATATATGTCCCCTGGAGTCGGGCTTCAACAACCAAATAACGTGGAAAAACACAATTTTATCCGCCTTTAACTGGATTTCTGGAGCACTATCACTTTTCGCTTTGTAAACAACAACAGTTTGAATTAATTTGGCTGTTCTAATTAAGGCTCAGTAGAGCATTCGTCACAGTTGAATGCTTCAGGAAGCCGTCGACCGTCGAAGAAGGCGGAAGTGGTAGAAGGGATAGGTTTCGTTCTTGATGTGTCTTTGCTCCACTGAGCACTTGGAGCACTTTGCTGCCATCAAAACAAACAGCCCACATTCAGAAGCTAATGTCATCTCAGGCTACCACTGTCCGATATCAGCCTGCTGCTTCACCATGCTACTGAAATCATGCTGCATTTACACCATCGGAGTTTTTTCTATACTCATTTTGATTTCGGGTATTGTTTTGGTGTTGTCGGACGTGTTTCCACACATTGTTCAGGCGGTGGTTAAGAAGGTAAGCATATTATTTAGGCTAACGTTTTATAACTGGCGTCAAGCTAACTTTAGACATTTTGTTGACAGCTGACGTTAGCTAGCTTGACTTGACAAAAAAACAGAGACAGTCTGCCGTGTAACGATTCAACCACTGAGTTTTATTATTAAAATGTCGACAACTTTAGGTCTGTAGCTAACTTACATGTTTTGCCACTGAGTCACATTTAGGAATGTCTGCTCATTTGAAACGACTCCCATAGTTATACATGATGTGTTAGCTGCCTATAGACACTCTGTAATGCCAAACAACAGTGTTGGTGCTATTGTGGGCTGAAGTATGGTTGCTCAGTCGCAGTGCATAAAGAAAATAACAAAAACAAGCAGGCACAATAGACCATTGGAGGGATACACCCAAATGACACACATGAATGTGAGAATATGCACAGTTCAGTTTCCTACTGTTTTTTCAGTTGAGCATGTTTTAACTGTCTGAGGATGTAACATGTTAGTGTAAATATTTTCAAGGAGCACTGTGTAGTTTGGAGAAGTAATTAAAATTCAAGAATTCTAATATTTACAATATTCATGAGGTAATACTACAAACCCAGAAATGTTTTTCATGTATTTTTCCATAACTGAATAAACAAGCTGTTCTCAGAGGAAAATAAGGTCCCCAGAACACTGTTTGAAGCTAGAAAGGTGGCAGGGTCCGCCAAATATAAACAAAGTAAACCAGTATGAAACTGTGTTGTCCTTTTAAGGTCAGTTTGTTTTTTCAGTTTGTTCAGTCATGAAAATGATGATCATTTCTTAATTTGGTTTAAAAAACAGTCAGTGAAGATAAAAAAATTTTCCCCGAAACTACACAGTGCACCTTTTGTTTTGTATGTTAGTAGCATTGGCATGATGAACTATGATACACTCTGTTTTTTGTTTTTTCGAATCACTGAATAGCTTTCAGTTATTTTAGTCTACTTCTGCTTTGTGATTTGTTAATCTCTCCCCATCGGCCTACTTTAATGTGTAATAAAAGACAAATATGGAGATTTGCTCATGTGCATGAGGTTTACAGAGAGGCGGTTTAGTTGTCATATGATGTGAGGACAGCTTAGTCAGCAGCAGACTATTCTTCTTAAACTGTGCAGGAGTATTAACCCATTGCCTTTTGTCCCCCATAGGAAGTAGTTCTGAAAAATGGAACTATGGCGTTTGAGGCCTGGGAGAATCCACCAGCCCCCATCTACATGCAGTTTTACTTCTTTAATCTGACCAATCCCATGGAGGTGCTGGATGGGGACAGGCCTGCAGTAGTGGAGATTGGACCCTATACATACAGGTGAGAGAAAAATTGGAGAACTACTACACTTTTACTTCTACTTTGTCTACCTACATATAATACAGATGTGCATATCTCACAATAAAAACCAGTCACACAGAAAAAGTAGTTGCATTCATGATGCCTCCCTCTAGATTATACACACATGAATGACCATTGTCCATACACATTTACATCTCATGAAATGTAATCAAGGTCTGTTGTCCATCAAGGTAGAAAAGGTGCCAAAAAGCTGATGATTAGATTAACTGAAACACAAAGAGGAAAGAAATGATGGACCCAAAGATACTCAGGGCACAACATTCACAAGCAATATACTATACAGTATAACACAAAATGTTTTGATTGATAAAGAATAAACCTTTTAGTCCACATGTATCAATTATCTATAAAGATTTTTTGAATAATTCATTTTAAATGATATTGTACATTTGAAAGAATAATGTTCATTCCCTGTAAAGAGATTACAGCAACAAAGTTTACCACAAAAAGTTTAGATTCACAAATGGACTTCGTCCAGGCTTCACTCAGATGCTTTGTTGATGCATTTTGCCGCCCTTTTTAGTACCACAAAGTAGCTACTGTAAATAAAGGACAAAATCTAAGAACAGAATCTATTTTATTTTTAAAAACAACCTTAAAACCACGTGTTTCTGCCATTACTAAACGATTATCTTTTTAGAAGTGACAGTGACAGCTTGCAGAGATACAATAGTGCAGTCCTGTTTCTGGCTAGCTTCAGGCAGCTTGTTTGCTTCATTTACTGTCAGCACTGACAGACACAACAGCTTTGTACAGCTGCCAGTTTGTCTTATGAGAAAAAAGAATTGCATCACTGAGATGTAAAAATCAGTTTACTGCAACAAAGAGCAGCTCTTTGGCATAATGGTAGCACAACAGTTTCATTTTCAAACCACAACTTGAAATACTTCCTTTGTTATATCATTTACATACTTTTAGTTCTGTTATTCTGTAACCTCAGCTTTGGTATATATCTTACCATAAACCTCAGATGTATTTTTTTTTCTTGTAGTGAACTTCGTAACAGTCATACTGAAAGCGAGACAGAATGCTCTGCTCTGAATCTCTGATCAGTTAAACTCAGTTCCCAATTTACACTTTCACATTTTTATATTTTAAGTTACACGACTATGATATGAAGCTAAAACAGTCTGAGATTCACCTTTTTTTGGGAAGTGTTTTATTTTTATGGATTGTCAGTGAGTGCAGCGCAGCAGCTGTCCCCATTGCTCAACAACTGCAAAGATCAGTCATGTGAAATTGAGTCAGGAACGGAAATACGTTTAAAGGAAACCTCTTCCTTCTGCTACTTCTAAGCCAAATATAGACATTTCAATACAGAACTTCATTTGACAACAGCCTTTCTTGGCTGTCAGAGGTACTTGTACATTTACATGATGGGAAAAATATTATTTTCCTACTTTAACGTGTTGTATTATTGTAAGTATTTTTCATTAATATTGCACATGGGCCTTTGAGAGTCTAGAAAAAAAAAGGTTTCTTGAACACACTTTTTTTTTTGCAACAAGGATCTATCAACAGTTAACATCCTTCAACCATAACCCAGTTGTTTTTGTTCTGCACAGAGAGTACCGGCCTATGGAGCAAGTGAATTTCCAGGACAATGGTACTAAAGTATCAGCTGTCAACACTAAGACCTACATATTCCAGCCTAACATGTCCCGAGGTCCAGAGAGTGACCTCATCAGGACAGTCAACATCCCTGCTATGGTGAGCCACAGAAATCTCTAATACATAATTACAGTAATATTATTTTCATGAAAAAAAAAAATATATATATTCCATTGAGCAGCAAACATGGACGTTGCGTTATATTAATATTTCTTAGTATTTAAAAACATTTTTAGGGACGATATCAAAGTTCAATAGATTTATATGTCTGCTGTGTAGCTACAAGAGGTAACTTTATTTCACCTTATGGAGTAACAATACACTTAATAGCTATTTGTTACACAATATGCAGTAAATGACTGACTCTTGGCCCAGATTTTTTGCCTCCCAAAAAAGGTTATGAGATGGTTCGGGCAGAGAAAGAGTAAAAGAATTATCCAAAAAATGCATGTTATTATTTTTAAAGTTGAAGTTAATCATACGTACAATGCATGTTTTCTCATTTTTCCTAGTGTCTACCAATAATTATTGATTTATTATTAACTTTAACTTAAATGTAATTAATCTTATCTTGCTGTTCTTATCTAATATTGTCATTTTATAAATAATCTTAATATTTTCTTAATATAATCTTAGTTCGATGTAATTTCCGTCTGCTGTTACAAAAATATGTCAGTAAATTATGTATTGCAGCAATGAGATTGATCATATGCCTTGCTGTAATGTGTGATTCATTTCTTCCCTCTGATAGACGGTGATGGAGAGATTCAAGGACAACGTCTTTGCAGCCAATCTGATCTCCGCCTACATGTCGGGCACAGATCAAGGCCTGTTTGTCACCCACACAGTGGGAGAGCTGCTGTGGGGATATGAAGACGGCCTGCTCAAAGCTCTCAAAATTGTACAACCTGACCTGGATGATGTCTTTGGACTCTTCTATAAGGTCTCATTTAAAAATATGAATACATTATTGAATACTTTGTACAGACATGAGTGTGGTTATTCATAAAAAAGGTGGCAAAGATATCAGAGTAGTGTGCAGAAAAGTTATCTACGAGATGTTTAATGAAAATATTCCTTTTTTTTTCCTCTCGCAGAGCAACGCCTCCAATGACGGGGAATATGTGTTCCTCACTGGACAGGATAACTACAAAGACTTTGCTAGAGTGGATACGTGGAACAGTCAAAGGTAAGTGTCTCCTCACCTGCAGCAAAACACAACAATGACTAAATGAGAATTATCTCCAGCTCTGTAAATCTTATTAGTGAGGTCATCCAATTTGAATGGGCGAGAGTTGGATAATGCGTGATTGCATCAGTCGCAGACAGGAAAATGATCAAGGCCTGTTTCATCCTGCTGATAAGACACTGTACCCGTGGCTTTAATCACAGTTCTTCATGTCAAAATCCACATTGATATTAATTGATGAGATTTTCTTTCATCTTTGTCTCCTAGTCTTTTCAGAGTATCCTGTCAGTAAGCTATAACAATGATCCTCAATACTAGTCTTGCTAACGAGCTAACACAGCACTTTAAGAAGTAGTTTAATATTTTGGGAAATATACATATTTGCTTTCTTGTAGAGATTTGGATGAGAAGGTCGATACCACCCTCATATCTGTCTGGAATTTTGAAGCTGCAGCCAGGAGTCAGTTGGCTTAGCAAAATGCCAAACTATTCCTTTAACACACAAAGGACTGCTGTACAGCAAAAGCAGCTTAAGCCAAGCTTTTTATGACCTACAAACATTTTCAATCTTGTTCTGCTGCACTATGTAAAACATTTAAAAAAACCTACTTTTCGGTTTGTTGTCCTTCAAACAAACTGACAAGAGAACTTTTGGATTTGTAAATACATAAATGACAAACTGATAAAATACAGTAACATGAAAAATATTGTTTTTTGTCTGTATTGATGCAGCTCGCTGGATTGGTGGACGTCTGATGAGTGCAATATGATCAATGGAACCAATGGTGCTTTTTTCCATTCAGTCATCGCTAAGAATGAGACGCTCTACATGTTCTCCTCTGACCTGTGCAGGTGAGCAGACTGTTTCACAGACAGCTGAGGAGCATGCTGTTGGAAGAGTAGTAATGTCCACACTTGTAGTAGGGCTTCAACCAAATCAAGGTCAAAATAGTTACAATATGATTGTTTTTGTACCATATTGTGCCACCCTAGCAACAGTCCTGTGCATCATAAAGCATCTCCAGTTTGAGGTCGTTTGAAATTGATATCAGTTAGGGTTTTCTGCTTCCTCTTTTGCTGAGTCATTCTTCTTTTGGTCTTATCTTCAGTTGGCCAGTGAAAAGGCTTTCCCCTCAGTCATCCTAAGAATGTCTTCCTAAGCCTTTCCCTCAGCATTATTCATGTCTGGGTATTGGATTAGAGATACCATTTTAGGCTGGATGGTTGCACAGCCGGTCAGAGTCGGCCTCTTGAATGAGGTCACAGTTAGTTTACCCCTTCTCCTATTTACTGATGCTTAAAACAACTGATATCAGCTCTCTCCGACTGTCCATACATCAGAACTGAGAGCGCAGCATATGCAGGTCAACTAACTGCTGATTGAGGTTTATGAGGCAGTAACATGTCAAAGACTAGTTCAACCTTTTCATGTAAAACCTGTTTGTGCCGTGCAAGTTTTCTGTAAATCAGCTTACCACAGAGTTCCCTCTTTTGTTGCAGAATGTATTTGTGCCTGCAAAGGTTAACCAGCATCTGGCTCTGTTTCCAAGGTCTCTGTACGCTGTGTATGAGGAGGATGTGAACGTGAAGGGGATCCCTGGGTATCGCTTCAGTCCCCCGAGCGAGGTGTTTGCCAATATGACCGTGAACCCGGCCAACGCAGGCTTCTGTGTCCCTGCAGGAAACTGCTTGGGCTCTGGGGTGCTGAATGTCAGCGGATGTAAACAAGGTGGGAAGTGCATGAAGCAGCCGGTCAGCATGTTCCTCAGAAAGTGAACCGAGTCTTAGATCTTTTTATTTCAACTGAATCCTTTGTGTGTTTAGGAGCTCCCATCATAATGTCCTCACCACACTTCTACCAGGCAGATGAGAAATATGTTCAAGGTGTATTTGGGATGAGGCCGAAGAAGGAGCAGCACCAGACTACGATTGACATCAATCCGGTAGGAATTTCAATTTCAGTTCTTAAAGATCCCCTCCAGACATGTTTTACAACATATAAAATACTTATAATATAATTTGTGTATGTTTGTTCCTTTTAAAAAGTTAAATTAAGGTGTAGAGGTGCACAGGTTGCAATTTTCTTAACCGATTTCAATTTAAAAGTCTGACCTGACGATTTAGATTATGGCCAGTTCTGATTTTCTTTCAAAGAACTACAAGTGACAGCATACGCAAACATTTATATGTTTATAACAAAACGTGGACTATTATATTTCTTACATTTTCTCCAAAACTGCACCACAGGACTTTATCTCACTCTCACAAACAAGTCTCAGAATAAAGTGCCTTCTGGTGTCAAACTCTGCATATACATTATTCTGCACAGCGAAGGTCAAACATTCAAGTGAAGTAACAACTGGCAAAACATTTCTTATTTTACATGTAGAAACCTAAGTTCCAACATAGAAAGCTGATGAAAACCTGCAGTGACATTCATCTACCACTTGGTGGTGAACTACCTCAGCTTTGTGCCCTAAGCCAGTGGTTTATCCATGAGGTAGCGCTTCTATTTTTTTTAAAACAGTGGTTAAAGTTTACAGCAGAGGTACACGGAACGGAGCTGTCACCAAGATAAGCTCAAACAGCTCTTATCTTGTGAACCTGTTATAAATCCTTGATAACTGGAGGCAGACTGAAAAAAAAATGTGTATGTAGATGTAGATTTAGTGCAATTTTGGTGTTCATTTTTATGTTTTTGCATTGTTATGTGTCATTGATGGTGTTTTGCACCACCTGTTTGCACTTAACTACATTCGAAAACATTTTAACAAAGTACAGTTGGAAAAGTTGGAGCTAATAAATTACTGATAGGGATTAACCCTTTTTTCCCCCTTTTTTATGACACTAATTTGCTGCAAGGAAGCAGACGGAGTACAAAGACATAAACAGTTAAATAAGTATAAATAAGTTAGAGTCTGCTGGATGATAGCGTCTCAGTGTTTGAGATTGGTATCTTCCTTTGGCAGCCAGGCAGTGCTTGCTGTGCATGAAGAGGTTAACTGCTTTTTTTCTTGCTATGGTCTAGGACTGGACAGTATATTAATGTTAATAAAAATATTTGGACATTTTGTCTATTTTCCTAATCGAGCATGCAACAATGACACACACACACATTTGTTACTCAGTCATGTACACCTCATTAACACCAACATGTAAGTTGGCAGCATCATGAGCTGAGATTAGTCTTTGAAACCGGTAAACAAGCTACTGTTTATCTGTTTATCCTCCTTCACCATGCCACTACACAAGATTATAAAATTGATCAAAGTCCTGAGACTTCTGTCATAAATTCTAGGTGTCACCCTGTTTAACCTCATGGGTAAAGCGAACCACCCTCGCGGCGAGTGTGCAGATACATCTCTGTTGGAAAATTCATTAGAAGAAGAAGACAACATACTTTATTAAGCCCTTAACAGAAATTCTGTTTTTTCAGTTGTGTGTTAGCTTGCCAACATGTAGTATTGGTGCTGAAATATGCTATAATGAGGCATAAATGCCCATACATCAGGAGGGACAGGTGTGAATATAATTCTCCACACAATTCTCTTAAACCATGATTTTCCCAACAGATGGAGCCTAATTTTCCACTACAATCTGATCGTTTCTCCTTGGTTGGGATAGTTATATTCTTTTTGTGCATGTTTGCCCCACATGGGGGTAGCAATAGGTGACGCAAATGAGTTTCCTGGAGGGACAGAAACATGGCAAATGTATAGCATAAAAACACTGCTTTAAGAATTTGTACGAATCATCTCGAGTTATACATAAATTTGATGTAAATCCCACAGAAGTGGAAGAAGAAATATCCCTTCAAACAAAAAATATCATCTTATATAATGTTGCCATGATCATTTTCACCCAATAAGCGTTCCTCTTAGATGGTCTAGCTGGTAACTTGCCCATAAAAGTTTAAATTCTGTTCAAATAATTGTTGCTTCAATTAGACTTATGCCGAATTTACAGAACCTTTGTGCTCAATCAGTCGCTATCATGTTTCAGGAAGACTAGACGTTTCACAGCGGGTGGAACCACTTTGAGCATGTCTAAAAAGAAAAGTTAGATTTTGATTAAAAACTTTGAGGCAGGCAAACACAAATCTTAACTGATCATTGGGATGCTTCCAATCAAGCTGAAGGGATATTGTCCTTGTAACTGAGTCTAATGTTTAATTCTGTTTTGCAGCTAACAGGAATCATCCTGCAGGCAGCGAAGCGGCTCCAGGTCAACGTCTATATGGAGAAACTCCCCAGTTTCAGGTAATCGGCTCATTGCTTTCATCCGTCTCTGTCATAATCTCCATTGTCACCATATTAATGAAGCTGTGATAGCTGTATGACTACCAACGCCAAGGAAGTGTTGCCAGTAAGATAACTGTAAAGCAATTGTGCCACCATCATCATTATAACTGGACTTTTGGACAGTCGTGGCTCACTTGTTATGCATCAGCTCGACATCTGATGGAAAAAACAGCGATGTCAAGCTGAATCCAGACTGAACAGATGGACAACTAAATTTAAAATTTGTCCGAATGTTTCTAAATCTTTGTTCATTAACTTACAGGCGAATGTCCAGATCACAAATAAGACCAAATAAGGACAAATAAGGACAATAGAATGCATTATTATGATTGTAGGAGACACAATGTAATTAATTTTCTTTTTCTTTCAGTCAAACAGGAGACATGAGGACAGTCGTCTTACCTGTGGTTTATCTCAATGAGGTACAAAACCCCCCCCCCCCAAAAAAAAACCCACACAAACACACAGAGTTTTGTCATTTATTCATATACTGAACAGTGGTTGGTCAGATTTAGGCCACATTCAAAGGGCAACGAGTTTCACCGACCTTGATCACACTTGGTCCGTCCACTCACAGGTCACAGTTTGATTACGTGTCATGCATTACATCACAGACACCTTTAACATGATTTTGAAATGAGTCAACTCTTTTCTCAGTTTCACAATTTCAACATCAATCTACTCCCATTTTAATGTTTATATTTTTATTATAAATGTGTTGCAGATTGGCTCAGACGGTGGTTTGTTAATTAAGTGGACTACCTTTTATCATCTAGCCAGTGTACTTAGTTAAATTATTCATTTTTCAATACGCACCTTACTTGTTTTTGTCTTTTTAAAATTACAATCTTTGTTAAAATCATCTCGGATTTAATTGCTGTTCTGTTTTAGGGGTGGCAATAAGTCTTTTTTGTCACTGACAGATTTTTAAGGAGAGCCTTAACACTTTTATGAGAACACTTAAAGTATGCAGGCAAAGAGCGGCCATAATGATTTAAATTGATAAGAAACTGAATGCTCAATTGTGAATTTATCCACTACCTACTACTTAGCATGGACATTTTTGTACCACTGAATGTATGTATTGAAATACTTTACTTTAAAAACCATCTATATAAAGTTTTGTGGGTTGTATTACTAAGTTGACAGATTCAGACAGAAAATGTAGGTGTACGGGGTCATCTTAACTTCTTTTTCTTGGATCATGCGACTGACAGAATGTAACCTGATTGGACAGAGAGATAATGTGTCCTGAATCATCCTTGGCAGCCCGGATGTTCCAGTTTTTCATCGTCACCTTCACCTTTTTTTATTAACTTCACTAATCCAAACTGAGCAAACCTTTAAAGTTTGAAGAATCTAAGTTGTGAACCCTAAAATGAACTACTAAATATCAATCAAAAATTTTAACTCCTGTACTTTCAGACAGGTGTTTTTCAAAGTAAATCCTGTATTTCAGTGCTATAGATTCAGCGGAAGTTAGAATTTCAACATTTGGTGTTCAGGGGTTGTGAAATACCACGGGGGCGGGACTAGATAAGCATCTGCTTCTCCCGCTTTCCCTTTCGGCCATGTATACTACCTGATTTTAACTAAGATGATGTGTGATGATGACTGTCTAATAACATGCCGAAATAAATAAATAAATAAATAAATAAATACCAAATGAAATGGCAGAAGTATCTGTGTTATGCTGATCTCTGCCTCTAATCTCGCTCTCCTGCCATCTTCTCAGAGCGTCGTCATCGACGACGGGTCAGCAGCGAAGCTGCAGGCGATCGTTACCGAGCAGAATGTGGTGGTGAACATTCCATTCATGCTGATTGGTCTCGGCATCGTTCTGGGAGGAATCTTCATGTTCCTGATGTGTCGACAGAAAGTCCCTGAGGTGAGACAGTAATGTGTTTGTGTGGCCATTAGAGCTGCAGCTTATTATAATCTTTCATTAGCAGCAACAGGCAAACAGAAAATCTTCACATTTTGAGTACCTGCACTGCACGATATTTCCTATTTCTGCTTGACTAGCATTAATAGATTCATCAATTATCAAAAATGTTATGAATAATTGATTAAGATTCTGGCGATTGACAGTCTGTTTAGTAGAAGTTTGTTTTGATTTTCTGTTGATTTGTTTTTTAGATAATGTGATAGTGACAAGGTCTTGTTACCTGTTAACAAGGTCAATGTTGATGTTAAATGTGTATTATTGTAGATTAAACATTTATATACAAATGTCAACAACGGGTTTATTTTCTAAAGTTTTTCAGCACTTTCTTAAATAACATTTATGTTTCTGGTTTCATTTCTCAGAGCACTGCTGCTGAGCGACAGCCCCTGCTCTCATCATAGCACCAAACAGGATGTGAAAGGAGGAGCATTGCCATCTTTGCAGTATAACACAAAATTTCAATGGTTCAATACAGTACAGTTATTCCTATTAACCTCCCAGGTCACACTTTTCATCAATAACCAGAATTTCACCTTTTAATCTGTTTTTTTTTTTTTTTAAGTAATGGTTTTAAGGAAACTCAGTGAAGAGGGCATTATCCTCTCTTTGTGTCATTTGTTACAAGGTTGGGGTTAATTTCCGCCTTTCCAATCAGTAATGTAAATCTCCTACCAAATCCAATGTTATTTGTCTGGAGAGTTTGCTCTGAACTAATCAAACCTCCAGGAATTTAAGTGGAAAAAAGTGAAAACAAAAATGCCATTATTTGATGAAAGTATTTTTGTTTTGTGCATCGCTGCTGAGTGTGCGAGTGTGTGTTTATAAGATGAATGGCTACAGAACTGTAAAAGCAGTGAAGGAATTCTGTCAGCGTATGTTTTTAGAGGTGGGCCAATAATCACTTTTTAGCACGATCTGCTGAAGGTTTTGAGAAAAAGAAGAAAGTTTATACAAAGTTTTAGATTCTATATGTGATGACGATTTAAATCCTGGTGCCTAAAATGTTTTGCTCCAAGAAAAAGGCTCTCAAGTCGTTTTAATAACGGAGGAGTTGGATGTGTTTTTTTTAAACTTTTCTTGTAGTCTGTTGGGTTGGCTGGAGCTGGAGTGAACCTTTTCCCAAATAAGTATTGTTGTAACATTCAGTGGAAATCCAGTAAATCACATAGCATGCAAGTACAGTTGTAAATGTGGAATAACATCTAAATAGTATTACTTCAACAGCAGCAGTATAAAGGGAAGGTTTTTGCCTGATGTGGAGTCTTATGATGGTGTGAGGTATATTTTCTTTCCCCTCTTTTCCAATACTTTTCCATTAATGTGTGATTTTCTACTGACATTATCCTAAAATCCCTCTATGAATCAGCTGATTGTCTCTCTCGTTCACCACTAGGAATTGGTCATTATTGTCAATGGTCTGCACTATTAAACTGCGTGTATAAATTTATTGTGACTTTAATTTAATTTTTTTTTTTTTCCTGTTCTTAAAATGTCATTGATTTTCTGCCCAGCACTAAACAGAATGTCATTATAACATGTCATTTATTTGCAGTTTAAATAACCACTGTGTGACAACATCACTGACAGGTCATCTTGTGTCAATATTGCTGTTGTATTTGTTTTTTATATATATACACATGAAAAAAGAATAGTGTTCACACTACTACAAAGAAAAATCAATATGTAATCACTGTTTACATGTTCTCAATAGGTCATATATCTCACAATTTGCACGTTGTCTTGTCATTTACTACAACTCCAATAAACCTGCCTCACATTCTCTGAAAGTGTGTTCGTATTTCCTATTTCCTCCATCACACGTTGCAAAATGATTGATTAAAGTGCTGCATCATTGCATACATTGCTTTTTCCTTTTTGTATAGAGGTAACCTGTAGAGCAGGAATAGCATTACGATTATGGTCCCACCTTTAGAGAGGTCTGACTAATCCATCATTAGCTGATTGCTGAAAGTCTGTGTTGAAACTTTTCTAATGATGCCTGCAGTAAATGCACACACACCCTCACAGACACACCCCTGTTCATTTAAACAGATGAGTAAGTGAAGCAGTAGTAGTTGTACAGTGCACTGTAGCCTAGTATTTTGAAAGATTTACTTAAGCTACAAACCTGCTTTATACTGTATGTTAATGATTCATTTTTAACACTTTTTAAGGAAAGCTGTATTGGAGACTAATTTAGCTTTCCATTTCTGTAAGAACGTCAGACTCAAAATTGATGCAGGACAGCAGATAGTGTCTTTTTTTTATTCGATGGATTCTTATCGCCTTTTGCCTTATTGTCTTCTTGCCTACATTACCCATAATTTGTATGTTTGCACATTTATCATTTACACTTTTCAGTGTATTTTTTACTATGCCTTATAATTTCCAGGATACAATAATTTTAAATTAAGCATCCATGAATAATGTGAAAACATCAAACCCTATGAAATATGTGTATTGGACATTTTACATTAAGCAGTGTAAGCTACCGAGGTAGCATACAAAATGAGAGTAAGATGTGGTTGGGTGGATTTTTTCACTTGGGACATGGGTAGGCTCCCCCCGCTTCCAGTCTTTATGCTAAGCTAAGCTAACTGGCAGCTGGCTATTGCTACCTATTGAAAGTGGGGATATGAGAGAAGTTTTCTGTCTTCTCATCTAACTCTCGGTTAGAAAGCCAATAAGTTGATTTCTCATCATGTCTAACTATTCTTTTGAGAATGGATGCTTTTCTTCAGCAGTACATTTAAACTGATGTCCACAGCTGTGGACTTTTGTTTTGTTGGACAGTGAGAAGCTCCAGTTGAACATTTAATGGATGACTCAAGAGGAAATCTGCAGCAATATTTGCAACCCTAATTGTTGCTAATTTTGCCAAACTTTGTTCACTTTCATTTGCCAGGAATTCTCAGCTTTTCCTGGCATCCAGTCTAGCTGAGGACCTTCAGCTATTAAGGGTAAGACTATTCATACGGGCGGCTTAATGGTCAGCAGTATCTCAGATCTGAATCAGTGACTCCAAGGGGGAGGTAAACGGATGGATGGATACATTTCTTTTGCGGTTTCATTTAGATCCCGCCAACGTGGAATTGTCCTTAATTACCGGGTTAAAGTGTACTTTGGCTCCCTGCAGATAAACTATGACCTCAGTTGTCATTATAAAACTGATAAGTGCCACTCTGTAGAGAAGTTTACCTCATTGGCTGTGACTTGAGATCAGCTTCCCTGCCAAACCTAAGCCTCAGTCATTAACAGAGCAAATAGGAGGATAAATCTCTCAAATCTGTCAGAGTGTAACTCCTCCCCAACCCAGTTTAAGCCTTTAATACAAGCGGCATGGGAGAACATATCAGCCCTGACACAGAACAGCCTCTTTCTTGTGCCTGAAGTGCAAACACCATGAAGACTCTCCAGGAGAGAATCATCGTCGCCTCTGTTTTATTGTCTCTGATCTGTGCCATTCAGGTGAGTTAATAGCTCTGCAGTTGCTGTTTATGACCCGAGAGTTTGCTTAGTCTCATTGCTTTTGATTTTTGATGGAATTTGCCCTTCATGAGTTATTAAAGCATTTTATATTTGCCTTTACAGGTCAATTCACTGCCTTTACCTGACAACTGGAATGGCTTGCTGCAGCGGACCAAGCGGTCACTTCTGTGGCGGTGGAACAGCATGAAGCCTGTGGGCGCCAGCTGCAGGGATCACATGGAGTGCGGCACAAAATACTGCAGGTACGGCACCTTTAGGAAACTCAAACATTTCCAGCTGGCACTCACAGTCAGAAGACATTTAGGAATAAATGAATGCGCTTAATTTGTAACTTTTAATTTGAGCATTTCTTTTATTTTAACTTATTAATATCTGTATCTATTAAATATTTTATAATTAATGTGAAATCGCAAACATCACAAATGATATTAAATAGTTGTAATGTTCCATTTTGTTGTTTTCAAAGACTGTGTGCCATAATATCTTTGTACTGTGTGAGTGTAATGTGTCATGTTTTGTCCACGTGTATTGTGCATGGCATGTTCAGTCATAAATGAATGACCCTACAATAAAGCTTCTCCTTATCTTAACAGGAAAAATATCTGTTCCTTCTGGACCACCTGACGAGGACACACAAAAATAACTCCATCAGAGTGACAAACAAATCTTGGATGGACAACTATGGATCAAAGCTTCTCAAAATCAACCCTGTAATAAATCATTGCTCTGATAGGCTGCTGGCTCGAACTGAAGACCTTTATCAGTATCCGTGTTAATGTAATCTGATCTGGCACTGCACTGCAGCAAAAACAAAGCCATAAACCATACGAGTGGTCAGGTGGCTCCATCTACAGCAGAATTGATTTTTAGGATTCAATTTGTCTAAAACACTCGCAGGACAGCAGAACACACAAACACCGGGCTGTATAAATCTGTCTTTGATAAGAAAATATAAATACTCATGCAAAGTTTGTGAGGTGCTCTGAGTTTATTGGTTGGATTGGATGTTATTATTTCATATTTATTTGTACATATTGTAAACTATGTAAATATTCATACTTTTATAAAAAGAGGTTGTGTTGACCAAATTTTGTTTGTCGGCAAGTTCAGAAACAATTCAAATCGCCCAGAGAAGCAACTTTCCTTTTACTCTTTCAGTGCAATGGGAAAAGATTATAAAAACTTTGATGCTGTTTGTTAAAAAAAATGACTGGGATTTTTTTTTATTGAATTTATTTCTGTACTTTTTCAACTTAAGCCATGTGATACTATAAATCCTAACTCTTCACCGACCAAGGGACAGGCTTTGTCTCACTGTTTTTACATGTTTTGAACTATTACGTATTCTTTACTGCTGCGACAAAGTACAAGAGATTATCAAAATTCAAATAAATACACATAAATATTTCTCGTCTTTGTAAAAAATGACAGGAAAACCTCCATAGTTACTGTGTTAAAAGTCCTGAAATGCACAGGAGGGTTGGGAATGTGAGGATTTTGATTTTGCCATGTAAGTATGTCAAATTCTTGGTAGTGTGGAGAAACCAAATATTAAAGCTGCTCTCAACTTTTGTCTTGTGTTGATGATGAGAGCTGATCAAAGTAAAAATCAGAATCACAAATACTTCATTAATCACCGTAATCGAAACTGGGTTACAACACAGTGCTCCTTCGTGATTAGAAATGTCATGGCATTGAGAGATAATCAGAAAAAAGATAAGAAAAAATAGAAAAGAAAACAAATAGGTGAAAAGATTAACATGTGCATTAAACTATGGTATATAACCCTGATATATAGAAATAGAAATATGTAAAGATAATCTACACTGTAAATATAGTTTAGATTGTAATGAGTAAAATTGAAATAGGCAATAATTTACAGTAAAAACTGCGTGGTAAAAAAGATGTCTGACCTCTGATATCTGTCCACTGCAGGACTAATGTTTGTGGCTCAGTGCAGCAACATGTATTTTTAAAGGTTAATATTTAAACAAAGCATCCAGCTGAAAAACATCTGCAGTAGACCTCAATGAGCTCCCAGAAGGAGACAAACTGTCTCTTGGTTACTGAGGATGTCTTTGATACCTACAGAGCAGTGTTACCACCATGTGTGCTTTGACTTTAGACATAAAGTTTACCCACAGAATATGACAGGGGCAGCCAAGTGATACATATTGTACAACCACCCTTGAAAATGGATGCATCAGTAGCTGACTGCTCGTTTTTCACCACTGGAGGGCGAGCTGAGACAGGTTTAGTGAGCAGACCTGTGCAAGCGTCTGTGATTTGACCAACAAACTGCAGTCATGTATGCACACTAAAATGATACAAAAATACAAAAAATACAATAGCAACAGTATAAAAGTCTGTAACTGATCAGTTAATGGTTTCACAATTTGGACTTTTTATGCATCATGCCTCTATTTAGGCACTAAAACAGTCACTGATGAGTTCTACAAGCATGTGAACATCATTTGTTACTGATATGTGGATTTATTACTATCATTATTTGCCTATTTTCATTTTTAATGTCGATTCATCTACATTTACATATAATGATTAATCATTAAGTCTATAAAATGCCAAAAAGAAATGTGTAAAGTGCTCATCACAGTATCCCAGAGCCCAGAGTGACACCTTCAAATGTCTTCTCTCGTCCAACCAACAGTCCCAGACCCAAAGACTCTTCATTTACTGTCCTAAATGACAAAGACAAGCAGCTAATCCTTACATTTAAGAAGATGGGAGCAGAAAATGTTTCACAATTTTGCCTAAAAAATATGACAATAGCTGGAAGCTGATTTTCTTTTAATTGAATCTCCATTTGAAAAGTGAAAATTAAAATAACATTCATTTCATATCATAAAAGGATTTAAGTTAGGAAGGAGAACAATCTCTGATTAGTAATAAAATGGCCATGATGTTAATTCGGCATAATTAATTATAACTAAATATGTTTTTTCTTCAGCAGGCTGAATGTCAAAATATGTGATGAAGCGCCTCATATGTGTGACTCATCATAATAAAATGCCCAGTCATGGCTCCAGTCCTCGCACTGTGTAACTGGGACATAAGTTACAAGCCTACTCATGATGTTTATTTTTATCATTTTACAGGTTTTATAAATAAACCATTTCCTACCAGGTGTCTCGGATGCGCTGAGTGGCAGTCGCTTCTCCCTCCCCATTGGCTAAAGCCGGCGTGACGTCAGATCTCCGCCAGGCTGCTGAGCGGTGCTGAAGCGGCGGCGTGTGGACCCGCTGAGTCTGTCCGCACCGTCAGAGCTGGACCGGCTTCATCTGACCTGCTAACAGAGTTATGAGGCTTATTGATCCGAGTCGCAGATGTCAGGTAACAGCGCGGGAAACGTGAGCTTCCTGATGCAGCTTTGACGTCAAAGGTGCGTCGAGAGGAGATGATTTTTTTATTTTTTTTATTTTATATTGTTAGGTTGCAGGGTTTTTGGTCCAAATCAGGCTGTTTGGAAGAAGAGGATGGACATCACCTCCGGCTGACGACCGAGTCCAGGTAGGTGTTAATGTAATAAATCCAGCAGAGACGCTGCTCATATAATGGATGCGCTTGTCTTTTTATGAGCTTTAGCTACTTTGCCTTGAAGTCAATTATTCAGCTGTGTCTTGATGCTAATTTGTTTCACTTTATGTGAGGTTTAAGTGTGTTTGTGCGTGTGTGTGTGCTACTTCTGTGTGTTCACTGTCTCATGATGTCTAACATGTTGTCCTACTTGAATATTTCACCATTACAGATGCCTTCATACAATGCACTTCCCATAAAACCTTCCCCCCTCTCTTCATCCATATAAATGTATGTCACTTTTCAGAGCCAACATCATCTGGTCATGTTTACTGTTAATCAGCATCTTACTGAAACTTTTCCTCACATGATTATGGACCAAAATGAGCTTTGATGTCTCATTGTAGAGAGCAGCGTCCCGGCTGACAAGCGTCAACATCCTCTGTCTCCCAGCACAAGAGCAACAAAAAAATGGGGCACTCTTTGCCTCCGCGGTCCCATCCCTCATGCGAGATGGCTGACTCGACCTGACAGACGAATATCCAGTGAAATAGTTCCAGTTAATCACGACCGTCTCCATCCCAGTGTGCTCCGGTGCCCGGACGACGATTGTGCCGCAATTTCAGAGACGACAGTCGAGTCTGTGCGGTGGAGTTGTTAGTCCTCTGCAGACAGCTAGTCAGTCACGCTGGCCTACTTTCTCCTGTGGTATTGAACTATTGAACTGTTGAAAATAAGATGAGCCAGGCGCGACAGGATCGAGAATTATTCCATTATCTTTCATATTTCATCACCAGAGATTTTAAATCCAACCAATCGAATGACAACATATCGATTTAAAATAATGTGTGACTGCTTTTTACAGAGATCGTGTCCGTTTGGCTAAAGGTAAAAAAATCAGATGTCAAAAAGCATTCTCTTCCTTTTTCCCCCTCACCTACATGTATACTCAAAACTGTGGGGGATTCAGTGTCTTGCTCAAGGACAAAACACCAGCTCTATGATTAAGGTCCTACCTGCTCTACCTCCTGAGCTGCAGCCATAAATAGGACGCTTTGCTGTGGAGTTGAGCAATAAGCAAACAATAGCCTGATTTTTAAAACCAGCTTGATGGCTAATCACATCTGATATAAGTCACTGGACATTGCACTTATATAAAACTTGGCTCTTCTGTTGTAGAACAGATTTTCTTTGAAAATGCTTGATTCTTAACGTTTTGTTGTTTGAATCAATGCTCCGAGGAAGGCTCACCAAGCCCTGCTGCAGCGAAGCCACGTGCATCCACTTTTTATATTGATCAGATGAAGCAACGACTGACCGACATGGCTGAATGTTACAGCCCCAACAACACAACACAACACAACACAACGAAAACAATGGGCTCAACCCCATGACCAGAAATATACAAGAAGGGCATCATACCTGAGGATTAGTTTGTCAGGCAAAATGATTTTACTTAAAATAATGCCATAACGTAATCAAAACTAAAAGAAAATTAACTAAAGGAGGGAGGGAGTCTAAACCAACTAAGCCAGTGTTTTTCAGTCCTGTTCCTGGGTCTCCCTGCCCTGCATGCTTTAGATGTGTCCCTGTTCCTCCAACGCACCTGATTCAGATGATCAGCTCGTCATTAAGCTCTGCTGAAGCCTGATAACAAGCCGTTCGCTTGAATCAGGTGTGTTGGAGCAGGGAAACATCTAAAACATGCAGGACAGGGGGACCCAGGAACAGGACTGAAAAACACTCGACTACACTAACAAACAAAACAGTGAAAAAACAACACAAGGAGCAAAAGAGACAAAAACTCTAAGACGGTCAGAAACTGCTGCTTTGTCTGGAAGAGAGAGTTCCTCCTCCACCAGCCCGTCTTAAACATGGGCAGGGCCGTCTACTCATCAGCCAGTCACGAGACACTGCACTGATTCTTGACCTATAGCTTCCAAACCAGAAACCACCGTCACTGGGTGAATGGAGATGAAGAGAGGCTGATGTTGTTCTGTCTGTAAGCAGCTCGTTCGATACTTTAGAAATCTTTATTGCACCTGCTTTAACAGGCAAGAAGAAGAGAGCACTCTGTCGGCCTATAAATGCACATTAAGCTGCCGAGAAACTGCATAACAGAAAGTGCACTGTAATGTGGCTACAGTATGAAATTCTGTTTCACCTCTAGGTGCTTTTTGTCGTGCATCACACCATAAACATGTTTGTCACAGATGCCATTTCTGATTAAAAGAGCATTGCAAAGGTTGTTTTCCATCAGTAATTTGATGTGTTTACTATCTGTTGCCATGGTAAAGCTGTTGTTTATCCCAGCGACGTGATGATAAAGAGGATTACCCCCTCATGGTCGTCTGCAGCAGATGTTGCTCAGATTGTTTACACATTGAAACCAGACAATAACACAGCAGTGTGACGACTGCAGCTTGACGTACGATGTAAAGGCCAAAAACAGGATGTTACTTCTATGATATTGGATTTTCTGCTCATGATTTTCAGTCTAGTTTATATTCACAACACAGCACCAGACTGAGGGCAGATATCAGTGAATGGTGTGGGATTGTATCCTAGCAACATTAATGGACACCGATAACTTAAACTCTGTTCTTCATCTGCATGGTTTTTATTTTACGTGTTTAGTTTACAGACGCTTTATAGTTTATAGTTTTTTTTTACTTATCAACAGTCCTCATAGTTGTATTTCATGACGGGATGATGATCATTATTCATTTTATCTTGTTTCAGGCTTGATGTCTGTACATTTCAGGAGTAATGCAGACGAATATGGTGGAATTGAATTAACTAAACTGATGTGAAAATGTATTTACTCTTAGCGGTGCCAGTGGAGCGTCTCTGCAGTGCAGCTGCCCTAGTTACAGAGCCGCTGAGTAACTGTGAGAGACGGTGGTTGGCCCAGGCGGAGAGAGGAGGAGTTTGTTAATGGTTGACTGAATTATGGAGGCTAGGCTGTGCTGAGGGCCACAAGCAGACAGCAGAGCAGGACTGTGACTGGAGGCCCAGCGGTGCGATGTGAGGGAGCGGTCGCCTGAAGTTGTGCTTTATGTTTGTAACTTTTTCTATTCTGTCGGGATGCTTTTACACCCAAACATGAGATGCATGTTTTGTAAAACTACAATCGGTAATGAGGTCTCTGAGGCTTTAAGCTTGTCACAGCATTACAGCTAAGAGGGGCCACCGAGGGCAGAAAACAGAAAAAATCAAGAAGCACATCCTCAGAGAGATCAACATGAACACTTCACACAACAAAGATATTATTTATCCAGATTACATTCACATGCAGCATTAAAACACGTCTCCAGGGTCCGACTGTGCAAAATTGAAAACACTTTCACACAAATACAGAAGGTCCACAACGTGACTCTGCTCATAGGGCCAGGTCTAAAATCACAGAATGTGAAGAATCAACAGTCATGACGTAATGACGTCCGTGTATTGTGTTGCAGAGATACACTACTAAAATTAGCATGCTAACGCGCTAGCCCCGACCCACTCTGGCCCAAAGCTCCTTTTGCGAGGGTTGTAAACACCAACGCTTCCCAAGCTCCAGGTCCAGACTGCTAGCTGCACGGCTAATTGAGCAAACTAGCTAAGGGCTGCTACAATTAGCAGCAGCTAGCGGTTACTCTCGTAGTATGCTGCTCCCTGTTTGCTTTTAGTATGAATTTGACAGGAGGCCAATTCTCACATATTGCATCTTAAATTCTCAAGGAGTAGGTTTAATGCATTTCCAGCACCATGACAACCAATCTGAGTTCAGACTGAACACAGGAGCAGTAGCAGAAACTGATTGTTTCATTTATGTTATATATCCACACATATAATCTACATATATCCACCTTTGTGAAACTCCCCTCTGATGTCACATTTAAAGCAGATCCATCACACTCAGAAGCGATTCTGTTCTTTTCTTTCAGGATTTAATTTGAGGAGCATGGAGACACTTTCCATGGCCCAGCCTCATCCGGCATCATGATTGGGACGTCCAGTCTCTCAGGGGACACCCTGATAGCATGCCACTTCCCCGTGGTCCAGCTTCCCACTTGGCAACTTCCTGTCCAGGCCCTGTGCAGCACGGCCAAGAGGCCCGGCCGGTTGTGCTCAGTGGGCCTGACCCGAGCCGTGTCCCTCCCAGAGCAAGACTCGCTGAACCGAGAGCATGCCTTCACCGGTGGCAGAAAACATTTCTCCAGCAGCTACAGTATTCTCAACGAGGACCGGGCGGAGGAGGAAGGGGGCAGCGACAGCAGCGGGAGGTACGACTCCACCTCGTCACCTGAGGAGACGAGTTCCCATCTGAAGAAGGAAAGCTCTGGAGCCCGAGGCAGCCTGCGGTCACACAACTCATTTCTTCCCAACGCAGACATCGACGAGGATGAAGAAGATGAAGATAGTGATGGAGGTAATCTACACAAATATCATGAGGACTCATCTTTTGTGTTGCATGGAAATTCCAACTGGCCTGTGAGCAATGGTGCCAGGAACTATACAATGTCCCACAGGGATGTGGACAGTGAATGGAGCAATGAAGGGACCATGTTGGGTACTCAGAGTGGCCGAGAGTGGCTCTCTAACCAGCCCAACCAGCTGGACTCACTGCAGGCTGAATCCCAGTGCTTTCACGGCAGCAGATCTGGCATCGTAGTTTACGGAGAGCATGACTCAGACAGACTGAAGGATAACATGTCCTGCTGCATCCACAGCCAACACAAATGTTCCCCAGAGCTGTTCTCCAACGGGCACACAGAGTATGTCAGCGACTCCTCCTGCAACAGTTCTGATGGTGTCTTGGTTAACTTCTGCACTATCTACAACAGGAGCAACAACCCCGCCACGCCTCAGGACCTCAGCAGTCCTGCAGTTCACCCCTCTCAGTCATCTGAGGGATCCGTGTTCCTCAACCTCCAACCTGTTCCCAAAACTCCAGCCGAGGACCTCCAACACTCTCCCGCAAAAGAGGAGGTTGATACGACGCCCTCTGCTTCCTGCTGGTCTCCTCAGGGTCTCGACTCGAACTGCAACCTTTACTCCCTGGAGCCGCTACCCCCAGGTCTCTCCTCTCTGGAGGTATCAGACCTGACTGCTTGTCTCCAAAGCCAGGCCACACTGGCCATAGGGACCAACCAGAAGTACTACAAGCTCGTGACCTGTGACCTCTCCTCCCAGTCGCCCAGCCCGGCCTGGTCCAGCCACACCAGCTGCCCCGAGGGTCAGAGCAGAAGCAGCCCCTTCCCTCCCTCTGAGCACCTCTTTGTTGACCATAAGAAGGAGGGACAACATAAAGAAGTCAAGAAGGTAATGTTGGAATGAGACTCCTCCTTTCTTGTAAATGAATTAGATGGTATAGGTATGCTCAACATTGATTTTTACAAGGAAAATGTCAAACAAAAAATGCACAGGTATTTAAAAAATAAGATTATTGCTGTCCCGTCTAAACCCCGTACAAAAGTTTTCCAACATCGCACCAACATCTTCTATCTTTTCTGAAACACCATCAGGAGAAAGAAGATCAGCAAAAGGAGAAGAGGTTCTCCTCCGCACAGTGCAGCGCCGGGTTTGACTGCTCTCTGCTGCAGACCTATGATTACCAAGTTGCCACCACCTCCACTGACAAAGCCCTCTGCAGGAAGAAACATACAGACAGCATCCAAAGCTTCTCCCACTCGCCCTGTTCGCTGTGCCCCAGCCAGTGTAGCCCACATAGCAGTAAGCGCCAAGGCACAAGCATGGCATCCACACAGCCATCTGTGATCCTGGACCGGGAGCACTGTGATACTGATGCTGCGAAGGGTAAGGCAATCAATAAGAGATTTTTGCATTTGTTGCTTTGTTTTATAAATGAGAAATCTAACATCTGTTCCAAATAGAGTTTCTGTTTCAATACCCCAGACAAACGGGAAACATTTCAGTCAAATATTTTCTGTGTTTATTGAGCTTAAAACCAAAGCATGAAGACAGCTGACGCCGTGCATCACCATTGACTTTGCATGTAATCACACCAGGCAAAAAACTATCTTCATGTTTGGTGGAGAAATGTGTGTGTCCGACAGTGATTATCAGACAACAGAAGCTGCTCTTCACACTATTTTTTGTATCCTCTCCCTCCATTTCAGGAGCATGTTCATCGGAAAATGAAGTGGTGCGCTTCAGTAAGGCCCAGAGACCAACCTCGCTGCCCATCCAGCCGTTTGTCCTGGTCCCTGAAGACAAACCCCAGACCCAACACTTGGGCTGCCTTCTGGAGCAGTACATGAATCAGAAGAGCAGCAAGTCTGGAAGCACCCAGTCAGGCTTCAAGTTCAAGGGCAAAAGGAGTCAATGCTTCTCTAATCTCCAGCTATCACCGATGGGCGGCCACTACCCCGTCTTCCTGGAGGCTCCCTCGAGCTCTGACACCTGCTCCACCTGCACGCCGAGTCCAGAGTGCTTCAGCCGCAGACACACGTGGAGCCAGTCCAGCAGAGGCCAAGGACACCCGAGTCCCTGTACATCAAAAAGCAGCCTCGATCCAAGTCACACCAGCCCAAAGCCACCACAGGTTCAGGTGCAGGATAGAACGAGCCCGTTCTCAGGCAAAACTCAGACTAAGACTTTTATAAATCTGACCCCAGCCCCAAATCAGCCCACTCTTGTTAAAATCCCCACCTACCAGGACCTTATTAACCTCACACCTGAGCAGAGCCGTGCCATCAATCAGCCCCAGACACACACCTCCTACCATTCCATATTCTCTCATACACCACCCACTTTAACCCTAACCACTGACACCCATCACCCAAACCTGCAGGCGTCCCTGTCTCCCCCAGAGAAGAAGCTCCCTCAGTACCAGGCAGCACCTGCAGCTGACTCTGGCTTTTTTCACAGCAGCTTTACAGCTGCCCTCTCCTCAGTAGCTCCTCTCTCCTCTTTAAGCTCTCTGCTGTCGTTTGCTGCTTCTGGGCTGCACACACAGCAAATCCCGGAGTCTGCAGGGAAGAGTCAGAGTCAACACAGTGAGTCTCTGATCCTGAGCGACAAGCCGCCCACGGAGTTCTGCCTGTCACCCGAAACATCTTATGAGTCTATGTCTATCAGCCATCTTCAGAGGAGAGGTGAGGTCGATGAATGACTGATGCACTATATCAGTTTGTATAAAACATGATGTTAAATGGAGTATATGCCATACACTGAATTCTGAATGGAGTTAAAAGTGACCCAGTAACAGTAACGACTGTATTCCTCCTTGATTGGATTGTCTATCCAGTGATAAGCTTTTGAGAGCAGCAATAAAAACTCACTGTGCTGCAGCAGTGCCTTCAATACCCTGAAGGGGCTTCCTCTCAAACATGACCTATTTTTAACTCTCCCTGCACAGGATTGGCCGAGCCTTCTGCTCTGTAGCCTATGTGTGTGCGCGCGACTGCGAGCTCCAAGAGAGGATGAGAGGCAGAGTGATGCAGTAGAAACAGTGTTAATGATTTATAACACACCTAATCATTTTGTTTCAGCGCTGCTACCATATGGTCCACTCGGTGCAAATTTGATTACATAAATGTGAGCCTTCTGCAATGGATAATCAGCAATGGAGACATTAGCAGCAGTGGTTAACAGTCAGTCAGCGTGGTGCTGCACTGCAGGCGCCATCAACATGCATAAAGAATTCACCGTGACATTTGCAGAGGCTAGAGATGAAGAAAGAAAGCCAAGGGAGAAGGGAGTCAAGGAGGATCGCTGCTAAAATGGAAAACTCACCCTTTCATCTCGAGTTCTTGAGCACATTTGCATTCCTGCGATATGATAATGAACCCAGATGCCATCTCTCTCTCTCTCTCTCATATGTTGTATGCATTGACCTAGTTAGTGAGGTGAAAATCTAAATCTAGGGAGTTTTCTTTATTGAGTCATTTTTTTCCTGAAACAAGTACATCAGCAGTACCAGCAGTAATATCACTGCAGCCTGCTTTTATTATAAATCAAGAATTTTCTTGAAATTAATCTGCGAAGAGGACAGACAGAACAAAGGAAATCACTTCAAGACAGGAGTTGATTTTTACTGCGAACAGGTTAAAGGTGCAATATGTAAGAATTCATTCTCAAAAAAACAGGTGGAGGGCAGCACATCACCAGAGTTACCGCTAGCCACTGCTAACTGTCGTGCCATTAGCGAGTTAGCCCAATAAGCCGTGCAGCCCCAACTGGGAGCTAGGAGCACTGGGGAAGTGTTGTTGTTTACACCGCTAGCACACGAGCTTTGGACCAGGATGGGCCGTGGCTAGCTGGTTAGCATGCTAACTTAAGTAGATATCTCTGTCAAAATGACAAAACTGTCATTTCTTCACATTTTGTTGATAATTTGTTAATTTTTTAATGTTTTCAACTAAGATTCTTGCATATTGCACCTTTGAATCATCCCACCTTGCCCAAAGAAACAGCTTATTTGATGAAAATAAGGCCTTCAACAGTCAACAATACACAGAAATGACAAAAGATGGAGATTTGCGATGTACAACCACGATTCCAAAAAAATGGGAAGCTTTTGCCCAAACAATGAAGCATCAGCTCATCCAACCACTTTCCTTGTCCACTGTCTTTAGGTTTACTGAGGTCTGTGAGCCGGGCGGTGGATTTGATCATGGCTCATTTTGGCAGCAGCAGAGACCCTGAAGAAAAGGTATAAATTGGCAGAGCTAAGCAGCATCACAATGGGAAAAGTGCCAAAGTGATATTACTTACATTCATGGACTGGAGTCAAATAACTTGTGTCAGCAGGAAATATACTGGATCATATTTCTCTCCTCTTGCCACAGATGCGTCTGGGTAACAGCTCTCGCAGTCCCACAATTGCCGGTCTGGTCCTGGAACATTTGTGTCCAGCGATCCAGAATATTCTAGAGGACGGTCTGAGGGATCACAAACTGGATATAATCATCGGGCAGCGCCGCAACCACTCCTGGAGTGTGGTAGAAATCTCTACTAGGATTGGTAACTAGTGATCATGATTCAGATGAAGTCATGAGTGTACTAGTTGTCTCTTTGTTGTGGGCTCTTTGATGAACTCTTCTGCCCAACTCTGCTACAGGTCCGTCCACCAGGGTCCTTCACAGCCTGGTCACCAAAATCAGACTATGTCCCCAGCTCACCAGCCACTGTATGAGACTGAGAGCCTTCCTCATGGGCCTGCTTAAGTAAGTGCCAAAGAAACCTTTGATCATACTGATGATGTGAAGAATGCTAATGAAATTACTGCGCATATTTAACTTTTGTTGGTCATTTTCTCTCTTCCAGCTTGAGAGCTTTGGAGTTCTGGCTCAGTCACCTTCAGAGTCAAAAAGGTGAGCGCACTGCCAATTTACAGTACTTTTTATTTTTGGCCACACTGCACTGTATCAGCAAGGCACAGTGTCAGATGGCAATGTCAGTTGGACAATCGGTTGGACGTTTGGTCGACCACTTTGGCACACACTCAAGTATGTCATGTCAGCATGATGATGTTAGCAGTTAGCTCCATTGCAGCCTCAAACAGCAGCATGTTGACTCTTTTTATAATTGTTAATCAATAAGTAGTTCTGACCCAGCAATCTCAACTAGACACTTTTAACATGATCAAATCAGTGTCACAGTTCATCATAAAGGACCCCAACAAGGAGAATCCAGAAAACTAAACAGTCATACAAAAATGGAGGACAAACCAGAAAGCCATGGGGAACAAATCAACAACGAGGACCAGGGAACAGACACAGAGACACGAGATTGAAAAAATCAACTGATGTACCACTGGACTATCCAGAAAAAGGGGCAGGAAAAAGACAAAGACAGGAAGTGGAAAGTATCACATGACACCCAATCTGCAAAATAAAAACAGGAAACAACTAACCAAAAACCCCAAACATCACAATCAGCATGACGGCACTACAAGCTCATCACTGAAAATATTAGTCTGTTTATTTTTTCAGCAGATATCTTTGTTACAAAAAGATTGAGCTAGCAGGGTTTTGTGTTTATTTGTGAGGTATTTATTCAGTTTGGAAAATCCTACGAATGCTAGAAAGTGTAAACGTTAGCTGAAGTTGGTTGGCTTACTTACCAGGGACTAGAAATCGTCTCTGCTGCTACAGTAAGTTGTTATTAGGGTTCGGCCTATTTGCTGGAGTAGTAAACTATGTCTCCTGATGTCATGGATTGTTTTCCAGTCATTAGTCAGACCCCAGAGCAAATTTCCCCTGAACATGAATACCTTTTGATTATATCTTTTATTTTGTCTGTAACTTTTACAAACAAATTATTGCATGTGTGTTCACACTCACTACTGTCTCCACAGATGTGGTGACTACATACTACCATTCTTGGGGCTTCCTGTCCATGTCACTGGGTCAGTGTCAGCCCTTGTTTCATGAGCTGCTACTTCTGCTGCAGCCGCTCTCTGTGATGCCCTTCGACCTCAACTTGCTCCTGGAGCCCCGACTGTTACGTAACAGACAGCTGTGTTCGGAGGAGGAGGGTGTTTCTCCACCTCCGCCATGCTCAGCCCTCCTAGTGACCAGCTGGCCATTACTGCAAGCTGACAAAAAGCTAGACCGTACCGGCAGTGGTCAACAAACTGAGATGTCACAGCAGACAGCTCTGCATCACCAAGAGTCTCTCAGTTCTGAACGGATGCAGGCCAACAGGAGTCCATCGTTAGCTCCTATTCCAGAGTGGTGGCCGAAAGAGTCTGACCTTATAGATGGTGTGGATGAAGCGGAGGACTGTAGCCAGAATAATGCAGACGCTTGGTCTCAAATAAGTATGGACAGCAGGCAAGAAGAGAGGAAGGGAGAGAAAGACAATGAGACACCAAATTCATCAACTTGTGTCCAGGATGAGAGTCCGTGTCAGGGCTGGCCTCGCTGGGCCAAACTGTTTGGAGCAGCCGATACTCCCGCCAGGACAGAGAGCCTTTCTCACAGTCAGACTGGAGCACAGACCAGGAGGTAAGAACCTGAGATTTTTTATTTCATTGTGAGACTTGGATCCAGATTAATGGAGGACAGACGCTGCAACACTCTACTCATAACAAGTAACTCTTTATCGTTGCTTTCGTAGGTACAAGCGACCATCACAGTGGCTGCATTTGGACAGATCGCAGCTTGGACTGTTGGCTCAATCCATCAGGTCGATGAAGCTTGGAGGAGCTCAGACTGGAAAGGATTCTTGAAAACTAAACCCTCTGTGGGTGGAGGACAGAGCAGAGGCTATTTACTGTAATAACAAAAAGTCGTAACTGCATGATAATACATACACAGTGCTCGGTCACACTGCCAAACTGAACAGAAAGCACACAACATACAGGATTAACAGCTTCGGCAATGGCCCACATTCATCAAGCTCTGCGTTGCACCAACTATTCGTAAACTCATCACTGAGTTTGTGCGTCCTTTATGTTCTTATCACCGATTTTCCAAATATAATGATCAGGTGGCACCATTTACAACTTAAAGAAATGTTCCTGTGAAAACTATAAGGGAAACATCTGTAACACTGTCAGGAAGGAAACAGGAAGTCGCTGTAGCATCACAAGGGACTCCCGAAAATCTTGGTATTGTGCCTGGGGGCGGTGCCTTACGTCCTGCGTCAGCTCTCATTTTGTGATCATCATCGTCTGTTCGTGTCCCATGTGAAATCAAAAGTGAACGTTGACTTTAACATTATTTTAACTGACTGAAAGTAAGTCCTCCTGAAGACGCTACAACAACATAATTTTGATTGGTTTAAAGACACAAGCTAGAGTGTTTTTGCAATCGTTGCAGCCAGACCTTTCTCCGGTGCCGTCACAGTGCTGTGGAGGTCTGGCTATACAAGACTACCTGGAAGTTACAGGGTGTAAATACACAGCAGTCCTAACAACTGCACTCTATGTAAGAAATGTTTGTGTGGTGCAACCAGTATTATAAATCTGCACCAGTTAGGGCTTAATTTAAACTTTCGAACAGCTGGTGCAAACATCTCCTGGTGCGATTGATTCGAGTTCCTTTGGTTATTGTTTTATCGGTGTACTTTTGCATTTTGTGCTTATATTAGTTGTGAGATAAAGCCTCATGAATGTGGTCAGAAGAGGCAGGATCATTTTCACAGTTGATCCTGAACTCTTTTCCAGGACGTAGCTTGATGAATGAGGGCCGGTTCCCTACTTACAATGATAAATGTAAGTAGGTGCCTCTGTTATGTTACTCTCCTCGTTCCTGTAGGCGAATATCAATCACACAATGTGAATATTGACCTGCTGTAGACTGTTGGACTTTCTCGTGGTGCAAAACTATCCATTTCTCATAAGTCACTGTCATTCTCTCCATAACCGTACCTTTAATCTGTAGGTGGAAAAAAGCGAGCAATACACTCTTACTAGTGCCAAATATGTTACACACCAGCCGTGTGGATTGTCTGTGATGTTTTATTTCCAGTTATTTGCTTTTCTTGAGTGAATTCCCAGCATGGATTTACCCTAGGTGCATGAGTTACGACCATACAGTACAGTGCTTCAGTACTTACTAGATCTCTTTTCTTCCTGTTAGTGTTTTTATAGCCGTGGAGTTTTGGACATTTGCTGCCACTGAAATTGACAGTGTGCAGAATTGCTCGGTATATACAGTAGTATGTCTTCCAGTGAAGTTTGTTCAGTTGCACAAATTTAAGCCACCTTGTGGCTGTTTCAGGTATTTAAATGTGTGTCAGGTATATTTTGATAGAGTGGTGGTTAGATAAGAAAGAGGTGTGTTCTCCATTTGTGAAATAGAGAATTTTTAATGTTCTGCAATAATGTGAAGTCTGTGAAATTACTCCACCTAGTACCATTTTCTCGTCCTCTGAATGCTTCCTCTATTGCCCAGTGACAATCAAAGTCTGTCAATAAAGACTTAAACATATTCATCTGTCTTCTTCTTGTAACAGTGAACAGCACAGATGTTCATTCATGTGCCACATATGTTTGAAATCCAACACAAACTGTGTCCGGACTTCCTGATAACCTCGTACATTTGACTCATGCCACAACTTCATCGTGCCAGTAATCGTCATTTTATTGATGGTTTTATAAATGCCTCTTGATACCGCTCTTTTCCAGTGCAGTCTTGGACAGCTGACCATAGGTTTGTCCATACATGAACTTGTATCCTGTGGGATAGTTAGACATGCTTAAACTTTATATTAAGATGGCAGTTCACCCCAAAATCAAAAATACATATTTGTCTAGTTTGTTTGTCTAGTTTCATTATATTCACTTGAATATAATGAAACTAGACGGCACTGTGCTCCTGGAGCTCAAAGTGCCCAAAAAAATACATCAAAGTGCCCACAAAAATACAAACTTAACAGGAATGTCTCTTTCTAGGAATCATGACACGTTACTCAAATTAATGTACAGACCTTGATGTGACCTTGTCTTTCTACCAAACTACACTTGCCAATCGTATCACTACAGAGAAGGAAGCGTGCATCTACTCATGGGCGAGAGGCTAGTGCTCGTGACCACATGTGATGTACACATAAATGGGGTCATGATTTCTTCTTCTTTTAAATTTTTGCCATTTTGAGCACCACAAGTTGGTTGCAATCTAGTTTCATTATATTCAAGAGAAAGCAGACATATTGAAATTCGGCAACTCACACCAAAACAGTCTAGATGGATAAAAAGCACTGCAGCTAAGAGGAAAAATATGTATTTTTTATTTTGGGGTGAACGGTCCCTTTAAATTCGGACAGAGGAATTAATGAATAAATCACAAGACATTATGGTCTGAAACACTGACCTGGGATGTGTCCTGTGAATGATGGCACCACACCCCTGTTGGCTGGATTGATTGATGGCAAGGGAGTTATCGTGCTGTTCCTACTCCCTGCGAAGTCTTGGGCGTTGGGGTCACTTTGCTGCTGCTTCCGGAACTGGATCAGTGCCTCGTTGGTAATCATGGGGTAACTTTTGCCCATCAAGAAGCAAGATTTTGGCACATGTCCTGTGAAACCTGGAAAAAGACATGACTTCAGTGAGATGATGGTGTATTTTAGGAAGTCTTTGGCATGGTTTGCAAGAGATAGAAAGTGTGAAAGCCAGTGTAAATATTGTTCATGTAAATGTAAATAACTAGTGATTAAGCATTTGATTCATTTCTAAAAAGCTTTTCAGTCGCTTTAAGCTCTCTGCTTGGTTGAAAAAAAATGGAAACAACTGTTGAAGTTCCTGTTGTGGTACCTGAGATGAAGTGCTTGCGCGGGTCATCATCATCCATAGCGTATGGTGTTCCAGCTGGGGTGAAGGGCTTTAAGGGCTTGTAGTCGATCACATGGTTGGACATTGCTATCAAAGGGGGTTTCGGCCTCTGGACAAACATGCATGACTCAGATATTATACAAAATGATGATGTACCAGACTTGTTTAAACTTTAACAGAAAGTTTGTTAAGATTCTACAAAAAAGGTTAATTAATGTAAATCTCAGGGATATAATGCATGCATCTGTCGTCGGTCCCTCTGGAAAGCTGACCAGTTCTCATTCTCTCTAAAGGGTGGATAACATTACAGTGACACTGGAGTCCCACCATGGATAATTGAACAAGTGTGAACCTACTCAGAGCTGCCATGTCAACATATATGTGTGTGTGTGTGTGTGTGGGAAATAGAGCGAGAACGTGTGTGATGTGTTACCTCAAACTGTTGGCTGCTGTTGTTGGCAACAGCTGGCGGGTCTGACGACTGCCGTTGGATCTTCAAACGGTGCTCCTGGTAAAACTCAGACATCCCTTTCCGACATGCCTCAGAGTAGCTGCAGCCGAAGTAGTTCTGTCTTCTTGGAATGAAGCCTGAAACACCAACAGGTGACATCAGAGCTGGTTCACCTGAATTACTAGTGGTGTCGAGCCATGAAGCCAAAAACCTAAACAAGGACTTTTACTTTGAAATCACCACTGCGAACACTACAAATATGGCTGCTTGGTGTACGTTATCGTGATTTTCAACACTGATCTACGTAACTGGTCGTTTATACTTAATAATTTAGCAAGTGGACACAGATTATTCTCATGTTGTTGTCGTCTCATGTTGTTGTGCCGTAGAAACTCACATATTTAAATGATTATTGCCAGATTATAACTGACACATGCAGCTGAGTGACACTTCACATCATAACTCGGTAATTAGTTTGTAACTTTACCAAAAGATTTTTGCCCCCACTATGAAATAATTTCCCATGAGGTGTTCAGTTACTGTGTTGACCCCTGCTGTGTGAGTGTGTGATACCTGCCTGCGTAGCCTGGTATCACCGTCTTCAAGTTACTGTCAGAGGGAGCACTGTTGGACCCTGCGGAGGGGACGTGACCCGGGTGGAGGACCAGATGACTGGAGTGGTTCACATCAGGACTGGTCAGCAGCTCGGCTGTGTGCCGGCTGTAAGACCTCCCCATAGTGTACTTGAGCTGTGGACAGTAACCTGTGTAACTGAAGACAACAGGCAGTCACAAACCCAGTAAAAGCTTTAGGTAACACTTTAAAGGGACGCTGTGTAGGTTTGGAGAAGAAATATTGACAATATTAATGAGTTTACAAACTCTGAGAAACAAGCTGTTCTCAGAGGAAAATAAGGTCCCTGAACACGGTTTAAAAGGATAATTAAACTTTAGTTAATGAGTTAGTTATTTTACTGTTACCAAACAATGAAAAGCTTCATAAACCATTTATTAAGCAATTAATACCTGATGTTTATTTTTAATAAATACTGTGTAGTTCATCTATCAACATTATTATGATGGACTTTATAAGGTTGTAACTGACGTTTATAAACCTTTACCACTGCTTGATTAATAGTTTACAAAGAGTTGTATTGTTTGTTAACAGTGAAATAACTATGAACTAAAGTTTAAGTAATTATAAATTAACTGTAATTCTCAGTTTGTCACAAAGATTTAAAATCAGCACATTTGGAGCTACATTAAATTTGTAATCTGAAAAGTAACTTGTAACTAAATGTTTGTCCCTGATACGTAGTTGAGGGGAGGTATCACGTTGCATCAAACGGAAATACTCAAGTAGCCTACATGTACTTGTAATGTATTTATAAAGTATCATATATATTATATATTTTCACTCCATCACAGCATTTTATCTCATTATATTGTTTTTTATCTCAACGACATTTCATCAAGTACAATCATGCAACATAAATGATTTCATCTCTAATATCAACATTATTCGCTCATTTCCTGACCGACTGTGGCTTCAGGAGCCGTGTACTCACCCCGGGATGTAATGTGGATCAGCTGTGACCAGGACTTTGCTAAACTTGGGGGGGTATTTGTCCATGTTGGTGGCGCTGGTGCTGCTGGAGCTGCTGCAGCGGGTCGGTGTTGTTGACTGGTTGCTACACAGAGTTAAACACAAACACACAGATGGAGCTCAGTGACAAGTGTTTAAAAACAAACATTGTTATGCCACGAGATGACGTGCAGGAGAGGAGTTCAATACATTTATAGTCCTGTTTTCACTTTATGTTGTCAAAGCTGTAATGTTGCCCTGCGGACTTCTTGTTGATTTGTAAAACTGTGGCGTCACGCTGGTTTTAAATAAGAATAAGTTGAATAGATTTAAATGACTACAGATCAAACATGCAGAGTTACTGCTGTCTTTTAAATTGTTAGATTTGTTTTTTAAATGTTTTTTTTATTTTTTTTTTAAAATAAATGCTCAACAACGGCCCCTAGCGGCTGAATGTGATGTGGAAGAATGTTTACAGTGACCAGGAGGCTTATACTGTAAAGACCAGGACCCTTTATTTATTTATTTATTTAAACTAAAACCACTGATTAACTAATAAATAAAAACAAATAACTGGAAAAATAAACATAGATAAAGTAAGATTAATTAAAGTCCCCCACTTAATCTTAATTATTAAAAGTATAAGAACCTGTGAGGCGGGATTTATTTATGTTTTATGTGTGAATAATGGCTGCACATTAGAAATATGAAACAAAACAGCATTATAGATGCCTCAGTCTTACCTTTTCTCCAAATGCAAGAAAACAGGTTTGTTTTATAAACAGACACAAACAAATGTCACGTCATCATGATTACTTCAGTGAAAATGACGATTTAATTTACATTTTCTGTACAAAGTTATCTGGCTTCATAAAGACCTAAATAGTGTTTCAAAAACATCGAGAATAACACGTTAAAGGTGCATTATGTAGTTTTGGAGAAGAAATTTAGAAGATCAGGAGACTGATTTCGAAACTAAATAAACAAACTGACCAAACACAATTTCATACTGTTTTACTTTGTTTTATGTGTGGCGGACCCTGCCATCTTTCAGGCTTCAAAAAGTGTTCTGGTGACCTTTGAGAACAGCTTGTTTATACAGATATGGAAAATAATATTGTATGATTACCTCATTAATATTGTATTTATTAAATTTCTCAGTTTGAATTTATTCTCCAAAACTACATTGTGCCCCTTCAAGTTTTTGTTTTTATTTTCTCCTTTATATTGAAATATACTGTAACTCTCACCAGATTTATCCCACAAAATACAAACAACCTGAGCTCAGTGTCAGTTGTAGCTGCAGCCCTGATATGGGCGTTGTGTCATTTATTAAGACAGAAACATACAAAATGAAGGTGAACAAACATAAATAAATAGACAATGGATTCAATTTGTGTTTTTTATTGTTGGTGGAAGAGTTATTATTCATTACCGTCTGCGCACACTGATTTACAATAACCTGCTTCTGTAGTGTGTGTGTGTGTGCGTGTGTGTGATAAGATGACCCACTCTGTCACAGTTCGACCAGAAAATGTAGATCAAATCAGTTCACAGGAGTGTCCATTCTCCACATTCCTCTCAGATAATTCTTACCGGAGTGACGAAATACCATTCACTTTTCTTACAGTCCCCCTTTTCACACACTCACATACCATCACACTGTAAATCCACCGAGGAATTCAAACATATCGTGTTCCTCATTCTCATGTTCTCACTCTCCGTTAAAGCTTCCATCTCAACTTGTGACAAAGATTAATGTCTGAGACTTCTTGTTTTATCTGTTTTATCAGCATTCCTTTACGGCACCTCCGTGTCTTAAAAGCTTTCTTCGACTCAAGTTTTATTGTCTGTGCGCACACATGCGGGGTAAATCTATACAATCGTGTCACGGCTTGTTCCTGTTATGTCTTGGATTTCTTACAGATGTGACGACAAATCCAACAATTCAAATAACACCACAGATGAGTCACTGTTTTTTTTCCCAGGACTGAGTGACAGAGAGGAGCAGGTATGAACACGCAGCTCCCGCGCTGTGACAGGACAGATGTTAGGGATGGGCGGGGTGAAGGAACGGAGGCGGATCACAGGGGATGTTTTGAATTCTGCTACAGTCTGCGTAGGCTGTCTTTAACTGGTGTGCAGTTTCCAGTCGGAGTTCAGACGCAGAGGAAGGTGTGAGGGGCAGCGGTTTGGAGATGAATCTTTACAGGAGCTTTGGAAACCTCATGGAGACTTGGGTTGCTGAAGGAGGCCAGAGTCCAGACTCAGAATGGCTTGGAAATAACGATGAAGACCCTTCGACACCGTCCTCTGACACGGGGACGAACCTGCGCTCAGAATCTGTGGACTCTGGAGTGGAGACAGCCAGCTCCGACACATCCTTCCTTGCTATGTCCTGCTCCGTCTCGTCAGACAAAGCAGACATAGACACATTCACACCAGAGACAGGAGGACTCACTCCAGCCTCAACGCCACAGTCTCCCGTCCTGTTCTCTCCTCCACCTTCCTCTTCTGCCTTGCACCAAAAAGTGGAGCAAACTCTGCAGAGGACTGACTCCAAACACCGACAGGACAATCCAGAGCCCCTCACAGTGGAGGAGGTGCTCCGGCGACGACCTCGAGCATCTTTTCAACCCAGAAGGCACACATCGGAGTTAATGAGAGGTCAAAGGCCACAGAGCTTTGGGCAATGGACAACGGTCAACCCAGTGGAGCCCATGAGGCTGACCCGCAGACGACCAGCGTCTATGATTTGTGACAGGCAGCCAGTTCAGAAAAGATTAGAGGTGAGATATGTTTATGTCACAAACCAAACTATGTATAAATATTTACGAAATTAGCGTTTTTAGGAAAAACAGGAGCGAGACAAACATTCCCATGATGTGTTTCACTTCTCTTTGTGCTTATTTGGAAGCAGTTTCAGTATGACCTCAGTTTCACAGTAACATGTATGGTCTTGCACAGCTCACACAGGCTCGTAACTGTAACGGGAAGGAAAGTCCCCGAGGTGTGACAAGGTCTCTACTTTCTTACCTTAGTTAAAAGGTTGCAACACACAGTTTGCTCTCAAATCTAAAGTAAGACAGGCATGTCATTACTCACGCAGGATCTCTTTTAAGCTTGCAGCCCGTCACGAGCCCGTCTGCGGTGCAAGGGATCATAAACCAGTCTGCCCAGGTGACTTTACGCCTACAGGCATTAGAGGAATGGACATGACATGTGGGGGAAGTTAAGCAATCTGTGTGGCTTTAGATACACGTTGTTAACCACAGAGCGGAAAAAAATGTGTCTTGATTTAAAATGAGATTTTTGAGCAAAGGTGTAAAAGAAGAATGGAGAAGTTCCTCTTTATGAGTCAGTGAGCGACAAACTGGTCCTGCTGACAGCACACAAAGGTGTTGAAATAACTGGATTAGTTGTACCTGCTGTATCCAATTAACTTCATCAAGTTATTTTGGTCTGTAGGTGTGTGTGCACACTGTTCGTTTCTCTGAAAGCCAGCATTAAAAGGCTTTGAGAAATGCATTCGCCTGCCAACGAGTCAAACAATGTAAAGTTGGCATAATTACTCAATTATATACTTTGCTACTGGTACATGTAATTACAGTTTAATCATCCTGTTTCATTGTTGTGTTCAAAGTTCATGCTAAGGACAAGTTATATTGAATATTATCATTTACTGTGATCCATATCCTGATATTACAAATATCAAACTCCCATAAAATAATCTAAGAATGGTTTGGATATTATATTTTATTAGTAGTAGTATTTTACTACTTATCTGAAGTTCGTGCTGAATGAAGTTATGATCAACTAAAAGTTCACTGATAAAATGTTTCATAGTCAACTAATAACTTGGCTTAGAAGCAAAATGGGAAACATTTCATTTCAGCTTGTTAAAATGTGAGAATATTCTCCATCTTGCTCTTTTGTTTTATATTGTTATAAATGTAATATCTTTGAGGTTTGGACTGTTGGACGACTGTTGGATGACACATTCAATGGAGACTGATGGGGATGTCATTAGTTTTGCAGGTGTAAACCAAAGTAAGTTGAAATATGTAGTCTTCAAAACTACAAATGTCTGCCTGCTGGTGACACTAGAGGATGGACGGGGATCACCGAAGTCAGTAGCACCATCGCACCGTGATTGTGTGTTCAAGATTTCACGTCAATCCATCAGGCAGATGTTGAGATACTTTAGTCTGAACCAAAGGGGTGGACAGACACAACACTGCCCCCCATAGAGCCATGCATGGCTAATAACTGCCGCTGGATAATGTCCCCTATGATTTGTTGCCTCCATTAAGGAGGTCTGTTTGTTAGTTGGTTGGTTTGTAAGCATGATTACACAAAAACTACTGAACGGATTTCCATGAAACTTGAATGGAAGATGGGTCTCAGCCCAGAATAGAGCCCATTAACTTTTGGTGCAGGTCCAGTTGAAGGGACAGATCCGGATTTTTTTTCTCATGTTCTCTAACAATGTGAGATAGTAAGATTTTTGACATTTTTCTTAATTTCTCAGGGAATAATGCATGGATCTTGATGAAAAACATCAATGGTTTTTAGGTTGCTGGTGTCTATGAGTGAGTTGGATGTAGATCCTGAGCTTTAATTATGGAGAAACACTTACGGGTGATATAGAATTTAGTGATACAAGATTATCCAGTTTGAAATTGGATGAGGCTTAAATTAAAAGTGACTGTCAGGCGTGGGTGGAGGTATGCACTCTAATGAGTGCCAATTTATGTTTATACTACAGTATTTTGCAACTTTAAAGCTACATTACATGTCTATCCTAGAAGGTAACATTTTCTTGCTCGATCTGTGCAGGACCTCGGCGAGGAGGAAGGGAAAGGACTGAGTCCCGGGCTCAGCTACCTGGAGCAGGTGTGCCAAATGTTGGAGGAAGTTGCCAGACAGCAGATGCACAACCAAGCGTTACAGATGGAGGTGAATGCCCCGCGGGAGCATCAGGAAATGGAGGTGAGCCAGGTGAAGACATTCATGTACAACATCTCTGCAAAGCAATTATGAAGGAGTCACAGATTCCACATCAGGCTTTATAAACATGCCATGAGCTTGTCAATCTGGTAATGATAGGATATCATCTTGCAGCCTGAGGGTTAATACAGATCAAAGCCTCACAATATTGTTTTTGTTATCACTTGGCTCTCCCAGAGCGACTCTAAAGCTGCTGAGGAGGACCTCTCTTCTTGTCAGAGTCTTGAAAGAGCAGAGCAAACTTCCAGTGAACCCCAACAACGGAAAGAATATCGTCCCGGACATTTTCGGCAGAGATCATCTTCAGACACGAGTCTTGCAAAACTACATTTAAGTGAGTCCCAATTGACCTGTTTCTTTCCAATTTCACCTTTTGTGTTGATATGTTTTGTTTATTCAATATCTTCCTGCCAGTCTGTCTTGTGTTTACTGTGGCCTTATTGTTGTGTGCTTGGTGCAGGAAGGCTGAATGCAGACTGCAGGGGGCAGCAGCTGAGTACAAATGACCTGCTGGAGAAGATAGAGGAGGACCATGAGAAGCAGGTACAATACACACAAACACATAATCAAAACAACAGCCCTCATGTAGTAATAAGATATATGCTCTATTTTTGTTCCCATAGATTTCTATCATTTTGATCCACAAATATTTATTGTGTCTTTTCAGGAGTCTAAGGAAGAAGAGAATAATAAAACCTACAAGAACTGGAGATTTAAAATTGGGTCTCTCAGAAGAGATGACTCTGCTTCGAGAGATTTAAAGAGGTGAGATATGATATTTATAACTGTAACCTCTAAGAATCATTAATCTCACATGATGCATGATGCTCTGAGGAAATGTGTGTCCTGCTCCAACATGGCAGCCGGCCACAGCGACGCAGTGGTCCGGAGGTAATGCACAGTAGACGCAGAGGCTTTGCTGGGAGTTCATTTTCACTCCATGCTTCTGCTCCTCTTGAACATTTTGTCCCCTGTTTTTTCATGAACCTTAGCTTACATACTGCTTGCAGCTTTTCCTACGCTGGCTTATTTCAGCTCTGTTTCATGAATTTTTTATCCATACAGCCAACAGATGCAGCCATCTGAGAAAAACTCGGCCCGGAAACGGTTGAGCCAGCTGTTCAGGAGGAACAGGAGGAAAACTCTGCCTGTGTAAATGATGACGGATGGATGTTTTGGTTTCAGCTCTGAAGAGGAGAAAGACTTCCTTCAAGTCTGAGCACTGTCGCTGCTTTCAAACTGACTGCCTATTCAGCTCCTGTGAGGGAGCAGTCTGCCATGTTTATTTATTGTCTGCTACATGTGCCTTCATTATTTATATCGATAAACAATATGATTTTCTATAAAATTGTGATGGGGAATTTAATTTCTCACAGCACTATGCAGCTTGGAATACACATATCAACCTTGTATATATATATTTTTTGCAAATCTGTAAAGACTCCTGGTGTGCAGTTTACAGTATGTTATTCTGTAAATGTCAAGTAATATAATGTAAATATAACTCTCTCTTTGAAATTCTTAATAATTTTGTCTTGGTCTATAATTCCTGCATTATGAGAGAAACATGCTTCAGATCCATCAAATACTCAAATACTGAATGTGCACATATGAGCCTAAGCCTTTTGTGGCTCTAGAAGAAGCTGCATGCAAGTGATGTCACTCAGGCTAAATTGCATTGTGGGTTATGTAGGCCGGTTTTGGAAAGCATTCCACTCCGATAACACTGTTGAAACTCATTATCGACAATAACCAGAGATATTGCCTTTTTTATTCTACACTTTCTTCTTCCTTTTTTAAAACATGCTGCCTACATTACCCACAATGCAACATAGCCACTGAACGACATCGCTAGAGGCAATTTATCAGGTTACATGCAGCTTCCTCTCAAGCCACAAAAGGCTTTATACTACTTTTTCACAAATGTAGTTCCCAACATGTACTTTACAACTGTAAACACACTATAATGTGTGAAATTCAAGTTATCCTTTAAGGGTTTTAAGAGCAAATACCATAAAAGCATCCTTGACTTTGTACCTGAAAATTACCTTATTTTTTTAAGCATCATAGCCATTTCTGATTCTTCCTCCTAAATTGCAAAACATAGGTTGTAGATTTGGGGATGTCCTTAGTGGTATTTGGTGCATTTCAACCCACTCAAATTGTCCAGAAAGCCCATTAGAAAATACCTCAACATATTGCAATACAATACAACCATTAAAGGTGACAATTCTGTAGAAAAATAGTTGATTGTTGAGTCTCATTCTCAGGTCGTCAAGTACTGACCCTTTTGGCCAATTACCAGCACAAAGCGTTGCTATTTGACTACCTGGGAATGAGACTACTTTCTCCAGAATCGCCTCCCTTACCTTTAACTATGCTCTTAAAGTATGCATCAATATTTAAGACAAAATTTAAGACAGTTTCATAGTGCACTAAGTAATAAAAAGGAAAGCCAGACTTCTGCAGCCGTCTCCTTTCTTGCAGCTTGGCAGATAACAAGTGCAGGCCACACAGAGTTACTTTTATCATTTATTTAATCTTTATTCACCTAGGTTGGGGGGATAGACCTCCCCTGGCATTCCCATGTAAAGAGATGTCAATGACAAACACGTCCAACCAAACGAGAGAGGGTGAATAGGATTCCAGTCCATACATAAAATACATTTATTTACTATTTCTCGAACCATCGGCATCCGTTAGTCCCACACAGCATCCATCTGTGCTATTAAATATATAGAGATAACATCTGTGGAGGGATTTATTTACTGTATGTCTGTGAGGGAGGGGGGGAGGGGGATTGGCAAAGAGGGTGTAGCTTATAGACGAAAAGAGTGGTGGCGGTGGTGGTGGTGGTGGTGGGAGGGGACAGCGTCGAGTCATGCCTGCAGCGTCCCCCCTTGTCTACATGATGCCACAGGAGGACAAGGGGTTGGCGATCTGGCAAGTGCAGGCTGACTGGCAGTATTGGCGCACAGTCTGGTAGCAGCTGCGGTCGGCGTCCCCGCCCCACTGCACGGGCCCATTGGGGTCAGAGGGCAAGCGGCTCAGGATGCTGGTGTTGATGGCCAGAGCAGCCAGGCCATAGTCAGTGAACAGCACCGTCTCGCGCCGGCACGTGGGGCAAGAGATGAACTTGTACTTGGGACAGGACTCGTAGAGGATCTGCAGGCACTCCTCACACACCGAGTGCAGGCAGGAGAGGATGCGCGGACGCTTGCCGGCGAAGTTGTAGGTGTGACCGCAGGTGGGGCAGTCCAGGGGCTCGCAGGGCATGACGGGTCCCGAAGAGGAGGAGGAAGAAGTCGAGGAGGAGGTGGAGGAGGAGCGCAGCACGTACTGGTTGACGATGACGTCCTCCATCTTGTAGTGGAACTGGTGGTAGCAGATTTCATTGGCACTGGTTTTGCGCTGCGCCAGGAAGCTCTGCTCCCTGCGCAGGACGGGGGCCGCAGGGGACACCATGGGCCGGGGGGAGCCTGTCATGTCCAGGGTGATATCACTGCAGGCCTGGTTGACGATGATTTCGCCTTCGCCTCCTCCGTCCCAGGCCACTCTGGGTGGTGGGGCATAGCGCGGCTGGGTGACGGGCACAGGGCACTCTCTGGGGAACTTCTCCGACTGGATGATCTTAACCGTGTCCATGGGGATGGTGACCGGCTGACGCCTGAGGCAGGACATTCGCACGTCTTTGGAGGTGGGAGAGATAGGGGCTGTGGCTCTTATCTGCGCTGGACACACCTGCCTGGTTCTGGGCAAGGGGAAAATAATTGGGCTCTTGCTCATAAGTCAGCCATTCGAGGGAACATGAGGACGAATGGTTGCCTCCATGTTTCCCTCAAAGAGATCCCCCTTGTGGTAGACGCGACTGTCAGCCTGAGTCTTTATGAGGGGCAGACAGATAGGAGAGCTCAGCCAGAGCACCACAATCTGCAGCTCTTATTCTGTCACTGCTGATATGTACAAATTATTTAACAGTCCAGCTTACACTATCTGACCAGTGTTGACTACTTAAAGGTAGTTTTTTTGTTGTTTTTACTAACTTATTATGCTGATGTTCCTGTGCTGTCTCTGATGGCTGTTTGCAGAATATATACACACAGAAGGACAGTGAGTACTTTAGCACAAAGATATGTTCTCACCAATAAATAATCTCATATGCACACAGATGCTCACATATATACATACAGTACAGGTTGGTGGCTTGAGAGGGGTGTTGGGGGGTTGAGTTCAGGCAGTTCATAAAGGTCCAAGAAGTTATTGTCTTGAACTATATCCTGTGGCCTGCCAAGGAAACTCTTGCCTTCTCGAACTAGCCCTTACATGTGTTTCTCGCTAAAACGCCCGCTTGACTTCCTGTTTTTGGCTGCGGTCGTGCTCGAGTGCGTGAGAAACATAGAAAAAGCTGCAGTCTGTCCCTTTGCTCTTGATCCAGTTTGGTCAGGTGACCCTGTGTGACCCTTTAGGTGGCTCGTTGATAAGAAAGAGGGAGGAGGTCTTTCTCAGGGGAGGTCTCCTTCAAGCTCAAAGCCTCCTGAATTCCTTCTCCAGAGGTGGGAGTGAAGGTGTTTTTGGGACTTTCAAATAGCTGAGCAGAAGATGTGATAACAGTCTGAAGGATGCCTCTGTGCTTGTCTCCTTTTTTCAGTGTCTCAGACTCGATTCCTTTGGTCCATCTACCTGGGAAAACAATAAAAAAATGTATTCAACACATGCATTTTTGCTCCTGTAAACACATTGTGTTATTGTGAATTTTAAGTAGATTTAATATGGAAAGAACAGGAACAACACAAGTTCACAAGAAACATGCTTTTTTACATTTTCATTGCATTTCCTTGAAAGCATGCTGCGTGGCTGCTTTGACTGAGTTCACTGTAGCTGTATGAAGATCAGGTTCTTTGTGTTGACAAAGGCTGCTCGCTCAGAGAAAAAAACCTTTTGTCCTATTTCCTTTTGCATCTTGGCCTCTGCCCAGGTGTGTCTCTTTAAAGAGAGATAATTATTATGTTGCCACACGCTCTAGGGAGCGGCACAGAGTGTATGCCTCGCTTTTAACTAAACAAAATCAGCGTGCCACAAAGTCGGAAGATTACGTGGATATGAGGTGTACTGATAATTTCAAACACAGAACCTGCACGTCTGAAGTTTGTGGTGAGTGTAAATCAGATCAGTATAACCTCTCGATAAGACGCAGTCCACTGCACCACCACTTTTAACTATGGCCTAAGTAATACAATTTAATTGATACATTTTCACGACGTGACGAAAAACTGAAAATGGGCTTTGAACCACTGAGTGTTTCTGCAGTATGATATGTGTTGTGATCATCCTTAATACATTTGAGCTTTAATCGCTCTGTAGATGTCTCAAAATCATGTTATTTGTCATGAATTAGATTTCTTTTATTTGGTGTGGTGAAGATTATTAGAGATGTCATTTGTTCTGGCACATACACACATACATGTTATGCATCAAAATGTTTGCCTTAAGCAAATGTTTGCCCCCTACACACCCCACGAGAACACAGACAACCCCCTTTTCTCCCCTATATATTAAGATAAGCTTCACCATTTTAAAGGAAACATACGTATTATTTCTATTTTGGGTTACTACTAAAATACTTTTACATTCTATAGTGCTCAAAAAACACACCAGATTTCTCATACTGTCCAGTGCTGCAACATTGTATTCCCACCTCTGTCGTTTTTTTTTTAGCTCATGTCTCTTTAAGCCCCCTCCTCCTGAATACCCAGTCTGCTCTGATTGGTCAGTTCACACACACCTGAGCCAGCACCCCGACAACAAATAAATCAATTCAATTCTTACGTCACAAAGTCACAGAATTAAAGGCGGGACTACTGATGAGGCGTTTCAGGAGCAGTGTTTTCTGTGGGAGAGAGGCGCTTCTGTTGGTGCAGACCTTTTTAATTGTCAAGATCTTTTACGTGCACAAGGACCTTTAAAACACTGAAGGAAAGGAAACAAGCGAAAAAGTGTAATAGGTCTCCTTTAAGACTTGACTAAGAGTGTTATATCAGTCATACACTGTGCTGTAAGCAGTAGCTATAACCTGCCTCACTGTCTGCTCCGAGCAGGTGATTGTGACACACGTTGTGGCTATGTATACTTCCTGTTTCCTATCAGCATCATCTTGTGAGTTGCGTCAGTTTGACTCAAACATGCGTAGGAACAGTTTATATTCCCCATTGAGCGTTTGTGTCATACTGTGTGTGGGTTTCTGAAAAAAAAAAGGAACAAGTGCATGGACGAAAATCTTTAGTTTGACCATAACAAAAGCTGCCAAACAGCAGAGGAGGGAGGATGACACATCTCTCATTCTCTGCAAGGCTGTCAACACTGATGATTCATTACAGGAAAAAAAAAACTGAGCAGAGGAGGTGACCTACATGGTGAGGAAGAGAGAGAGAAAGAGAAAGAGAGAGAAAAAGAGAGGAGAGAGAGCACATGCAGTGCTGGTTTTGGCTTCTATTTATGGTTTGTTTATCTATGTACCACTCAGTGGTTTCCTGCCCCCATCCCCTGCTGAAGATTCACACCGAATGAGAGAGATGTACCTAACAGGCGGAAGTGCTTCAGCCCAGCACTTTCACGTGATGCGGCGAGCCATATTAGGCGAGCAGGCAAACGTTTGTTTTCTCCCCTTTATCCTCTCTCAATGTTGACATATCTGCATTGTACACCTCAACACACAGAGCTGTTTACCAGAATCACTCGCTGTCTCACCACGTGTTCCTCCAACACTGCAGCGCTGCAACACCTCTCCTAAAATAGGCTTTCTCATCCTCTTGCAAACGCAGTATGTATTCATACACGTTTGGTAAAGACAGAGATATATTTAGGGGGTGACGCCTGGTGCTTTTAGAAGATATTTGTGCAAGGATTTTTTGAGAAACAATCATCATGAATGCGTATATGATGGCAAACATTAACAGTAAGAAGGACATTTGTACAAAATGACCGAAAATGTAACAGTGAACTGAGCCTATAAAAGACAATTTTCCCTAAATCAAAATATTATGATGACCACAGTCACATTTCATGAAACAAACACTGAATGAGCCACCGACAATCAAAGTCATGATATTAAACATAACTGTTTGATGATGATTTTTGGCTTCTTTGGTTTTAAAAATGTGTCGAAAAACTCTATGGCACTATAGTATACTCCATTATAATCATGTTTCCTAGCTCTATTATTGGTTGTGTAAGTGCAATATTGTTACTTTAGGCCTGAATGTTGAATTTAATTCAAATTGTAGTAACTAATGATTAGAATTAGAGCTAGCCTGATAAATCTACTTATACTGTATTAGCTAATTGCAGACATATCTGTAGTAGTGTGTATATGGGCCAATAAATAACAGTGAATTGTCTCACAGAAATCCCAAAGATATGTTTGAGGTAATTTAGAATAGAAACAGTGTCTCTGCTACATTAACTGCAGAAAACAAAAAAGTGTACAGGATTTATAAAGTATTTATGTTCACGCAAAACAAACAAAAAAAACCAAACCAAAACAAAACAAAACAAAACAAAACAAAACAAAACAAACTGTGCGCTGTAAAGTTGGAAACCGATTACCATAGAATAAGCAAGTAAAGTTGTACTAAACTAAAGTTGTATGAGCTAAAAAGTAAAAAAAAACAGACAATCAAACAAAAAACCCTTAAATTATTAGTCAACTTTACTTGGTAATTTTGAGGTAATCCGTTTCCTTGAATTTTTAAAGTCACTTTGTGTAAAATAGTGATATTGGTATTGGCCTACAAAGTCTAGCATCAGTTCAACTACTGTTTTAAAATCAAATCATCACCATCATCATCAACCATTGTTAATTCAGGAGATACGTGACTGAGCATCAAGCTCTTTTATGTCAATGCCAAGGCTAGAGGGATACAAATATGGTAACAACCACAGTACTAACAATTAAGAAATTCCCAGGCCAAAATAAGAGCAGAAAGTTCAAACAACCATGAATGTCTGGACACATCTTGTGGATATAAACAGCTTGTGAAAACATGTCTGTCTGCTGGTGACAGGGGTCGAGTTGATAAAGCATCCAGGCTGCATGAGGAGCCTTTGAGCCTGGGGGAGATGAAGCAGCTAAAATTACCCTCTAATTTGGTGACAGTGCTATGAAAAGGGCTGATAACTGACGCAGGCTGCCTGCTGATGGGCCAGCTTTGGCGCAGCCTCCTCCTAATCGACGGAGCCCTCTCCTGTTATGTAAGGAGCTCATCTCCGACCCAGCCACCATATTAACAGGGTGCTGCAGCTCTCCCACAGTCTTGACATTGAGTGTGTGTGCGTGCGTGTGTGTGCATAGCTCTGGATCCTCTCCCTGCAGAGGAATTATTACACTAATGAAATCATGGCAGGCATTTGACCTCGTCATCACAAGCACAGAGGAGGAAGAGGAGCGCTGACCACAGAGTTGTCAGAGGAGTCTGTCTCAGCAGCAAATTCCTCATACCATTAAACACACAAAGAGCTGCATACACAGTGTAAAGTCACACACACGCATATCCTAGAACATTCTCACCCTCGGACGACTCCCCATCATGTACGCGGCACCACCCTTTACATTCCAGCCGACACACAAACAAACAGATAACACACAGATAGAGCCACTAAGAGGAACATTTTTAAATGTGTGTATCATGCTGGATTTATCTCCGACTGATTAAACTGACACAAACACACCTTAAGAGAGGGGAAAACACACACAGATCCACACGCCTAGAACATTCCTATCCTCTCACACTCCCACTATGCTCACACACACACACAGATACACACAGTTCAGGTCATCATGATCAAACTGGATAGACTCCACCTGTGCAGATCGGACAGCAGGCGAAGGGCACCATGTTCTGAATGACTCATGGAGACCCCTCCCTCCCCTCCCTCGCTCTCTTTCTTTTCTCTCAATGGATATCTATCTATTAATCTCTCCATCCATCCATCCATCCTGTCCATCCATTCATCTGCACGTGCAGTCTGTTCGTCTGGTCCGAACAGGCAGTCCGGGTATTTGTGCCCCGACACCACCACATACCAGCAGTATGTCAGGTATGCCAGCTATGTTGAGATGTGTATCCACATTCATGCCTCGGCTGGTAAAAAACATCGGCGCATCTCTCCTCGGACCTGTGTGGGATATTATGTTGTTATTTGGATTACGTAACAAGTTATGACCTTAGCGTGATCTGAGGACAAATCCTCAGATTTACTGTATATTTGCTGGCTGCAGCTTTTCTCTGGAAATCGTGGCATTTGCAGGGGATTCAGTGAAGTACTGTGAATGATTTCAATACAGGAGGTTTTACTTCTGGGGCATATTGTACAGTTTGAGTGTGGTGCAGCTGGTTTTTATGTCTATAATACCAAGATGTCCCTTTTGTATAGTATTTTTTTATAAGTCATGTCTTTCTCAATGAGCTTTGGTTTGTAATAATCTAATTTGCATGTAACAAAGGCAGGCTGATGTCAGGCGAATGCAATTAAAAGATTTTAACTGAAGATTTAAATATTTTCCCCAGGACTCACATCCAGATATGATGTTTAGGTCTAGTTTTTATTTTTAGAGTCCGTCCATCAAGCTGTGATTACATCCAAGTACTCCACACAGAAGTGTATGATGGCAGTCTCATGTTTGTGTTTTTGCATGGGCAGAAAGTGCTTAGCAAGTATGTGGGGGGGGGGTTGTTTTTAATAATTCAGCCTGCTGTCATTCATGGCAGACATCGGCCATTTTGCCTCGCAATTCATTACAGCCAAGTGCTCTTTGTTCTCGTTTGTGTAGCTCCCACGGCAACATGGCAGAGCTGCACACACGGGCAAGAAAAATAAAAGCAATAACCATCATCGCTCTGCCTGACAGACGCCTCATCGAAGATTAATGACGGAACGGTTCAGCAAAATGTCTGGCTCTTCAATAACAACAGCCCCTTGATTGATTAAGACGATTGATTTTTCTTTTGAGGAGGCTGCTGTCTCAGCTCAGGGTTAAGGTGGACGGCGTTGTTGATGTCGTGTGAGCGGTGACCCGTGAGGGGACTGTGAGATAGAGGCGAGATGGCCAAAATATTTAGAGGGTGAGATGGAGCTGCTCTAGCATGTGGGAGGGGTGTGTGATCAGGAGCGGTTATGCAATCGCAGCATGGTGTACCCAGCACTCTCACTGCAGCGCCAATGTATGGCCAATATGGAGATGCCTTAATGCTGCTGACATCTACAGAACAGGCCGTTCTTGCCCTGTCCCTATCACCCCCCCTCCTCTTCCTCCTGCCCCCACTGTCTGTCTGTGCAGAGGTCTGTGAAATGTCATAACCGCTGGAGACATGACACCCTGAAGATGCACATCTCCACCGAAACCCACACATCGTCGCAGCCTTGCTCACAGATCCTAATCGTTGTTTGTGGTCGATGCAGATAAGCAGGCGTGCAGGTGTGTTTCTCTGTGCATATATGTGTGTCTTCATTCATGCATCCGTGTGTGTGAGTGTGTGTCTGCAAAATGGACGGCCATGATGCAACAACCATGCAAATCCCAGCTTAACACAACAAAGCAAAAAGGCAAAGGCCACCTCTGTTTTTTTTGACTCTTGCACACAGAGAGCTGGAAACCAAAGATCATTAGTTAGAAGCCACACCTCGTGGATCTGAAACATGCAGGTGCAAACTATGCAGATTATTCCCCAATCTTCTCTATGACACAGATACAAGCCTTTCTCATCCTCACCTGTCTGCCTACGCACTTGTCTTGTTCCAGTCCTTTCTCGCTCCCGTTCCAGTTGTTGTTGTTGCTCTGTGAAGAGAAAAATCGAGCCGCTCGGTCTCTTTGTTCAGACGTTTGTCCGACCAGAGGGAGGATGCTCTCTCCTGTCCGTTCAATTCTAGCGGGACGAACGACGAGCAGCAGCAGCAGCAGCAGCGGCGAGGCAGGGAGAACATGGAGGAGATGTAAGATGGAGGAAGCTGTTGCAAGGTGGATGCGTCACGTCTCGGGCTGCCTTCATCCAACTCCGCATCCCTCGTTCCTCTCCTCCTCTTCTCTCTGGTACTTCTGTCCTTCACTCTCCCACCTCCACACCTACACCTCTGAGCAGCGGCTGAGCGTCTCCCTCCGGTCTCTCTTTCTCCATCCCTCGGTCACCGCTGCTCAAATTATTCAGCTTGTTCTGAGCTCCTGCGCTGTTACGTTCCCCCCTTCTCTTCCTTCCTCGTCGTCTGGTCTTCAGGTAAAACCTCTCTTCCCTTTCTGTCCCTCTCCTCTGCTGTTATCTCTCAGCTGCGGTTCATTACTCCTCTTTCTTCTTCTCCGTCTGCTCCGGTCAGTGCGCCTCGCAGTCACACATGCGCAGTGTTTTCACACATACATGCACACTCACACACTCTCCCTCTCTGTCTCTGTGCCTCTGGCTGCCTCCTTATGCATGTGGCTTGTTTTGCCTGCCCACCCCCCATCAGTCTCTCTCTCTCTCTCTCTCTCTCTCGCTCACTCCCTCTCTCTCGCTCTCATTGCTCTCTCTCGCTGCAGCACACACTGCAGTGCCTCTGCAGGCAGGATCACGTTTTCTAGCTGCCAGAGAAAATATTTCAGCCAATGAGGAACGTTAACAATATTACCCACCCTGCCCAACCCCCCCCCGTCTAAACACACATATGCATACACACATAAACACAGATGCACATTTATGCACAAGTACGCACACACCGTCTGAGATATTGAGAGCTATGAATCATATGTTAATACACACGTACATACATAAGTACAGCAGCCGCGCACGCACACGCAGGAAATACAGGAAGCTGGGACAAACAGATCTAATCTAGGCAGTGCAGCAGATACGAGAGGGCAAAGCAAAGCATAAATTCACTTAAATTACATTTCTATCAGGCTGCTGACTGGAAAAACAGATCTATCACGCTCAACACTGGCCACATTTATCTCACTCATGTTCGCAGAAATGTTTTTTTTACGAGCAGACCCTCAGGCAGAAAACACAACGTTGCAGAAGGTGCCATTTGTGTTAATTCCTCCTTGAGAATCCGCTAAAAGACGCGGCACTTGAAGGCAGCATCCTAAGCCCCCACCACAGATCTGCACAGTCAGCGATGTTGCATAATGCAGATTTTAACAAGTTTTGTATCTGCTCAAGCCTTCATGCTGACCCATAAATAATCCTCAGATCAAAGTTGGATGAAAAAAAACAAAAAAACACACACAATGTGATTTTCAATCAGTGTAAGAGGGGGTTTGCTTACATAATATGAGAATCTAATGCAAAGTGTAATGGGAAGAGATAATGGAGCAGTAAGTCAGAGAGATGAGGGAACATCTGAAAACCAAAAAGCTCCTGTTTAGAGGAGTTTTAGCATAAACTTAATCCTCTGTAGATTTTCTCAGAAGTTTGAGAAAGAGTCACAGTATGTGCTCAACACATCACTGATGCAAGTTAAGTTCCTCAATCAGACTCACAGTACACCATGGTATCTCTTGTTCCTTTTACCAAGTAACCTTTTTTAGGCAACTGGATTGCATTTCATATTCAAAATCATGCTGTTAAAGCCCGTTACGAAAAAATAATTCTCTGTAACATTAAACATTAATTACATAGATATGTGTTACATTCATGTTTTTATCATTCAACAAATACTGTAAGGGATTGTGACGACACTGCACTTTATGCCCCGCCAGGCCAGTACATAAACATTTATGAGTGGTTTATTACACACTTTAATGCACTTGTAAGCAGGTAAGTGTTTAGAAATGTACATTTTTAACAATATAAAATGTTTTCATATGCAACATTATAATTGTTAACAAGTACTGTACAACAACGGTCACTTAAGCTACTTGCAACTTCATTATAGGACACCATTTATCAAACAATTGTTTTCTGCATATAGTTAGGCTAGTAATTATGGGAAGGGTTACCAGGATAAAAAAAAAAAATCAAAATTCAGCAACTACATATGACTAATCCCAGTAATTCTGTGTTACATTGACATTTTGGTTTATATTCAGTATTTAAGTCTTACCAGGAGTTGTTAAACGGTTGATGTCCGGATCTGGAAGGATGGGGAAGAAGATAGATGGATAGATAGATATAAGAGAAGAAATATACAGTACACACTTCATAAGTCCAATGTTTCCTTAATTACATGGCATGAATCACTTGGTTTTGTTCAGTAATTGAACCTGTGCCTTCATTATGAAGGTGGGACTCCTGAAGAGCTGCATGGGTTAGTTCACTAGCAAATATCTTCAACTGTAAAATTAAGCTAGCTTTTCAGTAACATTAAATACCTTCATCTGTAAAATTAAGCTAGCTTTTCAGTAACATTAAATACCTTCAACTGCCACATTAAGCTAGCTTTTCAGTAACATTAAATACCTTCAACTGTAACATTAAGCTAGCTTTTCAGTAACATTAAATACCTTCAACTGAAACATTAAGCTAGCTGCTCATTAATAATAAATACTCCAACTAGCTGTTCATAATGTTAAGCTAGCTATCCAGTAACCTGTAACTAACGTTAAGCTAACTGCTCAGTGAATACTTCCAACTGTAATGTTAATAGCTGTTAAATTAATACCTGCATCTGCTGGCTGCTCATTAAAAGACAATGTCCTGTTTGCCTTCGGACTTGTAGAAAGACCACAGTCGTCACACTTTGTTTCAGACGGCTATGATCTGATTGGTGGAGGGGAGCAGGCCTCCATGTGACATCACCAGTCAACTTAAAACCAGTAAAACCAACACAGACAAAAAACACAAGTACAGACATTCACAACTGGTCTGAAAGTTTAATATGGGTCTTTAGGGTAAGAAGCTGGTTGACAAAATACATTTTGGGGGGGGGGGGGCTTTAATTTTTAAGAAAGCTAAAAAAGAAAAACCATTTTGTAACAACAAACTAACAGTCATGGCTGGAAAATGTTCATCCCCTATGAATAACTAATTAACACATTTAAAACCTGTTGTAATCAGTCGCAAGCACAAAAACAGGAAGTCACGTTCTCTTGATATACTGAAAAACTAGGCTGAGAGTCAAGATGTTAAAAAGCACCTGCAGTACTAATTGTTGTATGTTTAACAATAGAGCAAGAAAGCTGTAATTATGAACTTTTACGGATGTCAGTGGACCAAAACATTACTAAAATGCGTGTGGGAGGTTTACACCCAGGTGAACTTGGCTGGCTGTAAACTGAGGTTCACGGCCAAGTCAAGGTCCTTGGTGTGTGTAAGCCGTTTTCTCCTTTACTACTAATGGTTAGTTCAGTATTCATTTCATTTTACTCAGGCTCTTCCTGTTCAAACAAAGACTGACTGTAACACTCGTGTGCATATTTTGTTGAAGAATCCAAAACACGTCTTCCTTCATCAGGGCTCATGCGGTTAAAAGTGGCTGACAGATGGCATTTGGGTTCCAGCGCTAAAACAAAAAAAGTCTTTTATGATCGTTGACCTTTGACTGGGGATTTTGGGCCGGCGGACTATCTCTGCCAGACGTATGATTCAAAACAGATATGAAGTAATATGCAGCTCGTGGGGAATTAGGCGGGGATAAAAACTGCAGAGGGCAAAGCCAGTCAGAGCCAGAAATCATAAATCATTCAACAGCAGTGCACATATTCAAGGCCTCCATCACCGCTAAGTGTACATTAACCACAGAGTTAGTGATAAGGGCGAGATGATACGTGTCTCGTTATGGGAATGACTCGCAGGTCTTATGGTAATACAGTATAGAGAGGGATCACATGTGTTTCCCATTCAGCATTTATTTACTGAGTACATAAAATAAATGATCTACCTCAGTGAGGGCAGATATCACAGGAAATGTAACGTGCAATAAAACAAACAGCCGACCAGCATCTCTCATTAAACAGTCAACCAGCAGAGGGAGTCGTGAGACGCTGCTCTGAGGAATTTACAGCCCTCCTTCCCTCAGATGCTTTTATTCATTAACACCTACAACAACATCGACGAGGGTGCAGACATTTGCAAGGTGACAGCAGTCATGGACTTTGAGCGCACGTGATTAAAAAGAACAAGGTAGAACGAGGTAGCAAATACAGTAGGAAATGTTTTATGTATAACATGTAAGCTGCTGCCATTTTATTCATCACGTGATCTCTTTTTCTGTTAATGATTTAGTGCAGCACCCTGAATAGCAGCATTATTACATTTCTAGTGTGATTAAGAAGAAGTGCTTGGAAATAAATAGCCTGCTGCCTAAAATTACTGCTTATGATAAAAAGATCATTTTATTGCTTTCCCGTGGAAAAGGGCTGGCAGAGTGCAGGTGAAGGCGAGCGTGAGTCACAACACACAAGCAACAGCAAGGAAACAAACACTGGAAGACGACTGTGCAGGAAACACATGCGTGAATATTAAAGCCCCGCATCAACCCGGTTTAAAGAGTCACTCATTAACCGGAGATATCGCCTTTTATATTCTTTGTCCCTGTCAAAACCCGGGTCCTACGTTACCCACAATGCAGCTAGGCAATTGCGTGGCATCACTGGAGGCACTTTATCAGAGTACACACAAAGCTTTACACAACATGGATTTACTCTTAAAGGGTTAATATCTTACAGCATTGTTTACTTCAGCTGCAAAATGACAAAATTAACCAAAATGAAAAATTACATACCTTAAGTTTTTTTTTACAGGTTTTGTACAGTCACATACTTTACAAAAATATATTTTACGTCCTGGACGAGTTCAGAAGCCAAACACGACTGTACAGTGTGCATAGTAATGAGATTCGGTATAGAAAGATCTGCAAGTATGCATGTTAGCTGAATGTAAAAACAATGACTGTGGTTTTTAAACTGATATCTTTTCTATATTCAGCTCATTTTCCTCACATTTGAGACGTAAATTGTTAAAAATAAGTTTATGTGTCATAAAAACACAAATATTAAATCTAAATCTAGATGTTAAATCTATCTGATCTACATATTTAGCTTTATACTTTACCTTTTATATATAAACATATACACCTCAAATTTGAGGAAAATGAGCTGAATAATGAAAACATACATGTTGTATATAGTACTGAATATGCAACAGAAAACTGCAGTCAAAAGTTTCACCTCCAGCGCCCCGCACAGAAGTGCATTATCTTATTCTGGAGTATTTTAGGGCAACAGTTCATGTGGTCATAAATTACATTCAGAGAAAATCCTGTGGCTTAAATATAGATAATCTGAGAGCACTTGAGTTTCTTCAAGCGAAGAAGCCGTGACAGAAAACAGCCACACACAGCAGGATGACAGCGTTGGCGTTGACCACGTTCCTCCATAGCGGCACCTCTGTGGTGTCTGTGAGCTTCCTCTGCAGCTCCTCCTCCTCCTCCGGGGTCAGCTTGACGGCTTTCGACTGCTCCAGACCGCAGAAGCACATCACTGCCTTCTTGCACAAGCCTGGTTCCTCCTCCGGTTCTGTGGTGGAAGAGACGAAGGTGATGAGGAACATCTGCTTGTGTGTTTAAACACTTGTGAAAGCTTATGTATATGTTTGTACTGAACGTCTGCCGGTTACCGTCTATGTCCATGTTGGAATCTTGGTTATCGGTCCAATTGTCCTGTTCGAGGTCCACCCTCTCCTCCGTGCAGTCCCTCAGGCTCCAGCAGAGCCGGTACAACTGTACAAAACAACACAGCACATGGGTTAAAACTAATTATTCATGAAGTTGGTTATCGCAACTAAATGAATGATTCATCCAGCCCCGTGTCACAGGGGTCACGTACGTGCTTGTCAGGGATGGGTTCTGTCATGAGAGAGACTCCCAGGATGATGATACAGGAGATAACAAACAGGATGATGGAGAAGTAGAGGTAGTGGACTCCACATATGATGGTGGGGCAGTTACTGGGGCTGACACAGCTGCCCGTCCCGAAATAAAACTCGGTGATCATCCTGGTCAGGCCGATAGCCAGTCCGATCAAGAGTCCACAGAAGGCACCCTGAGGGAATACAGAAGATTAGACTGTGATGTTTGTTTTAGGAGGACAAAGAGTCTACAGTCACGCCAGCAGCTCTGTGAGGCTGCATACAGTGGTCGAGTGGTGCTTTCAGCTACTGGAAATGTTAACACTGGCATTGCAACATGACCGCAATGACAATGCTATCATGCTGAGTGTAATATTAGCTGCTTGCCATCTTTTGTTGCTTCTATTTTGTTGGGTTTTTTTATTTTGTACTTTGGATTATCAGCTAACACTAAAGCTCACTTTTAGTTTTTAAACTGCCTGCCTTCTGCATTTGGGTCCCGTTTCTGCGACAACGTGACAAGTTCATCTTAGGCTGATGGAAATATTAGTTTTACAGGTATTTGGTCATAAATCAAATGACTGGACAAAATAAAATGACCTCATGATGGTGCCAGATGAAAAGTTAGTGGATGACCAAAATCATTACAGTCCGTCTGATAGTCGTTAAGATATTTCACTCAAAACACAAATGTCAAGTGAGTGGTGGCACGAGATGACAAGCAAAAAGATTCAGTAGACTTCTCTCTCTGGGGACCATGAATATATGAGTATTTCATGACAATCATCCAAAAATTGTTGAGGCCTTGTCAACCAACCAACCAACAAATGGATAAAAATGGAGATTGCATCTACGGTATACCAAACTATGGTACGAAGGTTGTATTTAATGTCTAAATAAAGCCATGTGATGTAATTATGTCAGGCTACAGAACCAGTCAAAGGAGCTGCATCAAGCAGAAACATACAGCAAAGATATGAAATATACATAATGCAGATTGCAAGACAGGTCATTGCAAATGTGATTACTAAGAAACCAGAGCAGGAGGAAGAAAGCAAGAGAAATGAGGCAGAAGGAGAATTAGCAGCAGCATGAGCGAGTCGTGAGTTATAAAAACCTCCGCACTGACTCGTCTGTGTGACTGTAAACCTGCTGCTAACTGACATAACATCAGTAAACATGAGAGAGTCATGTCAACACAGGGTCCGTGTTTACCACCAGGTCACAAAACATATGTCCGTGTTACTCAACCGCTTTATGGTCAGGATTACACAAGAAGACATGAAGCACTAAAAAGAGAGACCCTTGGACAGTAATTACTTAACATGTTGTCATGGACTGCATTTGACCACATAAAAGGGTCAGTTCACCATTTTCCAGACTGAAATGTCTCAACAACTATTGGATGGATCACCATGAAATCTGGTTCAGACATTTATGGTGCCGAAAGCATTAATCCAGAACGACCACTTCACTTACCTGCCATTGTTGTTTGCAAACGAACAGTCGCTTTCAATTAATGACAAGAGATTCAGTTTGGTTCCCATTAGCCTCAACTATGCTACTTTGCGCTAACATGCTAAACTAAGATGGCTAGCGTTGTAAACATTAACATCAGCACATTAGCATTGTCATTTTGAGCATATTAGCAGTACCTCACATATTGGCTTAGACCTACATATATGGAACAAGACGTAGATTACACTCAGAACTGTGTGTGTGCATAAAGAAGTGATTGATTTGGAAACTCACAGGCTCATTGACACGTTTGCAGAAGATGGCAAGCATGAAGACAGCTGCAATGGGTGGCGTGAGGTAGCTGGTGATGGACTGGATGTAGTCAAAGAGCTGACCGCTCTGGGCTGACTGCACCACCGGGATCCACGCTATGCTCACACCAATCAGGGCCAGGATAAACACTCTACACACACGTGGAGATAGCGGCAGTGAGACACATTAATTCTCATCGTCAGGAATCAAACTGAACCCTAAAAGTGTTTTACCTGCCAGCAATCATGAGTTCCCTTTCACTGGCTGTGCTGCGAACCTTCGTGTAGATGTCCATGGTGAAGAGAGTACTGGCACTGTTGAAGATGGAGGTGAGTGAGCTCATCAGAGAGGCCAGCATCACCGACAGCATAAGACCTCGCAGACCTGAAATACATAGAATAAATTACAATAATCAAAACGGTGAAAGCTGCCAGTTGAATTCTCATCGCAGAGAGACAGAGGTCTGTAGCCACGCACCGTTCGGCATGAGATCCACCACCAGTTTGGGATACGCGATGTTGGTGCAGCCCACACTGGCCCCGCAGTATTTTAGACATTCAGCCGGGTCCACACATGCCACCACATCTGGAATAAAATCAATAAGATCAGCAGGATGTAAAGAAATATTATAAATCTACGAGCTATAGAATACAACCCGCTCACCGGCATAGAGGATCCTGCTGATCATGCCAGGGAAAACCATGAGGAACATGGGCAGCAGCTTCAGGTAGCCACACAAGATACAGCCAGCCTTTACGTGAGACAAGTTCTTGGCGGAGAGGCAGCGCTGGACAATCACCTAGAGAGACACAACATGGCACAGATGGGAGACGGTGATTAGCGCCATGATACAGCCAACGGTAAATGGGATATTGGATGGATGGAAAAAATGGTTTAAGTGGGCTATTCTTTCATATTCTTTCAAATATTTGCAGAGTAAATACAACACTTAGGCCAAAGAAGCCAATCGGATATGCTCGCTGATAAGTACTCTTTCCTGTTACTGTAGCTGAACTGGGAGGGCTGGCCATAATGTGTTTATGTGTGTGCTGGATGTCAACATTTGAATAAGCATCTCATTCTTCACTGAGATCCAGCGTTAGTCTGCCTGTTAATCTTATCTCATTTCTTGGGAGTGCATTAAGGTTGAACTAAAAGCACGTCATGTCAGGTCACCTCAGACTGCATAAATGATTCTGGCAAAAACAGGCAAGATAAAGGCGCATAGATGTGTGTGCAAACACGTGGAAATCAATTCTGTATGTGTGTTTTGATAGCCATGGATTGTTGCTAGTAAAAGCTTAAAGTAACTCACCTGATCAGTGCACCAGTACCAGGTGGCCTGAATGGTGAGTCCAAAGACAAGGCCGGGCCACGGCAGGTCTCCTGTGATGGCATTCCTGAAAATATGGAAGGAGTCTGGCCGAGGCTCGAAGCAGTTCGCGCTGATGTTAGCCGTGATGTTAGGGACGGCTTGCATGTATAGATCCTGGAAGTTGTTATAGCCTCCCACCTCGTGGAAAGCTGAGGACATGTTTGCAAGTTACAGCATTAATTTGTCAAAAACAGGAAACTGCTTATAAAAAGGCAAAGGAGCACAAGGATAAAGAAGGAAACTATCGTATTACCAAAGCCCATGAGGATGAATGATCCAACAACCATGATGATGGTCTGTAAAGTGTCTGTGTAGATCACTGCAGCCAGTCCACCTGTGATACAATAATAACACAGTGAGATTGATCAGTAATCATCACTAATGTGGATTTAATGACTAAGCAGGTAAAGGCAAGTATTAGTACAAGTAAAATTGTCTGGTTAAGTTCAGAAAATTACATGACTTTACTGTAATGCAGCCTTTAAAAGAGACATATTATGATCATTTTCAGGTTCATAATTTTATTTTTGGTTACAACTAGAATAGGTTTAAAAGCTTTTAATGCTCATAAATCATATCAGTTTCTCATACTGTCCAGTGCTGCAGCTCTGTAACCCCCCTCTGACTGAAACGCTCTGTTTTAGCTCCTGTCTCTTTAAGGCCCCCCCCTCTTGAATACCCAGTCTGCTCTGATTGGTCAGCTCACACACACCCGACCCAGCACCGCTGACAACCACAGAGCAGCTGTGCTAAATTAATTCGTATGTGCCAAGCTAAGTTATGCAAATGTGTGACATGGTGACATAGTGTGATGTCACAAAGTCACAGAATTAAAGGCGGGACTGCTGACGAGGCGTTTCAGGAGTGGTGTTTTCTGTGGGAGAGAGGAGCTTCTGTTGGCGTGGACTTTCTAACTTTCAAGACCTTTTACATGCACAAGAACATATATAACACACTGAAGGAAAATATGTCTCCTTTAAAACCAGGAAGTGACAACACTTATGATACAACAAAATCCAAAATCTAGATGATATATGGTCTCGAATCAATATATTGCTTGAACTGAACTTATTGGAGAGAATAAAATCAATTAGACTTGATTGTATTCATTACACCAAATTAGATATTTGGTGCTAAGTTTGTTGTGTAAGTGCTCTTGCACAGCTCATCCTGCAAAGATAAAGTTCAGGTGAGGATGTATTGTTGCAAAAGCAGCAGAAGGCCAATTCCTGCTTATCGCAGTCCACGGGTAATTAACCAGAATAACTCACCACAGATAAACTAGCCAGGCGGTGCGAGTGTGTGTGTGTCTACACGTCTACGTATGGCCTTGAGAAGACTTTACCCCCAGCCATGGTGCCATTCACACCGTAAAGAAGATAAGACTTCTAGCTGAAGAGTGATCAGCAATTTCAGTGAAAAAGGAAGCGAGTGCATCCTGCGGACGGACCTGTGACAGTGTACAGCGCAGTGATCGATAGCAGCATGATAACAGCCAGGTAGATGTTCAAGCCGAGAGCCTGGTTGATAAAAATGGCGCCAGAGAACATGTCTGCCTGAGTGGAGGGGAGAGAAGGAAACACTTTATTTCAGTTAATAACACACCATACTGGTACAATGATGATGATGTCACTGGATGTCACTGAGGGTTGAGCTGTGGTGTCGCTGTGACTTACTGAGATCTTGGTGAAAACGTAGAGGAAGAGGGAGAGCACAGAGAGGTAGATGCGAATACGCTGTCCTCCAAACCTCTTCTTCAGGTACTCAGGCATGGTGACGACCTAAACCAATCAATAATAAATGAGATTTTTTATTTATGGTTGTTTGAATGACCTCTAACATCTACTTTTGCTGGGAAAGTAAATCATGTATTGCAGCAAACACCCTATCATTCTGCCTTTACAGATACATAAGAACTTGATGATTAAACTGAACATTAAGAAACAAGTTTACAGTGGTAATAAGTGCACATGTGGATAGGTGAAATGAATATGTGTATCTTTAAAGGTGCATTATATAGTTTTGGTGGAGACATTTTAATCAGAAGAGAAAGATCCTTATTGATTTTTTTCTGCCTAGATAAACTAAATAAACAAACTGACCTTCAGGGACAACACAATTTCATACTGCTTTGCTTTTATATGTGGTGGACCCTGCCACCTTTCTAGCTTCAAACAGTGTTCTGGGGACCTTATTTTCCTCTGAGAATAGCTTGTTCATACAGTTATGGAAATGTGTATTGTAAATATAAAAATTCTTGAATTTGAATTACTTCTCCAACACAACACAGTGCCCCTTTAAAGGTGTTATTGTAGGAAATGGCCTGAAGTTAAAGACAGCTCCAAACAACGTATTTTAACTTACTCAGTAAATTGAAGATTTATTTTAGTCAAACTTGCCTCTCATTTTCCGGTATATTTAATTGATGAACAGTATTTTTTCTATTATATTTTTTGTTTTACATTTTGTGAGTTTATTTAGTTATTTATTAGACGAAGAAACAAAATGGCTGCTTCTATATGTCACTACAGGAGCTATCAGATTATCACCTCTTGAGGTACAAAGTGGTATTATGAGACAGGACAGGGTGGAGCTAGCTGGGTAGCATGCTAACTTCAGTAGACATCAGAGTACAAAGCTGTCCTTGACATAACATCATCACTGTTTTAAAATTATTATTATTTTTTTTTATGTTTTAATCTTAAATTCAGGCCATATCTTGTGTTTCGCACATCCAACATGTGGCCTGTGTGTTCTGTTTACCCCGGCTTTGATGTAGATGGGCACAAACATCCACCCCAGAATGACGACCACTATAAGAGCCTGAAACACACAAACAAACAGGAACACAACCTTTAATTAATCAATGCCACCATTTACTCAAAATGTTCCTATGTAAATTAAAGTAACTTCTGTTGTTGTCCTGTTGCCATTCATTCCTAATCTGTGGATTTATCAGCTCACCTGTATCTATGTCACAGGTTAGACATACATTTGTGTAAGAAGTGATAAAGGTGTAATCAGCACATCACACAGCTACTCACATTCCATTCAAATCCACCGATGGCGATCCCTCCAGCTGCAGCAGTCCCTGCGATTCCCACAAAGTGGCCGCTGCCAATGTTGCTGGCAAAGAGCGATGCTCCGATCTGGAGTTCATAGTCACATTTAAAAACAATGATACATAATGCTTTATTTAAATTTTTTTTTTGGACTGCATCTGATACCAGATATCAGGGGAGAGCAATTCAATTGCACTGAACCCTCTAGCTGACTCTGCTTTTTCCGTTATGTCACATAGTCACGTATGTCCCACAATAGATGATTAATAAAGGATTTACACACCTAATTGCTTTAATAAAACCTGAGGTTACACAAAGTGCTCCCTTTATCACACACAGCATCGTGTTTTATATTAGCAATTAAAAAATAACAATAAAAACTTATCAGCTGCCATAATACCTCCCCTATCTGTAAGATTAGAAGATTAAGATGGAGCTCAGAGAGTTTCTTTCATGTTTATTAAAGCTGCCTCATTGCCGGCAACAAGACACCCACCGGCCACCACACCATACTCCTGCCTGCGAGGAAGAAGCCACCGACAGTGGCTCGGTTGGTGCGGACCATAGCCTGCAACAAGAGAAGGGCATGTTTTAGAAAATTCATGAACAGAAAAAGATTATTTCACCAGTTTGTGCGCTCTTGTTAAAGGTGTTAAAGGTGCATTATGTAGTTTTCGGGAAGACATTTTCAACAGAAGAGGAACCGCTTCATTGACTGATTATTTGTGCCCAAACAAACTAAATAAACAAACTCTTAATTTTTCATGACTGAATAAACTGAATAAACAAGCTGACCTTAAAGGACAACACAGTTTCATACTGTTTTACTTTGTTTACATTTGGCAGACCCTGCCAACGATTAGTCAGTTAATTTATTTTGATAATAGATGAATCTTTTCATCATTTTTCAAGCAAAAATTGTCAAACAATTGCTGTGTCAGGCTTTTCAGATATAAGATTCTGCTGCTTTTCTTTGGTATGAAAAGTTGTTGGGTTTTGGCCGGTTGGTTGGACAAAAGAAGCCATTTCAAGACGTCCTTTGGGCTCTGTGGAACTGAGATTACAATTTTCCACAATTTCTTTTTGTCATTTTAGAGACTAAACAATATCAACAGATTCAGCAATAATGTATCATTAGTTGCAGCCCTGTTCAGCAAAATCACTGTAACACCTCTGCTCATAAAGTGCGTTCTGAATCGTAAACGTTCTCTGATCTGCTATAAAACGATTGTGGACACGTTGTTGAGTAAGATGCTGTGATTGCTCGGTGTAATCATTCACTCCGAAGTGCTGTTGTAAAGATACACGAAGCATTGTTGTAACAATTGTGGCTAAAACTGAGATTCCTCTTATCAGCATTTAAATCATTTTCACATTCTTTCCTGGTTCAATAAAGACAGAATTTATTTTATTTTCTCATATTAAAGTAAAACAGACCAGAACTCCCACCACTATGAAACTGGAGTTAAATATTCAGGGGGAAGAAGGGTTTAACTGAAAAGTCAACTGACTCCTGAACAACTCACCCATACTCCCACACCAAGGACCACCAGGAAGTAAATCACAATAACAGAGATATCTGCTGCATTGTTGAGGACCACGGTCGGGGTGTTTCTCGCATCGCTCCTTACTAAGGAGAATCCAAAATAATCTCCAGACATTTTGCTGAGAAGTGTCGCCTGAGTCGCTCCTCTCTCTGACTGAAGCACCTGCACGGATACTTATGCACCTGTTGGTGGAGGTGTGTTTATGTACGTGTGTGAGAGAGAGATAGTGTGGGAAAACATGGGGGGCTGGGAGGAGGAGAAAGACAGAGAGAGTGTGTTTATCTAATAAACGATCAGATACTCTGTGTGGTTGAAAGTGCACAAATAAACCTTGCTGATACACTGTGGATATGAAAATAAATGTTGTTCATGAGCAAATGTTTAAATGAGTAAGCTTTTAGCAAATAATGTTGTTAATGATCAACCTACAAGGAAATATCAAGTGTTAAGTGTTCCTTAAAAACCAAGAAACTCCATCTGCAGTACGACAAAAAGTCAATTTAATTCAATTCAATTCAATTCAGTTCCAGAGCTGGAAAAAGTACTCTAGTACTTTATTAAAAGTATCAATAATGAGTGTAAAAATCCTGTTTTAGAAAATGTCAAATAAATGTAGTGGATTAAAATGAACTATATTTACCTTTGAATTGTAGTGAAGTATGAAGTGGCAGAAGATGGAAATACTCAAGTAAAGTACAAATACCTCAAACTTATATATATCTTTTAAAAAAAAAGTGTAACACTTGAGTAAATTAACGAAGATATTTTCCACCACTCTTCATTTCATTTCAGTTCAAGCACATACGAAGACAGATAACACTTTCCAAAGAAATAATTAGCCTAAACCAGTGTTTTTAACAGAGCTCTTTAAAGGGGCTAAACCTGTGGACTATTTGTTTAAGCTGTTTGAAGGGGCAATATGTATGTTGTGTGAAAATGTTAATTTGTTTTAATAAATGTGATTAAATGGCAGTTTTAGGAATATCTAGCCGTCTGCAGTTACTCTAGTGATATGCTGCCCCTTTTTGTTTTGTGTATGAATTTGACATGTGGACAATTCTTACATATTGCACCTTTAAAAGTCATTTTGTTTTGTTTTTTAATCGATATAAAAGAAAAGATTTTGGTATTTTTTCAGATACTATGTTCTAAAGCACAACTAAGCAGCTGCCTCTTGACTGAAATGAGACTGGGTTACTGTATATTAACCAATAAAAGGTCTGTTACATAGTCCTCTTTTGCCCCCTCACACTGACTTTGACACCTCGGTCAATAAGTAAAGCAGGACTACAGGATATGTACAGCTGCTGATCACATATTTCACTGATATTTTAAGTGTTAGAGAAAACTTTTGGCTATTTGTGTTTACACAACAGCACAGCAGCCCAGGCACAAATGACTAACTGTAAATTATTATTGATCTCGTAAAATGTTTGAGGCCTTGATCTCTAAACAGGTCTGACTATCAACGAGGAAATACTTTCTTATTTACTGTAAGACAACTAAAAGGTGCTTAACCCCGACTTCACCCTGCCCACAGTGAGCACTAGATGTTGACTGTGTGTGTTAATTATTAGTCTAAAGGCCAATGTTTGAAGGAAGGCACAACAGAGACTGGAAACTTAACCATCATCATTTACTACAGTTATCATCATGTTATATGCCTCTCAGAGGAGTGTGTGTATGATTCCTGAGAAAACAATCAAATGTACTATGAGCAACCACTAGGTGTCTCTGCAGGATATTAAAACTGGCATCATTCAGGCGTCTAGAGCCCATTTCAGTGAGTTGCAGATATTTAAGGGTGTGGTGTTCACCTTGTATACATTTTTAAGAATACATTTTATTCCCTGTGGTGGAAAGCAAGAGGAAGGAGGACCTAAGGTAAACACCTAAGGTGTTTTACTTGAGTATTTCCATTTACGCTTCTTTATACTTCAAGTCCCCTACATGTGGGTGAGACATGTGGTACTTTTTACTCCATTAGCTGCATTTATTTGATCATTTTTGGTACTTTGCAGATTCAGAGAGGTAATACAAAATAAAATAGACAAAAAAAATATAATATACTATTATAGTTTCAGGTTATTGCTGATGAACAAGTTAATGATTTTAACTCGACATCCTGGGCATAAGCATTCTTTTATGGTGCTCATATTTCTGTTAATGTAATTATTTCAGATGTTTGCTGCCATTGAACAAGATCAGCGGCAGGTAAGGTAATGATTTCAACTCAAATGCATTATTGTATAGTGCTCTTATAAATAATTACAATGTCTGGATTATGGTCATGTGTTTTAAAAATGTTACTATGCACATGATGGAATACAATTAAAGATCTGTTGGGGATTTAAAATTTGATGTGGTGCCATAATTAAACCCAATAGCATTCTTAATATTGATTAACAAGAACATTTAAGAAATTAGCATTTTATGTCAAAAAGGTTGCCAACCCTTAATCCTGATAATTTCGTGAATGGGATCACTTTGGGGGAACACTGTCATTGCACTGTGAACTCTTACAATCCAGCAGATGGCGGCAATGCAACAGTTATGGATTTCAACTGCCATAAAACTCAACAGAAGACTCAGCAAAGACCTGTGGAGGGCAGCAATCTGCCTTTGCTGCATCTAATAATCTACTTCACCTGCAAGAATTTGATATTTTTCATGTGATGTCCTTGCGTCAGATTGTCAGATGTCTCCCCACTGGCAGTCAGTACATCCTTTCCTCTGGGGATACATGGAGGGTTGGACTACCCATCTGAAAGCAGGATACTCACCAACAATTTGACAATGTATGCATGTGCATGTGGTGAGTTTTCAAGTGCTTTTGGTTGATTCAATTGAAAACAAGCATCCAAATGCTTGCAGGCTGTTTGGACCTTGATCACCGCTGCTTGCAGCTATAATAAATGCATTATTCTGAAACGTGCCAGTCTGCTCAGTGAGTATTTTTACACTCTTTATGCCAATACTTTCTATACTGACATATACTTAGAAGATCTGAGTACGTCTTCCACCACGAACCATACAACAGTGTCAAAGCTCACACATGGTCCATCCACAGAGGTGTCTTCACTTGTTGCCTGATCATATTATCTGTGTGGACAGACTGTGTTTGATTGACACTCCCCCTCATTCTCCTGTTTGCTGCGTTCAATGTTTCAATAATATGTAGAACGCCGACTGGTCAAAGGAACATTATGTAACTTTTTGACCTTAAAGTATCAGCTTCAGAATGATGTTGATGGTGCAGTGTCTTGTAACAGGGTGAATGGTGTCTCTGTCTCAGCCACTCCGCCCTCCATCACTTGTGTCTGCACTATGTAACTTCAGTGAAAGGGTAGGATCACAGCGTGACATACATGTTTACTTCAAGATACAAGCTTTCAACACATTACATTGTTATGACGTAATGAGTTTTGTTTGTAGTTAGCACCTACATTACATCTGACAAATTGTTACAGACCTGTGGTTTGTATTTACCATAGTGGTCTTGGACTGGGGGGCACAAAATGCCAGTTTCTACATAACGTTGCTTTCACTGTTTCTGTAGATTCTGCACAGGCTAGCTTAGCTTAGGTCAGTCACATGATTGCTCATGATTGCATGAGGAATCATGGGTTGACTATTATTGGTGTTTTCATGTAAATTAAATGGGTTTTTTTTGTTTGTTTTTACAAATTAATATTTGGTGGATATATATGCATATTTTGGATTAATGTTATTGATGTGTATAATCAGACATTATTTAATTTTCACAAGTTTAACACAATCAACAACAACAACAAAACACTATACATATTTTATCAGCACTAATGGTTGGTTAATGGATGATGGTTACAGATTCAACACAGATTCAAACACCCATTTATGGTTTGTAACCCAACAACAGCTGCGCATTTATAAGCTAAGCAACAATGGCCATATACTGTAGTAAATGCATCTTTAAAATGTGAAATACCCTAATTGTAACCTTCTGTAATTAAGAGAGTTGAGCCCCATTATCAAATCGCCAGTGATTTGTCTATTGCAGGCTGCTGTATTAAATTGCATTAGGTGTACCTAATGATCTTATAACTCAGCGCAGACGATGTGTCCAAATCTGAGTTAACTTGCTTTACTCTTGGCAGATGTAGTAGAAACCTTACTGTTCTCACACTATCTTAATTTGAACCACATTTCTTGCACCAGCCTTTAACTTTAACCGTGTAGGTCTCAGTGTTTCTTGACTTCTTCGACCCAGTGGACTGCTGCCTGCAGCTTTATTCATCATGATGCTGACATCCATGTCCAAGGTTGTAGTGCCCTGTCACAGCTGATGACGTGGAGAAGAGAGGAGCACACAGGAGAGGAGGCAGAGAAACTAGAATTAATTAAAGAATTTCTGTCAAAAAAATGCAAATATTGTCTTTTTCAGGCCTGCTGAAGTCCGATAATGTAAGATACTGATGAATTTGTATGTAAAATGATAATAGTTTGCATCTTAAGAGTAAATCTAATAAAGTGCTCTATAATTCAGTCATTATGAACAGTGGAAAACGGTGTGTATTATCCCCAAATCTGGAGGGGAGGGCACAGCAGGCATCACATCAAATTATGGAGGGTAAACAGGGAGCCGAAGCGTAAACATATGATCTGTGTTGCGTCAATGTTCCACATCAAAAAGGCTGAATAAAGATGCCAAGCCATTAGAGTGACCGCCTCAGCCGTTGACTGAAATGTGACAGCTCGGAGGGTGTGGAGAGGAGGAGAAGTGTAAGTGAGTGAGATGGGGGAGTTATCAGACTGGTACTGTTACAAATGGCTGCTTGAAATCTCTAAATGGGGACAATCAATATTCACTTGAATGAGAATCAATCTCTGGAATGAGGCCAGTGCTCTGTGGGGATTAAGGCTCGGTCACACCCGCTGATTTCAGTTCTGATTTCAACCCCAAGAGGAGACTCTGGCCTTCTGATGGCTCCACACAGGTCAAGATTTTCTCAGATGGGTTTGGTTTTTGTGTGAATTGTGAGCATAACCCTTGCAAGAACCAGTCGGTGTTTAAAACACAAACACACCACAGGGCCGATCACATCGCAGGGCAGCAAGACCACAAACAAACGCTGCTGATTAGTGCAAGAAATTGATCTCCTGCAGATGTCCCTTCCCCACACACAGAAGCATACATAGTGTCAGTTTGTCTGGCAGACTGAGCAGTGATTAAGTGCCCTGAGGTCAAAACAGACACAGTTGTGTCTTATGTACTTTTCCTTGTGTCTACACATTCAGGAATCTCTGGCAGAGGGGCCCATGTACTGAAGCAGGGAAACAGACCCGTAGGCCTGGCCTCAAAAAAACAGACTTATGAATAGTATTTGTCTTGTGACATCAGGGGTAAGTGCTTCACATTGTGCTTTGTCCAAATTTCCGTGACAAATTAAATTTAGTTTAAAATAAATCAATACTATAATAATAATCTCAGATTTGTATTGAAATTAGTTAGAATTTAGTCATTTTCTTATATTCATATTTGTCTTGTTTTACTTTCCACTTCCTGTCTTTGTCTTTTTTCCCGCCCTTTTCCCTGCTCACCTGTGTTCCATTAGTTATCAGTCCCTGTACATTTGGTGCTGCATTCACATGCTCCTCAGATGGTCCCATTTCCTGAGTTGGGAAGTCGTTCTTACGACTTCGGTGCGTTCAAGTGCATCATGTCAGAATGGGGGAGCAACATGCACACCAAAAGGAAGTTGTTTCGTATTTTCTCACTCAGAGTGTTTAAACAACACATTGATATCTGCTTCCAGTATTTGAGTGACAAGGAAGAGCAAAGTAAACGATACATTAACTATACAAATCAAGACTTTGGTAAAACTGTCTTACTATCAACCCAATAATGACTTCGTCCACCGTGTTTCAGCGTCATTCGACATCAACTCAGCAACCTGTGCACCAAAATTTCCCCTGACTTTCCGAGTTGTTGTTTCGAGTTGAGAGGGCATTGAACGCACAGTTCAAGTCTCGTCGTTGGATGCTGATCATGGAAAAACCTCTTAAGCAGGTTTCTAAAAATCCACTTTGTAACTAACACACCTGTGATCCATAAATCTTAAATCAACTTAAATTCAGATCACCTGCCTTGTGATTCCCCCTTTACATAAGCCAAGCACAAATGAGGGTTTAGTCAGGAATAGCCATGGACTAGACGAGAAAATGAACTTCTTGGAAGACAAACTCACAGTGATGTTAGAGGGGATGAAACCCAGGTCAAACTTATTATTCAGTGGACTAAATAGACCCTTTTCACAGCAGACATTTTGACTAATCAAAGAAGGAAAAGCACCAGTGCAACCAATAACGTTACCTATGGCTCCATTCCAGCGAGTGAGCATGCAACAATACCAAAGACCTTGAACTAGCTAATCTAAATGGAATGCAGCCATCATTTACTTATAAATTCTACCTGTGTTTTTCCTGTCAAAGTCAAAATGTCTGCCATGAAAAGATCGAGCCAAACACAGCTTGGCAGTGTGCGCTGGCTGCTGCAGATTTGTTCATAAAGATCATACAGAGTTCACAACTGCCTCGGACGTACTTGTGTGTGAAGCTGCACGTAATCTGATATATTGCCTCCAGTGGCTAGGTTGCATTGTGGGTAATGTAAGTTATGAAAAGAAAGAAGCATGCATGGAATAAAAAAGTCGATCTCTCTGGTTCTGCTGTGTAGATTTTGATCATTTGTGTTTAAACTGTTCATAATGAGGAGGAGTAAATTGGTGGAGTTACCCTTTAAATCAAATCTTGACTTTGTTTGGAGATACATGTCAAAGTAAGGCTCTATGAATAACTACGTTTATGTGATTTTCTGCTTAAGATCAAACTTGATCATGAGTCTGTTTCTTAATGAGGCCCCAGGGCACAAAGATACCAAATTAACACGATCATTTTCACGCTATCCAAGTTTCCTTGTTTGCCTCTCTGATGTTCCATCTTGGGATTGCACTGTTGTTTACCCGGCTCTCGAATCCTGAATGTCAGAGCATCCAACCGTCATCACACGAACACCTGTTTTCTGTAGCTGCAGGGTCCTGCTATTTGTGTATGCTGGCTCACTGTCACACTGCAACGGCTTACTAGGACACCTGAAGAAGCTAGACCGACAAGTCAAAATGGCTGCTTTTTCCTGTGAAAAACAAATAAATAAATAAATAAACAGAGTACTTTTAGCCTAAGACCATATTGTGTTTCAGCTTTATCTGTTAATCTGCAGCTGGAGGTAAGTGTGTTTAGGGTTTCACCATTTAAAAAAAAAGAAAAAGAAATTATAATAAAGTCTCAGTTCACATACTGAATTAAGAAATACCACTTTCATAAAAGCAGACGCAATCAATTGGCTAAATGATCGCTCTTATCTACTGTGCAGTCAATAAAGAAGGATGTGACAGAATTACCACCATAATTCATGTGCATTAGTTCAAGTTGTAATCACAACACCATCTCTTGGCATGGCTCCATATTCAGTCACAGAGGGCCATTGTAGACACAAGTCAGGACATAGACTATGGGGCTTTCACCCAGGGAGCTGTCACACAGGGAATAGACAACATGGGTAAAGGAAGAGCTTCAGGGTGATCAGCTGCACACGGGCCCTGGGGCAGTCATTGTAGGTGAGGCTCACATGTATGACACAATCACATTTCCCCCTGCCCGTGATCACACTGAGGCTCACGTGAGCAGAACTGTGGGAGCTGGGACGAGGCGTCTAACTTCTATCTTTAGCTTCTTCGTCAGCTGATAGCCACCCATCTTCAACAGTGAGGGCAACAGAAAAGGAGGGAAACGACGCCTTAGGTCAGTGGTTCTGGGGCCTTCTTCACAGCAGTCATTTTGACATGTAAGTCAGTAAAGGTATTTTCCACCTGTGCTTACCCTGCTATGCAAAGTCAAAATCTAAAAATAACATGTTAAGTATTTTATATGTTAAGTACAAGATGCACAGTTTAACTTCCCAGTTTAATTTCAACAACAGAAATGAATGAAAAGGTGAAATAAGCAAAAAGTTAACGTTCTTGAACATGTTATTTCAATAACATTCAACTGGCCTGTTTTCCTGTAACAATTATTGCAGTGAATGGGTATGCATCACAAGAAAAATACTGTGCACAGTCACAAAGAAAAACCCTCACTCACTCTGCCTCACTTATGTATAAAGCCATACAAGAGTCCCCTGAGGAAGTGTTAGCCACCAGGTGGCACAGTAGCACAACACAGCAGAAATGGTGCATCACTTAGATATGAGGGAGAAGAAAGTGGCAGAAATGAGATTGATTGTTGTCTATATTTCCAAATTGTGCCCTTATTCTGTGGGCTATACATACTTCTGTGTATTTAAATGGTAGTTTTAGGCTATTTTTCAGCTGTATGTCATTATTAGCCAGTGAGTTGATATCCCAGTTAACATATTTCTTATCATCGGTGGCTGTGTTGATTGGTGTGAACCGCTGAGTGTGTAGGCAGTCCATTTAAACACCATATCATGGTGTGAAAACAGCTAAACAGATACCTTTTCTGCCCTGAAAACCATGTACCTACTCCAAACAGCAGATGGAGCCAGTGAGCCCAGCCAGTGAGAGGGTGTGGTTTGTAGCTGTAATGTTGCTATGCTAACCAGTTATCGACCCAGCTGTGATTATTACTGCGTATGACTTCAGCAGTCGGTCTCAAAAGTGTCCAGTGAGTCCAGTTTAAAAAAACAGGGATTTTGTTCTGCTTGCTCCTGTTTTGTTGCTAAAAGGGAAATAGATTTCTAGCAAGTAGAAAGAAGAAGAAGAAGAAGAAGTTGAAGGACATCTTGCTTCCAACCGTCAACAAACATGGCGTCACTGAATGTCACTTAGAAGATGCTAATGCTAATGTTCACAGAAAGGACATGAATGAAATAGAGATTAAAGTATCTGCAGTCTGTTTGTAGCTATGGGCAAGCTAGCTATAAAAGAAGTTACAGTAAGGTAAGATTTCTGCTTAACTGAAAGTAGTCTCAACATCTTTACTTAACAACTAAACTGACTAGCTAAAACAAAACAAAACTAACTTCTTTAACTCGTTAAAAAGCAGGGTAAAATCCCAGCTAAACTTACAGTGCCACTATTCAGCCAAAAATCTATGCTAGCTGGCTAGCAAACACTAAATGTGTGTCTTTAGCCAGTTGCTAATCTTGCCCATCTGCTGTTTCCTTGTTGGCATGGAGGTTAGCATAGATTTAATCAGAACTGCTTCCTGTAAACAAGTGCTCATGTTACACATTAGATTCAAAGCTAATAGGAGAATATAAGCAATATTAGTAAGAATGGGTAAAGTCACCACCTGCTTGGGTAAATATTGAACAAAAATCAGTGTCAGATCTGCCCATAAAGCAATATTTATATTCCTCAGATATCAAGACACTGAAAAAACAGACAAGAAACCCTTTTGTAAAAAATACAATATCAGTATGGTATGCAGCACATAACTTTGTTGATGAAACAATAACTTTGTCACAATTTACTCCTATCTGGGGCAACAGACAATTCAAACCTGGTAGATTGGATGGGGGATTCAAATTATGGGCAGAGAAAGGAATTGGGACGGTTTCGGACCTTTATTTTGAAGGTACCCTTCTCAGTTTTGATCAACTTTGTCATAAGTATGGAGTTCCTCAAAAACATTTTTTCAAATATTTGCAATTAAGAAGTTTTGTAGCATCAAAATATAAGACATTTATGGCCACACCCCCACTATCGATTATTGAGGAAACGGTGATTAATAATTTGAATGGTAAAAAACACATATCTAGATTCTATAACCTTTTAGCGGAGTACTCAACAGAATCAGCATCAGATAAATTAAATGCTTGGAGAACAGACACACAAGAAAATATTAGTGAAGAAGATTGGGGAAGAGCATGTTTAAAAGCGCAAAAGAATTCAATTAACACAAGATTAAAATTGATTCAGTATAAGTGGTTAATGCGTGTTTATATAACCCCTGTAAAACTTCACCATATCTCCCCTAACATCCCTGATGTTTGTGTTAAATGTCTGACTGAAAAGGGAACTTTGATTCACTGCCTATGGGAATGCTCTAAGATTTTGGTATTTTGGGAAAATGTAGTTAAATGTTTATCACGGATGGTTAAGTGTAACATTCCTTTAACATCAACAATCTGTATACTTGGAATATACCCCAAGGACTTCATCAGAACAACGAAACAATCGAAAATGATTGACTTTGGACTACTCCATGCAAGGAGAGTGATTGCACTATATTGGAAAAATGTAGAACCACCATCACTGGCAATATGGAAGAAGGAGTTGATGACTTGTCTTGGACTGGAGAGATTGACATACATTGTTAAAGGTAAACAAGAGGAGTTTGCTTGTATTTGGGAATCATTTATGTCATTCCTGACCAATGAAACGGATAACACTGACTGAATAACAGGTTATGATATGATCCTGCCCCCCCCTTTTTTTTTTTTTTTTTTTTTTTTTTTTTTTTTTTTTTTTGTATTCATTTATTTATTTATTTTTTGCTCCATCTTATTCTTTTATTTTACTCATTTAGTTTTTCTGTTGTCACTGTCCTTTTATTTATTCTTTTTCTTTGTCTGTGTGAATGAGTGGCTGTTCGAGGGGATATAAATGAAAATGTTTGTATATTCGTTTGATATACACTTGAAACTTCAATAAAAAATATTGTTAAAAAAAAAAAAAAAAAGAATGGGTAAAGTAAACCTCCCACCCAGGGTACAAAACAAATATTTTTGTCCACCTGCCAAAGTTGAATGAATGTTGGAATTTACTAGCAACTCCATAGAAAACCATTGATTGGCTGGTGAGTGAAGTAAATCTACTAGTCACCTGCACATTTACCAGCATCTGGTTGGTGGCTAATTTTGTGCCCTGCTTCCATCCCAGACAGGAGGATCATTTACTGCCTTACCTGTCAGAGCGTGAAAGAGCACTCCTGGTAAGTCAATGTCATTCAGTCTGGAATAACATTCATGATTTTTTTTTTTTTTTAACTCCAGGTACTTTTTCTTTCCCTTTCTTTGTTTTTTTGTGAGAAATATCACTTTGAAACAACCTCTGAAACTAAGGCAGTGATTTTTTTTATTTTATTACCAACTGTGACAGCGTCAGCTGGTATAGTTTTCACCTCTTGAGTCTGTGTGTGTTTGTGTGTGTGTGTGTGTGTCTGTGTCAGTGTTAGTGGCAAACTGTGGAGACACTTTTTGTAGTGGTGACAACCACAGAAGTGGTTTTGAGTGTTGTGCCAGGTGTTTATATTTCTGTCTGTCTGTGGACAGATTTTTGTCAGCACGTTAGCATCTCATCCAAGATGCAGTCAGGAAAGTGCAGGTGTGTAGTAGAGATCAAAATGAAGGCCATATTAAAAGATAGGTGGTGTTCGAGCAAGGGAGCTGGAAGTACACACGCTTTAAGCCCTTGGCTCACATTCTACTTCCTTGAGACATCTATTATAGTCGAAAGTACCTCAGAAGCAGTTTTGAGTACGTTTATCAGCACTTAGTACTCATGTGGCCTAATGAGTAATGACTACTGAGTGGCTGGTGTGATCCCATCGCAAGATGCTGTCTAATTCTCAGGCCTAAAATGTATCTGTTGGTGAATGTATGTTATTTGTGTATAGAGATCTCCTCATGTAACAAGTAGGGTGTATGCTCATGATTCAGCTTTATGTGTATGTGTATGCAAACAAAATCAAGCTCTTTAGTCTCCATGTTTTTCTCCATCAATATGTAGCTCTGTTGTTTGAAGTTAATCAATCTTTTTACTTGCATTGTAAGACATCAGTGTTCAACTGAGCCTATCCCATTTGCTGAACATGCAGACTGAGCATACCAAAACATTAGATCAATATTATTAACAATGACATGTTGTTCAAAGGTTTCATGCCACAATCTGATCAATGCTGATCTCTGGATTTCAACAAAACATCCATTATAGATTCTCTAGTATGTTTCTCTGAGGAAAACTTGATTGTGAGCTGCAGTAGGGTTTTGTTGCTTGTGATGAGAGAGGCCTGAAACATGATAATAATAATAATACAACTCACAGGATATGTAGAGATACATGTTTTTACTTGTATTCATCTGAGGAGTACACAGTCATAATTTCAAACAAATATAATCATGATTAGAACAAAGAATATTATATTTCCTTAGAATAATTCATCATCTTATTTCACCATCGAACCGGAAAAGCGACTTCTGAATAGGAAGTTAATCAACTCAGTTGAATCTGTAATATATTAACGCATGTGTTTAAGAGGCCCTGCTGCACTCCTGACCCGCCTTATTATTCCCAGTCTCTGTGGATTGTCTGTGTACCCTGCTGCCATCAAGTACCCATCAATGAAAGCAGCAGACTTTACATGGCATCTTAATTATAATTTTTCGAGAGCCCAAAAATCCAATCAGTTCCTATAATCAGTACTACTGCCTGACCCCGTGTTTGCCATGTATCAATTAGTGGCAGTTTGATTAAACACAAAATTAAATAGGAACATGCACCATATGTGGACAATATCACACAAACTAGATTCATAAGAATAGATAATAATGCAGGAGCCATTTTAAGGTCCTTGACATGTTAGTTAATGTTGCGCTTTAGTGATGCATACAGCAAGACAAATGGGTCTTTTTCCCAGCAGACGTTTTGACTTGTTGTAGCAGGAAAAGCACAGGTGGAACTAATACTGTTAAAAACAGCTTTACAATGGTGTCCTCGTGAGCCAAGCCATGAGTTGAGCGTGGTCAATAGCTGGACTCCACCGCCTCCACCGACATCATTAATATTATTAGTTACAGCTGTGCTTTTCCGAGTATGATATGTAAAAAAGGTCTGTTTGCAGTCAGTTGTAGAACAGCTGGCACACAGTGAACATTGAGGCCCCTGTAGGACTGGGACAGTGGGGCAGTAATCCTTAATTAATTGATTAAAAAATGATCAATTCATTGTTTGTTGTATAAAGTGACAAAAGACAGTGAAAAAAAAAACAGTCACAGTTTCCTCAAGTCCAATAGGGCATCATCAGTTGCTTGTGTTGTCTAACGAGAAGTACAAAAATAAAATTCATTTTTGTTTAGTATCACATAAGACTAAGAAATGCAGCTTATCCTCTCAACTGAGAAGCTGAATGTTTGGCATTTTTACTTAAAAATGACTTCAGATTTGACTCAACAACCCCTATTAGTTTGAAAGTAACTTTTCAATAAGGAGAAATTAAAAAGGAAATTATAGTATAATCTGACTGGACTGTTATATTTTGGAGCATGAACTGATCTCCGACCTGAGTAGGGCTTGTGGGAGCTGTGGATCAGGGTTAGTAAGGTACCTCAAAACTGTAGTTAGTTAAATTTACTTTGTGACATTCACCTTTTGTAGTAAGCTTTTATTAAAACAATGAAACTATACATTTTTGATTATCCCCTGGTCTCTGTGTTTTGCTGCTTAGAACTTCCAAAGCAAGAAACAACTTGTGAATTATTGAAAAATACAGAGAAAGGACTGCAGTAAAACCAGGTTGGGCCTTGATACATGGAAAAATACCAGATGGTAGTAATAAAGTAGCCGTGACATTTTCTTAGACTAAGGTTTTAGTACTCAGGATTTAGGGTTTTGATAAAGAAAATAAGCTCTGCTGGACAAACAAAGATTTCATATATTTTGCTTAATCTTAATTAGTATTTCAAAAACATTGTAATGGAAGAACAAAATGTTCTTTGGGCATATTTGGGCATGTTTAACCACGTCTATTATTTTAAAACAGAAAGTAATATCTGGGGAAAAATATCTGACCTAATTTACAAGTCTTGTCTTACACTGTGAATGTGTCAAAAGCAGAAAAGAAATGGAAACAGCAAGGAAATAAAATGTATAATGTTTTCGAGTGGGCATCTGTAGTAAATGCAATTTCTATTATTATCAGAAGAGGATAAATCAAGGCTCGAATGATCAAAAAGGTTAGGTTAGATCATGGTAGTGATAAAGCATTAGGGGCATTTTTAGACTCCCATAATAAAGTATGGCGGGAGGGCAGGTTGCCCAGAAGCTGGAAGCCAGTAAGCCTATTAATTATAGGTGGATTGCTTCTCTGAAATCATATCTTTGTGATCTTTGTGAAGTAATGGAACATATGACAACTAAAGGACTTCCAGAGGCTGGAAATGAATCATGTCTTTTAAGTGGGGTCATGGAATGGAGGGTCGCCATGGAAATAGAGATAAATAATAGACAAATTGGGAAATGGTTGCAGCTTCATTCTTGATGTTAATAAAAATCATTCTTTAATATATGAGGGTTAATTATTTATCAAAAGGAAGGGATTCACAATTTATTAGTTAAGTTATTTACAAGTTATTGCATTTACCCTGTTCTCAATGTTCAGGAGAGAGTATGTATGAATATTCTCATCGTTTTAAATAGTCTTTGTTCACCAGAAAGTTCAAAATCCAACTGAAAACACATGTACATGTGTGGCCAGGACTTGTATACCTCTCCTCTCTTAAACCAGTTGATTACATTTTGGAAATACAGTAGCAGAGAAACAATAATACTTCCTGCTCGGACTATTTATTATATTTTATATTTTTCTTTTTACATATATGACAAATCCCATTAAAAGACCAAAACTAACAATGAACTGATTCCAGCTTTATTGTCTGCTTATTTTAAAGCCTTTAAAACAAACATGTAGTAATCCACCACTGTAAGTAGTCTCCAAGGTTTACTGTTCAGTAGCACTGAGAGCTGTACTGCAACAAATTGCAGGTTTTGGTCTTTTCATGGGAATTGATTAAAAAAAAAGTAGAACGACCAGCCATTTGCTTTAAAATGGCAGCTGGTTGGAGTGATGCATTGATTCAGTTGTTTTTCAATTAGAATACAGCAAAATGAACAAAACAAAAAGGTAAATCAATAAAATATCCCTCAACCAGGTCAGGTCTTCATACATAGTATCTACCAAGGCAACAGCAAACAGAGCGTTGTCGTTGTGACTAGGAAAACCTGTGATTAATGCACTGCAGCTTTTGCTTCACAACCTTAACCCCTCCCTAAACTGCATTGGTATTACAAAGGCAAGCCGTTGATTTTATGCACATGAACATCGATATGTCTGTCAGTCCGTCACAAACATGATTTACTGGAGGACCATAGCAAATCAGGGTCATCCTCATGGAAAAGTGACACACCAGTTCACTCACAGAACAGCAGCCGCACAGTCTGCCAGTGAGGGAAATACACAGTGTGGGTTTGTGTAGAGCAGGCAGTCCAGCAAATGACAGGTGAAGCTACTAAAGTCAGTATATTTATACTCAGCCTAATGATGCCATTCTGCCAACATCCAAATACCAAAAAAATGTTCGAAGGTAGTCATTTTATTACAGACTAGGCACAAATTATGGCAATTATGGGAAGCGAGCATCCAAGAAATGTGAACAGATCAGGATAAGTATTACAGTTCAATACAGAGCAAGCTATTCATAAAATAGCTGTGCCAAAATGAGGCTTTTTACACCCTTGGCTTAACAAAAGCAACAGCATGGTGAGGCCTAATGGACATGGCATAGCCTGTGGAAGTTTGTGTTTATTTGTAAAGGGTTGAAAACCAGAAGAAACTACCTGTCAACCACAAGAACCTCTGACCAGAACCAATGATGGGCAGATACTTTGATCAAAGCTAACAACAGAAGCTACAACATACTGTACCATTTTCTCAGTAAGCTATGTGTTAACCATTACCTACAAACAGTAACAGTAACATAGCATTGTCTGTGGGACGTTACTAAGCTGAAGTGCTTTACTGAATCATCAACCAGCAGAAACATATCTTCAGTCATATGCAAATCTGCAAGCAAACATTTTATCTTCAACATTTTAGCTTGTTCTCGCCAAGCGTTAAATTAAAACATTTTTCTTTAATATCTCTGGCGGAGTTTATTGCAGACATTCACATTTGGATGTGAGTGAACGTATAATTGTTAGCAACACCTTGGTTTGGGAAAATAGCATTTAACATTAGTGATGTGATGTAGTACTTCCATGAAACCACTCCCCACTGTTATGCCCCATAATGAACACTGTATGGAGTTTCAGCAACGACATGTATCAGCTACCCCAGAGGATTGCATGTACCTGTGCAGGTGGATTGTGACAGAGTCATCGTTTGGCAAGAAACATGGTCTCCGCATATACGGGAAGGCAGACAAGTAGTACAGTTGGGCCAGGCGTAGTCCTTGCGTACTTGCCTGGACCGTGTTTCTGCCATCTGTCTATAGTTGGTCTATCTGACAACGCTGTGTTGGTGTTATTCCTGGAACATCATAGTTAATGTTGCCCCAGGATGATCTGTTTTTAATTATTAAAAAAATGACAGATTGAGTTCAGGACTCTCACCTTTCATTTTTACTTTTTAGTATTTTGTTGCTGTTTGGTTAGGTTTAGGAAAACATGGTTTTGGATTAAAATAGACACTTTAAAATAGACATTTGACACGTGTTACAAAGGAAAACTTCTACCATTTGCATATTTTGGCTGTGATTGTGATTGGCTGTGACTGTGATGCTACATCCTTCTACCAAGTTTCCTGAAAATCGTACCATTATTTTATCACTGCTGACAAACAGACAAATAAACAAACCGATCAGAAAACATCCTTGGCGGAGGTAATAAGAGAAATGGTAATTAAGTGCTGTAGCATTCCAGTGATCAGCTCCTATTGCTCATATCAGTTGTGGCGGTGTGACTGCCAGTACACTTTTTGTCTCTGTCCATCAGTCTGACAGTTTATGTTCCAGTCTAGTCGAGTCCCACACTGCAGATGGCACGTACGTGGGACTAGCAGGCTGGCATGCCTACCAGTGCTACAGAGGGATGGGGGTGTTAGTTTATGTATTTGCTTGTGTTTTCTGCATTTTCATTGCGTTGTTGAGTCTGTTTCTCATTTTGCTTGTGTTATATTTATCTGCAGTTTTCTGTCATCTCTTGAGTTGTTGATCTGGTCTATTGTTGCAACATTAATTGAATTGGCACAAGGTCATGTTTTTAAAACTGAAGGAGGTTGAACCCTGATCATGGGGATTCCACTGAAATGAAAAGATTTCTTTTTGACATTTATAAACATTGGTGTGACTGAGGCCAAACCCTCTGCCTGATTGTTGTGATTCAGTCTGCATTGGACACCCATGTGCAGTCACACCCAATGTCCGTGTTTAGTTAAATATCAGTCATATTTACGTATATCCTTTGCTTCAGCAGGGGAATGTTGGCCCAAAACTTATTTGACGTCCCTAAGCACTGTGAGACTTGATCCAAGCTTCAAGCATCACTAAGGACCTGATAAGGGAGGCCCATGTCTTCAGTACATCTCTGAGGACCATCGGACCAACTCAAGCCTGTGCTTTTGGTCAAGGTCAGCTACTGGAGAATTAACTGAATATGCCTGTTTTTAATGTATATTGGGGAAACTGGAGCACCCAGAACAAACGTACACAAGCACAGGGACAGCATGCAAACTCCACACAGCAGCACAGTAATTAGTTACCTTGTTAGGCCAGACATTGTTCTCCTGTTGATAATATCAAATGAAAGGTTCAGTCATGAGCTGACTTGTTAATGAGGGCATTGTATGGAAGGCTTCCTGGAGAAGTGCTAAAGACAGAGGTTATGTTCACTTAATATACCTGTAGAGGAAGGCTGTGGACGGTTCACTTGCCAGTCCGTCTGCAGGGCCCACAGTCTCCTGGCATATCCGGCTGGCACAAGAGGAGGGCTAACAAAACGACAACAGAGCCTGCGGAGAGGGCCTCAAGTTGGCCTTGGATAAAAAGAAAGGATTTCAACACAACACATATTTGTGGGATTGTAACAGTTCTATGTACAGATGGCAGAGGCCTTTGTTATTAAATCCACGTGGCCATTCATTTTAGCTGCTTGTCCTCAGCAGATAAGCATGTACGTAGGGTTGAGCTCGCACTCTTCATGACCTTGTGCTCGCGGGGGCCAAATTTGTGCACGCTGAGCCGAACTGCTCCTTTTCAAAGATTATGTACACCATGGAGGGGTTCAATTTCTGCGTCTTAACTAGTCTCTTGCCTCCTTTTTGGTGCAGCAGACACAACGTCTACTCCCATTAAAAACATTTAAAAAACAGAAGCATTTGAATACCGATTTCGATGTTGATTACCATGGCACGTGGAAGCTTTGAAGCATTCAGGTTAGCCCTAGTGTTACTGCTTATACACATGTTGCTAATAATTAGCGTATTAAATATTCATTATACTTGTATAGACATTTCCTGATATGTAATGGTAACCCTGGTGCGAACAGTGGGCACTGGTTGCATTTAATTTAATACACAGGCTTTTATAACTTTTACAAATTAAAGGTACAAACAGCGATTCTGGAGAAGGGTAGCTGACAGTTGATTCTCATTCCGAGATCATCAACTACCGAGCCGTCCACCAACCCAAAGCATCGGTTTTGACAACCTGAGAATGAGACTCAACAATCAACTTAGAAGTTGCATCTTATAAAAATTGACATAACGACTTAAAGTGGCTGCATTAGATGCAAGTGCAGTTTAATGCAGAAATTACCAAGGGATGCATGCTGAAGAAGAGCTTGACAGAAGCTCTAATGGATGTAATATGGGTCACAAGAAGGTTTTGTGAGGAGGGCAGCGGCTCTAACCAACTCAAAGACAGATGGTTCGCCGCCAGATGTCAGGGAGGGGTTGATGATATGAGTCGGGAAGTAGAGCAGATCAACAGCGATGGTCCCCGGGAGGGGGAGAGGGGTCAGAGAGAGCAGAAGTTAAGTCTGCTCATGGGAATCTTTTTAGGATGTCATTAAGGACGGGTTGAGGCAGACATTAAGCTCATGTTAGAGGGGTCAGAGAGGGGGAGACAGTGACTAGAGGGTAGCCTGGAAGATGAGCCTTGGCTGTCATCGCTGTCTTTGTGGAGTGAACAGAGGAGGGAGGAGTGACCGCTGAGACGACAGGGGAGGATGATGCTGAGCTTCTGAAGCAGGAGACTGGGGGTAGTAAATGTGCCAGCAGAGAGAGAGGAGATACTAAAACTCCCTCAAGAAAGCCAGACTTATGGAATTTTCTCCTCGCTGCCCAAAGGCTTGTCCATTTGATTCACCAGCTGGTTTACAGCCAGGGAGCGGGTGGGAGCAGATAGAGAAGCTTAGAGGAAAGGGGAGAAGGTCCATGGGGGATCACGGCAGGTATAAATGTTGAGGTCACTGAGGAGACACAGAAAGGACTCATCTGGAGGGAGTAAAGACGGGAGCTAGGCGAAGGTAGAAGCAGAGAAATCACAAGATATACTTTGTGGTGGTGTGAGGAATATCAGTTAAGAAGAGATCTTATAAAGGGGAGCAGAAGTGCAGGTCAGCAACTGGGAAAGGGTCAAGTTAGATCAGTGGCAAGGCCCTTCTTCTTCTCCCTTTTTTTCCTTTAAAGAAATGTCTGAATGATTCAGGAGGCCTAGAAATAGACTGTGCCGTGGAACATGCCAGGGATTATAGATATTTATTGTTTCAGAACTGTCATCATAGGGCCAAGAATTTCTATTTGTGCCCATGGTTGTTTGTGAACTACTTACATTTTTAGAAGTGCCCTCAATCCCTTTTATGTTATTAGATATTGGATGTCTCGATGCTGATGACAAATCTCAGTTGGGCATGGCCCCATCTTAAATCTTCAATCTATAAACTAAGCTTTTTTTTATGTTTGAAGTAAACTATTTCTGTTCAGGATTCCTAAGAATTATAGCAACCTGTCAGAGATAAGTGAACTTGCATAAAATATCTAGGGTTGATCAACCCATTTTTAAAGGTCTGGTTCTTATTTACTGATAGCAAACCTGTGAATGTTTACCTTGTGTCTTGTCCCAATTTCACGCAGTTCCTCCATACTATATCTGATACCATCTCATTTTATTGAACTGTTGGACAATTGATAGGCGGATTTGCTTTCTTATAAAGTGTTATGACAAGTGACCTTTCTTAAACATCATATTATCTGTTACACTGTCGATATTACAAAACATTAAGGCCCAATCCCATTATACCTTTGCCCCTACCGCTTAGCCCTACTCCTCTGTTTTGCTATTCATGCCGAGGCTACCTGATTCTTGTTGGGATATTGCGGTAGGGTACATGGCCGTCCAAGTAGAGGGACTTCAGAGGCGCACTTCAAATCCAGGGTTAGGAGAGCTCTGTTGTTTCAATGTGTTATGGTCGTTTGCTATTACTTATTTGTGCGTGACTGTCTGTGTTTAAATTTTAAACATTTTAACATTTTAACTTAAGTCCAGCAGCAAAGTTGCTGCACCTGTACTGCTCCTCTAGTATCAGTGCAGACTGGCAGGGTAGGAGCACTGGTCGCTGATGTTAGCCTTTAAAGCGCTTCTAGTGGCCAGGTAATGATGCAGTGTTCTTTATTATTCGATGACTTGATTTATAGAGTGAAGTTATGAACGAATTGTGACCGCATTGTTTTCCCCATCAGATAAATGGCAAATATCGTTGTGATAGTACCAGGGTAGCTACAGTAACACAAGAGAAATTACCACAGCTGAAGATGACATTTTGGAAATGTCTGGTAGTGTCTGTTGAACAGCTACTGATGATATGTGAGGGTCTTGAAGGGTTATCCCATTTCATGGAGGAAGATTTCAACAGCTACCCCTTGTAACTGTGTGAGCGGCGAGTGTGCACTTGAAAACAAGTGTTTTTTTGGACCAAAGTGGTAGTAGTCCTATTCCTTAACCTCCGTTTTACTGTATCTGTTGCATTAGTTACTTTGTAGTGTATGTTGTACAAGTGCACTTTTTTACTTATCCTATATGTATCTTCTCAGTTAAACTGTATGATACCCAGTTCAAATTGACAAATGTATTGCACTGAGCCATATATACGTACTTACACCACAATTTAATGGGATTCCAGCCTTGCACGTATGCACAGTGTGGGTTTGGTCTGGATGATGGTCTCTCTATTACTTTCTACAACCTTGTACAACTTTTAAGTTAGAATTCAACAGTTTTTTGTGTTAAGTTTTGTCCGTATGTTAATATAATACATCTTTAACAGTAAATACTAAGAATGGGAGGCATGTGACTTAAATCCCTGTATCATTGCTGTTAAAATGTCATTGTTGCTGTTTTAATAGATTTAGGAGATGTGGTATTGGCTAAATAATCTGGAGTATTTGTGCTTCTGCATTTACTTAGTATTGCTTTTTATTGTCATTCCAAGCAATTTCACTTAGATCAACAAGACTTTTAATAAGTGGCGCCTATGTTAATGTGTTCCAGACACTTAATTGCTTTAACATCAGCTTCTTAGCACCACCTTGTGACAAAACAGTCATGAGAAAACACCACCACTTTACCATTAATACTTGGAATTTCACGTCAAGTTACTTCCTGATTCGATTTAATGTATAAACTAAGAACATTTCTATACCTCCCTTGATTTCTTTAGCAGATATCCTCCCAGTCTGTAACTCAAGTCATTTTATGGTTGGCACCATCTCCTACCACATGACAGTCACAAGGCTTGATTTCAGCAGGACTCTCCCCTCTCAGCAGTGGATTTTATTTATGTTCATCTCTCAAACAAATTCCCACTGTTGCTTAAATCAATCCACAAAAGAATACACCCGTGACCTGCAAGCTTGTTTTTTTATACAGCAATGTATATTGTGCAAGTAAAAGATGAATAAAATAGTTTTAAAAACCATCAACCACACAGTACTGTAATGTTTTATGTATGGTCCCGAGTCTGATGCACCGGAAGCTTTTTGAATATTTAAGTAATGTTTAAACATAAAAAATAGTCATATATGAATGTAACATAAAGGTAACAGACTAGCGTGCTTGGTTAAAAACATCCTCCTGTTTCATCACAGTCAGTGTATCATTTCGTGTCTAAATGTCTTTCAGAAGACACTAACCGTGTTAAGTGTTGCACTTTACAATTCGTAGAATTTATTGCGGTATGCCAAAGTCTCACTGCATGAATATTGCATTGAGTAACTTTTATTCTTTGACAGGCCCGTCAGCAGACACGTCAGGTCAGCTGGGTTGTATACACTAATTAGAGTGGAAAACTGTACAGCCCTGTACGCTGTCAACCCATCACACATAGGCCAAGTTCATTCAGGAGTAATTTAATTGCATACTTTATGTCCGAATTATTCTCGCCCCAGCGGCTACATTGTATGACGAGGACAAAAACACTTTCTATGTCGTGATTTGGACACAGGATTTCAGACAGTATGTTCTATTCCATGCCGCATATCATTTGATGCTGCATCATTATGAACGATAGTGGCATGGAGCGCCATCATCCCCCAAACACATTTAAAGCACTTTTGACACAACCACCACCACCCAAAAACACATTTACTACACCATGAAAATTTGCATAAGTTGTTTTATTCATAGTTATTGTCCTTTTTATACTTCTTTTTTAATTGTTTTGTCTTTTGTTGAGGTGGACATCCCGTAAAGTCAAGCCTGAAGCCCTTTGCTGAGTTGTTTGCACATCACCCTCTGAACTGAAAAGAAAGGGTAAGAGGAGGAGTGGAGTGGGCTTTTTCCTCCCTCTCTTTCTCTCGCTCTCTCTTTATCTCACTTACAGTATCCAAGCTCAACCTTTATTTTCATTTGTTTGAACAAAGAGTGTACCTTACAGTATATTTACACATCATACTGACTGGCTGTTTAACAATTTCCACTTAGATAATGCAAGGAAGATTGAACTTTCAAGGTTTGCTTCATCGTTTTCATATTTTTCTACAGTCTTGTTCTCCTTTGATCCACTTTCTCCTCTCATGCTCAACTATGTAGTGAGATTTTCCTTGTTATCATTGTAGTCGTCATCACCACTATCATCATCATCATCATCATCATCATCATCATCATCATCTTTTCTATCATCATCATAATCATAACATTATAATCACCATTATTATATTGATATAACTCTTTTCAATAGATTCCTCTCTGACAACTGTACAATCGTACACAGTGTTTGACTTTTATATATATTTTTGGGAATATATTATTTAAACCTAAGAAAAGAGGAACATAATCCCAAAGAAAATATATTAGTATCCCAAAGTAACAAAATCATGCATGTTTTAATGTATTTGTCCATAAAAACAAAACAAAACAAAATATTAACGTAACGGATGGGATCTGGTTTTATTTACAAATTGATCTTGGCACTGTTTTTGTTGTCTCTTGCTGGAAACTGGAATGATCATAAAGAATACTTTTGACTCTGCGGAGCATAACATTCTCCGGGTATTATAAGTCAGTGACCTGCTATAAAAGGCAGGTTTGAGAGACATATTCTTTTTTTTTTTTAAAGCACAAAAAAGATAAAAGAAAGAGGGAAAAAGAACAACATTAGATAGTAGACCAAGGGGCAAAACAGAAATAGTGTGTAGAAAACATATTTCACTTCAGCTTTACACTGTGGCAGTTTCCTCTTTTAGGCAGAAACCCTGTGACATCATGTCTACTGACATTTTTTTTTTTTCCTCAGAAATACAGGCTCTCCCCACATCTCATCAGGTGCACTCACTGGTTACCATTGTTAGGGTGAAAATCCAAAAAGAGAACATTGATTCTGTCAAAATTCTTCCTGTAAAGCAGCATTAATTGACTCTGGCAAATAAAACAAAGTAGACAAACGTAACCGAAAACCACCAGTACAGACCTGCTACCTCAGGTTTGGCAGGCAGGTAGGGGTAGCTGTCTAAAATTTCCAGTGTTGCCTTGTCAGACAAGTGCTTGACTGTTGATCCAAGGATCTTGTGTGTGAGCAAACGTAAGGATGTGTGTGTGTGCATGTGTGTGTGTGTGCATGTGTATGTGTGTGTTTGGGTGTCTCTGCATACTCATATTCAGTGCAAACACATTGGGTAAAAATCCCATCTTGACCATGGCCCATCAGCTTTGTTGTTTCGACTGAAACACTTGGATCTACAGTATCGTCCAGCTCTGACCATCCTTTAACCTCATTTCATTTGCAGTTCTCTTTTGCACCTCCTCAAAGAGATAAACTGTCAGGCAGACTGACATGCCTTTTTGTTTATCCAGCCTGATGGTGGGCCGACCGCTTCACCCTCCCCCCACCCCCCCACCCAGCCTCAGGTCCTAGCACAGCCCAATGTACTTGAGATTGTTCTGGATGATCACGTCCGTGACAGCGTCGAACACAAACTGGATGTTGCTGGTGTCAGTGGCACAGGTGAAGTGCGAATAGATCTCCTTGGTCTCCTTGTTGCGGTTGAGGTCCTCAAACTGCCGTTGCACATAGACAGCTGCCTCCTCATAGGTGTTCTGACCTTTGTAGTCAGGGAAGCACACTGTCAGAGGAATGCGTTTGATCTTCTCAGCCAACAGGTCCTTCTTGTTGAGGAAGAGGATGAGCGACGTGTTGGTGAACCAGTTGTTGTTGCAGATGGAGTCGAATAGGCGCAAGCTCTCGGCCATGCGGCTCTGTGCAGATGTGAAGAGAGAAAGGGGAATAAGAAAGAAGATCAGAAAAGGATTTCACAGCTAAAAAAAATCTCGTAAATACAATGATTCCATTGTCATAACAGCAGGTGAGCGGTGTGTGCAGGAAGCTTGTTAATTATGTAGGCAATCAACACCCCGACGTCGCAACAATCACAAGGAGGTTTTACAATTCAATTATTCACCTTTTTTGGGTCTGTTTAGGGCACTGGCAGTTAAGGTTAGGGAAAGATCATTGTCTGTTTTAAAAAATAAAAAGTCAACAGTGACTTGGACATAAGATTTTTAATTTTTAAAAAAAGGCCAGGATCTTTCCGTAACCTTAAAGCAACATTATGTAACATGTTTACCTTAAAAAAACAGCTTCAAGGCAGAGAAGTTGTCTAGGGGCAGTAAATGTACAGTACAGGTTACATTTTGACCATGAATAAACTCTGCAGCTCCTCAAAACACAAAAACCTAAGTACAGACAGGAGTCTAGATTGGAAACGCTGCATTCTGGTATGACTGAACTTTATATGGCCCCCAATCACCTTATTTCACTCAAAGGATCGAGTTCGAACATAATCCAGGCAGCGATTTCATTTCACAACCTTATCATGACAACAATTTAGTACCTACAGAAATAAATTCTAGGAGACAGGGTTGGTTCAAATAAAAATGAAGACAAGATAAGAGGAGAACTGAAACCCATCCAGCACAAGTCCCAGATATCCACTTGACTAGCCAAAGGTACGGCTTGCTCTGTTTTGTCAACAGAGACTTGAGACTCAGACAGATGAAGACCTGAGTTTGAACTCTCACATTCTTCTCTGAAACAGCTGCTAACTTATTTTACCACCAATCTTGGTCTCCAAGTCCAAAACTGTGATCAGTGATCAGCCTTGTAAAAAAAAGCAAATCTTAATTAAGGTCTTTCAAATATTGGTACATCATCATTTATTTATAGCTATAACCTTTTTCTCCCTAACAAAGTTCGAATCAAAGACTTAATTTACAACTTTATAATATAAGTCAGTGATGTCTAAAATATGTGGCTGGTATCTGCAACAAACCAGAACCCATAACACTGTACCACTGTTCAAAACGGGTTTTTTTTTATGTTATGTAACTTGTTTATCATTTAGTTTTTGTTTCATTAAACTCCACTTCAAATAGGGCATGACATTACAAAAATGCATTATTTTAAATAGAAATTCAACATTTAATTTGCAGGACGGTAAAAGATAATAGTTTTGATACGGAAGAAATATCTGTCTGTGTGCGTCCCTGTGCTTACATACAATTTGAGCTCATGTGTTGTTAAATGTTTAAGAGAAAAGAAAGGAAAAGAGAGTTGATCTGTTCATGGCTGCCATGTGGCGACTGGCCAGTAGCTTGTGACTGGGAGGCTGTCAGATGGAAGACTGCTGTTTAAAAGGTTACAGACACAACATAATGCTCTGAGCAAATCACAAGACCTGCACAGCATGAAAAAAAGATATTGAGGGGAATAGCAAAGGATTAGACAATCCTAATGCAGATTCAAAGCACACCCTGATTGTTCAGTGGTGTAAGTGCGCTATTTTTGGGTAATGATGAAAAGGCTATGAGAACACAAAGATTCATATAACCTTAAGATGTAGCCTCAAAAATGTTTTACAAGTTCAAATGTACAGTAGGTTATAAAGATTATGTCACCATGTTGTATTATTTGTGTCCATAAAAGTTGCCTCTTTATATTAAATTAGTGTGTGTGTATGTACAAAAGTATGAATTGAGACACTGTGAATTGAACAAATAAAGAAATTAGATGATTTAAAGCCTGACAGAAACTTTCCCAGTGAGATTAATGTCATATGCATCTTCATTATTTTGCCATGTTTTTGTCGTATGTGTGTTCTATCTGACTCTTGGGGGGTTAAACTGAGTGCTGTGCCATTATAGCTTTCAGCCAGTCAAAGCCCTGAAGCCGCCCCGCTACTTAATAATTTCTACAACATTTCTCATCTAAAAAGAATTCACACTTGACATTAGACTTAATTGGATCCTCAGCAATACACTTGCCAAGCGTGAAGTCAAGCCAAGTGTGGAGTCAATTTGACGAACTGTTGTCGAGATAAGCTACGGACATACAGACAGACGATTCTGTGCTTTATGTAGGAGTAGATACATTTTAGATTCTTTAATTACCGCAACACACTCATTGCAAATTAAACAATTGGAGATGGTGGTAAAATTAACAAGTACCTGCAAGTCCAAACAGTGTTTAACTGATGGTTTTCATTGTCAGTTTCATGTTTTAGGATAAGCAGAGACATATTTTCAGTAGTGCACTTGAAGAGGTTTTGAAAAGCAACTAAGCGTGATCAGAACTCTGTCACATGAAAATAAAATGTTGATTTGTGATACCCAATACCAATCCATACATCTTGCCCTATCAGCACTCCGCAAAAAAGGGAAAAAAGAAAGAAAATACAATAGCTCACTTGACAGAGGAAAAATGTTTTTAATCCAGAATGTTAGTGATAAAGACTTGAATAAAAAAGAAGCAGTGTGATGAAGTAGACAGTATGAGTTTGTATATTACATTAATGAGCTTGTGTGAACATAGATATATAAACTTAAGATGTGGTTTACATATGGAGGTAGCTTCTGGGCTTGATGTGCCCCGCATGCCGCTAACTGAATAGACTGCTTGTGAAAACATTTTTCCAAAAAGACTTGTTGTTCTACTAATGAATGAGCTATTGTTTAAACAACTAAAGTAATAATAATAACTTCATTTATAAAGCACCTTTCAAAACATGTTTACAAAGTGCTTTACAAGCAGGGTTACACAGTGCAGTGATAAAAAAATATGATAACTGATAAAAACTAATGAAACAGGAATCGTGCAATCAGATAAAATAAAGCTGCACCATTCACACAAGTTTTTAAAGAGGACACTGATGTCACAAACCTAAGATTCTCTGGTAGGGAGTTTCATAAATGAGGGGCCCTTATTCTTAAAGCCTGGTCACCTTTAGTGACACAGTGGAGTTAGGAACTGTGAAGAGGGTCCCAGCTGAGGATCTCAGGTTACGCACCAGCTCATAGGAGCCAAGAAACTTAGAAATATAGTTGGGGCCAAGACCCTGCAGAGCTTTAAAAATGAAGCAATACATTTTTAAAACTAGTGAAAGGAGGCAAGGAGAGAAGTAATCTGGTCTTGTAATTTGAAGTTGATTTAAAGTTAGCATCTGCATTTGGAACAAGTTGAAGGCAAGAGCTGGCTGTCTGACTAAGACAAGAATAAAGGGCATTGCAATAATCTAGACACGATGAAATAAAGACATGAATGATCTTTCCAAGGTCTGCTTGAGGTGGAAGGCAAAGGTTAACGGGAGGTTGACTGGATAACAGTAATGATATTTGCAGGAGCAAGAAACAACGATTTCATGGAATCATTTAGTTTAAGGTTTTGTCAATCACTAAATGTCTGAGAGGCAAGATAAAACATTTGCCAAGTTGCCTGAATCATTGGGTCTGAAGGGGACATAAAGCGGAGTATTGTCTCCACAGGAGGAAAGATTAATGTTATTTTTGTGGATAGTAAGACCCAAGGAAAGCATGTAAGTAGAGAGCAGTAAGGGGCCAAGTATTGAGCCTTGGGGGATGCCACAAGGTAGGGGGCCTCAGAGGAAAAGGTTTAGCTAAATATTATTAAGAAACATCTATCAGTGAGTTCCAGGAGTGGAACCAATCTAGTCCCAAATGCCATTTTTCTAGATGATTGATTAAACTGTATAAACTATCAATGGAGGAGGCTTAAAATTGAGCAGTAAGTCATTTAAATGAAAAAAAAAAAAAAGAAATACAGGCAGAGGGAAATAAAATTAGTTTTTGGTCAACACAAATTGCATAAAAATGTATCTTGCCTTGCACTTAAGGGTTAAAACTACTCTTTCTCCATACATGTGTCTGCCTCTCTGCCTGTTCTCTCACATGTTACAACCGGGTCAGATTGAAACATAAGCTCTCCTTTCTGTATAGATATGTGTTCCCAGGGACAAAGACCAGCTTCTGAACCTTGTACACTACACAAAGTCATGTCAGTCTATTTGACCTCACTCCTTGTCTTTCCAGGGTGTCAAAACAAGAGCCCAGCTGCTAAGAGAGTATGGCAGGAGACAGCCAGCTGAGCCCAGGGAGTCTCACTACAGCGCTCGTACAGTAAGAGTTTCTTAATGGGGGAGCGGGAGGAGGGGGTAGAGCAACATCCAGGAGCACTAAAGCATGCAGACCCCCTCCCTTTGCTTCAAACACCCACTGATTCACAGATACGCAAGCACACACACAAAACACATACACTTATAGATATATATACGTACCCACACACAGACACACACACACACACACACACACACACACACACTATACTTTCCCCCTCGCTGCCTCCCGTCAGAATAGTCCAGAGGCGCAGGTCTTAATTAAGCTTAAGTATTAATGAGAAGTTTCATCCCAGTTTCATTGCTTTGTTTCCCATAAATACAAATTACTTAAAGTGTATGAGGTACTTATCCCCAGTCACTGTATTACCTGCAGTAGATGACCGTCAGCTCTCCCCCTGTGTGCAGAAGCGGAATAAGTTCAGGGAAGCAGAGCATTGTACTGCTAATGGGACTGACAGCAAGAGGTATTTTAGCCACCTAAAAGAAGACACAGCTAAAAAATATATATCCATTTAAGTGTATGCTATATTTTGAACATTTTAGGTGCTTTAAACCAACCCAGACATTAGCGTAATACAGTGCACGGCAGGCATAGCTGCGCTTGTGCGTGTGAATACAGATGCTGTACGGTTGAGGGAATGTAGTCTTAAAGGAAAGGACTCTCTGACGGCAATGTAAAGCACCAAAAATCTTGGAAATATAGCGTTCACTTTCATAGATATGTATTTTTTTAGATGGGACTTCTTTTAGGTGGCTAAAATACGTCTTGCTGTCAGTGCCGTTTAACAGTACAATGCTTTGTTTCCATGTCCATGCTTCGCGCTGCTTCTCCACACCGTGGGAGAGCTGACCGTCATCTACTGCGGGTAATACACTGACTAGGGATAAGTACCTCATATAACCCCATATCAAAAGACCCGAACTATCCCTTTAAGTGTGCAGCTACCCCTTCGTAATTCATTAAGGTTCAGTTTAAAAATGTCACTGCCAAACAAGAAAGGAGGAGGCCACTCAGATGGTTTTCTCTGTCATGTCAGCTAACACAGTCTTTTGGGTTTCGTATCTGCTGTATATTAATTTCTTTGTACTTTGTAAGAGTATGATGTATGACTAGTTTAGGTGAACTACCCTAATATGACATTGAACATGGATCGTTGTGTGAAGCTGCACCTTCAGACTTCAAACCGAAGCTGCTGCGGTAAGGCCCTGAAACGTAGTATGCTCTCTACCAGGTGAGATACTGGTATGACTTTCAGTAACGTTAAAGATAACTTGGATCTGGAAACAAATGATGAATATGTTTTTGCTATCACAGCAATAGCCAGAAAGTATAAGGCGAACATTGAAACCCAGTGTAAGTGACCCTCGAAATATTTGCAAAAACAGGCATGGCATGACTTTTTCCCTTGGCGTGTCCTTGAACATTCCCTCTGTTTCCTGGAAATCTCTATTTCAGAGCAGCATCATGTCATAGAAAGCAATTCAATTACATGATAGTAATGTCTTTGATAACCCATTAGGCGCTTAAGATGCTGTTGCTGTGTGAGGAAAATATCCCTGAATACATTGTGAGGCACTGTTCTGACACCTGCCTCTGTGTTTCTGGAGGGACAGTTTGTGCGATTTAAAAGTCATTTTACATTCAGATCAGTTCATACGTCGTCATTGCTGTGGCTAGAAAAGAAAAAGGGCACCTGACAAATTTGACACAGGAACATGAAAGACCAATAAATAATTTTCTGGTTGTCCTTCATGTGACAGGTAATTGATTCCCTTGTGAGAGATTAATGAAATAATAATTGAAACAATAGAAATAGCGCTGACACGGCAGTCAGTGTCTGCCTTGATGTTTTGCTAACGCAAGATTAAACAGCCACTAACCTCACAACGAGGCTTTTCATTTTCACCTCACATACACACAGAATTCGCCGCAGTTGCTCAGCCTCAGCCTGTGCATATAAACCTGCATTGCACATTCATAATAACGCACCCACAAACGCTCACGCAGGTACACAATACATGCATGCACATATACACCTCGTATCTATTCTCTCCAGCGCCGCTGTTTGTTCCCCCTCCCCTCCTCTCACCCTCCTCTCCCCTTCTCATCCTCCCTTCCCTAGTCACAGCTCACTGTCAACAGTGCAGGATTAGGAGCATTTGACTGGCCTGTTGCTAAGCAACGGTAACCATGGCAACCGATTCATTATGAAGACAGGGATGGGACAGGGAAAATGCATCAGGGAATGGGTTGATGGGTAAATGTTGTACTGTAATTATTCTGGTGTATTTTCTGTCTTGTGTGAGCTGGTAAACTGAAACTGAACCGTGTGGATTTGTTCTGACGAAGTTTGTTTTCTGTTTGTGTGACATTGTATAAAGCATTGAAGGTTAAATTCACTAAGATGATCACTAGGCACAACAAGGCGTCATTATAAAAACAACACCTTTTTCTCTAATGAGAACCTTTAAAGCAGCGGAAACGCTTTTGTATACATGTGTAGACTGTTTTCTGGAGCTAATGATCAGTGATTATCATAAAAATTTGCTGAAAAACTTCTGAATGACAGCCGAATGAGCGACTGAATTCTTCCTCAAACATCAAGCACACGGCCTCTAATGGCTGTGCCATTAAACTTCCATAATCCGTCCTTGTGTGTTGTTTTCTGTTAGATAAGAGATATTTCATGGAGCCTCTGTTCAAATATGCATAATGCTTCTATTGTTTTCAGTTCTCGCAACTTAGACTATGAAATAAAAGAGTCAGAGATGTACTTGAACTAAAATTGATGAGTCACCTCTGGTCCAGAAAGCTGAATCAGTAATTTTGTTGTGTTAAATGATTACCTAATCTCAAAAGGTTTCATTTCACATTGATTAATCAACTCTTTTTCATGCATATTGATTAAAAAGAACCTTGTACTCAGACGTGTGAGTGCTATGGTAAAGAAGGTCAAGATGTTTATGCTGACAGGTTCATGCTGGTCTTTTAACCAAGATGTCAGCATTTTCACTGAGTCAAAGAGTAAACATTACTGATGCAGGGATTAAAATTAAAAGCTCTAAAACTTTGATAATGTTATTGTAAGAGAGCCATTAATTAGAAATCAATATGCTACTTGAAAGCTTTAGTGCAAATGTATTCAACATTGCTTGAGGCTCAAATGTGACGTAAGTCATACCCCCACAGTGTCTTTAAATATCGCTCTATCTGTTAAATGCAGTTTGTTAGTTGTAAAAACAATGAATAAAAAATCTTTGCCGAGCCATTTAAAAGCAAATTATAATGCAAAAGCCCAAAGTTCAGGTATTTTGTCAAACTGTTAGCTCAAGCTGTTTTTGCCAAAGGATGTGGTCATGTTTTTGTTATCTAAAAATCTGCACAGTTGTCATTTTGTAAAATGCAAGCCGACCAGACAGATGGAACATATTTTCTTAGAAATATGTACACATTTCCCCTGAGATCAGCCTGCCTGATATTCTGCTGTTTACCAGAAGCTTTTTTCCTCTGTAGTCAATTGTCAGTATCTATTTTCCGGTAGATTGAAATATGTTGTTTTCTCCTTTAGCATTTGGACCTCCTTCAGATATATTTGAAGTATTTTTTTTAAGGTATTGTATATTGGTTTGTTCATTCTAAGGCATCATGTGTATTTTGTTGAATTTTTTTACATTTTGTATACTACAGTAGCTTGTCAGTATAAATCTCTGTTTGCACTTGAATCAGGGTCAGCTTAATGACCCATTCCTTTACCGTCACATTATACTGACCTTCATTCCTTGCAGTACCTAACATTAATCATAACTCATGCATAACACAACTTAACAGAAACCAACTAGGGTTTCACTGCTGGTTTATTCCCCTTCAGCTGTTGTATCAAGCACATTTTTGTAACCAAAGACATATAAAGCACACAGATAAATTGCAGATGTTTTGAGCATGTAAAGGCCAGTTCAGCAGTGTTGTGTCAGCTGACAGTGGTTATTGAAGTGGACAAGTCCAAGATGCAGGAATTCACAGTGGGGCCTTCTGTAGATGTCGAAGGAACCACAGCAACATACCTGCACTCAGTCCAGTAACATTTAGATCAGGTGCACAGTGAATGTGACATGTAGCTTCTTCTGTATTATACTGTACTGAGATTTCAGGGTGTGGCTCGATGCCCTGTATGGTCACCATTATGCTTTTTGTGTGCTATTAAAGCCTCTCAGTGCAATACAGGTTCAAATTTACCCGTTTATTCAGCACTTTATGGTGTGATTGCATAACTGTAAAACCACACCCCATCCACAGTGTGACATTCAGTTTAAATGATGTGTGAATAGATCATCTCTGTTGGTTATGCTTTAACAAGCTCTGTGACCTGATAGACTTCTACACATTTCTGCTGTAAGTACAGTATGTTCTATTCATAAATTCATAAAATTATAGTGTATAAATGTGTTTGTGCTTGAAGTAAAATATGCACAAGAAAATGGGGGTGTTAAGATGATGTTGCATCTGTTATAATACCACCTGCAGAGTATTGACAATTACATCAATATGGTGTTGAATCTGCACTGATTAATTTCATCCCAATGTTTTATACTTTCGGCATTTTCAAACTAACATCCTAGAAAATATCTCAGAGCTCATTGCTAATACAAAAGCCCAAAACAGTGTGCTGCTACATGTTTGAATAGTGTGGAGCTTTTCTAACAATGTGTAGTGGAGAGAGACCGTGCAAAAGTTAACCAGCTGAAGTACAAGTTAACCAACATACTGTACACCGCGCCATAACCTTTGTAATCTGTATGCTTGCTGTGCCTTGTGCAAAACCTCAGATGACTAATGTGATTGCTGAGAAATGGTATACTCTCTGCTTTGGTCTCTAGTCTCAATAAAATGGCTCAAACTAAATGTGGCTAACAAGTAGAGACTGACCGATAAATTGGTTGGCAGATATTTTCCAAGTTAACCAACGTTGGACAATATTGTTTTCTTTAGGAATTAGGATTAAGAAAAAGAAGCCTGTGTAATTTATAATTATTAAAGTCCTAGTGAAGTTTACTGATTCAGTGTTCTGCTGTCATTTTAGCCACTAAAGATTATTGTTAAGCTATAAATTATCCTGCCTCTGTGACATATTTTGTGTTTGATAAACACATTGTATTGCATTGTATATCAGATAATATAGATATATGGGAATGAACAAGCTAGCCTTTGCCAGTCACTAGATTAATTCATGCTATTCTGTCAGTGGCATGTTCTCATCAGTAATCAAGTACAACGATTTGATGTGGCTCAGAGGTACTGGGCATGGCTAGAAGAGAGACGCGCAACCTGCATGGACAGGTTTAGAAAATGCATTGGCAATTATATACTGTAGCTTCACATAACTGACTACATTTGAACAGCAGCTAATTTGTACTAAAAAAAGACCCCACTATGGATGTGCACTCGTAACACACCCCAGCAGTAGCAACAACATACAGACAACAATAGTATATCTGAAATACTTTAAAATACATCTAAGTCTACAAGATGTGTATGAACTAATTTGGTTGATGTGTGTGGATATTATGGTTAAAGGGTAACTCCACCAATTTTAAACGTCAAAGAGTGTTTTTACAGGTCTTGGAATATTACTACTGCATATGTGAAAAAAGTAGTAGAAAGCCTTTTGTGGCTCCAGAGGAAGCTGCATGTAATCTGATAAACTACTTTCAGTGGTGTCGCCCAGTAGCAAAATTGGTTTGCGGGTAATATAGGCAATGTATGTATGTAATGTAATCAGATTTTGGATAGGAAGAAGATTATGTGGGAAAAAAATGGCAATATTTTTGGCTCTTATGTATTGATTTTGAGAATTTGTTTTCAAACTAGGAGCAAGTCTGGACGTGCAACTAGTCATATCATTCATAAAATATCATCCTGTGCGTTTACAAAATGGTTTTCAGTGGCCCTTGTCTGTGTGTATCCAACAGCGTGATAGAAATGCAATGCTAGACCAGTGGACTGCTTTTCAAAATCTTGGGCTCACATTACCCACGATGCAGCTGAGTGACATCATCGGAGGAGATTTATCAGAGTACATGCAGCTTCCTCTGGAGCCACAAAAGGCTTTACGCTACTTTTTCACATATGCAGTAGTACTCCCCAAGACCTGTGAACACACTTCAATGTGTAAAACTGGTGGAGTTACCCTTTAATAGGAAGTGGTAACAAATAAATCTGTTAAGGCAGCATGCAACAAATGAGCACGGAAAATCATAGCCAGCATTAATGTCGGTAAATCACACGGCACATCAACCACCTGAAGGACCCCTGTTAGTACAATCAGAGGGTTTTTAAGCTTATGACGTAAAACACATCGAACTGTAAGGGCAGCCAATAATTCCATCACAATCCAACCATGAAAATGTCAGTATCTGCAGAAATCTTATTCATCCCAGTGGGCTCTGCAGAAGGGTGGTTGCTCTAATTTCAGGATACCTTTCCTTCTGGTGCTTTAGACCCATTGCTTATATCTTCCTCTCCTATCTCAGAATAATAAAAGTTGTTTTTTCTAGCACCTGTGAACTCCCATTGCTACACAGTGCCTTCACAACCTGCTAATTCTCACAGGTACAGCCTCACACTTTATACTGTGAACTCAATTAACACCACACTGCATTTTTCTTCTCAGACTTTATTTTTAACCTATACAACTAATTGATTTCATGTTCCAACCTGACACACTGTACACCCTGTTTTATGCGGGTAACCCGTGAATTATCAGGCCAGCTCAGTTACAGGAATGACAAAGTTTCCTTTGAGTTATTTCTAGGCGAGACCGTAAAAAGACATCAAGGTTAACACAGATACCGGAACCTCTTTAGGAAAAAATGTGATCATTCCTGTGAAGAAAATAAAAATAGCTGACCTCTCATAGTTGTTGAAGACTAAAAAAGTACAATAGTATCTACTGTTGGCCTGCCAGTATCTAAACAAGCAATAACTACCCAACTATTCCAAAACACTCAGATAAGAAAAATGGATATGCTATGGATAACAAATTGTTCAAAGTCCACAACCATGTAGAGGAGATAACAAACAAAAGACTCTCTCTTCATTGAGACAGTTTTAAAATAGCTTTGCTGTCAGTTGAAAGCAGAGTGAATGCATTTCACCCATTTCTACAAAGTCAGTCCACTCAACAACTTTGGATATGGACCATAAAGTTCAGTTAAGGTTTTCCAAACTGTTCATTAAACAAAACCGAATAAACTGTAGATGAATACTTGTATGTAGTAATTTTATTTAGGATGGAAATTAAATTAAAAAAGGGGGCGTAAAGTGGCTCTAGATGCCCTGTGATGATTTTACGGAAATTACACTCTGCAGTTACGTCTTAAACATGACCTGAAGGAAGATTTGATAAAAGTAAGAAAATATGGTTGGCAGAGCAGCCCATTAGTACAATAAATCCAATCAACAGTCTATGCCATATTGAATATCAAGGGTGGAGGAAATGGATTCGCATATGCATCACGATTTTCTCTTGAAAGACTATGACTCGATGCAGAAAAGACGTTGTGATAGCCTGTAACATTTTTAAAGGCTGGTCGTTTTTACGTTGCTCACAGCTGAATCAACTGGATGGTGAATCGTAAAGTACATACATAAACACGTGCATTGCGTTCATGTTTCAAAATAGGCTACTTCTTGATTTTTGGTGAGGATGGCTGACCATGAGCAAAACTATTGGAAGTAATTTGTGGATCATTACAAGTACACTCTTTATTTTAAAGCAGCAGGTAGTCACAGAGTGAGAAAAATAAACTATGTATAGAAATAAAAAGTTTTGATCCATCAAGATGCATCAATAATCATTTCATAAGCGAACCTTAGCCCATAACTAGAGATTCCCACCCCCAATGAACATCTTCCTGGCTTTTTGTAGCAAATCAGGTATCCTTCTTCCCCAAAGACTAGGTCATTCAGGCAACCTCTGACCCCAACATTTGAGGAGAGATTTTATTTAGCCTATAATCAAAGTTGTAAATATTTGCAACTATACCTGTAGACCTTTCGAACTAAAGATCCAACGATTAAACATTAACACTTGCATGTTTGTGTGGGCTCGTGTTTTCCTACTTCAAATAATAAGCTGTTGAGCAGGTTGGTGAACTGTGCATTTGTTCCCACCAAAGTAAACATGAGTCATTTAAAATGACAAAAAGGCAGACGTAATCTACTCGTTGTTCTGTACTGAAGTTGTTCCAAAATACTGTTGTGTTAATTGGAAGCAATCATCAAACAGTTTCCGTAAAATAATTTTGGGAGTAGCCCCTTCATAACTTCTTATAGCCAATATCATGTTGTTGCAAATAATACGTGTATGATGGAAACAAAAGAAAAGTGTAATCCCTCTATCTGTAACCACAGCATGGTTGTTGTTTTGAAGACGGGGATGTACAGAGAGGAAATGACACAGCAGAACAGGCTTATATTCTCAGAACGGTTAAACCATTTTATAGAAATATTACTTGTTTTGCAGTTTTGCCTTTATTCGCTATATGAAAAACATCTTATTCTCTCATTATTTACTTGTGCGACTGTCAGTTAATAATTCAAGATAATTGCAATAAATCAGATCATCAGTCACATTTTATCTGTCGCACATAAGAGTTTTATTCTTGCCATCTAATTATCTATTCCCGTGGTGAGAAATCAAGGTTAAATATCTTCTCACCAATTGTGTAAAATTTTAATAAGAGAGAATATCTGTATAATTTATGCTAATTGGGTTGAACTTTTGTCTTTGAGTCAGTGGCTGCTGAGTGCAAGCATATATTTGTGCATACATGTGTGCATATGCATACATTCACTATGAGTGAAAATGTGGGCCCTTTAAAACTGATTTCTCTTACCGTCTGGTTGTCCTCGTAGAGTTTGAGGTCATAGCCACTTAGCTCGACACAGAAAATGATTGCAGTCACGCCTTCGAAGCAGTGGATCCACTTCTTTCTCTCTGAACGCTGTCCACCCACATCTACCATCTTGAAGGTGAGCTCCTTGAAGGTGAACTTGTTCTCCACAATGCCAGTGGTCATGTCGCGGGATCGCAGGATGTCCTCTACAGTAGGGATATACTCAGCTGCAGAGATGCGGTCCAGGTCATTCAGGTAGTAGGCAGTGTTGTCCTCTAAGTGGTACTCATTGGATCGTTGAAAGCACTCCTGGACCCCTGAGTCAGCCCACAGACGTTTCATGACCCCCAGCAGCTCTGGAGTGATCTCCCCTTTGCTCTCAGCTGGCCCTGTGAGGGCAAAGAGCTGCACAGCGTCATAGGCGCGATCAGCATTGTGAAAGTCGATCTTGAGGGTGGTGAGGGCACGGATGATGCGGGTGAGGGAGTCGATGGCATTGTACAGGATGAGGGGCTTGTACTCCTTGCAAGCCTCCAGGTTGAAGCCTCCACTGTGGATGATCTTCATCTGTTTGACAATGGTGCTCTTGCCCGAGTTACTGGTTCCCAGCAACAATAGCTTGATCTCACGCCGCTGTCGCTGACTCTCTGACCGCAAGTGGCGGTCGATTCGCCGCGAGCGCCGCGCCGCTTCCTTCTCCTCCGAGCTCTGACGGCATCCCATGGTCCTCCACCACGTGGTGAGCGCAAAGGAACTCGTGCTGCTGCTTGATGTGAAAGCAAATTAGAACGAAGGGGTTCACTAAAAAGGAGTCGTTGGCGGAGTTGGACGGGGTTTTCACTAAAGGTCACGACTTGCTGGGGAAGAGGCAGACAAAATTTCCCAAGAGACAGGAGAGCCACCACACTGAGGAGTGACTCAGGAGTATTTCATTCTTTTTGTTCAGGTGCAGTCTGTGAGTCCTGTGTGGGCAGAACCCAGACTTGTGGGATGCCCACACAGCGCCTGGCACTGAGGTTGGACTGCCTACTGAAGCCAAGGGAGCTGGGGTTCATAGCAGGGGCTCCCCCTGAGGAAAAGCTCTGCAGGAAGGCTTGGGAATGTTCACTGATGTCAGTAGAGAAAGCGTTTGGGCTTGATGCGTGTGAATAGCAAAACTCCCTCACTCTCCTCCCACATGGCTCTTGTGGTGCGTTGCCCTTGTACTGCTTCTGCAACCATCCACCTCAGCTCAATGTTTGGCCTGTTTTCCTTGATCTTCCTGGTAAAATCTTCTCTTCTTCTTCTGTGGTGTGATATCTGCCCAACAACTGAAGGCCTCTGAGTCTGCCAAGACATAAGACAGAAAGGAGACATGAATATCATGCTTAAGACAGATAGGAGCAGTTTCTTCACTTTCCATCCAATCATTAACATATACTGTATGTCAAAGGAATAGTTCAACATTTTAGAAAGTATGATCATTTCTTTCTCTCTTGAGTAAGATGAGGTGATTGATATTGCTCTTACATCTGTGTGTGAGGTATTGAGCTGGAGCCAGGAGGTAGTTAGCCTAGCATAGCATGGAAACGGGGAAAACAGCTTGCCTGGCTCGGTTTAACAATAAATCGACCGTCATATCTGAAGCTCACTTACCAACACTTATCTTGTTTGTTTAATCCAAACACAAGCAGATATGTAAAAATCATGGCGGTGGTTTTAGAAAACCACATCACTTTACTGTAATGCAGCCTTTAAAACCAGGAAAAGACAACACTAAAGTCATATCACGATATAACAGTATCCAAAATCTACGTCCATATATAGTCTCATATCACAGTAACGACATATATCGTATATAATGCCCAGCCCTCAAAACAAATGTAATACTCTACCTTTGTTCAGCATATGGAAATCTACTGATTGCAAAGAAAGCATATTCAGTCACATGCCTACTAACCTGCATACTTCCCATTCAGCCATTGCCATGCTACCCTTATTCTGTGTACACTGCCTCTTCAGATTTCTGCTCCTTACACTCACACACCCCAGCTCTCTCTCCTTCTGCAGTCCTGTGTTACCATAGACTCGAAGCCAAAGTAGATCTCAGCTGACCACGCCTACCCATTTAACACCACCGTGCGCACACACACACACATATGCACTCATTATATACACAATCAAGGTCAAACATACGCTTAGAAACAGGCGCAGAAAAACAAACTTCAGTATTTGAAAAGAAACTGATGCAGAATTAACACGATAAATGTGTTTCCTTGTAACAAATAGCATACTCTGCTATTCAGACTACAACACAGCACCGCTGACTCCCCTCGTTTTGGTCTGAGATACTCTCAGAGCGGCTTCGCAGAACGACATTAGGTGAAATGCTTATTTACTATGGCAGTGGAAAATAACAGGCTCAAGCCAGCAGGTCTCTCTCATGCTTTCATACCGCTGCAAAGCCCCTTCTCCTTGCCCAAACATCTGTGTTTTTATCCTTAAGATTCTACACTGTGATCATAAAAAGAGCGAAAATATTTCTGGGAAAATTTCATTCTGCTTCTGCTTTGATATATAGCATTAGCTGTTCAGGAGGTTGCACTTTTACTTTAATAAAACCACTACTGAATTCTATCATGTTCAGGGCATGCATTCAAACAAAATATTGTCTTATTGTATATAATACATTTAAAGGAAAAACAAATTTGGAGCAGTGGCTGCCTGTGGGATTCTGTGATAAATAGATGCACATTAAAACAAGCTGCATGCTATTGGCTGAGTAACAAATGTGAAATCATACTGTGGCCTAGTTTTGTTGGCGAAACTATACTCCGCAGACCTGTCACATAGAGAGAGAGAGAGCATTTCTCAGAGCTCGGTGAGTGAGGTCCACTCTTCAAATGACTGAGAGGACAAACAGAGCAGAACAAAGCCATAACAAAGCATCACAACACAAACAGAGTGGAGAGCATTGTTTCCTGGCTCCAGGCACCTGACTACCCTCTCAAAATGGCATAGCCAGCCAAACCGGTTAATGCACATCACTGATTTTGAGAGCCTATGAAACACATTAAAGCTGCGTGTAAAGTCTTTTCAAATTTGCTATTTCAGAAAAATGCAGCACTTGCATTTTCACATTATTTGAAGTTGCACCACTTCAGATAATTGCTAAGTGTGTGCCGACAGTGCAAAATCAGTGTATATTATTATCACATTAAATTTATATTAAAATGACTCCCCGTGCTATTACACAGCATGGAAGAAAACGTGGTCCGTTGCTGCTTACCTACACCCAAACTAGAGCATAACACAGCGGGATGAAATGCCTGGAAGTGAGAAGAATTTCAACCAAAAAATAAACAAAAATTAATTAAGGAAGTGCCCACAGGTTGAAAACATGCTCACTCTTTATAACAAATTACAAAGCCTAATTTAAAGTTGAAATAGCTCCAATTGTAAGCAACAACAAATAACTAAATCCAACAAAATGATTTACTGACTTTACCCAATAAGAATACTTCTCCAGGCTTACCTCCTCTGGTAACTCAAATCTACCCACATATACGTTAAAAAACAAAACAAAAGAGTGTTATAAGGACACCTGCACTATCAGACAGTTGGCTCCGGTACGAATAAGAGGCGTGCCACTTTAAGAGTAACTGAGTGGAGGAAAAGCCACGGGGGCCACAGAGAGAGGCCAGCATCTCAATGTATCATGTGGGCTGAGGTAATGTGATAGCCAAGATGAGACCGAGACACTCTCCTGTCTTTCCTTCACAGCTCCTGCTGCACACGGCCCATCATCAGCTCTCCCTCCATCACTCTCCCAGGCGCTTAACTCTTATTATTAATTTACCATGCTGCAAATAATTACAATCACGCCCTTTATTAGAGATGAGTACATGTAGTCACAGCGTCGCTCTGTTGTATAACGCTGTCTGCTTTCATGCTGCGGTTTTCGCATCCGCAAAATTGCTTTTAAAAATTGAGGTCAGTCACAGTAGAATAAGTGGTGATTTTAATCTGTCGGAGGCTCAGACACGAAATGTAAGCGTAGAAAAATGTATGGCACTTTACTTACAGTTGTCATTCCAGTTCGGACAGTTCACAAAGATAGTCTGATTAAATGATTTAACACACAAAGGAGGAACCAGTGTGTTTAAATAGTGTTGATACTTTCTAGGTCTGTAAGCTTTTTGTCATAAATATAATATTCAGACAACCATAAAAAGCAGAACTTTAAAAAAGAGGAAATCAAAGATCAGTTGTGTAGCCTCGTCTGTTTGCAGGCTCAGTGCACAGATTTAAGGAAAATGAATGAATGTGTGTTCCGGGTCAGTTCAGCCATTCTTAAGCAAATATAGCTTGAAAACATTCAATTGTAGCTCATAGCTGCTATTTTAAAGAGTTACACAAGCGTGTTGAATCCATTATGTGTTGCCGTGGAATCAGTCTCACTGCGCTACAGTAGAGACACGTGATTGAAATTAAATTAAACCACATATGAATGCAGGTGAAGCTCTGGCACAGTGGTACAATGTGTTATGATGAGACAAATGCATGAGAGTCCCGCTGGTGCTCAGGTGTGTCAGAGATGAGGTAGAACAAATGCATTAGTTTTATGAATGAAAAGCAAACGCGTGTGCAATGTTAAAAGAGAAAGGTGAAAGGCACAGGTGCGCTTTCAGTCGTCTCGTAATGGTTTATGAATGAGGCGTGCAGGTGTGTGTTAGTGCTGTGGTCAGCAGGCTTGCGTTTCAAGGGGGATCGGATGAGGTGTTCAAGTCTGCCCGGAAGAACACTGCACTTCACAGCCTCCGTCATTCATAAATAACTGACTTAAACACAGGACCAGCACGTACCTTAACCGCCATTTACATCAAAAATAACTAAAGACAGAAATTCATCTCAGCAAAGCAGGCCAAGGACTTTTGAACAGCAGTCTGGGGACTGGCACCTGTGTTGGGAAAGTGACATTCAGTATTCTCATTTGGATTATACAGAAGCCTTTCTATATGTATGGCCAATTTAACCTTGACTATTCAGAACAATATGGTGCGAAGGAAATGTGACTCTGTGATGACTGCACGGTAATTCATATCCATATGCCCCATGGGTTAGCAGGCTGACTGAACTTCGTGTGTCACCACCATTCCTTGTGTAGTAAAGATCTTATTAAACAAAGCACTACGTTATCTCCGTCTTAACGATGGTTGTTGGCATTACATAAATATGTATCCCAGCCGATACGAGTCCCTCCAGCAAACTAACATACAGTACATGCACACAGAAAAACAAAATGTCTCACATGCCTTACGATCAGCTGCACAGTGCTCATGCTTTCTCATTCAAAGGCAGTTGTTTTAGTGGCTGGAAGGTTGCTTCCTGCTTCTGACTAGCTTTCCCCTGGCTGCATGACAAAAAGTGGTTACTGAGAGACTTAAGGCAGTCTGGTCAGTGTCCATATACAGTGTCAGAGTCTTACTGGAATCTAGCAGAGTGATTTTTACAATAATATCTGAAACCCCGGGAGTGAAACAGTAGCTAATCCCCAGATCTGTACTAAATCCATGGTATTGTGCCAAGATTAAGCATAGAGGCGAACTGTGATCAATCCTTTGGGTCGTGTCAGCGAAGTCAAGACCAACTATAGCTGATTTTTAAGTTGTGGATTCATAATATTTGTTTTCAAAAATCGTATGGAAGCTGTAACTCATTACATAAAATACAAACTGTTCCGTGATAGACTAAGAGATGAATAGAAATCAGCAGATAGAAAAAAATCCGTCTTGTGAGAGGACAGAAAGTTGCCCAAACCAAGAAGGCCCCTAAGTGAGACAAGAGCCTCTGCTGGAGAGATATTATTAATTTATGTAATGCCACAGAGGCAGTGAAAAAGCAATACATTAGTGAGAAAATCTGAGGTGATCAATAGGTATGCTTTCCTCAACTACTGTTGCCTTCAACAGCTTATAGCCACTACAAGGCAGTAAGAGTAGTACACATTTGACAGAGTTGATGATTGAGGTTGTTTGAGTTGAAAGGACAAAGAGGAATACATGGAAAAGCTTAAATTTCCAAATAAAGGCATCTATAATAGAAAATCTGGCGAACGGATGTTGGAACAGAATAATCCTCTTTCAGATAGACATCATTGTTGGCATTCTCTCCACACAGGGATGTGAACCAGGGAAAGAACAGGCTGGTGACTTAAAGACTATTGATTATCATCATGATAACATTAAGTTAAATGATACAAATGCAATAAAATGAATATTTGCCTCGATGAATAAGGCTGTTGAGGTGGAGGTCAGGGTGACATTTAACTGTTTGGAGCTGTGTTGATGTTATGGAGCCACAGCGGAGCATCGGCGCCACACACCTGCTGGAAGTTTGGCCAGATTCACATGGACGTTAGCATTTCTTTGAGAAATTTAAACTCTGGGAGTAACACTGTTGACACTCGAAACACACACTATCTGAATATCATCTGCAACTGCAGAAACAGTAAACAAATGCCGAGCACTCCTTTTGAAAGAGCAGACTAAAGATTCATTTCAGTGTGCCACCTACAAAAGAAAAATCACAAAACAATTTGTGTGAGGTAGTACTGAATATTGATATGCAGTATATTAGCACTGCTTGGTTGGTCATTGACAAAGCAATCATAGTCTTGAGGCTGTAATCGCTGGTGGTTTATAAATATTTAATCAGGAGCAGACATGTTCCAGCAGCTCTTGCCGTTTCAATAAAGCACTGCATTGGTAAATATTCCCCTGACATCCAATTTTTAATTTGCATATTTTCAAATAAAGGATTCTTTATTGCTTTTTCGACAGACAAATGTAGGACAAATGGAACCAACATTGGACTCACCTGCCCTGCAAACAATTCACACCTTGCTTAAAATTGAAAATAACAAAACAACAAGCAAAACCGGGAGCAACAAATGAAAGACGGAACAATAAGCCATCTATTATGAAATAGATACAGATGTATCAGTGAACACCAGTTACATCAAGCAAGTCATTACATGAATTAATATAAAAGGCCAAGCATTTTTTAAGAAACTCTCGGATTTTTACTTTTATTCTCAAGGAAAATTCAGTTTTCGATTGAAGACGTGAGGTTTCAGTCTTTGCAGTACTATGTTAAATACAGCAGACCACAACCGCTCTGTGGTTTATGGGCTGCACATGACTCAAATCAAGTCTTTAAAGCTCAAACTCACTTAAATCTAGCCTGGCTTGGGATGTCAAGACCATGCTCCAGTGAGGTAGAGACCCATATGAGAGAAATCTGTTGGAATGTTGTAATAAATGGACATACGGACATTAGTATTAAATTATCATGGCACTTACAGATTTCACATTGTCCCTAAAATATGCTACTATATTGCCATATACCTTCCATATGTTTAGTGTGTGGGATATATTTTGTATTAAAATAAACTCATTAGTAGTGTTTGGGGGTATTGCATAATACTTAAAGGTGTTTCTGATGTTTTCATGTACTGTATGTACACGAGGAAGACATTATTTCAGCAACAAAATAAAATAAATTGGCCATAAACTTAAATCAACACCTGTCCGACACATTGTCAACACAGTTAGGATTCATTGCAGGGTTATTATATTGGACTGTATTACTCTAAGTGCAGGTATACCTTATAAACTGGTATTGACTCACTGTATTTTGATTGGTTGCCAGTGTCAATATTGAGAGACTAAATTACGAGGAATGGAAATAAGAGCAGAGTTCATTCAATTAAATTTGTTTTTCCCAGTTGGTAGAGGGGAAACACATAAAAAATATAGGTGACAGATTCTGGGATATTCATAAAATACGCCATTTTGTCCATTTGAGATGTCCGTCTAATTAATCAGCCACCTACATCAATCAGTGCAATCAAAAGGGCTGTAGCTATGACTAAGAATAAATGGGTCATTGTTGATCAAAATAATTTGTTGTTGGGAACATTTACTTCTGATTTAACTCTAAGCTTAAAGGAAAAGTTCACGCAAATATGAAAATTCAGTCATTATCTGTTCAGCCACATGCTGATGGAAAGTCGGGTGAGGTTTCGTAGTCCACAAACATTTCTGGCGCTTCACTGCAAAACAGTGTCGCAGCATTCTCCCAAACAACTGATGTAGATCAAAAACAACAACTGAAAAAACATATCCCCCGTCTTTGAGGCAATATATAAACCTATTGAAATAGGCTTTGTAAAAAAATACAGATAGCACCATTGACAAATTAGCTAGGAGCAATACAAGCAGTTATATAACCCGATTTTTTTTTGTCTGAGTATTGTCTGTGTGCTCTCATTTATCCAAACTCCAATCTATTTGAGCCTTCTGCCTCAGAGTTAAGCCAAGATGCTTAAATCAGCCATGCTAGAGCTTCTGGAAAGAGAACTGGAGATGTCTGACAAGGTTTTCAGGAATTCCTACATCTCGCAGCAAATACTGTACAACACAGGAGTTTCTGATAAGAAGGAGGGGACTACTTTGGCGATTGTAATCTTAATCTGTCAAAATCCTTTTGCCACCCTAAACAGGGGAACCCTAAATAAATAAAAAAAACTCAGCTGTTGTCCTTTTAACTCCTTCCAGTAGGCCTGCTAATCTTTTTACCACACCATATTTATTGTTTCACTAGAGGCTAACTATGAAATGGTTGACATTTTGAACTAATTAGTAATCGTAGCAAACTGGGTGGATGTTTTGTTCCAGTTCCAAAGGCCAAAGACAGAAACTGAGATTGATTTGAATTGACAGTTGACTTTTTACTGTAATCACTATTGAATTGCATGTAAAGTGAATCAGAAAAGCATAAAGCCAGCTCCCAAAAACATTAATAGAGAGATTTCTGACCTACCAAATCTCAGAGGGAAGTTGTATATTAGCCTATAGGTGGGTTATCACCAGGGATCTACACTGAATGCTTTGTGTGTGCGATGCATAAACTGCAACTATATGCAACAAACATTGTGGAATGTGGGGCTATAAGCAGACAGTCAATTTCATGCTCCCAGCAGCAGAATGGTAGATCAATGTCACTCCAATGCTAGCCGCTAACACAGATACTGTAGATAACACTGTATCATGTGACACTCAACAGCAAAATGAATGCGTTTCTGTGCATATCTCAGTGGACTGAAATAAATGAAGTCTTCCAACCTAGAAGGTCTGCATCTGTGCGATGAGTCAGAGCTTTGTGGTCGCCCCATCCGACGTCAGAATCATATGAGATATAGGTCGCAGACAGAGTCATCTTCAACGTTCGCAGCACAGATTTACCAGTTGATCTAAAAAGAGCTACATCCGGACTTCATTTTCCTCCCATACATTCTGTCTCTTTGTGTGTCACCTGTTCGTGAGAATAGACTATTGAGTGACCACTGAACAAGTTGTGGATCTTGTCATTCAGGCTGAACAACGATAACTAGTTAACCGCATTTATGCGGTGAAGACACATTTTAAATGGGCTGTCAGAAAGAAGGGTCCTGGGAAAACCTGTCTGAAAGTCTCTAATGTCACATAGCGCCTTTGATCAAAATCATATATCAGGTGACATTGTGTCTAATGGATTACAGAGGATTCTTGTCACAATTGAAATGCATTTTATCATCATGTTCAGAGACTATCAGAAGGTGTTTGGTCCTTGGAGTAGAGCTTTTGGGTGAACTTAAAACCTCCCAGTCAATCAGTTCTTTCTACCTTGATGAACAATACTTAACCCTGTATTAAACATATTTTTGATATGGGTGAAATGTCAGTAAAATCAAAATGGCTGAAATCATTGAGAACTCCCTGTAGCTGTATAAGCGTTTTAGCCTTGTTAAGCTAATTGCTTGGGTTCTGTGTCCTGCATATTTACAGTATGATGGAGTCTCATCCCCTCTCATCAACACCCGTCGCAAAAGTTTGGTGGAGACCGAAATGGAGCTAACAAGACGAGCAGATATCATTTGTGTTCATCAGAAATGCACGCACATGACTCCTAATGGATGTCGTGTCTACTGGATGTGTAATTAGACAGCTGTTTGCCAACACAGTAACAGCCGGAACAACTTCATTAACAACGCTAGTGATATGGTGGTCACTGTGAAGCTAAGGGCAATTTATTCCTGTTTCCTTGTGACCAAAAAAATAATGCGCCATTAAGAGAAACCAAAATCAATTTGACCTCAAGTGCTCTTAGGCCAGGACATCTGTAACATGCATCAAAGCATGTCATATTCGATTCATCCAGCAATGTGAATATATCTATTCATGGATGTACTGGGACAAATTTTCAGCCTTGGACTTTTGTCAAGATTAGCCCACATACCAACCCACGATTGCCTTTTTTCTCTGGCAGGCCAGTTGCCTGAATAAAATATTGTCTGTTAACGTTTCTGCAAAAAAACAGATACATTAACATTTGTACATTTCATAGGCTATGTACCATATTGACATTTCTACAATTTCCGGATACGTTTGTGGCGAGAAAGATCAAATGTTTTTGATAGGAAGTCAGGACATCTCCAGTTGATTTTGTTTGCTGGGTGTTTTTCACAAGACCTGGGGACATCTCCTGCCATGTATGTGGTGAAAAAAAATGGTATTTTAAGCCAAAACATGATCTTTTCCTAACCCAAACCCAGTGTTGTTTGTGCCTAAACCTAAACAGAACATTAGCACAGGGTTCTCTCAAGATAATATTGAAATTTTAATCTAAAGAGATGTGAAGTTGCAACATAAAGAAATGGAAAAAGTTTCAACATCTTCTGGCAATTGCTCTGTTTCAGGAATACAATTGGGTAAAGTGTGCTGCTTATACACACTTTTAGCACAACAGTAATATTCCCCTCTCATACCACTATTAACACTACTTATAATAACTAGGCTGCTGTTAATACTACTTCTACTACTACTAGGCTACTGCAATAAGAAGAGGAACCAGGACAGTTGAGTACCATTACATTTGTGTGTACTTCTAGGCTACAGGATGTAATTGTTGTGATGTACTTCTCAGATATGTCTCCAGAGGGAGCTCACACATTTAAAAGCCTATTGAGCAGCACTGTACAGTAGCCTAGCCTACAAACAGATTGTAAAATGATGCAGATGGAATTCAGCTACAAAATGAAAGTTCAGTTTATTACACATCTTCATGAATAACGTTATTCTTACCCCATCAGCTGGTTTATGACCATTGCCACAGGTGCTTATGCTGATTATCTCTCAACATAAAACATTCAGGATCGTGCTGAAGCCTAACAGGAAAAATTCAATATATGATGTTACATATACAGTCCACTGGCTTGCTTGGTTTGCCCGGTGGCCAGAACATGCCTGTAGGTATTCGTTATGAATGTACCAAGTCATCTGGGAGTTGAAGTTGAATCCAGCTAAGCTAGTGAACTGAATTGTCTGTCAGTGCCCTTATCACTAACTGCTATATGTAATATACTGATCAAGCCTCATTACTGTAAACTCTTAATTTAACTCTCACAATTGTTGGTTCAACGTTTCATGTTATCACTCCCTGACATGCTGTCCTGAATGCAGACTTCAGAGAAAGATGCCAGTATACTGTACACACATGTGAGGACACTACTCATTCATTATAGAAAACAATGATGGGCAGTGTTCTCCCTTCTACTCCCCCAAAACAGTGGGCTGTTTAGAGGGTGAAGACGGGGTGGGGGTGAGGTCTCTGTATGCTAGATGCTTTTTCGTGATAATGCTCTGTTTAACGTTCCTGATCTCAATGGCTGTGTTCCCCCTTCTCCAATCCAGCGGGTCACACTGAGTCACAAGGCCAGCCAGCGATGACAATGGCATGTTTGTGCACAAGCTGAGCTATGGGTAGGCTGTCTGATGTGAAGGGATAAGATGGCACAAGGTGGACACTAAAGTCTGGTAAGTGTGTGTTTGTGTACACGGGTGTACACCTTTGGATTTCTGCCCGTTGTACATTTTCTACCAGTGCATACAGCCTTTTTTTTTTTAGATAACTTCTCTCACTACAGTGTTTATCACTTAGATCAGAACAACTCAGGCCAATACTGTCTATAAGCATTCTAATCTGCATTCAAACACTCACTCCAACATAATATTCGTTTGGGTCGTGACAGATAAGATAAACGCTTTCTGCAACGGAAGGAAATTGTGGGACACTTTCAGGCTTCTACAACCCACAGACATAATCGGTTGGTGATTTGATAACGAGAACAGGAAGAGGAAAATATTTGCAGAAGATGCAACAATATAACAGCCATTAACCCAGCGGATCAGCACTTTAAAATAAATGCTGTAGGGACAATGGTCAGTGGGAAAAGATGCTAAAAAGAATAGCAAAGAGTAAAATAACCCACATGCTGCAGTGGAGTGGCTGCTGCTGCAGAGACCTTGCAAGATTTACACCAACTGATAAGATCATCTTCTAAAAAAGCTTACCGTACGTGTTAATTAAATTATGTATAATCTTGCTGTATTGTTGCTACAGATGGTTGATTCATTGGTTTTGTATCGATTAATCGTCATTTCAAAGAAAAAATGCCAACATTTTCTGTTTCCAGCTTCTTAAATGTAAAGATTCGCTGATTGTCTTTATTATTTATGATAGTAAATAAACTGTCTTTGAGTTTGAGTGGACAAACTGGCACTTTGAAGACTTTCTGGGAAATTGTAATGAGCACAATGTTTTGACATTTTCTAGAATAGATAATCCTTCGATGAATTGTCTGTATAATCAGCAGTTTAATCAATAATGAAAAATAATCATTACTCTAATTTCCAGGCCCCTGACAGACGCCTGCCGACCACGTCAGGATAGTTTAACTGAATGTGTTGTGTTAGCAGGATGAATGTGTGTGGAAGGGAGAGATACGACAGAAATGAGATATGAGAAAACGTCACCTGTTCAAACAGGGAAAGCCAATCATACTGTGTGTTACATGAAAAACACTATTCTGTGATTTATTGTAAAAACTTAATGGCAAAATCAGAAAGCAAGGATCCCAGTGGACTTCAAAGGTCACTGACATACAACACCAGCTTCACTCCAATTTCAGGTATGTGCTTAGGAAAGCAGACCTGCACACCCTCATCAAAACAAGCTAATTGTTGTGCTATAAACTTTATTTTTGGCATTATTTCTGAAAGGCTACAATATATATATATGCAGCATGAACTATATGTGGGCATATAACGTGTGTGCATCCATGCACGCACACACATACCGACCGACGTACATGCTCATTTCTTTCAGAGAAGACCAACATCCCTCACCAGTGGGTAGTAGGCCATACACTCCCTCATCATCCCCCCCTCCCTCTTGTCCACCTCCTTGTTGTCATATGACCGCTGTTATGTGTGTGCAGTGGAACACAAAGTTGCTCTGTTAGTCCCCTCCGCTCTGCCCTCTCAGATTTGAGTGCTGCAAGTAAGGCCCTCTCACTTGCCCGGGCCTCAGGGAAACAGACAGGCCCCTGTATGTGTCTACCAGCAAAGATTAGAAAAGGATGGCAAAGAGAAAGAGAGGGATGAATGGAGTGGATGTTGTTTTTATGTAACACCAAAAGATAAATTAATCTGTACTCATTCACAGAGTCCCACCCTAAGATTTCATTAGATTCAACCGACAGCTCTCCTCACTGAGGCTTTACCGTTAACTAATTTATTAGTCCCCTCTACATCAGCGACTGTCTAAAAGAAACAGTGTCTTACAGCTGTCTGTGTGGAGTGACACTTTGTCCTAGTACCTGGCCAAGATTAAAGACCCAAAACAAACACAAATGCTGAGCCAGCTGAGTCAAACCTGTCTGAACATACAGAGTGACAAAAACAACTGGGAGACCTGAACTTTATGGTTTCACGCTATGGTTTTATAGGTTATTTCATATCCTCTGAGTGGTGTTTGAGATCAACTTTCAAGTGATTCCTCGCAACCACTAAAGCAAATGTATGAGACTTGTGTGGTCATTCTCTTACTGCCTCTCCAGGAAGTAAATGACATCTTAGATTAATCATTTTATTAAGTAGGCAGCTGAGGGAACGTGGCTCGGCCCCCCCTTTGGTACTTAACTGTAATGGAGCTGAGTTTAATTGTCCAAGTCGTCGGTGGGCTCACCTACAAGGTTAAAGATGGCGAAAAGTGCCCTGGACGTTGACATTGGAGAGCTGCTACCTCAACAGCCGCTGTCACTTTAAAACCAAGTCTGTCCCCGCTGTCCCTTGCCATTATGTCACCCAATGGAGTGGATGTAGCAAGTAACAAAAGAGGTGGAAGGAGGTCAAGTCGGCATAGGTTTTGTCACACTATTGCTCTCGTTTTGATATGCATAAAGGTCACTTGAGTGGAAGCATACTGCATACTACCATTTAAACAAAAAGAGAGATAAAACATTAGCTTTTGGAAGAGGGTGTATGCTTAATTTATGTGATGTGTTTTCCACTGGTTTAAGAATTCATGTTGAGGTTTGTGTGTTTGGCTTAAAAAAAAAAGCACAAAAATATGTTCAGTCAGTATAAGGGTGTGATGAGATTTTTCAGTGTGTGCATGTATGTATCTGTGTTTGAAACTTGGTGAAAGGCCCAGTATGTAAGCATGTGATTAACCTTTATATTTCACACTGGACGTCGCTCATCCATCATTTTAAAGCCAAGGTCATCATGACCCGACTTTTTTTTTTTTTTTGACATGTTGCTGATGAAAACATTTTGCAGCTTAAATGAAAAGGTGAAACAGTTATTAATGCAGCTTTCAGGGTTGATTAGACCTTTTGTCACAGTGAATGCGACCTCATTTTGTCTACTAATGGTTACCAACCAGTGAATGAGACTGTAGTAGTTGATACTGAGAGAGGAAATCGTTAAAGACGCTCAACGAATTGTAGGTGCAAGATGTACAGAGCAAAATGTTGTGCACCCAGTGTGATTCTGACTGTGATAATAAGCCACAGCTTTTTCTTTCTCTCAGTAACTGACACAACAGAGACGAGACCTACATCTTCACTTGTGATCATAAAGAATTAAGTATCAGCAGATTCTGGTTACCACCTTTAATCACAACTTGAAGTTTACTGAAACCAGTATATTTACCAGCCATTTCCTACTTAAAACACACAGATAATACAATACAAGATGATGCGTTGCGATACGATACATACTTTATTTTTTTATTTATCCAGTTTATTTTTATATTTTATTAAGGGCAGTGCATATTAATGAACATTACTATAAATATGCCAGAATTAGCCAAGAGGCTAGTTTTCATTTGTAGTCGTTACGATACGATACGATACAATACGATACGATACGATACGATACGGTACGGTACGGTACGATGCGATACGATACGATACGATACGATACGGTACGGTACGGTACGGTACGATGCGATATGATACGATACGGTACGGTACGGTACGGTACGGTACGGTACGATGCGATATGATACGATACGATATGATACGATATACTTTATTGTCCTGTTAGTCAAATTTTTCTTAGGCTCAATAATAAATATAACACATGCATCTCAGTAAATGGTGAGCACACATGCTGAGAAAAAATGTGCAAACAGTGAATTCAACTTGCAGCTACCCACGAAGGGTTATCCCAATCTGTCAGTATTACACCATGACAGAGATCAATATTCCTGTCCAGTTTTTTTCTCACAAACCTCCGTCAGGCAACATGACACAGCATAAGTATCAGTATAATATTCCTGATCCATTTCACTATCAGTAGAGCTCAAGAGATGAAGGCCCGGTGGAATTTATACACCATCTCCATCTTTGCCTTGATGCACAGATGTCTGAGGGCCGCGATGGAACTATCACAGACACATCCAGCATTCTTTCTCTGTCACATGCTCAGAAAAGCGCGTCTTTCTACCACCGTGAAATTATCACGCCCCCCCCCTCCTCCTCCACCCTCCTCTCTCTCTCTCTCTCTCTCTCTCTCTCTCTCGTTCATCCAATCTGTTCCAAATCTTCTCTTTCCTTCTTTCTCTCTCTCTCTCACTTGCTCTCTGCTGCATCAACCTCCGCCCCTCTGCCCCATCTGCCTCAAACCCCCCAGCCCCTCGACCCCTCCCTACACTGGTTCTCTCTCTCTCTCTCTCTGAAGCATGTAACACAAACACACATACAGTACGCACAAATACACATGCTCTCCTGATGCTACATGACCAATCCCAACCGCCATTGAAAAAAAAACAAAAAACACAGCGACGCTCCGTTCAGAATATGAAAGATGAAACAGAAAATGTCACAGATCATCATGTTTTCGCCTGCTGAGTAACGAACGCGCTCTGCTTTCTCCCTCTTCCCCCGATCACCATTTTACACTCATAAACACACGCAGGCAGATGAACCAAATAAATCCCAGCTCGAGATTATTCATGAACGGACAATGTAAATTTTCCCACGTAGAACAGCGGACAGCCAGCTCCTGCTGTCAGGCCACAATGTGCCCGCTTATCCCAGTGCCCGCAGAGCCAAGCTCAGCTGGATCTGCACACCCTCCCACTGCAAATTCAACGTCTCGTAAAGTCAGTTGTAAGTACTGAACACCTTAACGTGTGTGATTGTACTCTCTCATTTCCCCTCTTTCCATTTTATAGCTTATGGCCTGGACAGAGCACAGAGACATGCCCGCAAACACACACACACACACACACGCACACACACACACACACACACACACACACACACACACACACACACAAATCTTTGATGCATCCTTCACTTGTCCTACATACAGTAATTACATGAACTAAGCGCCGCGTTCAGATAAAAGCATTCGGTAAGAACTGAGGATGCTCTTGGGAGATGATGAGTCAAATTGCAAGCAGAGGATAGCAGCGTCCGTTGGCACAGAGCTAGCAGGGTGGAGGAGGGGACTGGACAGCCTGCCTGCCTGCCTGCCTTGGTGCCATCTCTGAACATCACCTTCTCCATTTTATCAGGAAAACACACTATGCAGAGCGCATACAACGAAAAAAGCATCTGTGTCCAAAGCAGGTCAGCCTGGCAGTGATTACAAAAAAAACAGCTGTGATACTGTTGAGAGTAGTCAGGCTTACCGTGCTCACAAGCCAGCATCCATTTACAAAGGATACTGCAGACAAGCCCTTGCAAGGAGAGAAAGGCTCTGTGCAATCCACCTTTAGTCCTGCTGCTTCATCTTCATATCTTCCTCATATTCACAGTCATACACACTCATGTACATCGCTGTCTCTCTTCCAGCGCCCCTTGTTCTCTGTCTTATTAACGTCTGTGTTCTATATCCTCTCTTGTTTGCTCCAAGGCAGTTGAGACACTGCAGCGATGGGGGTGGAGGGCGTGTATATATGTGTGCGTGTGTGTGAGTGTGTCAGAGACAGAGAGGCAGAGAGAGGGAGTGCAGGACAGAAATGGAGGGAGGAGTCAGCGGGGATAGAGAGAGAAGGGGGAAATGGTCAGGATTAAATCATGAGAGTAACAGAGAGAGAGAGAGGGTGAGAAAAAAACAGGCTCTGATGGGGCAGCTACAGCATCCAGTGTATCTTTATTTCATGCTGTAATGATAAAATATACATTGGCCATTAAGGAACCTGAGCCCTGCCAGCTAGCATGGAGGTGAGAGCACGAGTAGATCTGTTTCTTGAGGTATTATGTGCTCGCTGACAGGCCAGCAGCAGGATTGGTTGTGATTTCATTGATGACTGAAAAAACATACAAGATAGGGAGAGAGGGAGGGAGGGAGGGAGGGAGGAGGAGGAGGAGGAGGAGGAGGAGGGAAGAGGAAGCGAGGGGAGGGGAGAAATGACGACAAAGGAATGGGAGGGGGATTGGATGATGGTGTAATGTGCTGTTTCCGTGCCAACTGTGTCTGTGACAGTGGGACCACTTCCTTTATTGCTATTGGCTATAACTAAGAACTGATAGAGGCTCGGGCAAATGAGGCAGCATGCCACGGGGTGTGAATGGGTGGTGCTTTTTTCATGTGTATCTTTCACTTCTTGTAAATTTTTGGGAACAGAAAAAAAAAAAAAATGGAGAGAGAATGTGTTTTGCTTGACTGCAGCCACACACATGCATGAACACACAGATATGCAGCAATCACAGCGCTGGAGCATGACGTGAATTATCGCTTTGTCATTATGGATGCCACCAGTGTGTAAAGAAACTCCTCCCCTCCTCCTGACACACACACACATACAGACACACACACACATACTGTCCAGCAGGAAAAAATCCCCAGATCAGGTTGCTCAGGGTGTGTAGTGTAATGTAATTGCCTGGACGCCAACCCTGGTGTCATGAACTGTGAGATAATTAATCGGCTATAGGCCAGCGAGAGTGCACATCTGGTGGGGGTGAACAACTCTGCCTCTCCCTGACCTTTCATCCGGATCTTTTAATCCGGTCTGGCAGGCAGGTGGTTTATTGTCCCCATTCTTTCTCCCTGTCACTAGTGTCTCCCTCACCGTGTCTCTTTATCCCTATTACCCAATTCAACGTATATCATTTAATTACGGCTCAGTCTTAACGTGCAATCCCTACCTCTTTAGTTTAATACTGCAGAAATGTATCATATTCTCGGTTTCAGTGCGTGCAGAGTGAGCTGAACTTCTCAAAAAATGGTAACCACAGGCAATAGTGCAATAACATAACGTTAAGCAAGTATATGAAACTGACACTTGCCAAAGTAACTACCAAAAACCCACATCGGGATGTCCCTATTTGTATCAGTCATATTTAAACACACCTGAGAGTCAACAGGACCTTGTTTTCGAGACCTTTTGGATACACAGAGGAAATAAAGAGAGCGCCTGTTCAGACCAGATGTCACGTACAAAAGCCTCTAAATTAGCGTTTTCCTCCATGGCTCCACAGCTGTTGTTGATGTCTCACCTTCAAATGTCAAACCTGTCATGATCTCCAGGTGTGAATGAAACATTAACATGTGTGATGTTTGGGCTGTCGGACATGACTAAAATCTAGTATAGTATATATATGTATATATATATATATATATATATATATCTTGGCCACTGTCCAACAGTCCCCTTTTATTCAATCAAGCCTAATCCAATATCAAACTCAATAGCTTTGTATTGCTGTGAATTTAAAACTAGTCATAACTTAACAATAATTTAAGCATCAAATCATACTCGTTCATAGATAGCCACCTAAATACACCTGATTTTATTTTTTTTTATCAAGATCCGTGCATTATTCCCTGAAAAATTAACACAACTGTTGAAAAATGCCCTATCTCACCATGATAAAAAGAGTGAGAAAACATTCCTGGATCCCTCCCTTTATCCGGTTCCACTCCAAAAGTTAATGGGGTCTGTTCTGGGCGGTGACCCATCCTCCACCTAAGTTTCGTGGAAATCTGTTCAGAAGGTTTTGTGTAATCCTGCTGACAAACCAACCAACCAACATACACTGTATGTTAAAACAGGTTATGTAAAAACATAGCTTGCTTGGCGGAAGTAAAAACTATGACATGGAAGGGCATGTGGCCTGTAGTAGCTGCTAGCTGTGTGGCTGGCTGAGCTAACTAGCAAGCAGCAGCTACAGTTAGCAGCAGTGAGTAGTTACTCTGGCGATATGCTGCCCCATATTTATTTGTATAAGTATGAATCCGACAGGTTCTCACATATTGTACCTACAACAACCACCTTACCTCTTGAAAGGTTTTCGAGATTGTCCAGCTCATAGACTTTTGTTCCATCTTTTATTATCATTTGGCAACCTTAAAAACATCACATTTTTTCATTTATACGACTGTAATTCCAAGCAGATTCCCTCTCCGGACAGAAAAGCAAAAACTGCAGCTGCAAGGCAAATAAAGCAAATGAAGAACAAAAGATCACCCCCCGTTAAGCAGCTCAATGCTGGTTGCCTGTTAGTTTTAGAATTGATTTCAATATTTCACCATGAAAACACAGCGGGGTTTGTCTCCCAGCTCTGTGTCAGACTTAACACTCCATGAGCTGCAGCACAGCTGGGTCCTCTGGGAGAACTTTGGTTGGTAACAGAAGAAGGTCCAGCCGGTAAAGCAGCTAAAGATTTCCTTTTAAATCACTCCAAAAGACACGCTTCACAGAAAAGCCTGTACTCTGTATTCTATGTATTAGTGAACTGATTTATTTGTTTTGTAAATCACTTCACTGACTATATTCTCTGTTCTGTTTCTCAAGATGTTCTCTGCCAGTGCCTTATGACCCCTCTGTCTCCTTCAGCATTTTTTCCATCCCGTTCACTCTCCATAACCCTTACTATCCCTTTTTGTCTCTCCCAGATTGTCTCTGTGCCTCTCCCAGCTTCCTGTCTCCCTAATCCTTAATCCTGTGGAAATCGGTCAGGCAGAATGAGCCAGCTTTGATCAGGCTCTCATATCAGGCGTGCTAACAGTGTCAGCACACCCGGATCCCACAGAACCCTGGAGCCCAGGGGGAGAGCTTCAAACAGGCGTTCACCCCCTGACTCTGCTTGAGAGGAAGGGGAACAAGAGTCTGCAGAGTTCCTGTCTCAACTGCCAGCATCAGACTCTGGCACCGGTCCTTCTTTTTCAATGTAGCAAACATTCACGTTGTCATTTAATACCATTTATCGGGGATGGCACCTTTGCTTCTGGCTTTTTTTCCGCATGAACTGAACTTGCTGTGGGAAAAGAGATCAGCCAGTGTAACAGCATTTGCAGCTGAGAGCAGCCTACTGTACAGACATGTGAAAGTCGCTTCTGCTGTTGTCAACGGTGTCCTTGACAGCAGGCATGGAAACTGTGTCACTGGCATTGTGATAATATCTGCCTGAGTGGGAGGTATGTCACAAAAATACTGTCACAAACGCATCACGCAGGAAAATGAGCCTTCCTTTGAGGCCAAGAGCATCTAAGTCAGAAAACAAATACACAAACTGAAGTGTGCAAAAGTGTTTTCCATATTTTAATCCAAGCATCCTACCCTGAAGAAACTTTCTGCATTCACTTAGAAATGTTGTTTGAAGGAGGCTACCTTTGTGAAACATGCATTCACTGACTTGGAATGAGGTGCATAAGAAAGTTACACTGCAAATATTGGAACAACCAATTGGATTATCACTGCATTCTTTAAGTAATTCTTTGCCCACAGCCTGTAAATAGATAGTGCAGATAATCGCAATTAAATAAGTGGAAAGGTTGTCCTACGTAGTTGGATAAGGATCATGAAAGTGATCCACAGAGCTTTCCGACTGTGCTGAGCAGAATTTGTACATTAGTGTTTTTCCTTCTCACAACCACATGACCTGGAGGTTGAAGCTCTCTGCAGATCTACAACAATACTGACAGTGTACTCAGTGTCCACATTTAATCAGTTCAGAAGTGTAATCAGGTACTTTAAATCAGCTGGAGAAATGAAGCATTTAACGGCATGACGAGGACGGTCAACTGACGTGAGAGCACCTGTGAAAATTCTTCATCTGAAGGTGAAAACTCTTTTTATGATAATGTCACTATGTTTATTTAGAAATGTTAGAGTGAGGTGTAGATTTGGCAAACAAGGCCTACGTAAAGCGACTGATGTGCTGCCTGCATCAACGGCAACACCAGAAATGGCACATAAAAAAATGTAAGAGAGAAATGGGTACGTGGTGAGAATGAAGTGTTGACCGTTAGATACTTCTTCTGAACAGCTCTGCATGAGTGGTTGTGGTCCGCCCTCCTGTGTAGCTCACACACCTTTTCTTAAAGTACATGCTGACATCTAGTGGCCAAGCTCAAGTACTGCACCTAAAGAGGAAACTATGCATTTGGACATTTTGTTGTTGTTTTGTGCCAATTTGTGCCAAATGTTGTATTTGCATTGTTTAAATTTCTCACATTTATTGAGGCTGATGTCCGTACCGATATTAAGAAGTAAAAAAAATATTGGCTGATATATCATCCAGAACTAGCTAATATACAAACTGTGTACATAAACACGCATTTTATGCAATGATCCCTCAAATGCAGATATTAAAAACCTGTGACAAAGATGTGTATATAATGGAGGGCAAGCTGTTTAACGACATAATTTAGTGTTCAAAGTTACATCAGTTCACTGAAACAGTTAACTTCACTGGTAATTCAATAATTATGAATGACCCTGAATCTACTTCTGCATTACGTTTGATGTTTAATCATAATGTTTCTGTTTTGATAACAGCACTTATTGGACAATATATATACAGAGATATCTGTAATAAAATCCGCTGACCAATATATCCTCTATAGATATAAAGTTTATTATATCGGTCGGGTTTAATATTTACTTAATGATCAATTACGGCAACGCCTGCCTGCTTATCTTTAGTTTGCTTAACACACAACAGTGAGCCAGCTAATTTCCTCTTATCTACATTTTTACTGTTCTTTTTTTTATTTACACTTACATTATAAGCAAAACCTTTCTGTAGCTGTTACGTATTGAGCAGCATTGTATGCTGTTTAATCATGAAGCCACAAATACAGTGCTGAGAGAGGAACAGAACATTTTGACATTTTCTGTACCTCCTGTTCGCACTGAACTTGGCAATAGTAGGTTCAGATTCTCTGCTGCATACAAATCAGACGAGCTTTAAAAAATCTGTGGTTACATTCTCTCATTTCACTGAAACATTGCAGTCGCACTCGCAAATGTTTTTCTTCATTGTGGAAATGTATATGTGTCCAAACTTCAACTGTATATGTTCATTTCTCTTGAAAAAGAGATCCCCATCTCAATGAGACCACCTGTTTTAATAAAGGATTTTGTTAAAATGTAGCCGGCACTGAAATAAAATGAAAGCACTACAAATGTAACTTTTTAAAATGAATGGCATCCAGCAAATCAGGACTTGATTACCAATCTTTACATCTTATTTTTCTTTATACACTTATCTAAGTCATAGAAGAGGCCAGTGGAGTGAATTTATCTTTTTTCAGCTGTAAACCCTCAGTCTTCAGTATTTGGTTGAGACTGTTCAGTTAACAGTGATTTTAAATGTGTGGTTGCTTGTTCTGTGTATCTTCTCCTGCTTCTACGAACAGCTTTTGGGTCCTGTAAGTTTTGTGGGCACATCCACAATAAATACTTTTAGTACCTTTGATGTTCCTCTCTTTTTACGCTTTTTTTTTTTTTTTTTTAATGACTAATATTCCCAACAGAGACCAGTGTTTTCCTCAGATGTTCTATACCACAACGTACCTGGTAATCACATGCAGTAAAATAACTTTAGGGACTCTATGATATCTTTTTTTTTTGGCCTTTATACAGCTTTATTGATAGGACAGCTTCAGAGAAACAGGATGAGAGAGAGGGGGAGTGACACTCGAACCCGTGGCCACTGCAGCGAGGACAAAGCCTCAGCACATGGGACTCCCACTCCACCAACTGAGCCAATGGGCGCCCCGGACTCTTAACTTAACTACATATACTTAAGTAGTTATTATAAACAGCCCTCTTCAAAACCACCAACCATTTAGCTGTTGCTTTGCTTTACGTTTTGACGAAATGTTGCTGAAAATTATTGTGCAGGTTAGTCGGGAGTTCATTCTTGTTTCGCTCCGCTCAGCTGAGCACAGGTTGATGGATGCTGCACAATAACCTCATCTGACCTTGACTGAGGCTTTTGAATAATGCTGGTTCTTGTGAATATGTTGCCCCGTTGCTGAGAACAGACTGTGCATAATCTGTAAGAAAAGCAGCTCTTTGCAGACTTGAGTAATCCCCACACTCTTCAGCTAGAGGGAATCCCATTGACCCCTTTCTAAACTCTAATGCCATCTTTATCTACAGGAAAGACACTGTCTGGTCTGGCATCAGCTAATCCCTAATAGAAAAGTTTTCTATTATCAGGAACGATTATTCATTCCACTGGACTGGACTCAGTGTGTAAAACTTCCTCTGATCAATTTACATATTTAACAGTGGAGATAATGGAAAGGAAGAAGAAGGCTGTCCTGCACTTTTTCTCTGTGAATCAGACCTAATCAGGAGGGGAAATTAAAGGCTTTGTGGTGGAATGCTGCAGCCCTTTATATTGACCAGGACTAAGGATGGGAATTGATAAGATAGATACCACTGCAATTATGGATTCTGCTTATTGGTCTGATTCTTCATCAATTCCTTCATTGGTTCCTGATCATCTTTCTGTGTGGTAAAAAGAAGGCATACGCAGATTTTCAGCATCATTTTCGCTGCTGGGTCGGCAAACAGTGTCACTTTGTGGGTCAAATATGTTGCAAGTCTACGTTGTGTGAAAAGATATCTGAAGTATCACGTTCCAGACATCACAACTACCACTGTGGTCATCTCTCCATGAAATGAGGCCACGTTTAGGACCATTTCTTCCTCTCTGCTATGACTTCTTCGAGTTGCAAGTCTCCAACAGTGTAGATACATGAGTTTGACATCATTGATTTGGCATAAAAACATCCCGCCCACTCGTCCAACACCATCATTAAATATGCCGATGACACAACCGTCATTGGGCTCATCTCAGGGGAGACGAGTCAGCGTACAGGGAGGAGATACAGAGACTGTCGCTGTGGTTTCCACTGAACAACCTCAAAGACCAAACAACTCGTACTGGACTTTAGGAGGAAATGTGACACAAACCCGGCCCAGCTCTGTATAAAGGGGTCATCTGTTGAATGGGTGCAGTCCTTTAGATTCCTTGGAGTCTTGGGAGTCAACACAACTGCAACGGTGAAGAGAGTGCAGCAGAGACCCCACTTCCTGAGAGTGCTCGGGAGGAGCAACAAGCTGCTGGTGGCCTTCTACCGGGCGACAATTGAGAGCAAACTCGCACACTGCATCTCGATATGGTATGCAGGCCGCTCTGCTGCAGACTAAAGAGCCCTGCAGAGAGTAGTTAAATCAGCTGAAAACAATCCCTGGCTGCCCACTGCCCTGCCTGGAGGAGATCGCCACCTCACGCTACCTCAGCAGAGCCAACAACATTATCAGAGACCCTGCACACTCAACACGCACCTCAAGATTCAGAGGCAGTTTCTTTCCCAAGGCCACATCCACACTAAACACAAAATAACACTGAGACTCTTAAACATGCTGCCATCTACTCGCACCTTCGTGTACAATACTGATACCTCACTTTTTATACTAAGTTTTTATATTTATATTGTCATATGTTATTTATTGTTTTATATCCTGTGATTTTGACAGAGTTGCACTCTTAATTTCAGTGTATGCTGCTCCTGCAATGACAATAAAGGCAATAAAGGCATTCATTCATGTATTCATTCTCCATTCCTATCCCTTACATGGCTCATAGGTCATCCAGACCTGCAGGATGAGGAAAAATCTTTAACATAACATTGTTCAGTACCTCAATGATATGACTGTCGATAAATGAACAAATATTCAAGCGATCATATCAGCTCTTCTCTCCTTCCTCAGCCATCTGCGAAGTCGTCCAATTTCCACGAGTTACCTTGAGGGTACCTGACTGCTGTCTGTTGCTTCATTCGATTGGCCCTCCCTTGAAAGGTCCGATGTTCGCATGCAGAGTGCGAATGCACAGTGCGTGTTTCTCGTGCATTTTCATATCGCGATGATGAAAATACAATTTATCAGTCGGCACGAGTGGTTTTACAGTCAAGAAGAGAGTCTGTATTGTTTTGTTAATATCAGTGAACAACAGGGATCAGAGCAGTCGAGTCTGCACCACACCAGAGCTTCACTACTGAGAACGTGTAAACTAGCATTTGCAAATGTCATGTGTGTTTTAAGATTTGTGAATCTGCAGCTAAACTTGGAGGTAAATACTGAGACTTTGCTGTAGACATTCATCCCCAGATAATTAATCTGATGATCACTTGACTGGTTATCTGGTGTTTCTGTCACTTCACTATCATTTCAACTTGAGCACAAGAAATCTGATCGGTAGATTGCTGTGAATTTTTTTTGAGCCCATCCAGAATGCGCAGAGGATATACCATTTCTCTTTTGGACACCTTTAACTCAGCTAGATTTGGATCAAATTTTCCGCAGCCTTTCATGAATCTTCCGGTGACCTCCTGATCTCAACTCTCACCAGCCTCCGGCCATAATATCCACTTGAAGATATCAAAGTCTAATGGGCAGATTGCCATTGAATTCACTGAGCACATCTATGTTACCCAGAGGACAAACGTGTACATCTTCTTCTTTCCGTGCACCTCCAGTCAAAATGCCAACTTTCCCACAATACACTGTATCTCATAATCTGATGGGAGCATTGTTTATGAACTGTTATGAACCTTGGGTTTTCCACAAGGGGAACTGGTTTTATTGACCCATTGATCTTTCAGTTGTGCTGCATACTGATAAGGCTCTTTAAACAGAGCGAGACAAAGAGTCTACAGCGACGATGACAGTTCTGTGAGGCGGTTTATTGTTGAGGAAAACAAACTTTTTAGAGAAATACTAAACTAGATCCACTAGATGAAAGGTCAGAGGATCACAAAGCTCACAAAGACCATAAATGTATTCACCAAATGCACAGCTAATAAAAGTGGTATGTTGTTCATCCATCCAGCAGTCTTTATATTAAGGGTTGTACATTGCTGCCTTTAGGGATGCTAATTAATTACATTGTCTTAAGTGTGTAATTTGAAAACTAACTCAGACAAGACAGCGCTGATCTAAGCTGAGGTTACGTCAACAATAAGACCTGCCCGTCCCTGAGGCATTTGTGCACAGATGTAATCATCTTTAACCCACAGCAGCTTCAGTGCAACGATTGGCTGCAAGATCTCTCAGTTAAAAGCACAATGGAAACTGGGAAAACCGGGTTATTCTTTTACACAGGCATAGGGGCGCTTAGGGGCGGTGACCCATCCGTCATGTTGCTGGTGCAGGTGCAAACAGAGGGGTCGTCGGGTCATTCAGGTCATCACTCTGAAATATCCGAGGGCTTCCAGAGATCAATTAAAGCCAGTGATGGATGAAGCTTTCTGTGTAATTACACTGATTAACCGAAGGGGGCGCCACCACATGTAAGGCCTAACATTATTTCCAATAGATTTTAATTGATTGACTTGTTGTAACCCACAAGAATGTTTTGTGTTTATGTGTTGTGTTGATCTTGCTGTGTTTTTTATTGCCCGTGGCAGCCTGAGTTATCTGCTTTGCCGCTGGGGCATGAATTCATTTAAAACAGCCTGTGAGGGATTTTAATGAACAAATTCTCCTGATAACTGAGGTGACTGAGGTCCATGTGGGACTATTTATCACTTCTTCTCTCTGCGCTCTGCAAAAAAGAGCTCAAGCACATGTCATCTATACCAATTTTTTATTTATTTATTTATTTATTTTAAATATAAACCATAATATTCTCTTTTAATTTGTGTATTTTTTTATTCCTCCTCATAATAGTTGATGAAATGAGTCCAGTATCTGATGGATTGCAGTCAGTGATTCAAATCACGTGTCGCGATAATGCCAGTTAATTCAATGTGAAAACAATAAATCACATTTTTACAATCGACGTAATGCTCGCGGCTTCAGCTGTAGGTGTGTGTGACGGGCTGCGCCGCTGCCAGCTGAAGGGAAACCATCGCGAGCAGTCTCGGTGCACAAAAGCGTTTCAGTGCACGTCCTACTTGTAAAGCGCTACAGCAGGGCGATTTTGCGCGTTCCCGTGACTCTCGCCATAGAAAACAAAGCTGAACGTCTTCCATAACAGCTAGGGGTGCAGACTTGAGGAATATCCGAATTTACCCTGGACACATCGCGCTGAATATGGATTTACAGTGGGTGTAGCATCGTTGGAGACCGAGCCTTCTCGGCTGGGGGTGACGGCAGGACATTAGCGAAACCGACGAAAATAACATCAGTGTGGTTTTTTTTTTTCTCGGGGTGCTTTGTCTTGTCCACCTAACGATAGCAAACCACCATTCCCATTTCAATTGCAAGATCTCCAGCTAGTGATCACTAGCTGCCGCCGGGATGTATCATCATGTTGTCACCTAAAAGTAACAGCTAGGACGTCGGGATTGTGAAGGATAAGCAGAAAACCTCTCCGAGGTCCTGACGGGTTGTCACCGGGACCTGAATCTGTGTTAGCCACAGTCGCGGAACCCACTGTTTTCGGCGATATGGCGGAGCAGGGCTACTCATCTTGGTGAGTGCGCACAGGCATCGCGCTACCGATTAGTAGTAGCTACCTAACGCTAGCTACTGCTAACAGTCACTGCCGAGTCTGATTGATATAGGTCACTAAACCAATGAATTATATCTCTGACAATTCACGATAATACTTGGCTCTACACGCCAACGCACTGAGATGCGTTTATCACCGTCTATATGGCAAAATGTCTCTCATCCAAATATTTTTTTCTCCTGCAGCTCTGATATTGCTAACAGCTAACTTGAGCTGGCTGGTTAGCTAGCAGCGGCTAATCAGATCCACCAGCTGATGCTGTGCTAACGCTACACAGCGTCCCCCGATTCCAATGGGTGCTATTGTGAGCGAGTGCTAAAGGAGCTAGCTGCCCTGACGGGTCGCTAAGCTCATTGAGTTAGCTCGTCAGTGAATGACTCTTTGGCTCACACTATCATTATTGTGTTTCTGTACAATAAGCACAGCGTTGTATGACAGTGTCAGTCAGATTAATGGACGTTAGCTGTGTCAACAAGTTAGCGTTAGCTTATTAAATGGCTAGCATTTCGTCGTCGACCCGCTGCACACCATAACAAAGGTTCTGCCGTGGAGCTAAGCTAGCTAACTGGCATCGCAGTCATGCTCCAAAATGCCAGTTTCAGGGTGAGCTTGGTATAGCTTGGCTTGAAACACATTTAGATATTTGTGAAGCGTACACACTCGATGCCAGGTTAACGTTACAGTTGAATTTCAGTGCCTGGTGAAGAGGAGCTTAGACGAAGCCAGACAGAGATGATGGGATCACTGAAAAGCATTGTCCCCATGAATGAAAATGACCTGACTTTTGTTGAGGCCTAGCTAATCAATGTAGGCTAAATTATGCTCGTTTGATCCCAACAACTGAGGTTGAGTGTTTGTAATGATCATTTTTTAGAAGAGCATCCTCTTGTTGTATGTGTAGTCCAAATCAATGGCTCTCTAAGCAGCAGACTGGGTTCATTGAATGGTAGAAGCACAGAGACATGTTGTGTTTTGATATCATCAGTTTAACTAACTCCCAATTTATGTTATAATATGTCGTGATCTTGTCTCTATAGTCACTTAACATTGACTGTGTGACTTGAGTTGGAGCTCAGTTAATGGAAGCCTTTGTCAAACTACCATACCTTTTTTATTTTGTCGATATTTCTTTGCCTCTGTGTAATCATAGTTTTCATAAACATGCTGTCATGAAACTACACCACTGGTCTAGGATTAAGCCAAAGATTCTCACCGGTATCAATCGTCTCATTTGTAATCGTCACCATGACCTGCATTCTGTAAGGTAATGTGGACAGCTAAAAATATTCAGCAGGTAGAAACGGCAGTAGTTATATTTGGGAATTCACACCGACGGTTATTGTTTGGGAAAATCCCATCTATTAGTTATGTACACCAGCGTTTATTAATAGTGAATGAGTAATGTTGATTTTTGGGGGTTGTACTGTGGTGAGTGGTGAACAGCTACCAGGTGACGGCCTCATACACACTGATAATTTATTAGATTATTGCTAACAACAGGTGATGAAAATCCTGTTTCACATGTTACTTGATCAGGATTAAGTAAAACACTAAAACAGAGTTGATTTACGAAAGTATTAATCTGATGTTTTGGGGTTTTTCAATGAAAGTGCTTGCATGTAGGGCTTCTTTTTCAGTGCTGGTGGGTTGTGACAGATGTCTTCCAGTGATTAGAGGACAAATACACAAACATTTACACTTACAACTGTATTTGTATGTTATCTGTATCTGGATAATCACATTCAGTCCTCGGGCGTTGGCGTTTACACCTTTTTATATTAATAAGCGTTGCTGTCTCCACTCTGCCTGTGTTGTGATCTCAATACGTAAATTAAGCGGACTTGTCAATAAAGATGGTGCGTCCCAGGTCAAAGGGAGCATTGCTATGGACAGTCATCATTCATTTTTAAATTCCTTTTTGTAAGGGGAGACTTGCCAGCATGCTATTTCCTTTATCCAGATAGTATATCTAGATGCAGATCACATGTTGAAAACAAACATACAGGGAAATAACTAGCCTTCATCAGTGAGGAAGAGGGGAGAAAATCCAGCATCTTCAAAATGTTCTTGCACATTGAGCTTACAGTCTTTGTTTTAAGTTCGGCTTAACATGTCTTGAATCATTCTCTGTATAGAGCACATAGACAGTACATTATGATCAGTCTTTTTATTTAACTCTCCTTCAGACCACAAGTGTATTTCTTCAAATGGTGATAATTTCCTTTTTAAAATATCCCAACCTCCACCAGAGAAATATAAATCCTGTCTAAATGGGCGTTGAGTATGTAATTGCTAGTTAATGTGCAAGCTAAGCAGAAAAACATTATTAAGGATAGTCGCCATCTATTCTGCCAGAGACTGCATAAATGTCACCAAAGAACTTTAGAGGTAAATAATTGGTTCAGTTGGCTAAAACAATTTAAAGCATATTTGACTTATCAGTATGGTTGTAAAGCAAAACTTTTGATTTGGTTTAACCGCTGCAGTGTGCAAAGACACTTTTACACCACACAGCAACATACAATCATCTGTAATTTGTGTCACGTGACTGGCTGCTTTACACTTTAAACGCTGTGTGGTTCTGATTGTGGTGGAGAAATGTTGAATGAGTCTTTACTTCGTACAAACATCAGTGACTTAAAGTTACACTACATGCTGTGCTATATTTTTTGCATTTTAAATGCACGGATGTTGAAGTTTTAAATCAGGCTTATCCCGGAGCGCAAAGCAATCTATCCTCTGCAAACATGTCCAACACGAGTCATTGTCTGTATTAGTCTGCCTTAGTCTCTGTCACTTTTCAGCAGGAGAGTATCAGCTTAACTCACTCCAGACTACACCACATCTTGAGCCACTGAACGAAGCCCCACGCTGCCACTACCTTGAATGCAGAAATACAAACGCTCGTGTAGTTGTGACATACCTGTCACGTAAGAAGCAACACTTCTGCTATTCAACCATTTAGTGAAACAATCACACATTCAGCACTAAAGCCACTTTCTTAAGCAACCATAAGCATAGATAATCCAATATATTGTATCGGTGGTGTTTGGCTAAGCAGGTTTTTAGAAAACACAAATCTCTGATGACAGCGTGTTCAGACATTTGGTTTGGATGCCGTGCTCGGCAGCTGTTTCAAGTTGTGTTCTGCACAGTTAGTTTTATAGCAACTATATTGCTGCCTGGATAAATTACTAACAAGTAAACCACAGCATCCCATGTTGAGCCTTGTGGTAAACAATTGGCTAATGTACAGTTATAAAGTATCTTTCGGCAGCCTTCACAGCGGCAGGTAGCTGTGTAGCTGCCGTGATTCCTAACCATCAGTAAGTAGGTGGCTTTATGTTGCCACCACACTACTTTGTCTGTCAAGGGACTTGTTTTCTCCCACTTTCTCTTCCTTTTTCAGTTTTGCAGCTTGTCTGATGCATGCTCTGTAAGTCAGAACTTTTCAACCATTACATTTTAGGTGAAATTGTGAAAGTAGCGCTTCCTGAAGTGCACATGGTGATATCCAGTCACAGAGCCATGTTGGGTAACAGCAGTCCTGTGCAATTGTCATATTGCATTTAAATGCATTTGTCCATCCAGGCTAGGAAACATTAATCAGTCACTGCACGCGCCATCGTCTGAAAGCTTTTCATCTGCTAATTTGGAAGGGGGGAAATATTGTCTTTAATCATAAACAGTTTTGTTTTGCTACTATTTTCGATCACAGAGAGGCCTTTTTACAGTAAGGATAAAGTATTGGACTTGCCTTAGCCATTGGTTTCTTTACTTAGCTTTAGCATCATAGTTGAATGCTTTGCTGAACAGCCAAAAGGTCCAGTCTTTAATTCCTTCAGGTCCTGATGTAAGAGTGCGCTTAAAAATGTACCAGTAACTTTAAGAATAAGCCTGAGAAAGATGGAAGTGTTGTGATGTGGAGAGGGAGGGACATGGAAAACAAAACAGCCATGTCGACAATCAAAGTTGTTGTCAGGATCTTACCATCAGAACAGACCTTTGTAGTTTGATGAGTGGCACAGTAATTGAATGCATTTTGAAGGCATGGGAATGCAAACATACCTGTACTACCGGAGATGGCTGAATATATGTCACAAGAAGTCTTGACTCTGATAAGGAGATGAAGGTTCTCAGTCATCCGGGGTCATGGTAATTACAGTTGTCGACGATACAGCGCTTGGAACATTGATAAGGTGAGGAGATGTCACAGACAAGCAGCAGACAACATGTAGACATCACCTTACGTTGTGACCTCACTCTAAACATGAGACTATAAATGGGAAAAAGGTTATGAAGTCAAACCACTGAGCCCACACTGTGTCACCCATTTCATCTGTTGAGTGATCTGCAGCAACCACATACGCGAAACTGAAAGTCTGTTGGGTAATATGTAGCGCTTTCACACATGTACTTGGTGGATGACGTGCGTGTTCAATTGTTCATCAACTTGCTGATAAATCGTTTTAGCGCTGTTGATTCTGCGGATTGTGTGGGGGATTCTCATGTTTGGAGAGAATCTTTTGAGGTTCAGTAGAACAAAGTCAGGCCTGTTTTTCAGTATCGCAAGCAAAATCTGAGCACATTACCATATTTGCACAGTGGCATCACATCGCATTATTGAGGCTACCTGCTAAGCTCATCACTGCAGCAGCTTTTTACTGCCTCGCAAACAGGACCAAAAGTTAGCACCAGCCGCCAGGCAGATGCTGGTGAAATATCCCAGTGGCTGGTAGATATGCTTCACTCACCAACCAAGAAAACAATGGTAATCTATAGAGTGGCTGGTAAAAGATGAACATTTACTAGCCATTAAGCAGTTAACGAAAAATGAGTCAGTTCCAAAGTATTAAATACTTTTGTGGTTGTTAAATGTGCTGCTGAGGACATTGTGTTGTACTGTGCGTAGCTTTTGGACAAAAAGGAGAGATTACGAGCTAACTTGCCAGTGTATTTGCCATTAACAGCAAAAGATTGTCTTTTACTGCAATCGTATTACAAATCAGCCCTGTAGTAGACGTTAGTGAGAATTTTTTCTTTCTTTGAAATTAGTGGATCAGCTGCTGCCTGCCATTAATTGGTACTGTTATTACCTCAGACTGATAACATGGTGTCGCCCCCTTCGCTGTAGCCACCTGCTTGAGTATATAACCATCAATTTCTGAGATTAGTGTAGAATATTGTTTAGAGACTATTATCACAGTGATTGTGTAAAGGTTTGTCTTAAAGACTGTTGGCTTCAAGTTTCTACATCCCACTTGCTGAATATTGGACCAGAATTGACTTCCAAACTATTTGTGATCTCACAGATCATGCTCGTACGCCCACCTATTACAATCAGATTGTCAATGAGCACAGAGGAGATTTACACTTTCAGTAGATGAATGTGAAAACGGCCTTCTAGTGTCACAATCTGCACATACATCAGTCTACACAGTGAATCAGCTCAAGCATTTAACTGTGGGAACAAGAAGAAAAACACATTTTTGACTGGAGGGGGACTTTAAATATGCCTGTTAATATTGGTATCTAATATACTTAAATATGCAATCATGTAGACATCAAAAATTAGATGATGGCTTCAGGTCCATGTTGACAACAGCAGTAGTCCAAAAGTATATTTGTTCTTTCCCTTTGGGCTTTTTTCATTAGTGAAATGAGCAGGAAAAAAAACCATCCTTCCTCAGGAAACTTGGTTATTACGATCTAATCCCCAAATCCTATTATTATTAAGACCATCCACAGTATAATCTGATTCAAACTCAGTCTCTAGACACTGACTCATCAACTAATCATTCACACAACTCGCAAAGTAGGTGATGTTGTAATTTCTGCACATTTAAAATAAGCCTGCTCACCTTATTAACAGTAATTTCTAGTGTTGGAGTCTGTGTGATCTTTAGTTACAAGAATCTGAGAAAAATCCAAGAAGAAAAATGACGGCAACCCCTGTCCCATACACACTGTGTTATATACAGTATGCTATAAGTACATAGACTCACCAAAGCTGCTGTATTCTCAGCTCAGAGCACACATGGGCCTGTTTGAATCTGACGGATTACTGAAGCACCTGTTGCCTGAGTCCTGAACAGAAGCACCACTTAAGATTAGGCTTCAGAATTTAAGAGCCCAAATAGTTAAAGTTGGAGAGACGGTAGTCTAGTGCATCCTGAATTGTGAGGCCAGGGATGTACTGATTTATCGACCAAACTACGGTATTGGTTGATACACATTTCGTACTGGCACATTCACGGGTAACTGGTTTGTGAAGTCCTTGCCACCAGCTTGTAGGCTATGTAGGTACTAAAAACTCTTATCATAAAAGTCATATTAAAGGTGAACCATGTTTTGGGGCACAAATTTTAATCTGAAGAGAAAATTCTTCATTGATTTTCATGACCGAATAAATAACGTCAGCAAAGGACGACACGATTAATTCATATGACTTTGTTTATATTTGCAGGAACTAGGGCTGTAGCTATCGATTCTTTTTGGAATCGATTAATCTAGCACTTTATCGATCGATTAATCGATTAATCGTATATATATATATATCTTTTTTTTTTGCATTTCTAAACAACCAAAACAAATAATGCATGACGAAAATGATGTGGCTGTAAAATGATCAACCATTTGGCTTTTATTTCTTTAAAAAACAGAGGTATTTCTTACACCTCCAACATTTGGCTCCAAAACTTTATTGCAATTTACTCATTTAGTGCAAGTGCAAACAATTAAATAACAATACAGTTTCAACTTACTGTAAAACATGTATAACATGTAACACTATGAATCAATACAAACTTAAATAGTAACGGCCATTTTGCCTTAGTGTTGTCTTATACAACATTACAAAAAGGGATTGCACCTTCTAACCACCTACTAACAAATAATATATAATCTCTGGGATAGGCCATTTGCTATGGTAACCTAGCAACCTATGTGTGTGCACGCATGCTGTGTTATATATAATTTTATGTTATACATAGCACCAAATCACAACAGAAGTCATTTAAGGTCACTTTTCCTATAGAACCGGTCCGGACCGTGTTCATTTAATTAATAATTTCTTCATCGTCGCGCATCTACAATTCTCCTCCGCTCTGTTTTACGAAGGGAGGAGCTCCGGACCGACGTAAACAAACACACGTGCACACACACTTACAGACAGACAGAGAGAGAGAACATGTCACGTCGGTCTCAACTGTCTGTAAAGCAGATATCATATCTACGTTTTTTAAACGCGCACAAACTGATTCTGCTCTGGCATGTCATCTCGAGCCTTCGCAGTTCTCCGTCGTGGTGGCGGATACGCAATGCAATCCCCCCCGGGCTGCTGGAGAACCAGCGTGAGGACGTGAGTTTAGAGGACCAATCACAGCCCTTGCCGTCTCCGTTTCCCCTCGACGGAGTGACGGAAACTCCGCGCCCGGAGAGTACGGAGAGGCTCTCCGTCAGGCTCTCCGGCTCTCCGGCGACGGAGAGGCCTCTCCGTGTCCGTGTACGGCACTTTACGCAGTAGTATTAACAACGGTCCGTGTGGAACATTCAAGATCCCTGCGCGTCATAGGAATTTAACGACGCTTCGAGGCAGAGTTTTTGCCTCGACCAATTTTTGTAATCGAGTAACTCGAGTAACTCGATGAATCGTTACAGCCCTAGCAGGAACCTTCTAACTGGCCACCTTTCTAGCTTCAAACACTATTCAGATATTTCAGAGTTTACTTACTCGGTAATGTTGCAAATGTTTTCCTCATCAGTTTGAATTTATTTTCCCAAACTACGTTGTGTACCTTTTTTAAAGGTCATGTCATACATTTGTATGATTAAATATGTGCTCTTTCTTAAAGATAGTGTAATGAAGGGCTTAATTACTTTAAAACTGTAATTATTTTTATAATAAAGATTTTTTTTTAAAAAGCAATCGCCTATCAGTCATTTTCACATCCCGGTGCATGCCCATCATTCACTCATTGTGTTCACCTGCAGTGAGAAAATTATCAAAATGATTAGATTAGGTTGTCTTGATGGGTGCGACGAGCAGCTAGGACTGATTAGTCATTTCTCTAAAAGGTCCTAAAACGGGTACAGCAGGGCAACACTGGTGACTATGAGCTCAATCGGGAACCATGTAATTATAATATCATGAACAAAGCCCAACCCAGGACCTTACATGCCCTGTGTACGCCAATTGTTTCCGTCTATTTCCATGTTGATCTCTTATCAACTCCCTATCAAACAAAGAAACAAATGCCATAGATGGGTGTAAACACACACCAGAGCAGCAGTGCAGCAGTGCAGAGGAGCTGTACTTATTTTCATGGAAGCAAAAAGGTCACCGTTGATCACAAATTACATTCTTGTCACTGAAGGATGTAACCCATTACATTCATAATTGGAGAAGAAGGTGGAAGCAGATAAATGTTAATTCCCAGTTTAATGTCCAGCAGCAACTCCACCCAGTGGCTACTGTAAGCTGGTGGAAATGATAGTAAAGGAAATAGTAATGCTGGAGGCTCACAGTTTCTCAGCTGTCTGTATAGTCTGGTGAGGCTTGAGTAAGACATTTCTGCACAGTCAATCCTAAATGTCCACGCCTCACATGGGCAGCGTTCGCAAAAGTCCTCATTGTGGCCTGGTGACCTGGGCCCTTAGTGGTCAAGTCATGCATGCAACTGGCTTGATGGAGGAGGACGGTATTGGAATTGTGTTATTGAAAACCAAGTCTGTCAGCGAACAAGGACGTCTTATGGCACTTTGGGCTGCCATCCAGCCCTCAACAGTCCGGGATTGTATTTTGTTTTTAAATGTTCCATTCATCTATCTCACCCATGTTCTACAGGCTTCTGTGCGCAGAATTCAGACGAAGCAGTTCGATGCTAGAATATGAATTAGGTCTGTGGTAGATTAAACTAGCTGTCTATGCGCTCGCTGTGTTGACAGTGAGGCAGTGACATCATTAGTGTGTGTGTGTAGAGAAGAACAAGGTCAGTTTCTTAATCACTTTCCTTAATGCTTGAGCCCAAACTGCTGGCAAAGACATTTAACCTGTTTCGGGAAACTTGCCTGAATAAGGGGGTCAAATTTGGATCGACTATGTTGTTAAATGTTTCATATGATGCACACGTTTGGTCAAGTATACCAGATCCAATTGTAATTTGACGTTTTTGTAAAGATGATGCCTGCTGAGAGTGTTTTTCAGCCGTTAAGTAGGGGCCTGTGTTAGACAAACAAGACTGGGGCAAAGCTACACGCTGCAGTATTGTCCCGGTGTCCTGTTTCCACAGTGAACTACATGTTACCCCTCCCCTCCTAGACACCCTGTAGTCATCCCTGTGCTACTGAGTGAATGAATGAATGAAAGAGACAGGGGATTCTTGCTTTTTCGCCCTTCAGTATCACAATGAAAACTGTGAATTCCTGTGTCACATGCGCACCAGAATGAAAAATGATTTGGAGCACTGTGTCTCTTTTATGCAAGTGCTGTTCACTTTGGAAGAAAACTAGTAATGCAGCCCAGTGATACTCAGAACTGAAACAGTATTCAGTGCATGCCAACAGAAAAGGGCTGATTTTTGTTGCAGGGCCTGATAGTTCCACACATTAGAAAGCCAGCTTCTTGTTAGAAGATATAAACAAGATATATTGACCTTTTCTGAGCAAACCAAAACGTATAACCTCAAGAAACCAGTTGATAACATAATGGTGTTTATCGTGTTATCCTCCATATTCTTATTAATGTAATTTAAACAAATACTTCAGTGTTTTTTGCTCCCTTTAACACTCACACAAGTTTTGCTGGCATTGCGCATACAGCCTGTGTGATCTAGCATGTTGCAGACGAAAACCATTTATATTCACTGCATGCTGCTTCACTCGAGTGAGGATTGAGTTGCTGGCTACAGTTGTAGTAGAGTGGGAGACATTTTTGCCTTCAAAAAGATGACCTGGAGTTCACCGAATCAAACTTTAACAATAAAAAAAGAAGAATTGCGTGACTGTGGTACTGTGAACAGATGGCAGGGACAGAACCTGAGACAGATGTTGGGTTCATTTTTCTAGCTCTGTATCTTGTAGTGTAAGACATATCCTCTTAAGTGTCCGTTAATTGTCAGTTAGAGGGTGTTGTCAGGGGGTCAGCATGTCACTATTGTTCCTTTTCACTGATGTGGTTTTCCTGTGTGGAGCATCTGTTATGATGACTCTTAGCCCTCTGTATACCAACGCTGTGTCAATTTCACTTCATTTGCCGTTCTTAACGTCAGAAAAACTTTAAAAACTTCCTCAAAAATGAGCAATAAGTTCCTCTGAAGTCAGCAGTCAAGTCAGCAATTCAACAGTTATTAATATTGCTCAACTGCTACTAAACTTTTATGGCTCATACCAATAGAGTTTTACATAAACAAGTAACTCATCATTGTGATAAGGATCCTTTCAATAAGTGATGGTGACATTTTACAGTCGAAAGATAAACTTGTACTGCCGGAACAAACTATCTAACACCGACACTGTTGAGTAACTACTTCGAACATCTTCAGCATCTAGGCCTCTGTCCTGCAGTTTGTTGTTACTGTAAGCGATGTGGGTGTGTGACGAGGAATAAATCAGTCAACACGTAAAGGGTTTTTCTCATAACTTTAATGAGATCCAACACAGCACAGTACCATCCCACTCTACTCAATTCATCATCAACTATCCGCTCTCTTTTTCTCTCTTCTTCCTCTCTCAAACCCATCAACTACCAGCTGTCTAAACAGCCTAGACTAACTGGAATATCGGATACTAGACTATCAACCTCACATTACCAGAAATACTAAATGAATATCTTTAAACAAGATGCTAGATAGTAATATACCCCATCTGATGTGTCTTCTTGTGCCTGGAGTCATAGTCTTGGTCAGAGCTGCTGTAAATCACCTCTGTACTGCATTTCTTGTCTTCAGACTGGCTTGAAGTCCAGTCTGAAGTCCAGCCCAGTCAAGCTGAGCTCTGTTGACCATGATGACATCCCCGTCATCGTTTGACTTCCGTCAGCTAATGTGGCCGCTAAGCTCCAAGGCTAATTGAGCTACCAGCTAACGACAGCTAGTCACCTTTAAACCCTATTATTACACAATTATATCTGCGGATCACAGTACACACAATTTCACTCTTGGGTTACTTATCTGCCAACATATTCATCGATGTTAATATGTCTGCAAGCTAATGGCTGATATCTTGATCTGACGCTAGTTTAGAATAATAATTTTGAGCAATCACTGACAGGTTACGGCTCACAAGAGTGTAGTATCTATGAAATGTGAGGCATTGCATTGTGGGATTGTCAGCAAATGTAGTGTACGTAGCTGTTTATTTGTTTGCTTTTTGTTCTTTTTTCCCATTGTGGAGTGTTTTTAGAGCATTATAGTGAATTTGTGACACACATGAAATGGTGGATGGTAAATGTGTTGCATTAGAAAGCAAAATAGGGACCATTTCTGGCACAGGCCATTATTGTGTTCATACGACTGTAAAACAATATAATTGTATTAACTTGGTTGAATAGAGCTGATAAGGATGGCAAATGGATATGCTGATAGCTAATATAACTAAGTGTTCGATGCATTGATGCCTTTTAAGACATTGATGAAACCCGAGCTAAACTGCAGACTGAGAACAGCTTAGATGTCTCTTCGAAGGTGGAGCAGTGATGATTGCATCATTATTTGGGTTGCTGGAATTGTCTTTCTTTTTTTTTCTTTTTTTTTTACCTCTGGCCTGCATTCATGGCCTGAGAGTTTAACAGGAGCCAGAAAGGTCAGGATTGGGGTCAGACCTGCACCTCTCAACTGAAGGCAGCGCTTGACAATGCATGCCTTGTATTTGCCCCAGAAAAAGGCCTGCAGTATGAGGTAGCATGTCAAGTCAACGCTACGTCAAGGCCCCCAGATGAGTGATATGGGAACGATTTGGTGCTCAGAAGCAGTATTGGACTGCACACTAGAAGCTTGATTACACATTTGTCTGGAAAACAAACCCAGTGAGATGACTTTATACAGAGTTTTTAGGATTAGTCAGATGTGTGATCTTACAAACCTCTTGTTTCCAAGAGCCCAGGAAATGTGTTTGTTTGACTGATAAACGGGCGGAAAAGGAGCTGGATAAGTAACTCTCTTAATCCATTTTCAGCCTTCATCAAAAAAGTACAGAACTAAGATGCCAGCCATCTTCAATCTTAAGTGTTTGGGTGCTCTTTTGAATGGCAACCTTTAGCTGAGGACTTGCATTATGATGTCCTTCATTAGCTTCTTTTTATTTTGTCTAGTCTGTTTAGTAAAACACAGATCACATGAGGAGGCTGTAGGTCAAGAGGTATTTAATTTTTTACAACTAGGTAGTTTTTGCTGCATTACAGTAATTTCAGCAAAGTCTACAGATTGCTTTTAATGTCATGTTTGTTTGCTATACTAGACAGTATAAAAAAGACAGATCTTGCAGGAGTGTGTTCATGTGTTGCATGAACAGCATGGTTTGTATTTTTGATCGACAGTAATGGCTGATTCATTTCATCTTGCTCAGGCATTCAGGTTACTGTACGTCTCTTCTTGATGTACAGGATCATTTTTCATTAAACATGTTGCCTTCATCTTGCTGTATGACACAACACATAGATACCGATATATATCGTTTAGTTTAGAACAATTAGAAATAGCTTTTTGGTGCTATGGGTGAGTCATATCCTTCCAAATTTAATCAATCAGCCTCACCAAAATTAGAAGACCATACCACTGGTCCTTGCTTTGTAGACAGTTTCCACTTTGCCTAGGACCGTATGGATTACATTTGCCTCATTGATTTTCATAATCGATCGCTTGTTGTGTTTTTAAATGCAACAAAATTTGCAATTCCTATTTTGCTATCGAATTGTTTTCACTTTCCTCTCTCCCCCCACTTTCTTCTGTGTAATTATGAGGTCCACTTGATCTCAGGGGATCAGAATATATTCAGCCTTGTGCAAAAACAACAGGAGCGTTTTCTTTAAACGTGCAGAACCAGTGTGTGGTGTCGTCATTGTAAATGTTTTCACAGCGTTGTATGACATGTTCTCCAAGAAGCTAAATTCTTCTCATCCCCTAATTTGGACTCCAGTGATGACAGTCTTGGCACTTAGATTGAACTGTACGTACCCAGTTCACCTTAAAGACACAATGCACAGGTCAGTTGGCCAGTGCATAGAATGGATTAGTGCCCAGTTAGTCAACACTTTTGCAGGTTTCTAATCTAAATTCCTGATATAAAATTTTCTCCACCCCACACATATCCATTGTGGTTGGCTGCCAAATGTGATGTGCTGCAGAGATTCAAAAGCGTTGGCGATTTAAAATGGCCACAACCAGTGTGAAATTGTCAGTAGTGCAAGATCTGAATAGATTGACTGAAATTACACTGGCAAAGGCCTGCTACTCTTTTCCACAGCATGGTGGTATGAAGAAAATATGGAAAGAACTGTGCAAACATGATCTATTCTGACGTTAAGCTGATGGTTTGGACGTCTGAATTGATTATAGACTAGAATCCGGTTGGTAAACCACCTTTATTTTAAGAGAAAGGGACACATGTGTAGTTTAGCTGAGTTAAACAAATCCAGTGGTTATGATTTCTATCCTGGTTTTGGAAGCTTCAGTTATTTTCTCTCTTAACCCAGGTTAAAGTTGACGTGGCTAGAATAAGGTCCATTCTAACTCACCATCTCTACTCTGAGTGTAGCCCCAGTTAGCAAGGGTTTTTATTTGTTTGTTTTGGCTCTTGGTTAAGTGTTTTTGCTGGTGTGCGGCATTTGGCTGCATTGTTAGAAATAATAACTGGGCAGGCAGGTTATCATACAACACTATTCTGTAATTTTTAACAAAAATAATGTGTCCTTTGGCTAAAACAATCGCTGTCACGTTTGGATAAGCATCATGGAGGGTGAATTGGCTGAGAGATAGTTTTTTTTTTTCTCTCTCTCTCAAAAATGATCAGAGAGGCTTATCAAACATTGAACTGAACACTGAAAAAAATATAACTGATCTGGCAGATAACAGGAAGACTCAGCACATCAGATGGTGATTGAACTCAAACAACAAACGTGTTTTCACTCACCTCGGCTTGTAATGAATCAGCAGTATGGTGAAAAATAAAGCGATTGTGTTTCGGGGGGAAAATGGCAGCTTGCAATGTGTAAAAGATTCCAGTCAGTCAGGACAGACGGACAAAAGGAGGAAGCAGCAGAGTCTTTTCACAGTATCGTTTGTGTATTTTAAGGCTGATTTACTTTCCTGCTGTGTAAGTGATGTTTAATGTAGTCACAACGTGTGTTTAGTAGAAAAGTAAACATTACAAGTTGTTAACAGTTAATCAATGTAATGTCAGTATGAGGACAGTTGTTATGGAAACTGTGTGATTTATGGTTTAGCAGCAAAAACACTTTTGTTTTCCAATTCAATTACCAAATGATATATTTATTTTCACTAGTTTTATTTCAAGATGTTTGTGCTCATGTTTCTGTTCCTCTCTCCTCCTCTTCAGGGCGTACTCCCTAGTGGACTCCAGCCAGGTGTCCACCTTCCTCATCTCCATCCTTCTCATCGTCTATGGCAGCTTCAGGTGAGTGTCACTAAATAAATAAATAGCTGTCAGGAGGATAGCAGGCATGACTTTGAAAGCACGTCTTGTTTACTGCATGAGCAATAACCTAAAGCCTAAAGTGCAATTTCTTTATAGTCGTCACAGGCCGTTCACCATTGCTGCCCTGCATAACTAAAGCGTAACAGGCTTTTTTCCCATATTGTCGATGTAAAATGTTCTCGTTTTGGGTCCCTGGCTGCAAGATAAAGAAAAGTTGCTTGGTTAGCTATGGTAAATGTGTTTTTTTACCATCCAGCTTCTTTATGGACCCATTTCTCAGGGTTCAGTCTAGCAAAAACGTCCATCTTCTGGTTAATGAGAATGAAAAATCACTTGTCGCAGCAGTGTAATGTAATTTTAGTACATTATATGCGCTGAAAGAATCTACAGCCTCGCACCTAACAGTGTTTTGATTGAGTAAGTTGCATTTTAGGCTATTGACCAAAACAGATTTGCTATAGAGGAGTCGTTTTATCAGGTAAAAGGCTTCATAGATTTGAATCTCTGGCTGAATTGAAAAGAAGGAATGATTTGCTCATCTGTCTGTTATTGGATTGAAGATGCAGAATCAATGTCATCATCTCCTGATAAACGATATGTGCATAAATATGCAGGCTAATGATGCAGGATGTCTTATCTACCACCCACATGGAAAGAGGTAGAGAGGATGGTGCCAGCATGATGACACATGTTCACTACTTGATACAAGCTAATTAGGATGGCAGGAGAACAATGCATCACTCATGTTGGGTTCGTTCGATGGATTGTAGTTGTGATTTGGAAGTCGGAACTAATCAGAACAGCTTCTACTGTCAGGAGATAAAACCACTTACAGTCAGCAACTAGCCATCCACCTGTGTATTTACAGTTTGTGCAGAAAAAAACTGTAAAATTAAAATTCGGGACAAAAAGAGTTTTTTACATTTAGGTGAGATGAAAAAAATGTGTATCAATAAACAGAATTTGACAGTAGTGTAATGGCAGCAGATCTAGCAAACGGATCATGACGTGCATGCAGCACACGACTTATATTCACTCAAGCTTCTTGTCTTCAGCCCAATCCCAGTGTCCACACTCACAGACTCACAGATTTTGACGTGCGCTCTCGGTCTGTAAGGTCTTAGGACTGTCCCACTGTCAAATCGTCAAGTGCAGGAGGGTTCTCTCCCTCTCTCATTTTGAGCCCTTTATGGCCACTTTCCACAAAAGCGCATTTCTGCAGACTTTGCCAGAGGGAATTACCCAAAGTTCATAGCATTGTAAGATTTGCAACAGGTTTACCATGAGTTACCAGATGAAGCCCAAAATAGCACAAATAATAATAATCCAGATGATGACAATCTTGAATATGTGTTTAATTTCATTATTCTATATGAAATGTTGTTTATTCACAAAGAGAAATGTTTTAAATCAGTACCTTTAGAGCTCATATTTTCTGTTGGAAGAGAATATCCACTTAAATCACTCGCTATATTAGACACCGAACAAAAGTTGATGAGCTTATGAAACAAGGAGCATTTTTTCTCTGAAAGATCCAACTGAAAATATTTCTATTTGCGTATATGTGTACTCATATCTTTTGTTTTTATAACTATACATTTTGAAATGTAAAATAAATCGTTCCAAACCATCAAGATAAAGTGAAATGCTGTAAAGCTCTGCCCCGTACCTAGCTTTACCACTTTAGGTCCTTACAGTCTGTCTCACTCAAACTCAAACACACAGGCATTACTACAATTATGTGTAAGCGTTCCACTTTTTGCAATCAGACCAGTCATATGATCGTTTCATTTTGACTTGTCATAGTAGGAAACACACAGGTGGAACTAAAAGAGCTGCAACTAACAATATTTGTTGACGATTCATCTAATAATCATTTAGTCTATAAAATATTTTTAAAATTGTGAAAAATCAATCCTCACCATAATTTCACTTTATTTCTTTTCTTTTGCATTTATTTAGTGAAGCAAGACATTATAAGTGATACAAGACAAGAAATTAACTCAATACACTCGGAATCATGACAGTATTAACATATGGAGGGAAGACAAACACCGAATACAGACAATGGCAACAACAAAAAGAAAAAGACTATTGGCACTATGTATATCAGCAAAAGTTCCCATGAATGTGTGTGTGTCGGGGAATATTAAGAGGGAGTGATTTAGAAATAGCCGAAATGGAAATAGGGGAAAAAAATCAAATAAATATAGTAAGTTCAAGAAATCAAAAAGACAAATGAAAACAATGAAAACACGGGATAAAAAATAAAACCCAATAATATTAGGTTGCGTTTCCTTGGCAGGGAAGGTGAAATATCCTATTGTTTCTTTGTTTTCCTCCTTGATATTGATAACACCTTTTTTACTCTGTTCCGGCTGATGCCGTCAGGTGTTAGCAATGAACAAAAATTCAACAAGGAAATGGAAATATTTTGTGGGGAGATGTGAGACTTTTGGTTCAGCAGCAGAGTTCATAATAAGTTCACAGACCTCCTACACTCTGCAGAGTTCAGCCATCAGTTGAACGTTTCACCCAAACCTTTCACACTGAGTCAACAATGTAAAACAGAAAAAAAGTTGTTGTCTTTCCCCCAAACTTTTTCAAAACTGAGTCATCTTCCGTTGACAGAGATATTCATACGCATATGAGCCATCACTTCTCAGTGAGTCATCACTCTAATATATCCGCTGTAGAATAAATCCCCTCCTCAGCCTTTCGCCTGATATTAACAGTTTACATGTTACATGTTATATTCTGATTATCCAACACGCTCTCCTTCTCTCTGTCCTCTCCTCTCCATCGTTCCCTCCCTCTGCTGCAGGTCATTAAACATGGACTGTGAGAACCAAGAGAAGGATAAAGATGGCAACCCCACGACAACGGGGTCTTTCAATAACAGCAACACAAACAACAGTGAGTGTTGTATGAGTGAGTGAATTGGATTTACAACTTATCACTAAATTTTTTTTGTATTTTTAAATCTTTCTGATGTTGATGTTTGCATTGTTTTGCAGGTATTCAGACCATAGACTCCACACAGGCCCTGTTCCTGCCCATAGGAGCCTCAGTGTCCTTGCTAGTCATGTTCTTCTTCTTTGACTCGGTACAGGTGGTCTTCACCATCTGCACTGCAGGTAAGTGGCGCTCCTGAACACAACACAAAAACTCCACAGCTGTAGAATTACTGTAATGAGGCTTTCGCCTTTCAGCTCAGTAGTCACACACTGGGGAAGGCCTCTTACCTGCGTTGATTATTGAAACTGTGAAGATCATTAACTGCCCCAATGAGCTGACAGAAAACAACTAAAACCAGCGGTGTAGGTATATTAGTCCTTTGGTCTCACTGCTGTGCTTTGTTCCTCTCCTCAGTTCTAGCAACAATCGCATTTGCATTCCTCTTGTTGCCAATGTGCCAGTATCTGACCAGACCCTGCTCCCCACAGAACAAGTAAGGAAACCATGTGGATTCTTCATGTCTTTAAATTGTGTCTGCTGTTTCTAAAACGGCTCCATGCGGTTTTTTGTGTCTTTTATAAATATTTATAAAGCTTTCATTCCTTATATCCGTAAATCAACTTCTCCTCAATTAAAGCTGATAATGTCTGCAGGCTTAGTACCACTGGGAGTATGTGAGATATATATATATATATATATATATATATATATATAGAGTTATTTGTTGAAATAGCCCTTTAACTTGTATCTTTTCACTTACGGCATAAAAATCTGTTCTGTTCTGTTCCTTGATTATGATTGGCTGAGTCACCTGTGACCACATTACATCAGTATTACTTACAATGACAAATTGTTTCAAAACAGGAACAGGAAATCGTCGAACATAACTAAACATAACATGAATAAAATTTGAAACATTACCTCGTCCATACATTTCTGTCCGAGTCATTTACATAGATTGATTTTCATCAGCAATTGTGGTTGTTTAACAAGGAAGACGACGACAAAACATTCCACCACCATTCGTTGACGGAGGCAGATTTTCAGAAAATCGAGCGCTCTCAGACACGATGCAAGTCCAAATACACCTAAGGGTCCTGTCAGCAAAGTCCCTGACACAGAGATAAACAGAGCCCATGGGGGTGAATTTCCTTGTCTCCATGTTGCCACAGATTTGTAAAACGGCCAGCCCTGAGACGATCTACACTAACCACTGCTTACAGCGCCACTGTACGCACTCTCTGATGCTGGCTCAGAGAAATCATGTCGGAGACGGGGCATAAATGTGAATTGTCCCTGCATTCTTACTGACAGGATGCTGGAGCTATATCCCTGCTTCTGCCACGGCGTAATTAAAACGCACCTGTCCAGAGTCAAACACCTGTGTCTAACAACACCCCTCAGCTGTAAACCGCAGCCTCTTGGGCTTACTGCTTTATGGCCTCCTGGCTCAGGAGTCCGGACATCTCAAGCTATAGAAAAGCACAAAGGATCACCAACCCACCTACTCAATAACCAATGTGACCACCTCCTCTCTAGTTACAGATTCAGAGTGTCCTATCTGGTTTCAGTAAACCTTTGTCTGCTCCACAGAGCCAGTAATAACCCAACCTCTAACCCAAATCTCACTTCTGCTCAGTGTTTAGACTGTTGTTGTTGTTGTTGTTACCTGTAAATAACGGCTGCTCATGAAATAGTTTGCATATTTATCAGTTATGCATCTGAGGCCTATTGTCATTTTAGTCTTGTTCAGATAAAATCCAAATGAGATTCAAATTTCCCTTTCATTTACACTTCGCAACGTATTTGTATTTTGGCCAGATATCAAGTCTGATAGCAAGTCGTCTTGCAAATCAGGGTCAGTACCACTCAAGTCCAAAAGGTGATAATACACCTGAAGCTGTTTGGTAAACAGTAAAAAAAAAACTCCAGAGGAAAAATCACGTCGCCACTTCCGCTGTGTTGGTTAGAGCAAAAGCAACTATCCATAAATTACTCAAACACACGGGTGAATCACTTTTATGGATTGCGTGCAGGGCAAGCATTTTATCGTCACTCTCAGTCACCTCCCTCAGTCCTCTCCTGGCCGATTTGTTCTTTGCACATCATTAAGTATGTTCAGCTGTAAAGTAGATCGTCCTGTAAATGTTTGCCTGTGATTTAGAAAGTGTCCTGTCTTATTGCAGAATTTCCTTTGGCTGCTGTGGGCGTTTCACTCTGGCTGAGCTCCTGTCCTTCTCCCTCTCCGTCATGTTGGTGCTCATCTGGGTGCTGACTGGACACTGGCTTCTCATGGACGGTGCGTCTCTGTCACGACTTGTCTCAGTGTGTCTGCGGCAGGGTTTTTCCATTCACATGAAATCGGTCAACATCGCAAAGCGTTTTTCAAGGTCCGCAGTAAATGGTTCTGAAGCGGAAGGATCTCTTCAGAGGATGCTCAAAGTAGCCAGTTACAGAGAATGTTGGTGTGTGAGGAGACGTTCTGTTAGCGTCGCTGCTAACTGCTGAATTCATCCATCATAATCTTCAATAAAGACATCTGGACTAAATTCAGTTTTCGTCATCTTGGGAAGAAAGAACTTGTCATGACTCATACTACATGACGTTTTACTAATACTATTTGCAGACTCTGTATGCAGTGAGCCGGTTGCTAAAACACAAGAGGAATGAACTCAGTTTAGTCTGCTGTGTAAAACACTACTGACATTTGAGCGAGGTATTTTAGTGAAACACTGACAAAGCAGAGAAAAGTGTGTGGGCGTGTGCTCTTCTTTTATCTGACCCAGTTGACTTCAGTAATTTGAAACATATTACAGTCATCTTGAGAAATGTGAACAACGCAGGCCTGTGACAAATGGGAGCCTGTCATCATCGAAAAATAAACACACTTGGATAAAAATGTTGAAACTGGAAAATAGTCAGAAGAATCCAAAGTTCTCGCTGTGTGTTCTCAGGGTTCCTGTCATTCTTAGGTCTGGTTAGAATAAGCGCAACAGTACACGCACTTTCTTAGATTTCAACACCATCTTGTGTCGTATCTGGTCATAACTCATGCACCCACATGTGAATCAGGGCACAAGCAGAGACATTTCATCAGAATAGTCTGACTAATTAATTAGGCTTGTGTGCACAGTAATTAATGTTTCTTAAATAAACTTGCTAATATCAGTTCCCATGTTGCTATCTCAGCTCTTTTTCCATGAAACTGTGTCTTAAGTGTCCTGTGTTTCTCCTCCCTGCAGCTTTAGCCATGGGCTTGTGTGTCGCCATGATAGCCTTCGTGCGGCTTCCCAGTCTGAAGGTGTCTTGCCTGCTGCTGTCAGGACTGCTCATTTATGACGTGTTCTGGGTAAGAAACACTCCCATCCAAAAATTCACCTCCATCACAGCTGCTGCCGTGAGGTACAGCAGACTGTGTATATAAGGACGCACTCATTTAAAAGATATCCACAAATATTTCCCTCCATCAGACGTTATGGAAAGCAATAATTCAGCCCTTACATTTGTTTTCTAAGCACAGATGAGCAAATACCTCCCTGTCTGATAGATTATTTCAGCTTATTGGCTAAAGAAACTGGGAGGTTAGCGTTGATGCTGAGAGCAGAGGTTGTGTTAACTGAATATTTCCTGTCATTGACTGAATTTTTTAAATTATGATGGAAAAATCTGAAGGCTTACCGTCATTTTGAGAGATTAAAACTCTGTAAGTGATCAATAGTGACCCTCACTATAAGGCTGCTAGACCGGATGCCTTGACAATCCCCCTCCGCAGCATCTCCCTTAATGAATTTGAATACACTCAAGCGAGCACCCAGGTTAAGTCCATATACGGACCAGGAGGAAGGTTTGAGTTTGGCTAGGTTACATGTAGACAGTTGAAATTGTCTAAATCTGAAAAACAATAGTAAAAATAAACTTTATTTATATAGCTAATTTAAAAACAGAGTTTTACAAAGACTGGTGAAGACAGGAAGACGATATCACAGAATAAACGGTCAGCAGTCAACAAAGGGAAACGGGAAGTTAAAACAAGAAGGCAAAATACAAAATATCAATATGTTCTGTACTGATTGAGATGTGTTTGAAAATGAAATGTTATCAAACAGGTTATGTCCCACTATCATTAAAGCATCACAGTTAAAATGACTCATAATAGTAGATTATGATGGGATTTTTACAACCCTGTCCATCAAAATGACTAAAACAACCTTTGGCTGAGATCTACCTACTAAACTCAACCTTTATAAACGGAAATGAACCAGATGAATAGCTACAAAGGACAGCAGGTGTCTGTCAGAGCCTAAACTAAGATGAACACCCCTTTTTCCTCTGAGAAAGTAAAAACATTGATGTCTAGTTGTTTTTTCCTGTCCCTTGTAGATTCAGGTGAGAATGATTGGCAGTATCTTACATTGTCCCTGCTCGGATCAGCACTTAACACAACAGCCACTTAAGAGCTTTAGTGTGACAGAAGTCACAAAGAAGCATCATCCTATGATTGATTATTTTAATATGAGGGTGTTTATCAGTAGGCCAGTGAGTGACAGAGGCAGGAAGATGTGGTTTTGTTGGAGTTTTTATAAGAACTGCAGTGTGTTTTTTGTTTTTTTTATAATTTAATTAAACCACAGAACATAATCAGTTTAGATCAGAGGGATGTAGAGCTCGGGGGGGATCTTTGAGCACCTGGCTGCTCTAGATGTCTTATCTGTTTCATCCAGATAATATGTTTGTTCAAATAGTTGGAGACATTGCTTCCTAGAGAGGATTAAAGACGAGTACAACACATGTTTTACTACAGAAAAGGGTCAGTTTCACACAAAGAAATGTCTTATATAACATTAAAACCGAGCAGAACCAACCATGTCTGACACCGCACAACAAACTGCTCCTGGTGATGTTCTTCCAGCAAGCATATTCTCTGCTGTTGCTCTTATCTTTAGCATATCAGGCACCTAGCAGCCTGCCGACACACACACTGCCTTCAGTGTTATCTCCTTACTGAAGCTGACTATCTATATTCACAATAGATGAATGAGATAAATTAATCCCTACCTGTGCCTGCTGTGAGAAGTTGTTTGAAGCATTGAATCTACCTTTTTATAACAGCAGAACATTTGGTGATTGTTAATCTGAAACTGTTGGTAGCAAATAAGTTGAGAATTATTCTGATGATCAGTTAATTATTATTCTAATACTAAACAGGAGAGAGTCTTGTCTGCTTATGAAAACAAACTGAATATTTTTTGAGACGTAGTAAGACGTCATCAGGCTCTGGTGAACTGGGATTTTACCACCGGCTAAACTCCTCCTCTCTCTCCTCCAGGTGTTCTTCTCAGCCTACATCTTCAATAGTAATGTGATGGTCAAAGTTGCCACCCAACCTGCTGAAAATCCCATAGATGTTCTGTCCCGGAAGCTACACTTGGGGCCGGGGATGGGCCGCGACGTCCCCCGCCTGTCCTTACCGGGCAAACTGGTGTTTCCCAGGTAAGTCTGATATAACCATGGCGAGAAAAACACTGTTACTGCTACTGATCAGCTTCAGTGTGTTTGTGCTAACTTCATTTGTTCTGTGGTTGTTGGCTAAACTGTTGCCATGTTGCCTTGAAATGGTAGTGTTGGTCTATCAGTCCAGACCGACCGCTATTGACAAGTAGGGTGATATGATTTTGATTATCACCTGACAGGCTGAGCAATTTATTGATATTGATATTGTCATTGTGATATGAGACTATATATTGTCTTTTCCTGGTTTCAAAGGCTGCATCACGATAAAGTCAGACTGTTTTACTTGCTCTAATACTTGCCTTTACCCACTTTGTCATTATAACCACGTTACCGATGATATTTATCAAAAATCACTGTATATTTTGTCAAAGTACCAATAGTCATCCCTACAATATTGTCGCAATACTTCAGTATCCTGATATTTGATTTTCTTACCAGTCCTAGAGTTTTCTCAGTACTTTTGAGTTGATTTCAGAATATGGAGAAACATATGGTGTGTTATAATATAGCTTAAAAACACTTTTATTTTAAGGCCATATCGCCCAAACCTAGTTCTAACTTTTCCTCTAGCGCCACAATCAGGTCAAAAATTGCACTTGTTCCCTCTAAATGGTCACATTTCAAGTTGGTGTTAAAATCCAGATGTAATATGATGCAGGGCGACACAATATTGTTGAAATATGAAGATAATGGTGCCTGTCTGTAGACAATCACATTGCACGTGATCAAACCCCACTTAACTTTCTCACCTCCACACAGCTTACCAGTTATGGCTTTAAGTGGACCTCCACCTGAATCTGATACCTAAACAGATGCAGCGGAGCATTATTTTATAACCTACTTGTATCAATATTTTGTCATTGTAATGTGTAATAATGTTGTTGGGCACTACAGCCTCAGAGCAGTCGCCTTTTTGTTCAGATTTGTGTGCAGAAACCAGTAAGGAAATGGTGACGTGCCGTCTGCACCATGTTTCTAGTGTTCCTGTATTCTTCCCTCCTAAACGTTTTTCTGCCTCTTTCTCGTCCCTGCAGTTCCACAGGAAGTCACTTCTCGATGCTGGGGATAGGGGACATCGTGATGCCGGGGCTGCTGTTATGCTTCGTCCTGCGCTATGACAACTACAAGAAGCAAGCGAACGGGGAAGTCCCGGGGCCTAACATGTCCGGACGCATGCAGCGCGTCTCCTATTTCCACTGCACTCTCATTGGATACTTTGTGGGTAAGCGAGCAATCGATGGACGGATGGATGTGAAAGGTCAAGGGTTTAGTTGTCGTTGAGAGGTGACGGTTTTATTTGTTTGTGTACCGTTGTTTTGGTATTTTGTCTTTTGAGGTCTGTGAGAAGACTTTTTTTTTTTTTCCTAATGTGATTGATGTTGATGTAATTCTGTCTCTAGGACTGCTGACTGCCACCGTGGCCTCCAGGATCCATCGTGCTGCTCAGCCCGCTCTGCTCTACCTGGTGCCCTTCACCCTGCTGCCTCTGCTCACTATGGCCTACCTGAAGGTACAACAACAGGATGACACAGTCACTTATTTACAAAGATCAAGATACAAAGTTCAGCTCTGGGTGTTTTTGCAGAATTCAGCAGTTTGCTCGCAATCTTTACTGGTCTTTGCGACAAATGCGCGAGGGATAAATATAACAGCTGGATGCCACCTGCAGTATTCAACAGTGCAGCTTATATCTGTGTTGACTTCACACATTCTTTCTATTAAGGGTTACATCCTGTTCAAGTGCATGTGATTTTTTTTTTTTTTTTGTTATCTTGCAGAAATGTTTCTTGTATTACAATGACTGTAACTCACTGTGGACTTCAAAACAAGGTTAACAGAACAAATATTCTAACTGCAGCAGATAATTGGCTCTTACTTTTATGTCTGATTACTTATTTTTAGATCAGGCAGTCGAGTCACTAGTCATCAGTGACCTTTTTGTTCTGACAAATTATTATTCAGTGAATTTTAGTCTGTTAGTTTGCAGCTCATAAAACTAAAGAATGCTTGCAGAAGTGAGTATACATGGTAGAGAGTTTATTTTTACTTAAGTAAAATGTGGAACAGAAGTTGTCTTTGCTGAGCCTGATGAAGATCCATCAGAAAACATTTGATTCCAGACTCATGACCCGTGTCCAATCTGGTTTCCGTGCTCCACAGGGAGATTTGCGGCGCATGTGGTCAGAGCCCTTCCACACCAAGACCAGCAGCTCCCGCTTCCTGGAGGTATGATGCAACCCGGGACAAACGACCAGCGCGGGGAGGACTGCGGATCCTTTACCTTAATTCGAGGGAAGGAGAGAGGGCGCACTCACAGTGAGGCCATGTCGTCATCACTCGTTCATGCTTTCCGCCAATCTTCTGTGAAAACCCTCAGAAGGACACCAGTGTGTGGATCACAAACGCCCCAACACGACTCATCTTTGGTCCCTACATCCTCCCCCCCTCTGTTTCATCTCCGCTTCCTCTTTTTCTGTTTATTTCCTCTTCATTACAGCACATCCTGCCTATGCTGTTTTTACTCTGCCCCCCTCCCCCTCCGCTCCCTCTCTTTTTCCTCCCTCTATAGTTGGTCTCATTTGCCACTTCCCTCCCATTCGTCAGGCCTCTTCTCTTTGCGTTTTCCTTCATTTTCTCTGCATCGCTGTTTGTCACCGACTCAGATGAACTCGAGGGCCACGCCTCTCCCCCCATTTTGTGGACTTAGGGTTGTGAGACATGGCTGGGGTTTATATATATTTTTTTAGCATTGTCGTGGTCGTTATTATTATTATTATTATTATTATTAATATTATTATTATTATGGAACGATTTCAACAAACGGAGAAGAGGCGGAGGACACAGGACAGTGCTCGGGAGCAGCGACACAGTAAAGGAGAAGAGTCTTCCCCCTCCATCCGTCTCCCTCCTCCTCCCCCACTACCTTCTTCTTCATCTGTCCCGTCATCCCACAACAACAACGGCCTCTTCCCGGCACTCCTCCGACACTCCCTGCGAGCCCCACCCTCCTCCTTCTCTGTTCATCTGCTGTCCCCACCCTCACAGATAACTATGTATTTTATTTAGAAAAGTTTTATTCTTGGCATATACAGAAATGATGCATTATAAATTGTTAAGCGTCCCCCAGTGTTTCAGGGGCCGCTTATATTTGTATATATGTGTATTTGCGGTATCTTTGAGTTTGTATTTGTGTTCGGGAGCATGTCGAATAGGGTGGGAAACTGACGCCAGCCGACAGCCGAGTTTTGGTCAATTGTGGCTGCCAGTTGAGTCGAGTCGACTGGTGAGCGTCCATCATTTAGAGGTCATTTTCTACAGGACTTGTGTAGTAGAAACGTTGCTGATAGATTTATTTGGGGGGGGAGAAAAAAATCAAAACATCTGCATCGGTGGCTGGTCGATGAAAGTTTCCTGCTCTAGTGTTAACGTGTGTGTGTTTCTGTGTGAGTGTGTGTATGTGTGTGAGAGAGAGAGCGAATCAGACGAGTGAACGGTTAATTTACTCGGTTTTAATTTGAAAATCATGAACATGTTAAAGAAACAGTGACAATAGTCAGGTTTCCATTGAGCTGGATCCTAAACACATGACATGTCTAATGTTTGTGTCTAACTTGTAAAAATTTCCAGAAAACCCAACCGAGGGTCAGTTTTCTTTTTATCGTCTCTCTGTGGACAGGTGGAAATGTAAACAGTGTTTTCTTTTTTCAAATAAATGAATGTTGAATTAATTTTAAGGTATGCTATGTTACTTTTCATCTCGACAGCACATCACGACACGCATCATGCTGGTTTTCTACTGAGTTTCTCTCGCGCACATCCCAAATTGCCACGTATTTATGGCCATAAAACACTAAAAGCATCTTATTTCTGCTTTCACGTGTCTTTAAATGTCCGAGCATGATGATATCAGATCAGTTTTTCGACGTTTTTGACAAAAGACGAGTCAGTGGAGCAGCAGCACAATGGCACATCTCATCTGAACTTTGTAAATGTCAGTGTTTCACCTCAGTCGATGAAGGCCTGACTATTGCGAGACGAGGGTCGGTGTGATAATGAAGACGTACTGTGGTTAGATTCATATGTAGTCACTGATGAAGGGTGGATGTTTACGTGTGTGTGAGTGTGTGTGCCTGATCAAATAACATGATGAAGTCTGTTCGGACCTAGGGAAGGGTGAAAATCAGATATGGAAAATGGAAATTAGAAATTAACCCATAGGATGTTTCTGCTGTCAACATCTGGTCCCCGACAGTCTCTTTTCTTTCTGTCCTTCCACTTTTTTTGTGGTGCTTGTCAGTTAATATCTAATGTATACTGAAAAATGTGTGAGTGAGTCGGAGAGATGTAGGGACGACGCAGTTTGCTGGCTTTTTTGTTTTGTTTTTTTACTTTTTTATGCTCTCTGGCCGTGCATGTTAAGTGTACAGTGTATCATTTCTCAGACTGCATCAACAGGGCTGCTGCAGTTTGGAGTCTCTGCTGGCTGACACCGAGGCACTGGACCTAAAAATGAGCTCGCCTACGCAGAGCAGCGTCAGTGGGTGGGACACAAAAAAAGACTGCAGGTCAGAAAGACTGCGATTGGTCAGCTCTGACTGATATCACGACCTGAACGCTGTCGGGTCGGGACGTCCGACCTGCCGCTCAGTGCGGTCGTCTAAACTCGGGACATCGAGGAGCCACAAACCCCCTTTCACCTCTTCATGGACATGGCGAGAAAATATATAGATTTATATACATATATATATACATATATGTGTGTATATATACAGACATAAATAATTGATGATGATCATGGTGATAACAACAGAAGAGTTTTTTTTATATAGAAAATGGATTTCTTTTTACCCCCTTTGTTTTTTTATGTTTTCTTTCCGTAGTGCTTTAGTTGTTTTTTTTTTTTCGTTTCGTTTTTTCTCTCCCCCTCTTCTCCCCTCCAGCAGAGGACTCGAGCTCTGTTGGTGCATTGATATTACAGCTGAATGGATTCTGTATAGAAAAATGGTGAATAAATAAATTAAGAACTGTGTAGTGAAAACATGAATCCTGAAGCGCTTGATCTAAAACACTTTGTCTCCTTTTAACCCCTCCCTCTGCCCTCTCCCCTTCTTCCCCTCCTCGTTCAGGATTCTGCTGTAAATAAACATGACTCTAACTGTAGCACCAGCGTGTCTTCTTCTTTGGGTCGCCTTTTATGAGGCTTGCTTGTGTCTGTTCGAGAGGTCCTTTTGAATTGCCCTCAATAATGACAGTTACTCCAACAAAGGTCATGTGTTTTTGAGGTTCAAGCTTTATAGACTGAAAAGAACATTACAATATGTGACAGCAATAAGACATTTTAAATGTGTTAATTTGACAGCTGTACTGCCCTACAAAGGCAAACGTAAATTTTTTGATGTTTATTTAGTAACTACGCTAACTGTGTAACTGAGAACAATGGCTTTAAAGTTTTTTTTAAATGTCCAGCCAAATGTGTTATGGGTACAACCATACAACTTATAGTCTTATTAAATATGTATTCACTAACAAAGACCACGGCAACAAAGTTATGGATTTAGTTTATTGCGTGTCATAGATTTATGGTGGCGTAAAAGGGATGGGTTGAGGGTAGAAGGATGGATGATTGAGTGGTCGTGGAGATCGGACTGGTGTCGGATGAAGAAGGGAGCCGGGGCAGTTGAGGCTCTGGATGGGGGAGCCGCTTCTTCGCATGCCCAGATTTGTTCTCCTGATGGAAACCACTGAAGTACCGAACAGTATATAAAGTTATTAAAGCTACAGGAGCGCCATCTTGAGCAGCTACGACAGGTTTAGCATGCTGCCAGGCATTTATTGTATGTAATTAGGATACAACAAAGGTAACAGTATTCTAGTAAAGTTACAAAAATAAAGATGTGAATAGATGGACTGACAGAATTATAATTTTGAAATGAAGAATGATACTAATCTGTGACACACATCACCCTGGACTTGAGTGAAACCAAATACACCGGTGTACAATCTACACACACTCACTATTAACTAAATGTGTTGTTTGCATGGCACAGGATGATCTCAGTTAATGTTAAAGGACATTCAGAACAATCATACATTGTGCTTCTGGCTTTTGAGACACAAAAGGGGACTATTTGTTTTGTAGAAAGTAGTTTCAGTGGAAGTTGTTCACAGTTGGATTACACAGAATGACCAGGAAAGCCTCTTGAGTTTTTAAAAATGTAATCTTTCAGTTCTAAAATGTTCTTTTTTAACTAAGGTGGAGGCAGAAATCTCAGGAACAGATGATGGAAAATCAGTGTTCAAAAATATCTACTTCAGTAAAAGTACTAAAATTTTACTTTGGTACAAGCGAAAGTCAACCATGCAAATAGTACTTGGGTGAAAGTCTGAAATGATCTGATGTTAAATGCACCTAAATATGAAAAGTACAACAAAATATATTACATATGTATTTACATATGTATTTGTACTATAACTTATGCTATACTTAACTATATACTGTGAGTCGACCAATCATCGGTCTGGCTGAAGTGTTTTTTTTAATTATCATTATCTGATTTCCCATAAATACCTTAAAATTGGTCCAGTAAATGAGTACTCAATGTACTCAAATAATTGCCTTGGGCCTTTAATGTTTCCCTTTTGTACTACCGCTGCTGTCCACTGGATGGCAGTGAATCACCTCTGCAGCAGAACCGCACCTCTCTCTCTCTCTCTCTCTCTCTCTCTGTGTGTGTGTGTGTGTGTGTATGTGTGTGTGTGTGTGTGTGTGTGTGTGTGTGAACTAAATAAGTGTATATTATTTTTCGTTTCATTGCAAACAGGTTACTGTTTTATCTGACAATACAAGGGTCTATTTCTATTTTTCTGATGGTGTTGACGATGAAACACAGCAGAATAAATGTTCATGCAGCTGCTCATCTGCTGCCAGGTTAAACTGATGCATGCTCCCCTGATAACACTCATATTTTCTCTTTACATAGTGGCAAAAAATGTTGATATTAGCTGCATCTTCACTCATCTACAATAGCATTAGAATAATCTAAATGTGAATTTGTACTGCTATTTGACACACAAACACTAACATTCACTCATATACACACACTTGTGTAGTACCAGAGCCATTTAGTAATACAGATTCAGAGCTCTAACTTAAGTACAAGTAGTGATTTTTAAAAATACTGTGTCACAAGTAAAGATCCTGAATTTCAAATCTTTATTCAGTAAAATGTACACAAGTGCAAGCACCAAAATATACACCTAAAGTAAATTAGACTAATTATTATATAAAACTCATGTCATGAGAAAATATGTTACTGGATAATAATAAGTCTTAAAGGGGCACTGTGTGAGAAGAAATTGAAACTCAGAATTTTTATATTTACAATATAAATGAGGTAATAATACAAACTCAGAGATATATTTTTTTTCCCATAACTGAATAAACAAGCTGTTCTCAGAGGAAAACAATGTCCCCAGAACACTGTTTGAAGCTAGAAATGTGGCAGGGTCCGCCACATATAAACAAAGTAAAACAGTATGAAATTGTGTTGTCCTTTAAAGTCAATTTGTTTATTTAATTTGTTTGGGCTTAAAGAAAAATCACCCAATGAAGATCTTTCTCTTCTGATTAAACTTTTCCCCCTAAAACTACATAATGCACCTTTAATGAGTAAGTATCACTAATGGTAATCTATTATAATATATTATAATCTTTTAGTTGATTATATTTTGTGTTAACAATTTGAATATGTAAAGTAACAAACGTTATCAGATACATTTAGTGGAGTGAAAAGTGTTATATCTGAATAGAATTATAAAGCATGGCCGCCCATTCGGAGGGGGAAGTTCTCAGGGGCCCAGCAGCTAACTAACTTATACTGTCAATCATAATATAACCAATGATAACCAAATGCTATTGTAAACCAAAATAACCCCCATTACTTATTAAAACAGCTCCAAAATAAACATTGCTGCTTGCTAAAATGTACCCAGTCTCATAATGAAAACCCCTTCTCCAGAAAATGGGGAGGTAACCTTTTTTCTTTGTTAGCACCATGGGAGGCTAGCCCCATGAGGTAAGAAATGAACTGATCAAAACTCACAACTAGCTAATGTTGGAGATCATTTCCTTGCTATGACAGGACCGGGACGTGAGCTGTGATGCCAGGAAAGAGAGGAGAAAAAACGGAAAATATGGATTCATGATACTAACCATTAAAAGCTTTATGTTTTAACCATGCTGTACATATAAAGAGTTGAACATTAGCACTAGCTATGAAGGCTCTGTACAGCTCATACGTTGCATTATCTGTATTGGAACTAATGTTTCCCTGTTGAATAAAATCCACTTTTCAAAAAATGGAGCTGTCGAGAGAAACTTGTTCCAGGCGGCTGAGAAACACTGAAGGGAGAACATTAGCCAGGAGGTCGCCTGCGTCAGCAACCACTACCTGTGAGGAAGAAGATGATTTGGATAATAGTGGAGATGTCCTGGAGCATTTCTTGGACCCAGCCATGTCTGTGCATGGGCCTGGTATAAAGTAGCATTAAATGAAAACACCCAAGTACCTCAAAATTACACCAAAAGATACTACAAGGAACTTTTAACAGGTTATGAAACAGTCACAATTAATTGATGCCTCTATATGTAGATAAACAAAACAGACAATCTGTCAGAAGATTTATCATAGTTATTCTTAATGCTTGTCAACAGATCGGATTCTGACTTGTCCACAGTGGATACGTCAAAAACTGAAGACCAAAACAATGTCTACTTTGTTTCGCTTTTGTCCAAAGGGGGCCACCAACATCCACACAACAGATGAGAGCTCCTTGTAGCAGCTGTAGGTACAGTAATAGAGTACTTTACTTCTATTCCACCACAGGCAGCACTGCAGCACACACAGCCTGCCTCTCCCTCTTGTTCTCTCTTTGGATCTGAGCTGAACCTTTATCAAAGGAGAGCTGAGAGGAATTTGTTGTCTCTCTCTCTCTCTCTCTCTCTCTCACACACACACACACTTCCTTACTGTGTGATATCAGTGCTCACATGTGATTATGTGCACGTGTTTTTTTTTCTCTGTCACAGGATGTGATTGCAGGGTTGAAGTGTGCAGACTATCACAGTTTTCCTGCTGTGCTCCTGTGCAGGAGGAGCAGCTTGTTGACGGAGCATCTGCCCTACATTTCACTTCATTGTTCAGTGCTCGGATGGTGTCTGTCTCATCCTTGATATCGATACTGTCACGATGATTAAGCCTCTGCTGATGTCAGGAGACGGCTTCAACTTTGGCTTAAAGTCATGGGAAGGAAAACAGAAATATAACACGTCATCAGTGAGATCAGGGGCCGAATGTGACTTAAGATTTGCTGAAATGTTTCAAATTTTCATACATCTACGTTAAAAAATACAACTTTTTGAGTGTGGACTGGTTTAATGACATCTTCACAAGGTTGCTCAAGTGTGTGAGCGTCTATTTTTAGTCCTACTTGATTATTTTCTTGGATTTGGAGCCACTCACTCCCTGCTGCTGTTGTGTTTTGTGTCTTTCCAATTTAAACATTACAGGCAACAGCCCAAGAGGCTACACCCACTGCATATATTGGCACCTCCCCCTTCCATACACCCACACACACACACACATTTCCTAGATGATTTCACTTCCTGCATCAGGGCTATTTCGGTGTATTTGGATTTCCCTTGTCATTGTCTGCTTGTCACCTGGGTTTATTGTTGTTGTTTGTTTCCTTTCTTTTCATTTTATTCAGTTTCTCACGTTTTATTTTCTCACCTGCTCAAATCCTCAGCTTTCATGTCTCCTAGCGACCACTTAATCTGTTTTTTTAATCACTCCCCCATTATGTTTTGTGACTGTGCACACAAACGTTTGGTCCCCAGTCTCCCATTTGATGCAGCGTTCTTTATTTGAACTATCATTTGATGATTTATCACTAGTTAGATCTTTGACTCTGGACACTTTGGATGGCATTAAGTGGGAACTGTGCAGCAGAATTAAATGGAAAAAAAATTAAGTTGTGACATTTGCATTAAAACTTCGCATTTTTTAAATCAGATATGACACTATACTGTTAAAAGAAACTGGGTGAAATTATATTAAACAGTATATCACAGTCCTGCTGGTGATATTTAGTCTGCAAACAAGTCCAGCTCCTGCTTCATAATCAAGAATATAGTGCTTCAAAAATCTTTAACCCTGACTGAAAAGAAGGCCCTAAACAAAATAAAGCATAATAATCCCCCTTTTTATGTCTTCATGCCCGACAGGACCTAACAGAGACAAACACACACACCCGTCCTAATCCTCCCTTTAAGACAATGTACCACACTCTGATATAAGAGCTGCCTCCTCACACACAGCGTACCTGTACTGCAGAGGTGTGAGAAGTATCAGTTTCTCTGCGCGGTTGTTTCGAGTTTCACCCACATGTCACTCTGCATGAAATATATGTTTACCTTAAAATAATACAGTATACCTGATCACACCTTTAACGATGATATTAACATGGAGGAGGAAGAGGAAGCTGTTTGCACAGTGTGGACACCATTTCTGCTTTATTATACCTATCACAAATAATATTTTTGCAAAGGAGAAAATATAAATATTGACCAAAAATCTGCCTGTGCAGCTTCGTATTTTATCAAATATGAAACAAGTAGCATTTTATGTTGCTGTTTTTATTTGATTCATTTTAAAGCCTGTTAGCTTCACCAAACCTTTGACCACTTCAACTTAAGAGCCCCCTCTTAAATTTCATTTTAAGCCGATTTAAAGGTGCACTATGTAGTTCTGGAAAAGAAATACAAACTCAGAAATAATTATTTGATACACAGTGTTTGGATGACAGAATAAACAGGCTGTCCTCAGAGGGAAATAAGGTGCCCAGAAAACAGTTTGAAGCCAGAAAGATGGCTCCTCAGGAGGGAACAAAGAAACAAAGCAAAACAGAGTGAAATTGTGTTTTCCTGTGAAGACACTTTGTTTAGTCACTTTCTTCAGTCACGAAAACCAATAAGTATTTTTCTCCTCCGATAAAATGTCTTTCCCCAAAACTACACAGTGCACCTTTAAATTTAGAGAAATGAGCGTTTCTGAAAGCTTTGTCATTAAAGCAAGCAGACGTTTTCTACATGAATGTAGCACCATTTTTAATTTCTATTAAAATTTCTATTTTTTTCCTTTAACTTTTAACTTCTGTGCGTTTGGAGAAATCTGGCTGCACATTATGAGTTAATAGAGAGTTAATAAATATATTATAAGTTGGTAATGAGGTCCAAAAAGAAAAGAAAAAACACTATTAATGAGCGGCATCATTTTGTTACTAAATCAAAGCTGGTCTGTGAACATTAAAGAGTCTTTCTCTAAAGTCTTTTCACACCGTGATGACAAATTTCACTTCCTTGTCCGAACAACCGCAGACACAAGCAGGCCGTTATCAGGTCTGAGGTTTTAATTTTTCAGTAACGTTATAAGATATACTAACATTTTATTGGTGGAAGAATATTCTTATTTCTGTTTGTTTTTATTCTTTACTACAAGAGTCAGTCAGGAATAAAGGTGTCAGACTGGCTGATTCAAGTCTACATCAGATTATCACATCTCAACACCAATTAATTTATTTTAAATTTCTTTCAAATTCTGCTGGTAAAATTTGTCTTTCAAAGGAAATAACGACGGGCATTTCAAAAGATTAATTTGATCATCTTTATTCAGGAAAAGAGTGACAGAAAAATAACAGAAATATTTCATGAAGCCACGACAAAACAAATAACTGTAAACAACTGAACGCAGTTTATTTCACATTAACGTCACATGTTCAATAACGGTTTTCTTTGCCACAAATTCTCCAACAGTGATTTCATTTGTGTTTTAAGAAAGCTTAATGAAAACACACAGCAGGCCCACAGACAAGTTACAGAAAGGGGGGGAAAAAACATTTGTTTTATGTATTTAATAAATTGCAGATGTGATTATTTCATTACTCTTTGAGTTTAATCTGCACACGAGAAGCTGCTCAAAAAAGCACCGCTGACATGTCGGGTTTCATTGCAGGATACTTTGCTGCTCTATGCAGTCAGATAACTGCAGAAGCACCACCGTCCCCCATTCCACACATTCCAGGATTTCCCAGCAAGCATTGCAAGCAAGCCTAAACAAGTCACGTTCTTTACTCAGGGAGAATTTCACACAGTCGAGTGACTGAGGTCTCCTTTTGCCTTTCCCTTCGCTGTGCAATCATAAAAGCTTTTAACTTTTTCACATCTCAATCTTCTGAAATTCAAAACTGTTCTTTAACTCCGTGCAGACACGAAGGGACTTTAATACACAGTCACCACGCTCATTCTTTCACCTGGATCGTTTGCACTGCAGCAGAGCGATCCGTTCCCTATAACTTTGCTTCCTTTCACTTTTTAATAATTACTCGTGTCCTCCTGCTGCAGCTTGTAACAGCGACCGGACTGTGGTTAAACATTTCCACCCGGAGAGGTCTGCTGACAGTCATCAAAACAAACAAACCTCTTTCCCCTCGTACTTAAGGGTTCGAACATGAGGCGCACACAGGAGCTGTGACACCCAATCTCAACACGGGAAAGAAAGAGAGAAAGGAAAGAAAGAAAGAAAAGAAAGAGAGGAGAAGAGAAGTGAAGAGAAGGCAAAACGCGAGGGGGAGAGAGGGCCCTTGCTCCCTACATTCCTCCCAAACCTCCCCTCCCCCCATCGACCTGCTGCTGCTGCTGCTGCTGCTGCTACCACTGAGGATGCTCAAAAACACACATCAACCTCCCCCCTTCTCTCTCACTCACTCTTTTTTCATCTGCTTATTTGACCATCAGCACACTGACACGGTGTTTGGTGTGACGACAAAACAGCACACAGGTACGGACAGAACTCCAGTGAAAAAACTGTGGATTTAAGAGAGAATTCATTGGAGAGAAAATCCAGATCAGATAATGGAAAAGATTTGAGCAGAGATGTATTTTTATTAACTAATTCTGATTTTTTGTATTATTATTAACCTAAACTGATTTGCTCTTCTGATGACCTGTTTATTTGTTGTTGCTATTTTGTTTTTTTAAGTTAATTTCCATTATTAGCCACATTTTTCATGAACTATAGTGTAAATTAAAAGGTGGCACCATCACACGAGATGGACAAAAAAAAATCAATATTATGCCTTTTTTCTTTATTTATTTTTTGCCTTTTCTCCCTTTAAAACGCCTCATTTCCAAATGCACACGAGTCCAAATGTACATACACTTTAAGCCGAGGTCACGGGGGCTCACTTCAGGCTACAAAATGTGTGTAAACTCTCTTCTGTCAATACACAAACTGGGTAAACAGCTTTAGGAGGCCTCGCTCCACCACCACCACCAACACCACCTGCTATCAGTCATCAGTTCCACTTCAACACTGTTTGAAATGAGCCCTTTAGCACCAGTTTAGTGTGAGCTGAGGCCAAATGCTATGACAATACTATTGCACTGCTAGAATGGATGGTACAGTAGTGCAACATTGTCAAAGCAGCTGACCTCAGCATGTGTCAGCACGTGGACGTGAGGGGAGGGGGGGGACAGCCATTCTTCACTGCCAAACTCCAATTACATTTAAATAAAAGACAATGCTGTCTGTCTGGATGGGTGTTAAAATAAAAACAGGAAAGGCCGCTGTCCCAATGCTCAATTTGAATTTAGCTGATTTATTTGGTTTAAAGTCGATAACGGCTGTTAAATGTGTAAAAAAAAAAAAAATCCAAATCAATCAAAAAAGTCAGACGTCTTTGCTCCTAAAAATATAAAAAGCAGAATAACAGAAGAGGGGGAGGTCGTCACATTTAATCTCCATGTGCAGGTTAAGAGTTAAGGCAGTAAAGGGAGGTGTGGGCCTCTGTTTCATCAGCCAATGCCCTTTTAATATTGCACTGCTCATCTCAATGTCCAGTAGTGCAACAGAAAAAGGGCAGTGGACAACAACATGGACACCATCAGACCTCCACTGCACATACTGACTCAACTGTCCACCTTTGACTCACATAAATAAATCAATACAAATGAAAAGAAACACAGAAAAAAATGCACTAAATCCTAAAAAAAAAAAAAAAAAAATCAGAAGTTTCAAACTGTTGCTGGCTCCACCTTTCTCCTGCACAAAATCAAGCCCCCCCCCCCCCCCCACCTCCATTAAAGGTGATTATTTTAAGCACCAATTATCCCTCAGTGGGAGACAAAAAGTTAGGATATCACGCTTTAACAATGTAACCTCTGAATGGCGGAGCTAAACGAACTTCCTAAATTAAACAGCATTGGTTACTCTCACCCTGGGAGAATGGGAATTTCCCAGCATGTGGGCCCATACTATTCTCTGCAGTGAATGACATGCATTCTAATTTTGGGGGGAGAAATGGGAGGTTGGAGAGGAGGAGGAGGGGGGGGAGGAGGGACACACACACACACACACACACACACACACACACTCACTCCCAAAAGGCTTCAGAGGACTACTGCACAGCAAAACTAATAAATACATTTTTAAAAGCATCTCACTTCCATACTTTCTCCTTCTTCCTCTTGTCATTTTGCGTTTAGACTTAGCTGAGAATAAAACACGAAGCAGGCTGCTGCGAATTAAAGTGAAAGATTCCCTCGAAAGAAAAAGAGAGAGAGAGAGAGAGAGAGAGGAAAGGGGAAAAAAAACAAAACTTTTTTAAGTAAAAGTTGCTCCATTACGGTGAAATCTCTCCAAAGGTCGACTGCAGCAGCCCCCTTGAATGAAAAGCAAAGTAGCTCCTGCAAGTTTGCACAATCAGCGCGCTGTTACACAACATACAGAATGTATAGCATTAAAGAGGGAAGCGGTGTGGAAACCTCCAGAACAACACCTCGCTTTCTTTCTGTCCTTCCTTCTCGATCCTGCTCCGTCGGATCGATCCTGTAAAAACACATCAAGGTGTTTCTTCCTCTTCTTTCTTTTTTTTTTTTTTTTTTTTACCTGTTCTTGTAGCTTTACGTTCCCTCCGCCATACATCTGTGTGAGCGGCCTATACGCCTCCTTCACAAGCCATTACTGCCAGCTCACAAGCCCACAGTACAATACTGACGACTTGTTAGATTGCACAACAGCCTATAGGCTTCACACACACGCGCGCACGCACACACACACACAGTTAAAATGCCCCCCTCCCTCCTCCTCCTCCTCCTCCTCCTCTCGGAGAGCCATTACACTACGATAACAGCCCCAATAAGGTGCAGGACGCGTCTATCTGCGTTAAATCGAGTCCCGATCAAGTTTTTTCCAAGAAGCGAGCTTCCAGATGCGCAGCGCACGAAGATCGACCCAACTCTTCTTCTTCTGCTGCTCTTCCTCTCGTCCGGCCGCGTAAATAAACACCCAATCCTCGCGTCCCGACCTTTGCAACTTCCAAGTTTGCGCCCAGCTCCTGACAATTTACGCACAAAAATCGGCTACAACTCACAGCGGACAACCTCCCCCACCTCCTCCTCCTCCTCCTCTTCTTCCACCACCACCTCCTCCTCCTCCTCCTCCTCCTCTCTCTCTGCACAACCAACCTCCTCCTCCAAAATCATGAATAGTATCTAGCCAAGGGAGGGACAATCCGTTATAGGCAAAAAAAAAGAGAGAGAGAGAGGGAGAGAGAGAGAGAGAGAGACGAAGAGGGAGAAGGAAGAAAAAAAAAAAGTTGTCCATAAAACAAAGAAAAGCAACCGTCTCCACAAACCACACCTCGCGCTCCGCTGCCTCGGGGCTCCACGCCGTCGTTTCCCCGACGAGCTGGACGCGATGGTGGATCGAAAAACGTGCGGAGCTGGAGGAGTGTGTGTGCGTATGTGTGTGTGTGCGTATGTGTGTGTGTGTGTGTGTGTGAAGGAGGAGTGAGGGAGGGAGGGAGGGGGGGAGGAAAAACGGCAAGTCTTCATGCACAAGCACACGGCCTCGCAGATCCGGACTCCATCTTTGACTACTTGACATTCAGAGCCTTGCCGGAGCAAATTCCTCGTTTGCATGCCTCCCGCTGATTGGCCCCTTCTTGCGCTAGTCTTTGCTATATGACGAGCCATTGGTTCGCTTTCGGCGTGTTCGACACTTCCAGCGGCCGCGCGATTGGCTGCGCGCCGCGACGCGTCACACCGTACAACGAATACCTGATTAACTGTGTCCCATTCACAAATTTCCCGTCGTCCCCCCCCTCTCTCCTCGCTCTCTCCCTCTCTCCCCTCCCTCCCTCCCTCACTGTATCTGGATACTTGATCACTAATTATTTTATTTACATTTTGGCGCAAAACGCTTTTTGTGCGGCTACAAAGGGGATTATAATTAGCTTTAAATTGGCCTCTGGAGGGACATTAAAGCTGCTCATTAGCTCAAATATGGAGTAAACCCGGCTTATCTTCTCGCACAGGCAGCGTGGGGCAGGCCAGAAGGATTGATCGATTAGAAATAATTGATTTTTGATAGAAACGCAGAGTCGCACACTGTTAATTCCGATGTAGCGCCGCGTTTCACGACGAACAGATGAATTAAATGGCTCTAAAAGTTGCCCCCCCCAAAGAAAAGGTCCCCCAGCTCGAGTGTGAATATGCAGAATGAGCGTGTTGCGATCCGGTGTGTGGGGGGATCAATGGTTGGATCAGATCACACGGGGGGCTGGAGGCGGACCCGGTGGGCGCCTCGGCCCCTCGCGAAGCTTTGATTGACGCACAGAGAGGAGTAGCGGGCTGTGAAATTTGGCATTCCTGGCCAGAGGAGCTGAAATAATGGCATTATCCAGTGGGAGAGGGCCCACTTTTTACTCCCCTCACAACCCACCCGACTCCAGCCCACTCAGAAGGGATCTGATTGTGCAGCCAGTCGGCAAAAAAAAAAAAAAAAAAAAATGTTTGATGTAAGGCGGGGCATGGCATGATGGATCCGGTGAAGGTTTGGAGCAGTGATGCCCCCTCTGCCTCTCAGCACTGACACTGTGACACTGGAGTGGAGCCTGATCCTCAGACTGGACATTTTGTTTTCCATCTGATTTTTATCTTCTGGCTTCATGACTGATGCCCAAACTGTGCATTTCAATTTTAATTCACAACAGGCAGAGGGAGGAAAATTCAGGCTTACATCCCTCCATTAAGGGGGTTATTGAACGAGTCTTACAATGCACGTGATGAACACTCAAACACACTGGTGATAATTATTTATCTCCTCAGAGAGGATACAAGCAGAATCAGGTGCTCCTGCTGTGGAAGTGGAATCCAGATCATGTGAGAATAAAAAAAGATGCAGCTGTTATTTTATTTTTTTTGCACACATTAAATGAGATGAATTTCTGAGATGCAGCAATTTAAAAAAACATTTATATTAATGGATTGATTCAGTGTTAATTCAGGATTGGCTTCTAGATTTAGCTGAGAATAAAAAGGAGTCGACATCTGCCAGGACCTAATTCACAATTCCCTTATAAACCTTTAAAGTGTGATTAAAAAGAGTTTTTAAAGATGTTGAGTTACTTAAGTTTCTTCTCCTTGTTTGTTAAAATCATTCCACTGTGGAAAAGGCAACACAGCTGATGTGTGATGTGAGTAATTGATTTGCTGAAATGATTAGTTGTTTAAATGTTTCTGTGGCTTTAAAACAGCAGAAACTCAATAAAACAAATAAAACTAACCAAAAGGTGTTTGCTTTTCTGCAGTGAAACAGGAGGGACGTCAAGATTCTTCATCAAACGTGTGTAAAATGTAAATGTAAAATGTCAAAACAATTATATATATACATTTTTAAATAAAACATAATCCGATTGAAGGACATTAAGAGCTCATCGGTCCATTTTTCCTTTGTCTAATTTACAGATATCTTTTAGTCATTTGTTATTTCTGTTTTTATCGGCGTGTATGTGCTCGTGTTAAACCTCGTGTTTAATTCAAATTGAATGTTTTTTATCCTGTAAATAAGGAAAACCACGTTGCCACTAAATAGCTAGAAATTAACTGACGGCGAAACAATAGAAAATCTGATCATTAATCACAAAGTGTGCCTGAACTCACAGAAATCCTCACCGAGAAGACACTTCAACAATTTCACACGATTATTTCACACGCGTGTTTCTGACTTGAACACCACATTTGGCTTATTTTTTATCCAGTTTACCAAAATTAATTCAAACCACACAACCGTTGAGTTTTAAATTCAAACAATTCATGAATAGAGTAATTGATTAGGAAGGAGTGGAGGTAGATGTATTTTACTATTGTTGAAAATGATGAAAACAGGCCTCTGATCTGAACATTAATTAATAGAAGTAGTAACACAATTCTGGAGGTGTCTGATAGTGATATTAAAACCTTTTCAGTCCACTTTATATACAGTCATGTAACATAAAGAACTAATTAAATCACACTAAATCAGCTCATTTCTTTAGATGCTTTTTAAAAAAATATTTCCAAGAATTGTAATTAAACAATTTCAGCTGGTTGTTTATACATTTCCCTGTTTGGCTCCATTTTTAAAAGGTGTTTTGAATTTCCTCTCACAAGACAAAGAAAAGGGGCAGCTCACTGTGTTGGATCAGGTTCAATCTCACCTTAAAATGCAGAAGTTAAACACTATTTTAGCTTGTCGAAAGCAGGCGAGATGAACAGAGGAAAGAAAGGAAAGGAGTGAGAATTCTTTGAGTTTCACGTTTTGGAAAATGTTTCTTGTTGAAATGAGCCTGAGGGGGAAAGTGCCACAAAGCACCACTCCCTGACTTTAAACTGCTGCTGCTGCTGCCTGTGTGAGGTGTCATGGGGGCTGAGAAAAGCCTTTTAAACATGGGAGTTATTGTTCCCTCTGTTTTTTTTCCAACCTCCCATCCTCCGAAAATGTACCTCCTTTCTTCCTCTGCCCTTTAACCTCTCCCAACCCCCATCCCTCCGTCTCACGTCTCTCTCCACACATTTCCCCTCTCCTCTCATCGGCCGAAGACCAAACAACCGTGATGGATCGTCATTGATAATTTCCCACCAAAAGGAGAGAGAAAAAAGGTTAATGGAGAAGTTTTTTTTTTGGTGGGGCGGGTGGGAAGTGAGTTTTGTGCTTCATCTTTTTCATGAAGAAGTAGTAGTAGTGGTGGTGGACCCCACCTCGAGCAGCGAGCCCCTGTGCACCCTGTGTCTTCCAAAGAGGGTTCCCCTCCTCCCCTCCTCCGCTCCTCCTCCCCCCTCCTGCCTCCCTCTTGAAACAGACTCTATGGACTGCATGCATGACATTCCAGCTGTGTGGGTGGCACAGCCTTTTACAGCGTCTCCAACAGTACACAGGGCTCCTAAAGCACAACAGCATAAGGAACCTCGACCCATGGATCCATCTTCAGATGCACCTCTCCTGCTCAGGAGCTCGGCTCTGTCCTCTCTTATCCCTGATTTTAACCTGAACGTGATGAGGGAGGATCACAGAGCTGCATGTGTCACTTAACAACACACTTATTTCCTTCTTTACCTTTAACCCAGTAGACCCCAGGCCATTTTCAGCAGCTGAAAAAACCAGTAGGAGTGCTTTGTCAGTTTGATCCTTCGTGGCTTTTACAGACTGTACGAGAAAATGATTGGTGAGCTGTTGAAATGTGTCCATGAAAATTTAAAAAATGACACATTACCTATATAGACGCGGATGTAAATAATATATAAAACATATTTTCATTTGCTCAATATCTGTGACTGGTGTTGAAAGGAGTTTAAACACTGAACAATCCCTTCAACACCTTTGAGAAGTCTGTTTGGATTTCTGTTGTTTTTAACACTTTATGAAACCATCATTAACAGATGGTGAATTTATAGTTAATTAAACTGTAGTTTATAGTTGTCTGACTGTTAACAAACAATGAAATGCTTTATAAACCATTTACTAGGCAATTGTAAAGGTTTCTAAACATCAGCTGCGACAATTCTAATGTTTATAGACGAACTGCACAGCATTTATTAACCATTTACAAATAAACAGTCGCTCGATAAATGTTTTATAAAGCAATTCAGTGTTTGTTAACAGCGAAGAAACTGTTAGCTATAGTTTAATTTAAGGTTTGGTGAAGAAAATTTAATCAGAAAATGAAAAACAAATCTACGATTGGTTCTCATGACTGGATAAACTGATTGAACAAACTGTCCTCACAGGACAACACAATTTTATATTTAGTATTTACTGTGTTTATTTTTGCAGGACCCGTCTGAGTCACCGCCTCTCCAGCTTCAAACACTTTTCTGGGAAACGTATTTCCCTCTGAGGACAGCTTGTTTATTTAGTTATGTAAAGATGTTCAGCAAATAAATATTTCTGACCTGAATGGTATTGTAAATACAACTTTTCCAAAACTACACTGAGCACCTTTAACTATAAATGTAATGTATGATGGGTATCATAAAGTGTTAACCTGTTATTGGAGCAGAGTTGGAATGGTTAATCAATTAGCCGGAAACTAATAAATTAATCACCAATCGTTTTGAGTATTTTTTTAAGAAAAGAGGAACAAATTGTCTGATTCCAGCTGCTTAAATGTGAACATTTGTTGTTTTTGGACTTCTCTGTGACATTAAACTGAAAATCTTTGGGTTGTGGAAAAAACAAGATTTTTTTTTTAATTCAATAGTCAGTTGTGCATTAACAGACAAGATGTCGCCACTCTTGGAAAAACAAAAGGTGTACAAGATGAAGACAAATCAAAACAAAAACAAAAAAAAAACAGAACTATGCACATACTTTAAAAATGTATGTGCAAATAAACAAAAGCCTAACTCCCACTAAGGTTTTGTAAAACAAGACATTTCAGGACATCATCAAACACTGGATAGACCAAACAAGTAACGGATTAACTGGGAAAGTAATCAACAGATTAATTGAAAATTAAAACAATCATTACTTCCGGACCGTTTGGTGGAGTTTGTTCATGAGAGGTCAAGCAGGGTGTTAAACCTCTCGTGTGTAACATCACTATACAAGAAAACATCCTGTAGATTTTGTTGTCTGAGGATGACTTTTTGGAAAATTCATTTGTTCATACATCGTCCAAGAAACATGTCAAACATGAAATATTTCCTGTGTGGTGTCAGAAATACCTGATGGTTGTTTCCATATTTTAAATTCTTCATCAACAGTGCAAGAACAGTTTGTGGCAAAAGGAATGGTTATCTATTCACTACTTTTCTAGATATTGGGTTTAAATGAGGTCTGAAAAAGTCACTTTTATTTACATAGCGCCAAATCACAAGTTCTCTCATTATACTTTTCATAGAGTCAGTCTAGACCCTACACTCAAACACTCAAAACAAAGAAAATGTGAAAATATTTAAAGGAAAAAAACAGCAGTTACATTTACAGTTGTTGTGAGTCCTGCTGTCAAACAGTAAAGCCATTGTCAACAAAACCAAAAGTTTCAAGTCAAGTCCAGGTCAGGAAAATAGTTCAAATTGTAGCCCTTCTACTTTTAATCATGTATTTTGCACACCACTTAAATTAAATTGGAAACGACTGCTTCATCCACACAGTGAGTGGATTGCAGAATAACTGCCTGGTGTCTCTTCAAAATGGAAAAAAACCTCTGCACATGTCCTCTTCACATGTCAAGTCAGATTTATCTCCACAGCCCCAAACACAAATCACACATTTGCCTCAAAGGGCTTTAAAAATCTATACAACACACAACATCTTCTCTCCTTAAACCTTCAATTCAAATTAAGAAAACTCCCCTCATTAAAACTCTTTGACTTCATGTACATCAGGGATCATTTTATTAATATTACAGCCTCATTATACTCCACCAACAACCAGCGGAAGAACCACAGGACCTCCACTTCCTCACTTCCACTCCACAATATCCTCCATTAAATCAATTAGTCATGATCCAAGAGGATTATTACAGAAGTTCATTGAAGCTCCAGAGCTGCTGGTGGGAGACAGACATCGATCCTCGACCGCCACCGATAAACAACGAGCCTCATCCATAACTCACGGCCGCCTGATAAGTGTACATCGAGGTTGTTTTTCCACTTCCACGGGGCGAGTGCAGACTCCAAAGGATGAAAAAAACTCGCCCCCATTAACTGAACTTCAGAGGAATTCCTCACTTTACATACGGAATGCACTTTGGGTCAAAGGGCAAAGGGCCAGAGGGGAATCCACCCGCGCCCAGGCAGGCAGGCAGGCAGGCAGGCAGGCAGGCAGGCAGGCCTTATTTAAACAAGCCTGGAATGCCTGGTTAGAAGAGAGGAACAGGAGCAGAAGAAGAAGAAGAAGAAGAAGAAGAGGAGGAGGAGGAGGAGGAAGGGACCTCTGTGCCATTAACAGGGGCCAATAAATACCAGCACTTTTCAAATGAGCTGCACCGGCTGACTTCATGTGCTACTGAGTCTGAAATTTATTATGAGCTTTCCCTGGTTATTTATTCACCAGTTAGACTGTGAAAGAGGTAAAAACACTGTATGTGTTTGATGTGCCGCGCAGGTACATGATCCTGGGTGTGCAGTCAATCCCTGAAACATGCACTTTTCCTTTCTTTTCTTTTTTTTTTTTTTTTATAGTTTTAAGGTCTTATTCCACTCTGTCTGACACCATCATATATATTCTTTATTGGCTGGTTTCAGCTCTTTGTAGAGGATATTTTCTGTGGCTACCACATTTCTTCAAATTGGCATATTTGCATCATTTTATAAATGTCAGATTTATCTTTATTTTCATCATGCTCATACAACAAAACTTTTTTTCTTCTTCTCATGGTTCATCAAATAAAAGACAGAACTAAGAGAGAGCCGAACATTTAGACATTTTTGGATCTCCTCAGGAATTTAAAATAAAGTGTTTTCTGTGTCTGAACCTTGTTTGGCTGCACAGCATGGGTTTTAAATGGCTGACACACCAGTTAAAGGAAAGAAAAGTGCACACAGGATTAATGCTCATATTGTGTATTTCATGTGCCGTTTCAGTTACTTCATATTAGGTACACGTCCTCTAGATTCTTGACTTTCACTTGCACAAGGGTGGCCAAACTTTTTCTCCTTGGAGGACCAAATCTGAAACTAAATGGCAGGCCACACGCAAAAACCTAACATGAACTGAATTGTGTTTTTAAGATGCAAAATTGTATCAGAAGTTCCCTTTATGGACTGACTTCCCAGATAAAGTTTCATCTTGCATGCTCAGATTATTAAAATTCATTTAAAAAAAGGGGGGATCACACATGTTTAAAGAGAGGGAATAAATAAACCAGTGTAAACATTTTCCTAACTTGTGTTTTATTTTGTTTTTTTTACAAGAAACATCAAACTGGCCAAACTCAACCTCACGGCGAGCCAACTCAGGCCCACAAGCCGCACTTTGGGCAGCCCTGGACTCGTGAATCAAAAGGAAAAGAAGGTTTTCATTTCCCTCTGAATTAAAACCAAAGCTGATTTCTGCAGCAGTTTCTGGCTAATTGAGGCAGCCCTATCACTTGCCTGTCTGTAATTTCAGGATCAATGGGCGAGGACCCTGTGAGCACCTCTAAATACAAAACCCTGCATTCCGAGCGTGGGCCAACCTCTCCATTTTTAGGACCATCTCGCCAAAATTTCTTACAAATGACATGCTACAATCCCCATGGCCGTGGTGGAATTCTGTTCACTTCAGGGCTTCAAAGCTGCTCGGGACTCGTTGGCCGCTCTGGCCAATAGGTGAAGAGGGGTGGACCCTGCCTGCCTTGACCTCACCGACCTTCCCCAACCCTTCCCCCCCTATTCACCCACCCGCCCACCAACCCTGTGTCTTGCTCCTCATCCCCCCACCATCTTCCTCATCCATCTATCTATCCATCCAGTGGAGCAGCCAGCCAGTCAGTAGGTCAGGCTGTCCGTCCGTCTGGCAGATTGAATGGTTTTTCAGAGCGACCGTCAGCAACAAAGAGCATGAAATATTGAGATTTGGAGCCAAAAGTTCCTTTAAGAATGAAACCCATCAAAAGTAAAATCAGAATTCATGTATTTTAGTAAAACTGACTGCTCATCGGAGGTTAAATGGATCACATTTCCTATGAGAAGTGTTTTTCCTCATGCTGCTCGTCCGTCGTGACTCGAGCATTCATCCCATATTTGTCATTTCACCACCCTGCCTGTCCACAGACCTGTTATCACAGAGCAGCTGAAGTGAATCAGACGGACAAAAGGCTTCATATCCACCACAGTACGCGCTCAGAGAGAAGAACTCAGCGGTTCTGCAGCAGCCTCTCTACAAACTCTTGACTCAGCGTCTTTGCTCTGTCATTGAGGCAGCCATTTTCCCATGAAGGCTCACGAGATCTCTCCCCCAGTGCCCTGCAGGAACCAATTACCTCACTTTGATGAGAGCACGCCTTTCATTTCACTTAACTGCCCGATCGAGGGATGATTTCTCTCTTTTATTGTTCTGATTCGTGTCCCGCAGAAGAATATGAACTTTACTTTACTGGTGTGGTTTGTCTGTATGTTGGTTACATTTAGCCGTAGTAACACTGCAACGCTGCACACAGAATGAGGAAAATGAGCTGATAATGCAGGTTGATCTCCAAACATGAGGTGAAAACATATTAGTGTGTTTGAGAAGAGTTACAACATGAGGCCTTTAATGATTCTGATTTCTCTGATGGTGTCTTCAGATTTTTGTACTGTGTCGCCATCTGCTGGACGAAGTTGAATTCGCACACATTTGTGCATGTGGAGAAGACGCAACATGTTTTTAATGTCATTTTCAGGATTCTGGGAAATTTTGCTTCCATGCCTTCTTTCAGACTCGTGAAAATGAAAATACACATCTAGGTGTTTATTGTAGTTCAGAATTAGGTTTGCAAATTTAATTGAATACCATCATTCACCTATTTAAACATCAAATATCCCAAAAACCTTTGATACAGACAATAACCATCCTAATGTAAGCAACCAACTGGGAAGTTTCATGGTGATATCTGACAGAAATGAAAAATTCTTACAGTTTTTTTCCCCCCTAAAATGTATGAAATCTGACAATGCATATCTTTAACGGCTGTTTTCTCAAAAATAGTATTTTCTCAAACTCTGAGCCTGAAATCTTGACTTCAGCAGCACTTACATGCCCCAGTTTTATTCCTATCTGTGTTCTGAAAGTTTCTACTGAGGGGTTTGCTCATGTTTCATTCATAGCCTGATTTATACAACACTTTATTCCTAAAAAAAAAAAGTGTTTTTTGACAACATTTTCTCATTTCTGGAGTGATATAAAGAGATATCAGAAAACAACATGAAAGAAGACATTTTACTTTAGTACACTAATACAATGCAAAAACTAGAAATAATATGTTCTTTATTAGACAGTAAACAAACACAGTTATACGCTAAATAAACTAACTAGACGTAACAACACGGATTTCATATCAAATTAGAAAGAAAAATATGATTTAGGCGAATGGTTATGTTAAATTCGTTGTTCTTAAAGCGGCTCTGTTTGTGACTAACATTAGGTACTGTTGCTCTCTGTTAGTGGAGCAGAGCGAGGCACTGACACCAGGCATTCGAGAAGGTGTATGAAGTCACAGTTTTTGGACTGTTGTGGAAAATCTGAGCCCTTTACAAAGAAATCCACAGTCCAGCAGCATTAAACAACTTAAACAGATCATCCACAGGCGTGTGTAGGCAACGGAGAGAGGCGAGGAAGCTCTCATTTTTCATGTCAAGTTACAATCTGCTCACATATGACTAAAAAAAAGAGATTAATACATACAAATTGATACACTTAGAGTCCCTTTAAATAAAAACAATAAGAATAAATCAATCTTATTATTTATTGAAATTCAACAAAAGTTGCACAAACAAATAAATAAAGTTACATCTTAAAAAAACACAACACAAACCCGACATTAAATACACGCGACAAGAGATTAAGAAAAGCCTGCACTCATATATACAGTAACCCTGAGTGTGTTTGCTTTGAATCTCATACTTCATTTAATGGTTTATTACATGTCATAGCACTTCAAATCCAGTAGATGGAGCAACACCATCTTGTAAAAGAGGCACATCATGCTTGCAGCAACGCTTTTAATCAAGCTCAGGTGTAAACTGTCACCTTTGTCGGTGGGAATTGTCCATATGACACACGAGAGGATTCCTCTGAAACATCTTCACACCTTCCTCCTCCTCTGAAACATCTCGACCGGCTGTCTTCAGCACTGCAACGGAGAGAAATGTTAACAGACTCTTAAATAAATTCAGGAAAGATTGAGTAAAACAACTGCATCATGATGACAATACCTTTAGTTTCTCTTCATCGTGACAGTATTGTTGGTGACAGTGAGATCTGATGAGGCAAAATCAGCCGAGTTTTGAGACATCGCCTCGTGCGGCATCTGAAAGAGTTCACGAGTGAGAGTGAGATGAAGAGCAGCCGCCAAGGGAAGAGTTATTATCCGTCTGTGGGTGAGACAGAGGACTGACCAGGACTGGGGGAGCCATGAAGAGGTAATTAAAGGGGTAGTGCAGCAGGTTGAGGCAGGTGGACGAGTAGAGATCTGCATAACGCATCAGCTGGCTGGCGAACAGCGTCTGTCTGGAGCCGCTGCGCAGGAGGCTCCCCATCTGGCCGTAGGACATGTCCATTCTGTAGGTCAGCACCTGCCAACACAAACAACAACCACATCAGTGAAAAAACCTGGACAGAGTGTGATAAAACATGAAAAACACCTGAAACACAACCGCTCAGCTGAGCAGACATCATGTTTGTGGTTTCTGTTGCATTCTAAGAAGGTTTTTTTTTTATTATTATTAGTCTTGAAAAGGGATCAACGCACACTGTGCATCGCTTCAACTCATATCACAATAACAACAACATATTATACACTTTGTAATGGCAGTGAAGACGTGGGTTAAACTCAGAGGGAAGCTAAATGTTTCCAGCATCAAGACACATTTTAAAAACCTGTATTGCAGTTAAAACAGAAACTTCTTTAGCAGTGTGGTGCATCCATTTCCTAAACCACCTTTGTATTGTATTGTAAAGGAAAGTTGTGTTTTGATATGTGGAGCTCACATTCATTCTCATCTGAATGGTGCTGATGTCGGGACACTCTCGACTGCCGCTGTCCAGGTGCCTTCAGACGACAAGCACAGAAAACAATCAACAACCTCTCCAGTGCTTAATGCCACTACGTCATAGGTCTTGTTAAAGGCAAACAGTAAAATGTTAAGTCATTGCAACAATGTCACGAAAAACGTATTTGTGTATCATTAACATGTGATAGTTTGTCTTTCCCTTAACATTTACACCATATATGTAAACTCACTTGTAAAGCTCAGCTAAGAAGATGTCGAGTCGTTTAAGCTCCTCAAATAAATCTGCAAAAAACAAGAAAATCATGAGGAATTTGAAAATTTAAAAAAAGATTATTACAATTTTACAACGAACACCCGGTGTCGTCCACTTCTGCTTACTTTTCTTCTCCTCCCACACTAGCAGCTCCTTGGTGAGCTCCGGCACGATCAGAAAAGTCTTCCAGCCCTGACGTTTCTTCGATTTGAGGATGTCGCCAAAGATGTGATCACCAACATAGAGGATGTCCATACCTTTGACTTTCAGCAGGTCGCAGACGATGTCCGAAGATCCTGCAACAGGACGTTTACTCAAAATATTACAAAAGCTAACACGGAAGAGGGATTAAACAATAACAAAAGAGAAATGCATCCACATCACAAGCACACATAGAAACGCATATGTATGGAAGCAAAGGCAAAAAGTGTATAACTTTAACTACTAGTGATTACATTTGACAATAAGGTATTCAGTTGCTTATAAAAATTGTTTTGCTTCCATACTTAAAATGTATTTATCCATCCTCGTGAAGAATGAGCAATATTCTGGGATCTAATTATATCTAAATATTATATCTAATCCATAATCTTAATTTACAGCCGCAAAATCTTCACTGAAATTACAACCAAACTCAAATAATAAGCCTGTAGGAGTCAATTCACAGTGTTGCACTGTATCCTCCTGACTCTCTGTCAGGAGGATACAGACAATAGTGCTATTGTACTAATGGTAATTCATTAGTTCTGTAAATATTATGTGACAATCCTGAAAAATACAACAATGAATAAATGAATGTTACCTCCGGAGTAAACAGTCCCATGTGCGAGGTCTCCAGTGTAAGTCCCGATCCGAAGCTTTCCTGTGTCCTGTGTCCAAAATACATGAAACATATCACTGAAGCCGCCGCGGATCAACATGAACATGCACAGTAAGTCTTCATCACGGACAGACTTGGTCATACCGTGTCCACTTGTCTGAGCACAGTCCCCTCTGCAAAGAACAGCGGCTTTCTGGTGTCCACAACGACCAGGTCGAAGAAGGAGCGCCACGACTTTTTTGGCTTTCCGCTCTAGAGTGAAGAGAAATGTTAAATTCATGTGATTCAATTAAAGGGACATTTTCTGAACATTCAAACCATAAACCTGTCTTACCTTAACATTACTTTCAAGCAGGTATTTCATAATGGCCTGGATGAAGAAGGAGAAAAAACAATTTTCACATAATTTGTTGTTAAGAGTGTTCAGTCACGGTCCTCTACCTGTTCAGAAGCTCACCTCAGTGTAGGTATAGTCGCTGTTGGTGGCGAGGAAGACCTTTGCCACCTCTTTAATCCGGTTCAAGAGAACAGGGAGCTTTGGCTGTAGAGGACATTTGTTTAATATTTCATTTGTTTTGTATAAAAGATAAAAAAAGACATGTTGGTGCATCATCGTGCCAGTTTACTCACATCTTTGTCAACATATTTCTCCAAATTCTTGATGGTTCGTTCTTTCAGGATTCCCTATACAGCACACAGATACAGTAGAGCCGTTACCATACAATAAAACAAAATATGATTATAATGTGATTCTACACCTTTTAATCTGTTAATTCACCATATCGTGAATATAGTCCATTGCGTCTCGAACATCCTGGAACATGCTTCTGTAGGACATAAACAAGTCGCCGTGCTGGTAACCTGTCGGGAGACTGAAAGAAAGAGGGATGAAGTTTATTTGACAGTTGATTTAATGTTTGATCATAATAATTCAGAGCTGAGAGGAACAAAGAAGTAAGGCAGGGAGCACTTTCACAAACGAGGGAGCGTCCACTCACTTTGTGTATCTGGTGCATCTGGTGAAGAAGTCCACGAGGCAGGTGTAGAGGTACGTCTCTGCAGGGTGCATGGAAACAGGTCAGCTAACACTTTTAAGCTGCTAATATCATAAAAACGTATGCACTTCTGAGGCGGGGCATATAGAAGATTGGAACAGAAGCTCCTCTCTCCTACAGAAAACACTGCTCCTGAAACACCTCATCAGTTGTCCCGCCTGCACGTAAGAATTGAATTTGTGGCAGTGAGGTGAATTTAATACCTGAAAGATTGAAGAGAGTGTTGAGGATGTAGAAACGGTCGGTGTCGTCTCTTTGAATGAACTTGTTGGGGTAGTAGTCTTGAATGTCTTCCCTGTGGTGCACAAACGTAACAGAGGTCAGTATTACAGATGCACAAACACCAGCTGACTGACGGAAAATCAGTCCTGAACCAAACCAAACAAAAACCGGAAAAAATAAGATCACACTGAACCACCTGACCTCAGCTGACCGTCATGTTGTCGTCATTATTAAGTGGCATTGAAACACAGACATGAGAGGTTAATGAAACTCAGCAAGAAAGGCTGCTGAGTCAGTTTTTGTACTGTATGTGCATCTGTCTCTGATTTGTCTCCTGTCCCTGTCTGACCTACCTGAGCTCCAGAGTTCACAGGTGTGTTGCAACATGTGTGTACTGTGATTCATGTCATACTTTACCCTTTGAGGAAGCAGAAGCCGCGACTGCAGATTAAAACATTCCCGTTTGAATCCACCTTCAGGAGGTTTCCGAATGTGGTGTCGATCACTAAACCGCTGAAGGTGCAGAGAGAAAACAAACATATCAGTGCAAGATATTTATACTTATGATTATTTTATTATTGACTGATTGATCTATGAAATGCCAGAAACAGTGACAGTTGGCAACTACATTTTCCTACAGCCAAAGATGATGTCGCCAAATTGCTTGTAACTGGACATTTTTGGTAATAACTTATTAACATGTGCAGAAGGCTAAAAGGTGCAATAGATAAGACTTTTAGTTTTAAATATATATAAAACATCATCAAACAAAATGAAACTGATCAACAGAAAGTGTTGTGTTGCTGATATCGACTGAAATTTGCAGCTAACGAGCCGATTTCTTCCATATTGTAGCTTCAAACAGAAAGAACAAGACAGCAAAGAAATCTCAACGGGCCTGGACAGACCAGAGTCTCTCAGGTCTGTAGTGTGTTTGAATCTGAGTCACCAGGGTGTGCCGTCCACCACCTCTCATAAACCTTCATAAAACGTGGCGTTGTCACACCCTGACTGGCTGCGAGGGGAATGTCCTGAGCTGCTCTGAATCACTAATTAGGAGCCAGTCTCCACACCCAGTTCATGTAATTGTTTGTTAATGAGTTTGCCTATCGTTCCCCACTGTGAGTAGGATTTACTGGGACTTCAGTGGTGACTTTACAGATTGCTACCAACTGTACACCCCTCATCTCACCCTTCCCTACGGTGGCCGCTCAATCGTGGAAATCCCTCTCTCTCGAGTCAGACATTTTTTTTTTTTTTTTATTAATTTGTTTTTATTTTGATATTACCGTTTGTTAAATATTCGCCCCCATTAAAAACAAGATGGTTCATTTCAAGGGGTTTATCCTAAAAAATTTAAAGAAAATAAATAGTTGTTTTTCGGGAAAACTCAGTTATGTACATCATTGGACATTAAATATATAGTGGCACTAAACCTTTCACTTGAATTCAATCTTCTCTTACTGTTTCTGAATCGTCAGTTACAGAGGTTGAATGTAAACTCACCGTGTGGGGAAGCTGGGGTCGTACGTGTAGCGTAGCAGCTCATGAGGGTATCCGACAGACACCATCCTGTCTCTTATCAGCTCAAAGCCCAGGCTCTCGTAGTCAGGAGACTTGTACACTACAAACAAACAAACACACACACAGACACACCCACAGTAAAAAATAATGCCATTAAGCTGGTATACTGTATCTTGTGTCACAAGTTCAAGCTGGTTTCACACACACACATGTCTTTGTGGTTACATACTCGCCATTGTGTAGTCCATGTCGAAGCCGTAGCACTTGATGCTTTCCAGCGTCAGACTTCTGTTGACGAACACTCTGTGATCAAACACAACAACACAGCTGAAGTGTGCACACACGTGACCAGGGTCACAAGACCTCACACATGTTGTTGCAGATGTGTGTGGTGGATGTGACTGAGGGAGGTCTTTTAAGGTGAAGTACGTTGCAGGAGATGCAGTCAGCTGTTTGCTTATCAGCTGTTTATGTTTTTTAAAGGTGCAATGCTAAGAATTTGGTCCTACTCCCAACATAAGGGCCAGCACATCAGCAGAGTAATTGTTAACTGCTGCTTACTGCATTACCTTTATCCATCCATGACTTTAGCTACTGTTAGTTTGTTAGCTCAGTTAGCTCAGTTAGCCGTGCAGCTAGCTGGACTACCAGGGGAGTGTTGATGATTACACAGCTAACACAGGAACTTTGGGCCGCTGGAAGAAAGAGGTTTTCAGGCCTGGGGCTAGCTGGTTGGCATGATAATCTCTTTAAAACAATACATAGACTTTTTCTGTGGTTGTTTTTTTAAATTAAGGAACTTCATCTACATTTACCTCGTTTTACTTTTATCTCCACCTCTGCTGTGAGTCTCTACAGCTGACGTGGAGCTGGGTGGAGGGTTGAGATGTTATCATTACCTTCAACTATCTCCACCACTGTTTCAAATGACTGCCAGCAAAATAAACAGGCAAAGAAAAAAAAAACAAGGATCTATTACCGTGTGTAGCTGCACATGGTTTCCTGTGTCACTTCTTGCTCGTCTTTATCAGTGACACCCTGACAGAGGAAGAGAGGCCTATCTGCAGCACATCCAGTGTGGACGGGCCAGGCTCAACCCTCGCTGACAGATCATATTTTATGGGGTTGCACTGTAAATAATTTACCTGCAAGCTCTTGTTTTGAAAGGGCGGCGCAGCTGAGAATTGAGGGTGTTTCTCCTGGGATCAATCCAGCAAATAGCTTTTTAGTGTCTGCTGATTGCAATATTTACTGAGAGGGTGCAGAGGCAGGTGAGGATTTGTGATATGTGTGGGCGGAAAAAAAGTGGATATCATGGACAATTATTTTAAAGTACTGCAGCCTAGTTATTTACACAAAAAAAGAAGAACTGGGAATAAACAAAACTTTACAAATTCTTATCTTAGTGTTGTAAAAACCAGTGTGTTGCTGTTGTTAACCTCAGACTAAATGAAATCATACTCAACCCAAAATGTACTCACTTTTGGGCAAAGCCTCTCTGCACCTTGGGCTCACCAGAGGAGGTGACGCTGAGCTCTGATGTGTCCATCGCGTCCATTTGGCCTGCTGGAGTTCACCTGCTGTGCGCTCTGCCCCTCACCACTTGTTATTGTGGTGTTATTCCTCAAGAGCACCACATTTACCAGGATTTTTGTAGGCGTGGAGTGCAGAGTGTCTCTTCCCTGCTTGTTTGTGCTTGCTGATGAGGTAAACGGCTGCGGGACACACGCTCCTCCTCTGCGTTTGTCTGCGTCGTCCTGCGAGACATTTGGCTTTGCGCGTGTAGATTGTGTTATCAGAGGCGCACACATGGGTCGGGGCTGCACGCCTGCGTAATTGGTAGGAGTTTCCCCCGATGACTGTCAGTCCAGCTGTGACCGAGATGTTTCTGAAACCCTCAAAACATTTCAGGTGGTTGATGGATTCAAGTGCATTCAAGAGCCTTACACAAATAGGGGAGACCAGGGACATGTGTAACACTCCCCCCCCAATTTTCCCAATAACTCACAAACAAACAAACAAAAACAAACATTTAGACTAGATTCATTTTATAAACTTCAATTGTAACAATGTATTTAAGTGGTTTTATAACAGAAATGCAGGTTGCAAAATTGATTTTAACACAGTCGCTCCACTGTTACCATCCAGGGACGGTTGTAACAGGTGCCATGGACATAATTTATCATTCAACATTATTGTAACATTGATTTTCTTTTGTTTTTTTTTAGAAATAATGATTACCTTTGTTCACACTACATGACACAACATGGGAAGCCGACAAATTATAGCCTGTCTATCCTCCTTTTTCTGAAATTTGGCATCCTGCAAACAAACACTGACATAACATTTGACCTTTAATTTGCACATTAAAAGCAATAGATATTTATTTTATCACTCTATTTGACAGGGAAAGTGCATATTAACAACATTTCAGAAAATATGCCAGAGTTAGCCAGAAATGCTACTTTTCAACATCTGCAACTATATGCTAGCTAGCTAGCTAAAGGTGTACATAAACTAGATTGGCTATCTTGCTAATCTATTTTTTTTGTGTGTGTGTGTTAACTTTTTAAAATATAAATGAAACTTAGTTCAGAGACGGTTGTAACAAGGCGTCACAAACATGAACTAGGATCTATTTTTAGCGTACAAAACAGTGATTCCAGTAACACTTCCTCGACATCTGATCTCAGACCAAACCGCACTTTTGCTGGTAACTTTCTCTGTAAGTTTGAAACGTGGCTCTTTCTTCGTCAGCAAGCAGACAATCTCACTGAGCAGGTGCAGCGTGAGTGAGATCACTGAATCTTGTTTCTGATCGGAGACATTAAAGGTCTTGCAACCATCCAGTGTTATAACTGTACCTGGTCTCCCCTAGTAAAGTCTGCAACATGTACTTAAGTAGGTGACAAACCCTAAAGTTAAATCTTACTTTCTTGTGATAAACATCTGCAGTGTAGAAACAGATGGAGCAGAAACCAAAAGCCTCTGAAGATATAAACATGCAGGTTGTATGGTCTCCCTGAAGAGAATCAAGTTTGTTGTGTGATTCAGGTGAGATTGAAGACTATTTTATGTTTTGACGCTCATTATATGGGGATTTAAAGGCCTCGCATTTTACATTATTTTCTTGCTTTTTTGAAGGGCGATTATTGATTTTATTTGTAAAACTTAAGTTATTTTCTGCCAACTGTTCTGCCGCCCCTGCAACACAATATTTGGTGTCCCACACTGGATGTTTTTGTGGTCTATAAAATATGTTTTTGCACTATAAAATATGTAATTACTGACCAACTACACTATACAATACTGTTCAGGCAAAAACATTCCCATCTGTGTTAAATGATTAAATACGGGGGAAGTAGCTGATACAAGGTGAACTGGAGAGGTGTATCTGCAAAAGAAAAAAAAAAAATCTGCCTCCCTGAGCGCCGCCTTCCTGGAAACACAGCAGCCATCAGACAAATCTCATCATCTTCCTTATTCAGGAGGAGGTTGCTTCACATTGACCAAACTAGCTTCCTGTTTGCTTCCCTCTCTTTAAAAAGCCTCTTCCCCCATGCCTTAGTTGTGTAACACAGCCACAGAGCTACAAATGGCCCAGTGACATTACCGAAGGTGAAAGAATGAGGTTATCTTAACAAACAATCTGACTTTGAGTCGAACTTGAGCTGTCAACAACAACCTGAAAGAGAAACAAAAGTGTCGTGCAACAGCTGGATGAATGATTTGACCATGTGATCAGCCTGATAACTGATAATAACTTGTCTACGGCCTGACGACTGATATTAGCAGGTCCCCTATCTGATGACTGACACTAACATGTGAACAACAGCCTGATGACTGATAGTAACATGACCTTAATGAAGGACATACCTCACATCGTTTCCTCCGAGGGCAAAGGATCCGAAGCAGAAGGTGAGAATCTGGACGAACTGGAAGAGAGTTGAGACTTCTTCCTCAAGAGAGCTTTGGCTGCTACCTGTGTCCTCCTTCCCCCTTTCTAGTGTCACATCACCCTCTACCAGGCCTTCAGGAGTCTTGTGCTCTGCCACAGTGTTGCAGTAGCGAGTGTAACTGTCCATACGCACACACTTCCTGTCCTGACCCTGGACCCCGGGTTACCATCTTTGCTTGCACGGAAGTCCCAGTCTTTATGATGTCTTATACTTCTTAATTCATGTATTTTTCTGTAACGCTACATGTCTTCACCTTCATTATTACAAAAACTGTCCACTGTCTTTGACTTTTCTGGCTCCTCATGGTTTGAGGCTGCTCAGATGAATGGTCAGTATGGCCAACGTCCAGTGACCATAAGCACAAATACCAGTCAGCCATTGTGTTGAGTCCAGTCTATAAATGTGTTTGAATCATTTTTGACCCTTTTAAGTGCATTAACATGTAAAATATCACAATCTTGTTGCTGATTTCTTTCTGTTAATCATGGCCTGAGTCCAGCAGATGGTGAGTTTGTGAGTTTCTACAGGACATTAAGGTTGTAATATGCAGGCCCTGAGAATATGGAGCAATTTACATGTATTATTCACTTTGTATTGTCAGTGTGTGAACAGACTGCAACCTCACTGAAAACATTAGACCATGTCCGACTTTCTCAGTTGCCTTTAAATGCCTGTGGAAGTCAAAGCTAACATTTCTGCAAAAAATGTAAAGTATATTGTAATGTTGTGGTTTTTGCTTGTTAATGTTAACACGCTCGCTGAAGTGGACGAATTGCTATACGACAGCTAATTCATCCAGGCACCTCGGGCTGGTCTGGCTGGTAATTTGGTTAGTTGCCATTTGCTAAATACTCTGCCTCTGGTCGGCTTACGTCTATTGTTTACAATATAATACAATATACACAATAAACAATGGGTGTTTTATTTATATCGGTGTGTTATAACACAATGTGTAAAATATAAATACAGTAACAATAGCTGTCAAATAATGCAGCGAAGTAAAAGTCTGAAATGTGGTGGAGCACAACAGCTTTTCCAGTCTTAGATGAACACACATTGATTTTATCCCTTAACCTAACCCTAAACATAACCTAACCCTAAACTCAACCTTAACCTAAACTCAACCTTAACCTAAACTCAAAAACCTAACCCTGACCCAAGTCTTAACCCCAGTCCCCACAATATGACAGTGTAAACAATTTATGTCCCCACAATACATGTCCGACCTTGAGGCCATTTGTCCTGCGTGCAGCGTGAAGTTTAAATAACTGGACACTGGGTGATCTGTTTAGCCGACGGTTAAACATTCAGACCCCCTGATAACCTCATGGACCACTCTTTGTTTTAAGCTACAGGTTCATCTTTGTCAACTGGAGCCAACATTCACTCACCTTTTATCTCGAACAAACACAACACGCAGACACAAAATAACACAAAATAGGACACACACTACAAATTAATATTTTTTTTAAAAACTGCATTTATAAAGTCCTACTTAAAGGGGCTCTATGTTACAATCTGTAGCAATTCACATGTATCAGTCAGTTTTTTATTAGCCATATGAGCAGATTGTAATGTGACGTGGAAAATGAGAGCTTCCCCATCTCTCTCTTGTCGTTAATAGTTAGATAATGCTTAGAATTTCCTCTTTAGTTACATTTAGGCAGTTTTAATCCCCTCAGTGTAACATAAAGTAAATTCTTCAAAACTAAATGACTTTGGTAAATATCATCACAGTTTGGTCTCGTATGTTTGGATACCGTTGACTTTCTGCTTCATGTTCATTTCCCTTTGTGGTTCTCCAGGTTTGGAGTGCATCTTTTGAAACTCTGCAGCGATCTCCAGCGCTGTCTGATTCTTGGTCTCGGGGACGTTGAACCACACATACAGCCCACAGACGGCGCAGAAGAACAAGAATATAAGAAAACAAAAATAATCCAGTTTCTCCTGGAAAGGGAGCGTTGTAGAGGACATGTGTACGTCAGTGTGAGTTTATTTACGTTTATTTAATCTGATTTCACTCATGTCTACTGACCTTGAGTGAAAAATATGCCAAATCTGACCATGATTGTAATGTGCTTACCACTAAGATAGGGAAGAGCATCCCCAGCACAAACAGGCCTGTCCAGTTGATAGTGCAGGCAATGGTGTATCCAGCTGATTTGAACGACTGAGTAAATATCTCCCCTGGAAGAGGAGCTGTTGCTCCAGCTGAGGGTCACAAGCAAAGGGAGGATTTTATGCACAGCAGTAAAATGAACTGAAGAGGCAATACTGAAATTAAAATCCTGGGTAAATAGGCTAAAATCTGGACCAATAAATGTACCTGGTCCACCGGAAAAAAAGAAAATGAAGATGAAAATGAGGACCATGCTGCAGTACGGCATCCAGGAGATGTGGGTCTGAGAAAAAAAAGGAGGTTCATGAGTTATTTGAGTTGCTGTCAGTCATAATTAGGCGTGTTTAAACACTGGTTTTATGGTGACTCACTTGCAGGTACAGAGTGATGGTGAGGAGGATCAGTGTTGCAGACATCCCTGCGTATCCTCTTAACAACAGGACCTTTTTGCCTGTATTCTCAATGGTCATAAACTGCAATGTCAAAGCACATTTTTAACAATTAAACACAAGGGGGAGCTCTAACTATACATTAAGACTGAGAGCAAAAGAAAGGTGTTTTTTTTTCCCATTATTGTTTTCCTAAATGACAAAAAGTAGATAAAGAAAACCAAACATCCATGTCAGGATGTAAAGGATATCACATTATAATTCATTGTTAAAAGGCCATAAAACAGATTTAAAGCATGATGGGACTTACACAACCTATAGAAGTGGCCAACTCACACAGCCCTGTTCCCAAGGCAATGTAACGTAACTGGTGCTCCTGGATTCCTGCCGCACGAAACACCTCGAAAGAATAAAAGTACACCTGGAGGGAAGAATGTGAATCGGAACCAGATTATATGTTTATTTGTGAAGCTCCCTAGTTTGAAATGGTCACGTTCAGTTAACATGTACCAAAGGCTTCAGCGCTGCAGTGCAGTGATGTTAATGTGTGATGAAGAATTGTTACTTCACACCTAAACCTTTTTTTTAATTCAATTATTTAAATGACTGGTGTACTTTGATTGAAAAGGGGAGGCTTTTGGGAAAATGTAGTTGAGCTAAGTTCACAATTATTGTTTGATTGTTATCAAGGGTCACTGATCAAAACTCATCAAATACTCAAAAAGGCTAACTTTAGCACTCATGTACATAGAAGCAGGAAAAATTAGGTCCTCGTCTGGGTTCAAAGCCTGCTAATGAAGACGGAAAGGCTCGTTTTGTTTGAGGGAAAAGTCGAAAAAATAGAGAAAGAGCAGCGGCTCTTTCTTTCCAAGACATTTTGGGTAATGGACTTCAGAAAAAGTAGGTGAGAAGATTGATACCACTCTCCTATTTGCACAGTACAAATAAGGCCCGTTAGCTTAGCTTAGGGATGTAGCTTCGGGAAAAAACTGGGCCTTTTTTTTTTAACACACGTTTTAATATTTCGTTTTGAACCAATTAGTGAGCTTCAGACGTGCTGGTAGATTTTGTCAGGTTTTTGTTATGTTTCAATACAAACACGCTAGTTGTTTTCCTCATTTCCAGTGTTTGTGCTAAGCTAACCCGCTAACCTGGTTCTAGCCTCATATCTAAGAGACAGACATGACCGTTGCCTCTCTTGTCATCTGTTTCTCCAGCACAAAACAAATAAGCATATTTCCCAAAATGCTGACACTGCGGTCAAATCTTTTTTTACTTGCATTTGGCATTAATGTTTACAGTATAAATACTGTACAGCATTGTCATTTGCAGCCTCAACATGCTCACATTCAGTCATATTTGCATATAATCTCTCACAGTTGTCTACCAGGTCTGTCCAGATTACACTGCTAATCAGCCTCAACACATAAACGATCAATAGTCCTCATGTTTGGCACATACCGGCCTAATACTGTTCATTTACTCCGCACACTTTTACCTAAAAAGAGGTCTGATTATGCAAAGGGAATGTTATGTTTCCCAAAGTGCAGTTAACATTTAGTGTTAGGTGTATTTCATATAACTCACAGCGTTGATGCCACAGAGCTGCAGTGCAGTGAAGGTAAAAATGATCGTGATGAGCTGCCAGCGCACACTTTGGTTCTGAATCAGCTCCATCACGGAGTGGCTGCGAACGTTCTGCAAGGCAACCTTCTCCTGCAGCATCTCCTCCACCTCGATGCTGTAGTCCTTGTTGCCCCACAGCCTCCTTAATGCTATAACAAAGCAGCAGATTAAGGTAGTGATAACACCAAAGTCCATACCTGTGCACAGAAATGCTTTGTCACACCTTTCTCGCAGGCCTGGTGGTCTCCTCTGTCCAGCAGCAGGAACCTGGGAGACTCTGGAAGGAAGGGCAGGGTGGAGAGCTGGAGTAACGCAGTGCAACCTATGAAACCAAGCAGCCAGGGCCACCTCTCCTCTGTGCCAAGCAACTCACTGCAAGGGCAACGTCATCTTCAACATCATGCAACAACATGCACACAAACACTTCCTGCTAAAGTGTTGTCTTGTTCATAGGGACCGATGTTGTAAAGGTCTGTTTTTTCTCAGTTTTGGTCATCCTTCTTATCAATAATATTACCATTTGTCAAAAGAGTTGAGATCTCTACACACTGGCCATATACCATCGGCAAGTAAAAGGACATTATACCTCGTTCTAACAAGTGATTAAGAAATATATAAGAGCTCTGCTATCAGCGTATTGTATTAATAATCAAATGTGTAATGACTGTAGTTACAATGAAGTAATAAGAAGACCAGGAACCAAGATTGATAGTAACTGAGATAAGTTTGAGCTGTATGCTTTGCCCTCGCTAAAACTTTGTAATAAACCTTCAACTGTAGTTAAAAAGTTAGGTGATAAGTGTGCAAAATATCACAAACGTTCTGAAAGGTTACTGTAGCCTACCACCAAATTGAAACAGTCCCTTAGGGTTTACAAAAAGCCCCTAAAATTCATCCAAGCACCATACCAAGTGCTCAGATCATTTAGAGGGGAGCTGTCGTTAACGGGCGTGGCTGGTGGACGTATCTGACTCAAGGGCTATTCAAGTCAGGTGCCAAGCCAGCAGGTAGGAATTTGACTCCGGTTCACAGAAACAGACATACAGCTAGAAAACAACAAAAAACTGAATAAATAAGGTAAAGAATGCTAAAAAGAAAGAAAGAAAGAAAGAAAGAAAGAAAGAAAGAAAGAAGGATTATATGCATAGACATTAACTGCTAAAATATGAGAACCAGGTGACATCATTCAAGAGAAGTGAGAGCAGGTGATTACATTTGGTCCATTGGATTACAAAAAAGGACATCTAATCTGAATACTTTTGGTTTACTTAAAAATCAGAAATTGAAAATGTTATACTGAAACAAAGTGACACAGTCACAAAAATGTAAGTTCTAAAAATATGATTTGTCCTCTGTAACGATCTCAAAACATTTTTATGCACTAGATCCCCTAGAGGACCCTCAAGGCCCCCTGGGGGTCCCTGGCCCCCACTTTGAGATCCACTGTTCGAGGGATGGTGATGTAAGTTAAGATTTCGTACTTATTCCCCCCCTGCAGAGAGGACACCGTGGTATAGTTCTGTCCACATGTGAGCTGTAATTTAAACCCACCACCACCTGACCCCTCACTTGACTCTGCACAGTATCCATGACGCCGGCCACCTCACCTGATCCCCAGCAGCTGACCAGAGAACTTCCCCAAGGAGATGAAGGAAGCGACTGTCACACCCACCATCACACGCAGCCTCTTGGGGGTGCATTCAACAAGGTATATGGGGTGAGCTGAGAGACTGACTCCTAAAGGCGTACGCAAGGGAATCATACATTTTGAGAAGAGTCAATAATGATCAATAACTGGGTGACAAATGGGAGAGAGCTTAGGAATATACTTGTGACAAGCATAAATAGAAATTGATTGTCTGTAGGGTTAAATGGGGAGCGAAGAGTGATGGAGCAGCCATGAATGAAGAAATTCAAGAAAAAGAGAGATGTAATGGGTCTCCTCATACAGTACAGTTGGTTCACCTGAACTGATGCCATAGACCAATCGTCCCACCATGATCATCTCAAAGGACATTGCTGTTTGGCTAAAGAGCATCAACACAGCGCCAATTATAGCCAGCAAATTGTTTACCAAAAGGCATCGCTTTCTGCAGGGGAGAGAGGAGACGGAGGCTTCTGTGTTAGAGCCCGAGGCCATCATTAAGAAAAACAGGAAACAAAAGATAAAAGTTTAATTCTGTGTGTCTTTGAAGGTATTTGTTATGTTAATTGAAGTTCTGTTTACCTCCCAAATTTTGTAATCAGGGGACCAGCCACCAGTGACCCCAGTAACCCTCCGAGGCAGAAAATGGACACAGTGATGGACCAGATGAGAGAAACCTGCGACTCGTCCAAGGAGACGTTGTATCTGTGCAGACACGTTTTGTTCACCAGCTCCTTTATAAACTGCAATTATCACAGGCACAGTTAGTCTAGTTGTCAGCGTAGTCATGACAGCGTAATGTAGGTTTTATCAGGTTTATGGTGTTTTTATATCTGACGTGGAAAGTGTTAAAACATTTTACAAAACTTAACTTGTCTACGACGTAATCATTGATCTTTTCTTGTAGTTCTACTTACATCAGACGGGGAAGTCATCACAGATATACTGAATCCATATTGAAATGTCCCGCCGATGCCAGTGACAAAAATGGCAGCAATTACAAGAGGACATTCTAGCTGCAGACATGAAGCAAGAGAACAGTTTGAATGACAATTTTTTATATATGACGACAGATCATCGAATTTTACTTTCCCGTCTACACATTTCCCAAAGCTTACATCTGTCAGAGTCTATGTTGAATTATTTATGATGCTTCTGCAAGCTGCAGCCATCTCTCAGAGCATCTAATTAAATGTAGTATTTAGGTTGATTTTCATTTAATAAAGCTTGCTCTGGCCCTTCACCCTAAAAGAAAAAAATGTGGGGTAGATGCACTAAACAATTTGAAATTTGAAATTTGAAATTACCTACCAGGAGTGTTAAGTACCGTGGCATAGCTGGAGTCCGGTCTGCAGTCGTGTCTGCAGTCGTTTGTAATCATTCACACATTCAACCGGTCAGGCAGACATCTCAGTGAAATTATTAACTTTCTATGCAGGCCAAAGAGAAAATAACACGGAGTCCGATAAAACAACCACCTTATTGGGTAGCTGTAGGTGTGTGTGTCAGTTTTGTGTTTTCTTTACAATAGATAATGAAATGACTTTGAACTCTTCTAAAAAATGATTGTCTTGCGATCTATTTTTAAAGCTTGAGATTCTTCTCCTAAGAAAAACAAAGACAATACTTTGAGGTTGGATGTGGAGGATGATCCAAACAGAATGGAAGAACAAATAGTATCCACATTGAAGTATTTTAGGTCACAGGAATTCGTAAAGATCCCAAGTTACGGACAGTTTAAACTTCTGGAAAAAGTGTGAATCTGGAATGATGATATCAGTAGTCAAGAACAAGAACTACCTTTGGTTTACATTTTAGAAGCAGGTGTTGCATCACATTAAGAAGCTGTAATGCAACAGTAGAGTGCATACCTCCGCCAAGGCCCAACAGTCCCCTTTAATTCAATCAAGCCTAATCCAGTATCAAATAAAACATATTTAAAATCAAGATTTTTATTAGGATCCAAATGTACTTACTCAAACAATTCACGAAATATGCCAGATCTTTTTCTTCAAGATCCACGCATTATTGCCTGAGAAATTAACAAAAATGCCGAAAAAACACAATATCTCGCACTGTTGAAGAAAGTGAGAAAAAAGATTCTTGGATCCGTCCCTTTATCCACATCTTCACCAAAAGTTGTCGGGGTCTATTTTTAGCCAAGACTCATCCCTCAGTCAAGTTTTATGGAAATCCGTTCGGTGGTTTTTGTGTAATCCCTCCTACAAACCAACCACCCAACAAACGGCATGAGCTAAAACATAACTAAGGGACATTTGAGAATTTCTCTCACAAGTTCCACATCCATAATCCCTAAAATAATAGTTCAACATTTTGGTAAATACACTTATTTGCTTTCTTGTTGAGAGTCAGGTGAGAAGATCGATACCACATGTCTATGTAGTGCTTATGAAGCCACTGCTGGCAGGCAGTTAGTTAATTTTAGCATAAAGACAAAATGTGAATCGTGTAAAAACAACATGTTGAAGTCTTATCTCATCAATGTGAGATTCCCAACCTATAGAGACTCCAGAAAGGAAAATGAGATATACGATACAAGTGTACTACTTAACAAACTATTCCTTTAAGATACAGGAAGTCCTCTGATAAACCTGCACACGTCATGTCGAGCTGGAAAACCGTTGGATTTGTCCTCATACCAAAATGATGCAATCAGGCACCTCTTCACATCTGTGGCTTGTGATAGCTGAATACCAAAACCTGTTTCTAATGACGCCTACATCACAACAAAAAAAAAGAACAGACACCTCCTACAGTATCAATCTGTGTCAGGCAGACTGTCTTTCCAGATGTCAAATGCTGACCTCCAGGAAGGAGCTGGTGACGGCTGTCCTGCATCATCTCCAGGAGGTGGAGGCTCAGGTGACAACACACTCCAGACAGACCTCACAGAGACTGAAACCTCTAGAAAGCTGCCAGGAGGACTGTTTTCTAGAGGAGGTGAAAGCTCTTGCAGCTGCCAGAGGAGCCACATTTGAAATTGAAATTAATTTAATTCAGTTGTTGAATATGTCTTCGTTTCAACTTGACAACTGCTTTAAAGCTCCTTAACAATGGGAGCGCTGGAAAAGTCACAGGGTCATTAAAGTAAGTAGGATTTAGCCTCTGGGGAGCATGAATCTGATGGTTATCCATCCAAGTGTTGAACTGACAGACAGATCAACACCAGCTGCCTTTACATGGATGAATACATCAATCGGATGAGACTGATCTGATCCGGCCTGATCTAAATGAATTTTCAGATCACTAGGGGTGGTGTAAACCTTTGATGTTACTGTCAGTAGGAAAATATTAATTCAGTATTAATATTAATATTATATTCTTTCTGTGCTACTACTCTTTGGCTGATACTGGCCATGCTGCTGTGTGGATCATAACATATTGGACATTGAATTAATCTGAAAAATCTTTCGTTTAAGGAGAGACCAAACTTTTTTTTATAGATGTCAGTGTTTGAGCCACGACATATGCCAAAATGTGACCTGCAACAGACTAGGTAAGCCATATTTTTAGCTGAGCCCACTGCCGGTAATCCCTTTAACTACGTTGTAACGCATATCATAAAATGGTAAACACTGCTGTGAAGACTTAAGTCAAAGTTTTATGATACGCTCATAAATCTGATAAATATTCATTTCAATTTACGACACAACCCGCTGTCGAGGTAAAAATACAAGTTTGGAGCAATGCCGACACATTTCCAAACTGACACAGTTGTTGATCACTGGCAGAGGACAATAAAATTGTTTTTTCAAACACTGTGAATCACTGCAATCACGACAGGTCAGCAGGCAGTCATGAACATGCACTAAGAATATTAGGTATATGGGCCCAGTATCATGCACAGACACACACAAACCAAACACTTGATCTCCTCCAGGCTTACTTCAGGCATGATAATAATAAAAACACATCCTGCTAATATCTGACTTTGTTATTGTTGTTGTTGAACTTGTTTCAATGATCCATTTACATGTAGGTTGTAAAACTGTAAAATCTTCTTAGCTAGTGATTTCACTTAAGGAGTGGATATTATTGATAATCACAGGGAGAACTTGTATTTTCTCTTTCACTTTGGAAACTAGCTCAGTTAAGCTCTAGACTGGCTTGTTCTCACTGTGAAAGCTGCGCTCAAAGTGCGAGGCTGGTTGAATTCCTGAAGGCGTCCTGATAAGGCACATGAAAGACATCCTGGCGAACGGGCTGAGCCAGAGTGAGAGAAACAACAGAGAGGGAAGAGAAGAAATTAGGGCACTGAGATCAGAGTGAGGAACACAAAGATGTGCTTCATTGTGTTTGAGGAGGGAAAGTGAGACCAGATACTGATTATAAATGGGAACTGGGGGATATGCTGCACCTGACAAAGGCGGAGGAGAAGGATGACTGGTTTTATTGCCACTGAGAACAGAGGGTGGGAATGAAAGTAGATTACCCAAATAGCCAAGCTAAGTCTTCAGTTTTGAAACTGCAACATATTAAATCCTCAATGCCCGTTATGGACACTATCCCATTTTTCACAAACAAAACAGTCCCTTGATGTGGTGAAAATATTTTTTCAGCCATCTGCTAATAAAGGATAAAATGACACCCCTGGTATCAAACCCCTGCACATTTTATGTAGGTCTGGATCTTTTCAGTAACAATAACTTGCACAAAGACCAGCTGTTCGAATTTCATTGTTGGATTGAAGTTATTTTGAGCATCTGGAGGTCTGTTTGTCAGACCTCCCACTGTGAGAAAACAGAGATGTGTGCGTGTGCTCTTCTTTTTAAAGCTCCTTATGAACCAACGACTGCAGCTCTGGTCTGTGAAGGACACAACTGTGAAGACTTTAAAGTAAAACTTTGTAACTTTTGAAAGAAGAAACTCTCCAAATTCAAAAACAATAAAACACATATCTCCTTCGGAGTTTCTGTCCTGATATGACCATCAGCTTATGTTGGCTAATGTTTGCTTAGGTTAGCAAATTATAGATATCACAGTATAACTTAAATTACTGAGTCACAGACTGTGTGACTGTTCTTGTGGTGCTGCTGTTACACATTATCAAATGTGTTTATTGAATAGTGGTTGGGATACTTGTACCTCACTGGTGTGAGGAAATGTTGTGTATTGTGCCATTTGGTGAGGTCCGCCCCCCAGCTTCCCATAAAATACACTCCTATCCACCCCTAGTGTAGCTACTTTGCTCTAGCTACTCCATGTTTAGTGCTTATTAGCGAGTGTTTAAAGTGTCACTCAACAGAAATGACATATTCTTGACACATACCTTTCATGTCGTGCACCTGAAGACTTTTGTTATGTCATATTTTGCTGCACTTTAGTGGGTAGATGTCAGCATCTGGTTACCATTCACACCACTGAAAACCTTTCGCTGAGGTATAAATTGGCGGTGTTGGCTCTTTAATGTTTGTTGAGTGACAATCATCAAAATTTCCGAATCAGTTATGACAGTAAAACGAGTCATTTTGCGGTGTTGTGATGCTAAAAAAAATGTATCCACCGTTTTACAGATGCTTCTTTCACAATGTAAGCTTAAGGCAAAAAGTCCTTTTCGGGCCGCAGTGCATCACGTGACATTGTAATTACATGGTTTGGCGACTACAAAAAACTGGCTTCAAACACGACGTGGCTGCAGACTGTTGGACTTGTTTTATTATTTCTGTTGTGAGCTTAATGGAAGTGCGACATTAATCAGTGGCATACGTCTCTGTTTGTCAGGCTGCTAAACCGTTTTATAACTTTCTCACTGGAGACAGACGAGACAAATACTAAATGTCACTTCAGCATTTTCATGGGAGCTGTTACTCATTTTCCCATTACAATTATCAAAATGGCATTTACTGTTATTCAGGCATTTTTAGCACTGCGTTAAAGCGCCTTCAAACTTTTTATCCTTTCTAACTTCATGCACCACAGTCTTTAGTAAAAGTTAACAACACCTCTGAAAAGTGTCATCTAAACAAGAGTAAAACAAACCATTTTTGATATTTCAACATTTGGTGTTGTGTAGTTTTTGTCTGCCAGTGAAAGCTGTACAGAGTTCGGTTCTGCACGAACAACCAGCAAAATTGTCGCTGTGACTAATCAGCAAAGTACATTATCAGTCCAGCTTGCCAAAAAACATACTTTATCTATCGCTCTCAGAGTCCTTTGGATTAAGTATATATTTGCCATGAGGTGGTGGTAGCACATCTGATATTCTAAGCGTGCGTCTCTTAAACGCTGTATGTATCGCTGAGCCTGGCCTCTTTTTGTCAGGCCATCAGAGAAACACTTGGCAACAGAAACAGACACTCAAGGAGTCGTGCCAAACTGGTAAGGTCCTCCCAAGTAGACAGAGAGTCATGGCAACGCTTGATCACGATGAATAATGAATGGCTCACAGGTTCACTTTACAAGGAGCTTTTCAGGCTCAGACACACACTCACTATATTCTCATTATCTGTGTGAACTGCAGTCAGGGCAGGGTGACTTATACCAACAGATGCTCTTACAACTTCTCCCCTTCCTCTGCAAAATATTTTCCAGAAACAGTGTGCTGACCTTTCAAATGTAGTCCATGCTTGGCTAAAATAGAAGCCACATGTATGCAACAAATTGTGACTTTGCAACCTCTCCCACTGCACGAATGACAAACAGGGCCATCAGAGTTGAAGTAATTGCTCTTTTAACTCTTCATGGCTGCTTAACATGTGTGAAGTAAAGCACAGACAGCGATCTACTATGAAAATGTAAAGGTAAAAACTGATAAGTCCTGTGTTTTTAATCTATCTGGAGCTGCATAAGTGTATGTCATAAAGGAATAACTTAACTTAACATAGCTTAGCATAAAGAGTGGAGACAGGGGGGAAACTGGCCTGTAACACCCCTGCTGTCACAAAGACAGCGTTAGCAACATTACAGCCTGGCTCCTGTCCAAAGCAAAAAACAACCGTCTTGATTCCCAGTGATAAGAGGAAACACATATCAACGAGGGAACAGACTTTGACACAACACCAGCGGGTTTCCTTTTCTTGTGCAGTGTAGAGTTTCCACAGTTATTCAAGTTGTTCCACTGCTACCTGAGGACAGTGACCAGGGAAAACAATGCCTCCCACTGTTTTGGTTGGGCAATGGCAGACGCTCTTCCTTTGTGCTGTAGTTTGACCTTCATTTTTTGCGGGGGGAAAATCAGACCAAATAACATGATGAAAGGTTGTAGTTTGGCAAAAGGAGAATTATCTGTTGGACTGTTTCTAAATTAATTCACCATATACATTACTGGCTTTGCGTTGTCAAAGGAATCCACACCTCTAAATCTCACTATAAACATGTTTTATCTTCTGTGAGCTACATATGCGATGAAGCAATCACTGACTATAAAATATGGACGGACCTTCTGGGTCTGAAAAGTGAAGCCAATCTGGAAGTGCCTTAACCTTGCATTCGTTTTAATGGTCAGCAGGGGGACACTCCTCTGGTTTCAAACAGATTTCTGATTGTATGTAAGCTTATGAGAAAATGACCCGACTTCTCACTTTATTTATTATCTCAGTAAACAGTTTCCTAATGAGTTCATGGTCTCAATCACTAGTTTTAAGTCTTCTTCAATACAACGTGACGTTTATTTGGTAAATCACGGTCCCATTCAGAGTAAAACTGACAATAAAGCAGGGTTTGCTTTAGCTGTGTTTGGCTGCGTAAGCATTGTCAGTGTGAGCATGTTAGCATTAGCTCTTGTGCCTGTCTGTCTGGCTGTAAGGCTCAAAACTCAACAAAGCATTTTTAGACGACTATCCTGGAAAAGATTCAATTTACATTTCGGGTTTTATCTCTCTACTGACAGATGTTAGAGACAGACTTTCACTGAACGGCATTCAGCCGTAAGACTGTGACGAAGTGGTATTTTCTCATCCGCAGGTGTATGATGGGACGGACTAAAGCGTTAGAGACGAGAAAAGATCAAAGAGCAGCAAAGGTGAAAGATGTAGGTCACGTCAGACTTTGGGATAAAGCCTCTTCCATCCCGCTTTGCTCAGAGCAGTGAGCTAACAAACAGAGCAACGCTGTCTGTAACCGTAATGTGCGCTTATGCGAAATGACAAAGGCTCAGGTTCTCTTTGTCAGACGCACACACAAACTAACACACACACACACAACTCAGAGATGAAACGTGAAGAGCTTGTCAAATTTGTCCTCAAAGTGCCAGTCACCATGGATCAATTTTCTAATCTCCAGTGGCAGGAAACAGACTGATGCAGCTGAAGAGAAAACAAGTTTAACAAAAGAATTTCAGAGCTTTGATGTTAATTATAGTAATAATGGTCATGTCATATATGTTTTTTTTGTGTTTGTGTGTGTGTTTTAAAGAACCAGACAGTCGTGTCCTTTCAAAGTTGTCAGTGTGATACCAGTCAGTGAACACACCTCTCACTACATGATGCATTCATCCTCATCGGGCCATAAAACACTCATGTGTATGAAGTAACAAGACAAGCAGACCAATTAGACTGTGCATGCAGGCTTGTTGCCCATTCTCCATATAACAAATGACAAAAATTCAAAATGAGCCACCACAGTGGCAGTATATCACTCTGCTTATTGAATTAAGCTTGAAACCTGAGAGTCAAAATCCCATGTTGTATATCGTGCCATCATGCCCTTGAGTGTGGCACTTAAAACAGATTGCCAGTAAATCTCCAGCTCAACACAAATGGCTCTTCTGTCAGGTGTGACGCACCTTAAAGCCCTCTGGATTCAGGTATCAGGGACATTAGAGGAGGAATTGGAGTGAAAACAGGTGCAGAATGCTGCCGGCGGGCGAGTTTCCCACTCAAGTCAGGTATCTGGTGTCCATATGAGTCAAAGCTAAATAAATCATGTTCAATTAATTTGAAGCACAAGGGCACGGGTGACATTGGATTTTTTTTTTTTTTGTGAAACGTGGAAGAAATAATGTAGAAATTCAATGTCAGAATTACACTTGATAAACTCTGGAGGGTTGTTATCATTTATTTTTTTATTTCTTTCACACTTTCTGTGTCCTTGTCTCATATATATCGATTCAAATATTTAGTGTGAAAATGTATGTTAAATCAGTGAGTTTCTGTTTTAGTCATCTGTTCATAATGTGTCGTTTTATGTTGATTGTAAAGATTTTGGCTTTGCTTTGAAAACTGCTGCATAGATAAAGCACTTTAGTCATTATCTTAGTCAGCCTACTGTAGATGAAAAGTCAGATGAAGTTTCATAGTCCACAAAACATTTCTGGAGCTTCACAACAAAACTGCGCAGCGTGGTTTTACCTCGTCAATAATTCTGTTTGTGAATCTAATGGATGGGATCTTAAGTTGCAGCCGGAGGTGGTGAGTATCTGCTTCCCTGCTCTTTGCAGATGATGTGGTTCTGTTGGTTTCATCTGACTGTAACCTTCAGCACACACTGTGGTTTGCAGTCGATTGTGAAGTCTGAGGCTGTGGCCAGAAGTCTCCCGGTTGGGAGTGATTGCTGCCCTCAGTAAAGCAGTTTAAGCATCTCAAGGTTTTGTTCTTGAGGGTATAATGGAGAGTGAGGTCGATAGAGAGACTAGTGTGGTACTTGCAGGAATGCAGACATTGTAGCAGACCATTGTGGTCTGACCTGGGAACGCCTCCTCCAGGAAGAGCTGGAAAATGTTGCTGGAGAGACATTCATCGGAAATTTGTTGCCCCATCACCAGAATAAAATGTTGGCATTTTGACTCTCATATCGGGAGGTGGAGGGGATGGGGGTGGAGCTGGGCGACAAGGCTACCATGCCAGTGGAGTGTGAAACCCCTAGATATTTTTGCGAGGGAACACAGTGTTTCAACACTTGTAGGCATGACACAGCTGCATAATGTGTAACGAGACCTTGGGGCACCTCCGGCCGTGCTTGTGGTGACCAAAGCAGGTAAATGTAAAGTTTTAACCTTTCCCTGTTTTGCAGAAATGTACATTTGCAACATTTAGTCTGGACACTGGGTGGATTAGCCTGCTACCACCACAAGTGACCCTGCCCCAAATAAGCATCAGCAAGTCAATGAATGAAAGACATCAGAGTAGCATTTTGAACCAGATACCAGCACCAAATACTAGCATCGCTGTTCTGCCTTGACATGAACGTTACGGCGCTTCCTTTTCTTTAGTTGAAGCAAAAGCTCAACATCTTCCGGTGCTTTCTCTGTGTTTTAATAATGTATTTTTCAAGTACATGGTGTGAACTGAACTTTCAAACTGTCTGGCAACAATGTGACCATTAAAGTTTAATCAGATTGAATTCACTAAATTCAAACAAGACCTGCAGTGTCTACAAGCAAAAACTCGTGTTAACTTTGTAAGACTCCAGAAACCAGTATGTATTATAGAGCTGTGAGCAGTCCTGAAAGGTCCCTGCAAAATAAGTTACCTAAAGAACCTGAAAATAAACACGGGACTCCTGGACTTTTCAGGAGTTTCACAATTTATGAGCATTGCCTTCTGGCCTTCTTATCAACACTTTGATTTATAGAGTCTTGGAAGTAGACGGAGGTGTTATTTGACAACAGGCCATGAGGTCAAACTCTATAAAGGTCAGAGAGGTTTACTTATCAAGTCTTGAGATCACATAGCTCGTCAAATTTTCACAAAAATAATACTCATCTAGTTTTAACTCTAATGATCAACTAGTTTGGCATCTGTGTTACTCCAGTAAATGTTGATTGGCACATACATTCAATAAGGTTTGTGTTCTTAAAGAGGACGCACTCACTTCCACAGCAGCTGAAGTGGATCACAAACATAACAATGAGTCAACTCTATTAGCAGCAGAGACAATAAACTGTTGAAATCGATTACATAAAGCACATTAAATGCAAATATAATGGCAAACAAAACAGCTGTAGAAAGAATTAAGCAAAGTCAAACCATTTATTCCAACAACTTTAATTGTTTTAAAATGCTGTAATCATACAATATAGACAAATGAACTGAATTTAGACAGCTGTAGCTGTAATCTGCTGCAAGAGTTCATTTTGTCTCCTGTTGTTCCAGCGCTTTGTCCCGGTGATGATTTAAGGGTGCAATGATCATCTGGTGTAACCTGAAAAACATGAAAACCCTTAATTTACAAGGCTTGTCTAACACAATGTAGTATCATTAACCATTCAGCATCATTTAGGCTCTTGATCTCGATCACTGCTTTGGTCTGTCTGAGTCTTCGGAGGCCTTGAAGTTATTAAAAAAGTCCTGGAGCAAAACAAAACCTTTGCGCATAACAAAAGCAATTCATCACCTTATCATCGTGGGAATTGAAAAGCGATCAATGGGCTTTGAACAACCAACGTTTCTTCTAATAATAAATATACAGGAATTTGTCACGGTGACATTGGTGCAAGACTTATTGATAACTCTCTCTGAGGCACGGGTGCAAGGTTGCTTCAGATCCACATTCTTTAGAGTACATTCATGCAACATGTAACAGTTTACAAACAGCTTTGCAGGTTAGTGAGTGATGTGGCTGAGAAATTTGCAGCAGACAAGATGTTACGAAGTTTAGATTGCCTATTTAGATGACCTATTTTTATGTTGTGTTACATGTGATGTGTGTGCTCCCAGTACACATGCATGTGCACAAGCTGTGGGGAAATACATATAGTATTAACACTATTGTGCTGATGCCTCTGAAGTAACAACCTGTCTGAAAACTGATTTTATAGAGCAGACTTTCTGTTAAAAGGTTGGCCACGACTCTCAGAAAGAAGGTCAGTGGTGTTCTGGATGTGGTTGGTCTTAATGGATCAGTAGGAAACTGGGGAAAGGACTGCCGAGCAGCTGATCGGCTGTTTCTGTCAAGCTAAGCAGGCTGCTGACTTCTCTACACGCCTCAGTCTGCATTTTCCTCCCAGCTTGTCAGGATGATCAAAACACAGTCCAGTAAGTAAACACATGGAGTCGAGGAGTAAAGTGGTGCTGACTCTGTGATTGTGTGAAGCGGCATCGTGTTGTTTCCTCTTTCAAGGCAGATCAGACGGAGAGTGGAGACGCTGCACAGAGCTGGAGAGCGACGTACACTAACAAGTTTGATGAAAACTTTGAGTCTTTACTGTAAACCTAACAAGAGACGTTTCTGTACACTCGGCCTGCTGCAGGATAACAACCACGCTTGATCTGAGTCAGCCAGCAGAGTCAGAATCAATAAATGTGTTTCAAAATGTTTTTATAATTTGATATCAGATACATCTCAGAGGCAAATATTGTACCTTTCACACCAGTACATTTGTCTCACAGCTTTAGTAATTAGTTACATCTCAGCAGTGATGGAATGTAACTAAATACATCTACTCAAGTACTGTATTTAAGTACAATTTTGACATTCTTGTACTTTACTTTAATTTTCTGCCACGTTATACTTCCACTCGACCACTTTCTGGAGGCCAATATTGTACTTTTTACTCACTACATTTATTCAGTAACTTTAGTTACTAGTTATTTTGCTGATTAGATTCTCCATCAGACCCAATATAGCTTATTTTTACATTTATTTTATTGGCTATTGGATAAGAATACTTGAATACTTGATACTTCGGTACATTTAAAGGGGCTCTGTTGAACTTCTGTGTTGTGCTGGAAACGTTAGCTACTGTTGCTCTCTGTAAGCTGAGCAGAGAGAGGCACTGGAGAACGTGCACACAGTCACATCCTTTGGACAGTGGTGGAAAAATCCGACCGGAGGCCTTCACAAAGAAACCCACAGTCCAGCAGCATGAAACAAGTTCAACAAGTTGTCCACAGGCTTGTATAGACAACGAGAGACGGGGAAGGTCTCATTTTTCAGGTGACTTTACAATCTGCTCACATAAAAGTGATTAATACGTATAAATTGCTACAAATTATGACATTAAACATCCACAGCAGCAAAATGCAACATACACTTTAATACGATATAAACCCCAAAACATCAGGTATAATAGTAAAGTGACAGGGAACATGTTACTGCACACGAGTGCTTCTATTTTTCATATTTGAAGCACATTTAGCTGATTTTGCTTTTACTTAAATAAATTTTACTTACAGTGGAGTATTCTCACAGTGTGATATCAGCACTTTTACTGAACTAAGGGATCTGAACACCTCTCCTCCCACATGTCTTCTGGGTGAAACGTGGTTTTATCTTGAAAATAGCCACAAAGAATTGAATGCCAGCTTGTAGATAAAAGGTTCTCATGTGTGAACCAGCACCTCACCACATCACTTCTCTCTGCAAGCACACTGGCCTCCACTGTCATTTCCACCACTAGGGGGCGTTTTAACCAGTTCCACAGGCAATAACACAGAGCATGAATGAATAATATGTATATGACTAATACGGATGCACCTCAGCTAATTATAGTGCCTTGATCATAAATCTCCAACTGAATGAATCATTGGCCTTTAGGACTCTCGTGGGACTCATCACAGATCCTCCTCACAGATATAAATTTATTTTATGTAAGACATAAGATAGATAGATAGATAGATAGATAGATAGATAGATAGATAGATAGATAGATGTGGGAAAAGTTCTGTTAACTTTCAGATTCATAAAACTGAATTTTCATAACTGCCAGAAAGCCGAGATGGCGGTGAAACTGCTGAGGCAGTGATTGGGGAGTTTCTGATTAAATTGCTGGCAAAATCAGGACAGAGGAAAAACTCATTAGATAAATGAAGGGGAAACACAGACTATACAAGTGGGGGATGTGTGATCACAGGTAATAATCACAATCCGGCCTGAATGAACACCTCCTCTTTCCTCACTGAATAATAACGCGGCTCGGATAGGAAACTGTGTCCATCCCCGTGGCTTGAATTTATGCACACTGTCTTCATTCACTGGTTTCCACACACACACACTCACACACACAGAAGAAGAAGAAAAAAACAACCTTCCGCCTCGAGAAGGTGGGAGGTGTCACGTGGTGCATATCTGCAGCCAATCAGGAGTAAGTGCGCATTGCGATGCTGTGCAGAAGGATTGTTTTATTAAAGGGTTGGTAGTGATCAATGAGCGAGTGGAGCTGTCCACCGTGCTCAAAGTTACTTCATGACGGACTGACTTTCAGCACCACGGGCAGCTCAGCGCCTCCATGTGAAGCAACACATTTAGACCTCCTGTGAGGTTTCATGTGTTTTATTTTAGATTTTCACTCCCCCCTTTTCAACTTTACGCATGTTTTGAGATTCTTATGCTGCCTTCACGGATCAGATGATGTAGCCTACATAAACAACGCCATGTGCGCAAACCGTGCAGCCTTGACTAAAATCCCCTAATACAAAAACATAACTCCAATATAGCCTAACAGCCTTAAGAGTGAATTTGTTGCTGCTGCTGCTGCTGCTGCAACGCCAGGACGTGTGGATGATTGGGTTTCAGCCTTTGGTTTATGCCTCCACAGCTGCTCAATCTCGGGCAGTTGGCTGTATTTCCTCGGGGTGATATAACTCTTCTACTCCATTAATAACGCAGCCACCAGCGGTCACATCAATCTGTGGCTGCAGACACGATCCCCCGGCCCCGTGTAGGTGCTACAGGGCCCGGACAAACACGTGGTCAGCGCGGCCAATGAGCTGAATGGAAGCAGCGCCTTGTAAATCAGCCGTGAAGGCGTGTGTGTTTCCTATGAAGTCAATAAATGGGGGAAATCAGTCAGGTATTTATGAATAGGCCTGGCTAATGGCTGTCACAAAGCAGTAAAAAGGAGAAAATTATCATTTTATGTGTTTTAATTTGCACTTTTTATTCTCTTTCTGGCTGCAGTTTCAGAAAGAAGTTAAAGGAGAAGTTCACCCAAAAATTTTAATTCAATCATCATCTGCTTTCCCCCATGCCGATTGAAAATTGTGTGAAGTTTCTTAGTCTGCAAAACATTTTTTTAGAGCTTCACAGCAAAACAACGTCGCAGCAGTCTCCTGAACAGCTGAAGTACATGGGGACTTGTTTTAAAACATTCACAAAAATGACCGAAACAAAACATAAAATTGCTCCATTCAGCTCGTCCACGTAATCCAGGTCTCCAGAAGCCAACAGGATCCCAAACTGATGGAAAAAGACGTTATTTGCACCCTTTTTAAATAAAAAAAATTAAAAATAAAACGGCCACTGCAGCTGTTGAGCTAAAAACGTTACAATGCGCTGCTGTTGTAAGAGAAAACAACAAAATATAAAAGGGGTAAATACAAGTCGTCCAGCATAATCCACGTCTCCAGAAGCCAAATTGATTTAAATAGACATTAACACAACTTTTAAATCCAAAAACTTTAATGTGGCTGCTGACTAAAAACTTTAGCGTGCACCCCGGCTGAAGTGGATGCTCGAGCTTGACCGTGTGTCGAGGGTGTAAATAAATAACCAAAACAAAACATGAAATGGTAAATATAACTCGTCCAGCTTAACACAAGTCTCCCGAAGCCCTGAGATCCAAAATGATCTGAAAAGACGTTATTTACACCCTTGACGTCTAGTCAAGCTTGAGCATCCAATTCAGGTCAGCGTTAACGCTTTCACTTTTAAGTGACTTTCCCGTCTAAGAAGAAGATTTTGGCTGTAAATAACATCTTTTAAAATCAACTTTGGCCACTGGAGACTTGGTTTACGCTGGACGAGATGTATGGAGCTATCTAAATGTTTGTTTTTGTTTTGTTTTTCACATTTTAAAACAAGTCCCCATCTACTTCTGCTACGTCTGCAACGCTGTTTTTGCTGCGAAGCTCCAGAAATGTTTTGTTGACTGCGTAATTCACCTGACTTTCCATCAGCGTGAGGCTGAGAGGATATTGAGTGAATTTTCATTTTTGGGTGAACTTGGCCTTTAAGTGTCTTTTATCAGCAGCTGTGTACAGGTGTCAAACTACAGGTAGATCTCCAAAAATGACGCAAAACCAGGTTGTCTGCAAGGCTTTCTGTTGATCCTGATGAGATTAAGGGTGGGCTTCACATCTCATGGTTTGCAACCTGTTCATGACGTCGGACCAGTTGTTTTGGTCCCCTCTGCCCAATCGGAAGCTCCGGTCTCATTCTACCGGAGCCGAAATGGGTCTATCCATGCAGCCGCTCCGTCCTCCCGTAAGTACCATAACGCCCTTCGTCGGGTGCTGTGTGGTACCCGACTGCTGCTTTAAACGGCAGCACTGACATGGAAACCCCATTGCAGCTGCAGAACGATTTCTTTCCAGAGCAGCAGTTCCAGCACTGTAAGTACCAGCACTACTGCGGGCGGGAGGATCGGCTCGGCAAGCAGCACGAGCAATGCTGCACCTGCAATAACTGCACCTGTGAGGCGAGAAAAAGCCTCGTCTTTCGCGGGACGTCGCCGACCACTGTGGGAACTTTAAGGACACCTTCGGAAACGTCTTCGGCGAGGCAAGGTTGCCAGTACAGCGTCTGCGAGTTCACACCCTCTAGTCATGGTAGTTCATCCAGGCATCATCATCCTCACCATCAGCAGCAGCATTGCCGCGATCGGCAGCAGCGGGGCAGCCTGGGCAGCAGCCACAAAGACAGTAACTCCTACAATGAAATAGCCATGAGCAGCTGCAGATACAACGGCGGCGTAATGCGGCCGCTGAGCAACTTGAGCTCGTCCCGCAGAAACATACACGAGTTTGATTCCGAGTCCCAGCCTTTGCAGCCCATCTCAGCCGCAGATGCGTCGGACACTTTAGTATCCAAGCCGGAGAATAATTCCACCACCCTGATGCCTTACGCATCGGGAGACGGAGGGGGAGGCTGCAGCCACAGCGGCGGCAAATCGGGGAAAAAGAAGAACCAGAACATTGGGGAGAAGCTCGGTCACAGGAGGGCCTTGTTTGAGAAGAGGAAGCGGCTCAGCGACTATGCTTTAATCTTTGGGATGTTTGGGATCGTTGTTATGGTTATAGAGACTGAACTCTCATGGGGAGCCTATGGAAAGGTGCGTATTTTCTCCGAGCCCGTGCTCTTCAGAGTCAATTTAGCGACGGACTAAGTTATGGCAAAAGTGTGATAGCAGAGCAGCCACTTTGAATAACAGGCAGCACAAGTGTGGGCTCACTGCAAAGTGTCCCATGTAGTCACACTGTCTGTCACACAGCAGGCCAAAAGGCCCACTGCTGTCCAAGCATGAAGGGGAACCCCCAAAACATATCACATGTCAGATTCTGTTGCATCCTAACAAGCTGAGTTATTACTCACATGCATGTCTTTTTTCCAAGCTGGTTAAAAATGTGATTTTTTAATGTCATGCTGTCGTGTGTTGTTTGGCTTTAGTGTTGTTGCTCTTTTCCAGGAGTCCCTGTATTCATTAGCTCTAAAATGCCTGATAAGCCTTTCTACAATCATTCTCCTGGGGCTGATTATCATATACCATGCGAGAGAGATACAGGTAACGTTGAAACCCTCTTTTTCTTACTCTGCTCTAACAGTGAATGTCTCACCACATTGAATGTTTCCACACAGCTGTACTTTACAGGATGTCACAAATAGGTTTTTGAGTTTTGTGCAGAAAATTTCCCCCGAGCGGTTTGCAGGTTCGAAAAGATGCTTTTTTATTGACTTGAAGTCCAGGAAAGCAAATAACTTCTTGTGAAAGCAAATGAAGTGTTACATTTCAATTTCTCTGCAGCGTGGGACGCTGTAATTACTCATTTAAATTATATTCCCAACATGAACCTTATATTCTTGATTTTAAAGTGAAAATCCATACAGCCCTCTAATTCCATGACTGGCCATCATCTTTTAACGCTTCATTATACATTTTGATAAGATTTAGGAACTCCTCGCAGGGCTCAGTGGATGGATATAGATTGGCAGCCTCCCCCGAGATGATGCTCTAACACTTGGACAGTTTTATGACCTTGCCTCGGAGCATTGTTGCATTATACTTACAGTTTCTTCCTGCGCTTCAGCACTTGTGTCTTTGTTGAATTAATGGGGCCACTTCCTGCAGGCTGGATGCATGTTGCCAGAAAGCTTTCATGCATTAGATACTTTCTTTTCTTTTCTTCTGTCTCCTCTTTTTTTTTCTTTCTTTTTAATTAAATCAACTTAAAAGGAAAACTTCGCTTGAAAAGAAACACAGCTCAAGCGTTTTCTCGAACCTCGGACGACACCATGTTTAATCATGTTAATGGATTTTCTTACTTTTAAACAAGATGGTGTTTTTTTTTTTTAAAGAATGCCTTCAGCTAAATTGCGTGAGCTCTCACTCAAAATGTAGATGAGCTTTTAGTAAAACATGTTACGTTTGGCTCTTGTATTTTAGCTTCAGTAAATTCATCAGCCCTGTTGGTATATTTAGCACTTACAAGTCCCATGGGAGTATCAGTCATTGAAATAGCCCAACAGTAAAATGTGTCGCCCCCTTCAGATGTCTCATTGTAAACCTTTCTTTATGAGGGATGATAGAAACGCACAGACATCATTACCATATTTCAATGCATAACAGAAGTGTTTTCATTTCCCCTGCAGACAGTTCCCAGTAGCTGTTTATAAATTAGAAAGCATACTGCACGTTTGCATGAGAGGATCATTCTTCCCTCCCCTCGGCCTCGCCACCTCTTTACTCTAATCCTGCGTAAATTATTTAATTCACAAACGGAGCTTTTTTCAACTCCTGCTTGTGCAAACTTTCCTTGATGCTGAATAATGTGACTAACACGTTGCTGAGGTGTGTTCCTCATCACAGCAGGTTCGCATTTAGGGATTTCTGTAACAGATTGTATTAAATTGGTGGTTGTGCAGCAGCTGTATGTTTATGGTCCCTGTTCACAACAAACCAGTTAAATGCTGAAGCACTGAATTGTTATTTCAGGTCTGTTTCTCACGAGATTGACGAATGTATTTCCTCCTCAAAGCGGAAACAGAGAACAAATTCCCCCCTTATAGTGTTTCACTGTGGCAAACACAGCGTTAGCAACGTGGCTACCGCTAAGCAAAACACAACCGTAAGAATCCCGATTAAACGCCTGGTTGTATGAATAAGTAGGTAAGATAAGTCCAAGTGGTAAGGGGGGACACATATCAGCTGGGGAACAGACTTTGACACAACACTGGCGCTCTCCATCAAGTTAATGCTGCTCCGTTCATTCTTGTTTAACCTCAGCTTCTATCACTATCTGTCTTTGTTTTCGTTGCCTCCTCCGTCAGCAGGTTCTTTTTCTTTCTCCATGTAGAGTCTCTACAGGTATTCCAGTTGTTACCTGGTGTTAGTGACCAGAGAAAACAGTGTCTTTTTCCTGTTTTGGTTTTGCAATGTCAGACGTTCTTCCTTTGTGCCGAAATGCGTGAGAAATCCAGCCAGGTAGGGAGCCAGTCTATGTGTGGATGGTGTTATGTGTTACAGCCGTTACTCTGCGCGATCGGTATTTACTTCAGGATGAAAAGCTGCTGTAAGTGTTGTCGTCGCTTTAGCTAACTTCCTGTGTGTTTTGCAGTTAGCAATCCCTCCTCTCACAGCGTAAACGTGCAGCGGTAATCACCAGACATAGCAGCAAACAGGGATCAGACAGGGCCGCCTCTTTATGGGGTTCTCTGTCCTGATTGGATAAAGTGGGAAGGGATACCAGAAAATGTCTAATTCTGTATGAGCAACAGGAGGAGAGACATGGGTTGTGACGAAACACTCCATAACAGTGATTACTGTTGTAATATAGAGATATTAAATACTTACTTTAATAAAAAAATATATCAGGTATTGCAGCTTTAAAGCAAAGAAGTTGTCTGTTGCCAGTTGAAAGAATAATACTGTACTTCTTGAACATGTTCTGAATGACAGTGTCAGTTTATATGTTAGGGAAAATACTTGCTTTAAAGGAATACTCCACTAAAAATCCATGTTTAAAATGCAAAGTATGTAATTTCTTCCACTAAGGGGTCTCTCAATCAAAAGAAAACAACATCAAACAAAGGTCTTCACGTTTTTACACGTTTTAATGCAGAAATGTTGCATATTATACCTTTAAGTTCTAACGAGTCAGCGCCTCCAGTTTGGCTCTGAAGCATTTCAAACGTGTTCATATATTCTTACTTTCATGATACAGCAACACGTCTGTATTCGTAAATATGGCGATCGTGGAGGTTTTAAAAAGCTTAAACACTCTGTTTAACGCATTAAAAATGGCTGTGAAGCATTATTCTTTCCTTCACTACAGGCGAGCTGAAATTTTCATTTTCGCTCTAGAACAAGCTTTTCTCTCCATTTTTTTAATTGTCAGCAGCGGCACATCTACCCCACAGGAAGTCTGTTTCTAACCTCTTTGATCCCGAAGCCTCTGACAGTCCCGTCAATATCCGAAACATTCTTCACCCTGGTTATCTCTCTCTCATTGATAACGACATTTCCTCTTTTGCTGACCTAGAAAACTTTATTAACGCAATTGTTTGCGTCAGAGTCGATTACCTCAAAGCACTTTTCACCACGTATCCCCTCTGCACAGTGATTCATATGCAGTTAATTCAGACGCAGACGCCTGAACACTTAACTGAATCAGAAAAAACATCAGCACGTCCCTGCAGTCTTACTCACTTCCTTCTGCGTCTCTGTAAAAGTAGACGTTGATTGTAAGGTCTGTTTTCTAATTCATCAGGACCCCTTTGAAACAAACTATCAGCCACTGACTCTGTCTTACTATTTAAATCCACTTCACAGTGTTCATACTTCAACTTCCACCACACCAGCTGCTCCTTTGCGTCCCTGCCTGAGGGGCTTTTGTGCCTGTTGTCGCTACTCTGTCATTACTTGGTTCCCGCAGACTGACATATGTGCACACACACACACACACACACACACACACACACACACACACACACACACACACACACATACGCTCACAGACAAATTAATTCTAAATCTATCATGCTAATGGTACACACATGCACACACAACAGCACCGGGTGTGTGTGTGTGTGTGTTTCCTTTTCATTTTCTGTGTTTCTTTCATTTGCATCTGATGAAATCACGATTTGACTTCATTTGTGTTTCAGTGTTTAAAAGACAGATTCATCGTCTCAGCTCTGTTTTTTATTAGACCTCACCTGCCTTGTAAAAGCCGTATCTGTCAAACTCCGTGATTTTAGTTTGTAGCAGGCGCCTTCTGTTAAAGGATCCTCCTTTAATTTAACGTTGCAGTCGGACTTGGAGTTTATAGAAAAGTCTAAATCAGAAGATGCAGAGATATCAGCTTTTTTAAATGCATTTAATTAATGTAGCCTCGAGCCACTAGCCTCGAGCAGAAATAAGGAAAAGGGCGACAAAGGTCTGTTTATCTCACGTATTTCTTACTTCACATCAACAGATTTTCTTTATTGTCAAACTTGTAGTCTTCAGATTCAACTAACTCAACATCACATGAGGCAATTTATCTGATTTGACAAGACACGGATGATAAGTCATAGTCTTGATCTCGACCTCTTAGTCTGGTTCACTCAGCCAAATCCAGTTGTCAGTTACTCTGGTGACATGCTGCCTGTATGTTGTATGGAGCGACGTACCCGTCCCTTTATATTCTGGCCATATTCTACAGATTACACCTTTAACGTAGTAACACTCCACTGAAAATTGGTTTCCGTTTTGATAAATCTGCAGTTTTAAGGTCACATGAGTCATTTTTTCAGATCTTTGAAAGCTTCTCCAGAGTCACAGACATTATACAACAATCTCCATAAACTGTGCTGTTACTGCGAATGATGTAGGAAATTTTACTTTGACTTTGACAAATCACTGATGCGTCCACCACTGCTTTCTAACACAGAGTTTCACCTAACAGATCACAAACCTTCTATATGTAGCCTTATCACCTTGGTGAAGCATCGCATCAAATATACTTTGAGCGCTCTGCTGTTGTGTTATTCAGTTTAATGTAACGTCTGTGGTTTGCGGTCTGTATGTTAATGCTCTACAGGAGCCTCAAGTGTTTGCGATACCAGTAGAGTGCTGTTTCTAAAGAGCACTTTTCTATGTGGGAAATATTGCTCCTGCAGTGAAATAGATTATGCATGCACATCCATGTGTACTCACAGATGCCTGTCAGATGTGGAAGCATAAGTCAGGATGATGAAATATTTCCGCCCCACTTCTAGGCCCTTAAAACTGATTTACTTGTCAGACTCGGTAAAGACCGTGCCCTCCCATCCCCTTTATAGGGTGAAACAACAGGAAGTTTTTTTTCTGCTCCGAGTGACTGAAAACTCCAAAGGTCAGGTCAGACAGGATAGATGTTGGACACCAGCTGTCATTTGAATTGTTTAGGGATACATCTGCCGCGCTGCAATGGCAGTGATGGCTGACCTACTGAGCCAAGTGCATTAACGGAGAGAAACAGTGTGTCCGTGTCCTGCTAAATGTCCTCAGATTTGTCCCAGCGCCTACAATTAGGGGGAATAATATTAATGTCTAATCCTCCTTTGTACATACTGATGTTGCTCAGCATCTTTTTATACTTCTCCTTGAAACGTTATCGGCCTGATTCGGTCCCCGTGATGCCTTTTGTTGACAGCTGGCGATCCGCCCGAGGAGTTTTTAGACTTTTTAGTTGAGTTGAGTTTGCTGTGTTGGCAGGCAGCGACTTACTGTACAGCGCAAGTGGAAATGGAGAGGTGAGAGTCTGTAGCTGCCTCATGACTTTGATTTGTCATTGTCAAAGTCTGATATGAGCTGCGAGCATCTTCCAGCTCTCGCTGCTGCTCAGCTGGTTGATGAGTTCACCTTATTCCCAAACAGACAGAAGCTGACATCTTGAGAGTTTTCACTTCTTCTCGCATCAAAGGCTCTTCGCCGTGGGGCATTTGTGTTAAGGCCATTGCTATGTCGTTGTATCTTGTGATGACAGTTCTGCTGAGTTTTCTTAAACTAATGCATAAAGCTTTGGGGGCTGTTCTGTCTTTGATGTGCACGTTAGTGATAAAAGTCAGCGCTGATGTTTCACAGTCACACGGTATTACACTCCACAATCTGCAGGAAAGATAAAATAACAACACATCACCCAAACGATGCCAGCGAATCCTGCCAGAGTCGGACTTGGCCGCGCTCGTCACACCGCCCCTGGGTGGTGTGTATGTGTCAGAGATATGGTGTAACTGCAGGAGACGCTCTGCATTTCTCACAGTGAAATCTGTCCTCCACCTGAGACTCCAGACGGGAGTCAGATAACCGCCACTGGCTGGTGACCTCAATGTTTTCACTGAACACTCAGGCTTCCAAGGCCAGAGACACCCAGCCTCCCCCGAGAGCTAAAGATTATTAATGACGGCATTTACCAAATTGTGCTCCGCATGTGACTTTAAACATGCCGATGGATTTTTTAGATTATTAATGCGAGCAGCTTGGCCGCAGCAGCAGCAGCGACAATTTAAAGAAAGAAAGATTTATACGAGCTTTTTTACTTTGGCTCAGAGAGGCTTTACTTTGCTTGAATAGAGGAATGTGTATGCAAATGTGAGAGTTAATTTCAGAAACAAAAGCAAAGTGAAACGGCAACAGCTTCAGATTTACTCAGCAAAGTGGTCTGTTAGTGGCTCACTTTGATATCATAAATAAAGTATTGCATTAATGTCTAATTGGGTTGAACCTCTCGAACTAATTCACTAATGAGATTGAGCGATTTCATTCTCGGTGACAAGATATATGTTCCCATCTCCACATTACACAGATTAAATATTGAGCTGGACTCCATTAGTTATATTGAGCGTAGTGAAACCAGTAACCAACCCAGGTGAGCCCCTCCGAGACCGCAGTGTGTAGACGCAGGACAGGTAGGGAACCAGCTCAGGACATCTTCTGCTGTGACGTGTCGCGACCTGACGTGAATGAAACTTCGTCATGATGAATGAGGAGCGTGCACTCTTAGTGATGAGGCTGTCCATCAAAAAACAAGCCGATGTCTGAGAGAAGCCAGCGGCGGCTGGATTTGTGTACAGTGTTGACTGTTTGTGTCATGCAGAGCTAAATGTGTGTGTTCCTGTACAGTTTTTGGAAAGTGAGGACATTTTGACCAGTGTTGGATATTTGGTTTATATTACAGCCGGGGTACAGACACGCTCACATGCACAGAGATGTGTGTGTCCATATAATAAAATAAAAGTTATATAAGATCAGAGAAAGGCTTGCTCTGTTTTGTGAGTTTGCATGAGGCGTGTCGCCAACTTTCGTTGCCGACCCTTGGATGGTTGACTGCTTTGTGAATATTCTGCCTGGCAAGTAAGCTAAAGACAGTTTTCAGGGCTCTTTCATCTCTTTCCCACAATGACAAGTTTGTGGCATAGTTAGCCTGCTTGGCGAAAACGTCTCGATGTTGAAGCCCATAAACACTGCAATACCCTCTTGGCATATCAAACATACTGCATTTGAAGTGACACACTCTCTCTCTCTTCACAACCATTAACGTAACTTGCCGCTTGAGTTCAGCCAACATGAGTTAAATAGGAATACAGACTCAATGGAGCCATTTGCCTTGAGATTCATTAACATAACGCTGCCTTTTATTGATTTCTTGCAGATCTTTTTATTTATTCTCTGGGGACGTTGCAGGTCAGATTGAGATTGTCCACAACCCAGTTCACACATGGGCTGCATTTTGCATTTATCTTCACGCACAATGGCTGTTTATCTATGAAAATACAATAAAACTAGTCACCATAAAATTATTTGACCAACACGCATATCATTTGGTGTCTTTGAACCTCTACTAGTTGTTTTATGTTGCTTTAAAAACTCGTCACATCACAGATTAATGAGATATTCCAAATTAAGCTAAATGAGGACGAGTTGGCAATATGCCGAGTTGTGATGGCAGTGAATATTATGACGTTTTATCTCTCATAGAATTAAAGGGGAAGATCACCCCAAAATCCAAAGTACATATTTTTCCTCTTACCTGTAGTGCTATTTATCCATCTAGATTGTTGGAGAAGTCGCCCATAGAGATGTCTGCCATCCCTCGGATATAATTGAACTAGCTGGCACTCTGCTTGTGGAGCTCAGAGCTCATCTGGTTAGAGATCATTTGGTGTCTTTGAACCTCCATTAGTTGTTTTATGTTGCTTTTCAAACTCACACGTCACAGTGCTGATTACCAGACTGCATGAGTCTTTCAGCCTCTGTCGGCATGATTTTAATTGTGATTAATTTATGTCACATTTAAAATCCCTTTACTCGCTGTGTTTGAATGAGTTGTCATCCACTGATACTCATTTAAAAGTGTCCCATCTCATCACATGTGTGTTTTTATGCCTCACTCGGAGCGTCCTGCTCCGTATCATATATTTGATGTGATTTAAAACGCACAGTCGAAGGTTTTTCCACTGCAGATGTAGCTCCCTCCACCTCTATGTCATAACTGCTGCTTCTGCTGCCGGCATGGAATATTTGATGCTCGGAGGTAAAGGGCCCTTGAGTATTGTATTTCAGGTCATCCATTACCATAATTGCTTTTACCCACCAAGTAGGCTTTCCTTATGCAACCTGCGTTTAAATGTTTAATTACATTGTTTTGAGGCAACAAACTTTGTAACTGCTTTTGACGGGGTCCGGTTTGTCGTTTGAAACGTAAAATAAAACGCTGCTTGTCCTGTGTGCAAACAATGGATTTAGCTGCTTTCAGAGGCCTAATTCTGTAAGTAAGAAACCGTAGCGGAGTGGAGTCACAGCTTGTGTTTCCGTGTCTACATTACACTCTCTTGGAAAGGCGAACAAGACGAGCTGTGGTTAGAGTTACACACTTCTCTGACAGATGTCAGTTTGTTAAAGGAGCTCGGTGTCGCTCATTCGATATGAACAACTGCCTCTGAAATTTTAATTCATCTGTTTTTGTGTGTTTGGGGGCAACTCTGATTGTAGCTTTTGAATTAATATAAATGAGGCTTTGTGGGATGGTTTGTAGCATGCGTGCTGGGGGCATGTGTGAGTTGTAAGCAGCTTCTGTTTTGGTTGTAATGTGCCAGCGTGTTGACAGTTGATATTTCTTCCACAGAGGCTGTCGGACATATAATTGGCTCAGACGCTATAATGAGCGTGCGCTGTGGTTCAGTGCAGTTTGTGTGTCGGCTGTAGTGTCAGGGCGCCTTTGAAGCTGTCGAGCTGTAGCATGTGGAGCACTCATGTATGTCTGTGAGAAAAGTGGCAGTGTTATCGATCGTTTCTGCGCGCTCTTTTTGTCCTTGAGCATGTTGGACTGTTGAATGGTGAGAAATATGACTGTTTCAGCAATTCAATTTTTATGTAACGTATCACTGCTAAATTTACAATCTAGGTCACTGATCCCATTAGCCTCCAGGAGTGGGACACTTTTTACTTCTATAATGAGAAATTCCAAATGAAAGTAAATGGAGACGAGTTGGCGAGATGCCGAGTAGTGATGCGTGCCACCGGTGAATATTATGATGTTTTATCTCACATAGAATTAAAGGGGACGTTCACCCCAAATCAAAAATACCCACATACATACATTAAATAATAATTTTTAACAATTATCTCGGGAAGTTTCAAAAGGAAAATGTGCAGATACCTGCTATTAAATGGTGAAACATTAACCTCTGTGTTTACTTAAAACAATGTTTGATGTCTGTGGCTTTTGAGTGATTAAATGATTCATAAACCTAAACAGGGAAAAGTTGGTTTAAAGACAGTTCACCTAAAAATCAGAAGTACTTATTTTCCCTCTTAGGAGAAGTCGCCCATAGAGATGTCTGCCATCTCTCGGATATAATTGAACTAGATGGCACTCTGCTTGAGGTGCTCAGAGCGCCAAGAAATACATTTGAAAAACTCAACATCATGACCCAGTTACTCAAGATAACCCGCAAGCCTTGTTGTGAGCACTTTCATGTGGGAACTATTTTCTTTCTACCCAACCACATACATAAAGTGTATCCCTGCACAGAAGGAAGCGTGGATCTGCTCATGGATCAGAGGCTCGTGTTCGTGACAAAGATTTAGACATTAATGACGTCCTCCTTGGCTGAACTGCAGCGTTAGCTAGCTTAGTTAGCCTAGTTAGTAAGCCTCTCATCCACGAGTGGATGCACACTTCCTTCTGCGCAGTGATACGGAAAGAAAATAGTTCCTACATGAAAGTATGTATGTTTGATTTTGGGGTTGAACTGTCCCTTTATAACTGCACTAAACAGCTACGAGACAGTAGAATTATTATTAACGTACAGAAATTAGTGGGATGGGACGAAAAGGCTGAACTCTATGTTTATTTTTTCCTCCCCAGGGTTTGACATAGAGAAAACCGCAGCACTCACCTCCTTATTTCTCAGCTCAACTCTGATTTCAAGCTTAATATGTTAATGGGACAATCATTTGTACAGAAATGCACATTAGCAGTGGAATTAGCAATTGCCAAAAATGCGATAACCATAGCAAATGGAGCATTTCTTTAATGAAGTATTTCAGCAGCACTCAAAAATGAACAGTTATTACTACTGTTGCTGTAAAACCAACAGCGGGGGGCCTCAGCACTGCCATATTTTTAATTCACTTATATGAAAACAGGTTGGAGTTGTGTTCTTTTAGAGAGATTGTAATAACTATTAAGATTTTATACATCTAGAGTTTCTGAAAACTAACATATTGAACCAACAGGCGCTATAAAATAAAGCCCTGATAATGAGACGTGATTGTTAGCACACACAAGTGGCATCCATGCATCCATTCAATGTTTGTTCAGTAAATCCAGTAAGAAAAGAATGAGGCTAAATAAAAATCTGTGACATGAAAGAAATGACTCTCTTTAGTCTTGTCCCTAAACTTGAAAATATACTGTCATGGTTTGCAAAAAGGTGAGGACCAAAACGTACACACTGAGTCAGGCAGGTTAAAAAAACATAGGCCCAAAACAAAAAACAGAAGGGTCGGTGAAGAAGAAAAAACTAAGAACAGACACAGGAAACGCAGATGAACCGACAAAGAGTAAGGGAAAACAGATGTTTAAGTACGGAAAGACTAATTAACAAATGAAACACAGGTATTCAGGAAAAGGCAGGAAAAAGACAAAGACAGGAAACGTAAAGCAAAAAACATGACACATGAGAAGTGAACCGACAAAACTAAAACAGGAGATAACTGAACTAAAAACCCATCCATGACATTTATATTATAAATATAGATATAAATATAAATAAGTTATCTTTTCATGGGTAATGCCAGCAGGTATTTGTGGACTGAAAATCCAAGCTGCAAGCTTGCACACTGAACTGACCTGTGCGCAATCCTCTCTCAAAAGATGCTAAGCTGTAAGCAAAAACATTCAACTGTACGTGCATATTCTCGTTTTAAATCCTGAGAAGTGGCTGGACGTGTTATAATTCATTACTGAGCACAGTGAGGAGTTTCCCGAGAAAATGTAATCCTGCAGTTTCTCTTTTCTCTCCTTTAGAGCGGCTTCTGCTCTCACGGCAAAAACAGCCGCCAGGAAACCTCGCTTGTGTTTTGCTGACGGCAACATTTTGTGAAATATCTACTGCCAGTTGTGACGGCCTGTACACAGGCGCAGGACCTTGAGGTGATTGAGTGGATAGGGCAGGAGCCGCTGTGGAGGAATATCAGTGTGTCGCGTCAACAAGAGGAATTGTTTGACAAATGTAGGAGAAGCTAATACAGTTTGATAGTATTCAATCCTCAACCTGCACCAGCAAATGTAAAATCTAGGGAGAGGAGTGAGATTGCGATAGCGTATCTCTGGCTATAAGCATGATCAGGGATGACTGTGAATGAGCGGGTGATGGCGGTCACGGGCTCTGTCGTTAGTTCAGGGTGAATACACTGGGCAGTGAATCTTCTGGGCCTGAGATAGGTGTAGATTGGATTGAATGTGATGAAGAGAAGGGATGAACAAGAGGAGGGAGCAGCAGAGGTGACCATGTGAGGAAGCTGCTGTATATGACAGAGGACTGGGTGGAGAAGAGTGATGAGGGGTGCTGAAATCCACCCACACTGAAGTCCCCAGTGGAACGGCCTACCTTCTGGTCGGGGTGGCCAGGCGACCAGAACCTAATGCTAATGTGGAGGCGGCAGATGTTCTCATCAGTATAACGCTTTGAAGTTAAAAATGCTTACTGCATGCTGCTAATGTAACACTTGTTTTTTTTATTTTTTTGTGAAGGAGAGAAAAAACAGAGGAGACGTTTGTGGCAGAATCCAGGAGACTGCAACTAAAAATCATTTTCTTTGTAGATTAATCTGTCCATAACTGAATAAACAAGCTGTTCTCAGAGGAAAATAAGGTCCCAGAACACTGTTTGAAGCTAGAAAGGTGGCAGGGTCCACCACATATAAACAAAGTAACACAGTATGAAACTGTGTTGTCCTTTCAGGTCAGTTTGTTTATTCGCCCATGAAAAAAAAAAGAGAGTTTGTTTATTTAGGCATAAAAAAATCAGCCAATGAAGATCTTTCTCCTCTGATTAAAGTTTGTTCCCCAAAATTGAAACAACCAGTTTTTGCTTAAAAAACGATGAATCGATTATGAAAACAGGCATTTTTCTGCAAATCAACAAATGTATTAATTGACCGAGCTCTAATTTTGAGTCGCTTTCTACCTTCGAGGCAGCTGCTCTGTTCCATCTATTTCACTTTAATATGAAAATCAAACTCGAGAACGCTTGAAGCTCGAGTTAACTGCAGTGATAGAAACAAATGGGCGACCTACGAGGCCGGACAAAACACATAAAAGCAGCTAATACACCCTGCTGTTCTTTGGATAATGTATTCATATAAACAAAGGCATGGTGTTTCAGTGTTGCAGCCTTCATCAGATACCCTTGGACATATCTTTGTGTCATGTTTGGCCTTGAAAGAGTGTAGCGTCCTCACATTATCATAACATTTGTGTATTGTTGTGTTTTTGCTGCACCTCTTCCAACTGTTGTTATGGATCAATTTTGTCCTCTTGAATTTATGTTACGTATAGATATCATTTGTTCTAAATGGGCAACGACATGAAAAAAAAACTGCTGAGGTCTTTAAAAATGTGACTTAAAAAATGTGATTTAAAGACCCAAGGCTGTTTGTGACTTATTGTTTAATGGGCTTTAATGATTTCCTGTAGCATTCTGTGTCACCATGATGAAAATGTTGGATGCTTTTTACCCTCCGTCGGCCTCACCGTGCCCTTTCCTTGCAGTTATTTATGGTGGACAACGCGGCCGATGACTGGAGGATAGCCATGACATATGAGCGCATCTTCTTCATCTGCCTGGAGATCCTGGTGTGCGCCATCCACCCCATCCCAGGGAACTACACCTTCACCTGGACAGCACGCCTGGCCTACTCCTATGTGCCATCCAAGACGGATGCAGACGTGGACATCATCCTGTCCATCCCCATGTTCCTGCGGCTGTACCTCATTGCTCGTGTCATGCTGCTGCACAGCAAGCTCTTCACGGACGCCTCGTCCCGCAGCATCGGTGCACTCAACAAGATTAACTTCAACACACGCTTTGTGATGAAGACCCTCATGACCATCTGTCCAGGCACTGTGCTGCTGGTCTTCACCATCTCGCTGTGGATCATCGCTGCATGGACTGTGAGAGCTTGCGAGAGGTGCCTGGATCAGTTTCTCACGCTATGCTGCACTGCTCGGCATGAAACATAGATAAGGCATAAAAATAGATAATGTACACACTTCATAGCTCGCTCTGTGTCTGAGCATCGAGATAGAAAGATTTGCGAGAAAAGATTATAACCCTTCTGTCAAAGTATTTAATCTCATGTTCGATACTGTATTGGATTTTTAAAATTATTTCTTAAAATGAGAAAGCCGGAGTTCATCTGCTTTCTCAGGGGCACTGATGTTGGTCAACCTATTGCATTTATTATTTATTGCAGGTACCACGACAACCAGGACATAACCAGCAACTTTCTAGGAGCCATGTGGTTGATCTCAATCACGTTTCTTACCATTGGATATGGGGATATGGTCCCAAACACATACTGTGGGAAAGGAGTCTGCCTCCTGACTGGCATTATGGTGAGAAAATGGAGAAAAACGGATTAAGAGCTTCAACTTTTGGGGCTTCTGAAAGTGTTGAAAGACCCAAAGAGTGTAACAAATACGCTACTAATATTTCATGACTGGAATATTGCAAATGAAATATGTAGAAATCCAACCTTTATATTCGTGTTTGTCCATTCTTGTTATTTCACAGGGTGCTGGCTGCACTGCCTTGGTGGTGGCTGTGGTGGCAAAGAAACTGGAATTAACCAAAGCTGAAAAACATGTCCACAATTTTATGATGGACACCCAGCTAACAAAAAGAGTAAGTGAAAGCTCTGCATCGGGTTAAAGGAGTAAAAGATCTTGAAAGTTAAAACCAAGGATAGATAACATTAACATTGCCAACACTAGCTAGCTAACAGTAGAACTAAATTTTTCCACAAACTGGCAACAACCAAGACTCTCGATTGCTACATCTTGGACTCACACATTTGCATAATTAATGCCTAGCAGGTAGTTGGCACGTGAGAAGTGATTTAGCACAGCTGCTCTGTTGTTGTTAGCGGTGCTGGCTCAGGCGTGTGCGAGCGGACCAATCAGAGCAGACTGGGTATTCAGAAGGGGGGGGCCTTAAAGAGACAGGAGCTAAAACAGATTGGTAAATTAATTCTAGTAGTAACCCAAAATAAAATGATGAACCTCAAAATGAGCATAATATGTCTCACAGTCGCCTAAATGTTTCCCTTTTTTTTTGTACTTTAGGTGAAAAACACAGCTGCGAATGTTCTCAGGGAGACGTGGCTCATCTATAAGAACACCAAACTGGTGAGGAAGATGGACCACGCCAGAGTCAGGAAGCACCAGAGAAAATTTCTTCAAGCCATTCACCAGTAGGTACCACGCCACGCCAGTCATCTTGTGTCTGATGCCTTTCTATCCAGCAGTGCATTCGCTTGATTCACCGAACCTGAAATCTGAATTGTTTGACACCTGTAGCAAATATATGTGCTCTTATTGTTGAAGCATCGTGACCACGGTTCACCCGACTCGACTAACTTTAAAATTTGCAGACGTGATAACGAGTCGGCCTGTTGAACGTGTGGTAAAATGTGCGAGGGAACTCAATGTATGTTAATAGTATTGGCTGATACGCTAAATAGAGGTTTTTGTAATCTATTTGTTTTAGAAGTGTCAGGATGAAAGTTGCATATTTTATCCGTGTAAAAATGGCATTTTCTCTGAATGAGAATGGAAAAACTTGCCAGAAGATTGTGGAAGAAGTCAGTCAGTTTTACAGAAGTATTCCTGAAAAAAAAAAAAAAAAATGACCATGAAATGTTCTTGAGTTACAGAATTCACAGCGGTATGATATTGATCTCTCTCCCTCTCTCTCACCTTCTGCTGTCAGACTGACTCTTGTGTGTCTTTCTCGCTTGTATGTCAGTTTGCATGCTGACCTCAGGGGCTGACACATCTGGGTTTCTACTTTCCTAGCGGCTGGTCAGACACTTACCTGTCAGCTAGTCTTTTAGTGGCTCCCCGAGGACTCCCCGAAGTGCTACCTAACTCCAAAACAGTATCGATTTTAGCCTCACCTCGCTCTTGTTTTTCTTCAACCTACAGTGCTTACAAGCACATCCAGTCTGTGGCTTTGTCTTTAAATAACTGGCATTCAACCCAGTGCTTTATTACAATAACTAGATGTGCGGTGATTTATGCTTAAGTAAAATGTCCCTTTTTTGTATGTTTGTGTGCTTTCTGTGGTTTTATGTACGTATATAGGTCTTTGTGGTCTCCTGTGTGCAGCTTTGATTTGCTCATGAATCTTTTGACACACATTTATGTTTTTAAAGACATCAGGATGTTTAATCACATGGTTGAGAAATACACACACACAGCTGTCTGCTGCTGCTGCAACCCGCATCCAGGTTTGGGCCGTTTAATAGCTTCTTGTCATGGCTGCTTTGTCTAGTCATTATGTCCTCGCTGTCGTATTCAGGCGATTTTGCAGCGGTGACGACAGCGTCTCATGTCCACCTCCTGTTCTTTAGGACAGCCTAATAATGGAAATCCCCGGGAGCTTAAGCTAAATCTATACAGAACCAGATTCGCTGGGAAAAAGTCACGTACAGCTTTGTTTGCAAGGACAACTGCTCAGCATGGTGCAAACATCCTCCCGTCACACCTTTATCTTGTAAAGATTCTGTTTTGTTCGGGAAATAGTGTGTTCACAGGCCTTATCTTGGAGAGTGTTAAGCATTGCCTGTAGTCTTGTTGCAGGATGTGATGCAAGACTGTGGATTGAGATGAATGTAGGACAGGAAGCAGCCTGAGAGCGGGCAGATCGGTCGAGTGGAGGGCTGGAAAAGGCCTACAGCCATCCTTGACCTGTCATGAGGCGATGGTAAACATCAAATCAGATATCATTGGGCCCTTTTCATCCGGTCAGAGCTGCAAGGCAGCGTGTCAGTGGTCCTCATCAGTCACTGTAAAGGATGTAAGGTGTAAACAGTTGTTAAATGGAGCCATAGACGCTTTGAGGCACTGTCTGCGTTGACCAATGTTTACTAAAGTTAACAGGGAGGTTGTTTCGATTCACTGTACTCTTGATAACCAGGACTAGTGTGGAGAAAAAAGGGGATTAGACTTAGAGAAGCTGAAGTGCAGAAACACAGAGATAACATGCAAGTTGCAGGAAGTGCTGAGGGGACAGAGTAGAGATGAGGGTTCCAGCAGCCAGACCTGAGCAAACAGATTTTGACATGTTTATGATGTTGTAATAATTCATTTGTCTACTTCATGTTTCCTTTTTTTCCTGTTTGTGTCGACACAATGCAATAGAGCTCGAAAGTAAGTCTTCGCCTCACATGTAGATACAGACCTGTTGTGTGCATGCTAACGAGAGCTTGTCCTTGAACCCGATAGTGTGACTAAAAAATTACACTCCCTCATTTGATAAGTGAAATTCATGTCACAGAAACACGACACAATCGTACTGTCCACACATTATTTCATTTAAGGATTTCATTAGATGTCTGTTCAACTGAGTGGCATGGCAATTTGATAAAACACACACTAGTCTCGCATTTTACACTCAATCTTCAACAGTTTAAGATGCAAACAGCTTTAAACGACCAGCGCAAACACCTTTAAAATCTCCTTATCGACACATGCTGCACACTGTAAACACTCCCACAGATGCATCGAAAGTGAATTTCAATTATCAGTGATGGAGGGTGTTTTTCTTTCCATTTCTGCATGGATGTGATAAGATTTTGATCTTTAATCAGAAAGCCACTGATTAAACTCCAATCAACTGTGCTTTCACGTACCGAAGGATGACGACTAGAGCTCTACAGGAGACAGCACAAGTGTATAATTTATAACATCCCTCAAGTCATGTTATACAACTCAGCGGTCACGCTCGCACAGATCAGGGCTCAGGGTCATCTTTCGGCGTGTGGAACCATTGTTACGCCTGTTGCTACATTTGCAGCCACATTTCCTTCATTTCTCTGTTGGATGACACAGTAGCAAAGACGCTGATCTGGTGTTATCATGGCTGCTAAGCAGCATAATAACACGGACGTACAGCTGTCATGCATCTCTGCACTAAGGGGAATTAGCAGAGTTTGCATTCGACACGGTTTAAACACTCCTGAGGTCATTCTGGTGGTGCATTTTACCCACCACAGGCATGGTGTCTTACAGTTACAGTTCCAGGCCATTACATCTGTTAAGTCGAGTGTCTCAGCAGCACAGTCAGATCCCCTTTGGGAATGCTGTCCCTTTCCATCCACAAGGTTGAAGTGGGAATCATAGCGAGGAGCAGGACAGTGAGTGCTTGTTAGCTCAGAGATCAGTGGATCGGAGAAACAGCAAAGTGACCTGCGAGGAAGGTCACGAGTAAAGCCTCCGAGCGATCCCGCTTGAGCCCGAGAGGCTGCGACTGTGACCGACAGCATGAAGCTGTCAGCAGGGACGGAGAGAGGGGGGTGAAAGAGAAAGCACGACAGGCTGCAGAGGGTTCACCCCGACCATTAAGTTGGAGAAAAATTAGCATTTCTTTCCACAATGAGGTAAACGGAGGTCATGACAAAGAAAGCAAGTCAGGAGGGGGGGGAAAAAAATATGGTGCAGCACTAACTGAGATTGCCTTTGATTTAGTGGGGTATTGAAAAGCTTAGCATAGCCGTTTCTCCCTGATGAATAGCAAGCAGGTTTAGAGTGCTCATTCAAGAGGAGAACTGCCCATGACGAGTGATTGACTGGGGGAAAGAGACATCGAATATAAAAGACAGGGCAAGTAGGCTTCCTCGTCCTGACCTCGAGCTGCTTCGGCCCCATCTGACAGCTATTGGTCATCCAACTGTGAAATGTCTAATTTTAACAGGTCTTACATCAACTGCAAAGTCATGTAACATTGAATATCTGTTATCTTTCATCATTCTAGATTCCTTCTCTTTTTTTTTTTTTTACATTTCTTTCATTGAATGACTTGAACAATAAAATGTTGCAATAGTATTCCTGTCTTTAGAGTCTGCTCTGTGTGAAGCATTTGGGTCCTCAGCTGTCAGGACATCTTCCCTCGCCTGTAGTTTCCTTTAGTGACGCCTGTGGCACCCTCTGTTGGTCTGACCTGTCATCTTCGCTCCACATCTGCCTGTCTGCAGGAAAAACAGAGAAATGATCCTGCATTGCATGAGAATGGGCATATCTCGGCTAATTATCAGACTCCCCGAGGGCCCCTTAAATCCCTCCTCGATCTTCATTACTGTTTGCCTTCGATTCACAAACACCCTAATGATCACCTCGCACTGCATTCATGTCTCAGTTAGTTATATATTTGATTATATTTGATTATCTCTGGCAAACTTACCCTCATGATGCTAGCCTGTGTACTGTGCCCAGTTTAATTTAGCATGCGTGGGTGATTCAGGGGGAAAAAAAGTCTTTAATATCTTGAAACCACGTGTGGTCGACACACTACAAGACTGCACAGTTGCTGTTTTTGAGCCCCCTGAGAGGATGAGTGAAAACAGGCTTTAGAAGCCTAATTAAACAGGAGATGTGAATTATTTAGGCATGTTGTATGGAGTAGGTGAGTTAATTTTGCTGAGTTCGCAATATAGGATTTTCCGTTGATGAAAAAAGTGTCCAAGTAATGTAGCATTTTCTATTCATGATGCAAGCTTAACAGGATCCCTTTAAGCGGTCTGAAGACCTTTGAGCATTTCTCAATTCTTATGTCACCGTTTCTTTTTTTTCCAGTGTTTGAATTGGAAAGTTTCAAAAAGCAAAACGTGCAGATAGCTGCTATCCAAAGGTTTAACATTAGCCTCTGTGTATACTTAAAACAATGTTTGATATCTGTGGCTTTGAGTGACTAAATAATTCATAGACTTTACAGTTCACCTCAAAAATACATATTTTTCCTCTTCGCTCTTGTGCTATTTATCCATCTAGATTGTTTTGCTGCTGACTTTTGGAGATGTCAGCCGTTTCGATGTCTGCCTTTCTGCAAATATAATGGAACTAGATGGCAAAAAAGAAAAGAAAAAAAAAAAACATTTGAAAAACTCAACAGCAGGTCTCTTTCCATAAATCATGACCCGGTTACTCAAGAGAATCCAGACCTTGTTGTGAGCAGTTTCATGAGGGAACTATTTCCCTTCTACCAAACTGCACGGTATCACTGCGCAGAAGGAAGTGAGATTAGCCAACTAAAATAGCCAACGATGCAGCTCAGCAAAGGAGGAAGTCAGGATGTAAACATTAATGGCACTCTTCCGGGCTAAGCTGTAACGTTAGGTTGCTTAGTTAGCTAGCCTCTTGTCTATGTACAGATGCACACTTCCTTCTGTGTAGTGATACTGTTGGCAGGTGTAGTTCTGGCAGAAAGAAAATAGTTCATACATGAGGTCAACATGAAGTAACTACGTCATGATTTCTGCAAAGAGACATTATAGTTTTTCAAATGCATTTGAAGCCGAGCGCCATGTGGTTCCTTTATATTTGAGAGAAGGCAAACATCTCTGCGGCCGATATCTCCAAAAATCGGCAGCTCACTAGATGGATAAATAGCACTACAGGTAAGATCTGAAATATGTGTTTTTGATTTTAGGGTAAACTGTCCCTTTAACCAGAAAGATAACAACTGTGAGCTTGATCAGTGATGATTATGCTTCATAGCTGCTCTGATCCTGAGTCCTCCTGTAGTTATTGGTTGAGTAGCTGGTCTCATTCTCCTTCCCCCCTCCTCCCCGTGGTCTCTTTCCACTTGCATGCAGCTCAACCAAACAGACTGACCCCTGCATTTTTCTACACACATCCTGTGCATGTCCTAGGAGTGCTCTCCGTGTGTATGCCTTTGTGTGTGCACAAATTTACTGATAAACCTCTAATAGCGTTAATATATTGGGTTGTGAATGGCTCTTGTGTTCAGATTGAGAAGTGTTAAAATGGAGCAACGCAAGCTGAATGACCAAGCAAACTCACTAGTGGACCTTGCTAAGGTAAGCTAGACTAACAGTCTACTGCTGCATTCTACATGAGCATAGACAACTATATCCTGATTAAGTTTCTCTCCCTTGTGTGATTGAATTAGCTGTGTTTTTTCTAATATAATCAAAGTCTACAGGTGTCAAATAAACAGACAGGCTGTTCACGAGGTGATTAAAAATGAATCTGTGTGATGATTCTGGTTGTCTGCACTCACCTGAGATTCTCATCTTCTAGGTTTTTGAAATAACAACATCTTGATTTCACAGTGTAAACCACTATCCCCAGGACATGTCTGCCTGAAAATTACTGAATGAGGGTGAGAAGAAAACCCCCCTTTTGTGTCTGCGCCGCTTTTCACGTTATGTATTCTCTGATGTTTGTCTCCAGATGCACTAAACAGAAGTTGACAAACCTTAGGGAAAGACCAGGCAGCGCGCCAGCCTGACACAGCAGAAACAGTAACCTGGGAAGGGAGACACACTGTGATCTGATGATTCAGCCAGAAGTAAAGGCAGAGAAAGGGAGGAGAGAAAGGCAGAGGGCTTTGACATTCAAAAGTGCGCCACAGTCAAACTGGATGGGGGCCAGCGTGTCATGAACGGTATTAGTTAATATTGCCCAATCACCTCGTGCTGTAAAACAGCAGCGGGAAGAGTTGGGATGTGACATTGGATAAGGTGCCTTATAGCCGGTGGCACTCAGCTGGATCCTGTTGTAAGAGCCTGTTGCCATAGGAGGGCAGTGTAACTTCAGTCCCCTCACTCTCCCAGTGGGAAGATGGAGCTAAATAGAGCTGAACATATCATTGGCAGCTGCATCGCCACTGCAGTGCAATGAGAAATTCCTCAGATCACAATGTATCCCCTTAACTCATTATCTCTCTAATACAGGAGGTGTTTATTGCATTTAATGTGACTTAAGTGATGCACTGTGTGGATGAATGTTGCAGCATTTTCTTCGCTGAATTACACGTCGTCCAAATTGCAAAATTGCTGCCACTCTCCTCTCTCCTAATCCTCTCATTCTCTCGTACAGAAATAGGTTGATGGTGTCAATTTGTCGTTGAAGTGGATCTATAATAACTGTATAGGGTTTTTGTTTTTTTTAGCTGCATCAGTTTCATCCTCTTTTTATGATATTTGTTCCCCTGTGGTTTTCCAGGACTCTTTCTGCCATCACTTTTTAATGTGTTCTTATTGGATTTCATGATTTACAGATGAGATGAGGTCAGTTCAGGACAAATCCGAAGAAGAATAACGTGTATAAGACAACACACCCATGGATTCATGAGCCGTTTCATGAACTATTCAAACGTGGAGTTACAATTCGATCTGCTGAAAAATCTGACAAGAAATCAACGATTGGATTGTGTTTATACTAAACAGAGAAGCCCTTGTCTCCACTAGCTGTCAGGTTGAGCGGTGTCAGTGCTACTTTAGTCTTCACTGATTCACATAAACAACCTATCCCATTATTCCCGCCCCAAATCTGAAGAGGACAAGGTAAGTGATGGATGGCATCGCCTCTAGGCTGCCAGGGATTATTAATCCTCCGCTGAATAATACCTCAGAAACCGCCCTCCAGCAGCATCACTCCCACACCTCGTCGCGAATGTGACATGGATTTCTCAGTGTGTTGTTGACTATTTTCGAAGATCCGAACCTCGGGAGTTTAAAATGCTGCAGCCACAGATGTTTTTAAAGGTCTGTCAACAGATGATTGATGCATCAAAGGAGCAGGAAGCGTCGTCACCAGGCACCATTCCTGTGTCCTCAAGGTCACAGGCTAATGTACTCACGTCTGCACGGAAACATGAACTCTTGTAAACTAGTCAAATAAAATCTGCCCATCTCTGACAGTCTTTAACAGGAAACTGCTGCTTCTCAAGGTTGGAGCTGTTAAGCATTTAAATAACCTGATGTCCTCCCTGACCTTTTTTTTTTTTTGTATGTGAAATGTACTTTTCTGCTTCCCAAACACTGGAGGACAATGTCACAGTCACAGTCCACAACATTATCATAATTTACTTTGACTTGTAAAATTTGATTTGTCAATTTGACTGTCCTCATAACTGATACCTGATAACTGATATTTTCTTTTGGGTTAGATGCTGAGTTTACAGCATAGGTTCACGTTTTTTCAACAATGTCTGAAAACAATGATACATTTTTGTAGGCCCACCCAGAAGTTAGCATCACAAGTAGTCAAAAAGTCAAGGTGATTTTGGATTATTGCAGAAAATAAGATCTGCGGCAAACAAACGTTTGTGACACTTGTATATTCTTTTGATCTTCCAAATTTTTCAAACCATAAATGAGATCACCAGTGGCAAAAAGCTAATATTAAGCTATAAACAAACTATACCTAAGTCACATGACTTCAGCGTCACCACCACCAAACTTTCTACTAAACCATGGAGAGTTAAAGTTAGAATAGTTGTGATGGCGCTTAATGTCCCTGACAACCTCTGTAGCAGTGGTGGACTCAGGATGTTTGAGGGGCAGGGCCGAAAAAAAATGACAAGGGCATGGAAGGGCACCCTTGACTGTCGTTTTTCATGTTTCATCTACCATAGGGGCACCAAAGAGGGGACCTTCACAACGTTTGCTGAGTCTATCGGTGCTCTGTAGTCGCATTAAGCTACTTGTTAGCAACCACTCTGCTAAACAACTCCTTGTTTAAGACACGTAAAAGCTTCAAAATTTACAAGTGGGGTATTTCCTGGCATATTTTGCATCGTTGAACCACACCACAGACCGTATTTTAGGCATCTAACCGAAAACCCATGAAAAAACCCATTGACTTTGAGACAGGAGAACTAGAAAGGCACAAATGCTAACTTATCTTCAGGTTTGAGGACTCATTCCTTCAACACTCTGCCCAAAAGCTCGTGGGTACATTGAAAGAGTTTTTGTTTGCTGCAGTTGTTTCTCCTGTGTTTTTTAGTAGTGAATTCCCTCTTTGTGTTACTGTCCCCCCACAATAAATCAGCAAGCAGACATGCTGTAGTACACTGAGGCACAACAAGGGAACTTAAAAGACTATCTATGGAAGATACCCACTTGTTTTGTCTATTATCGCTGAAGCTGCAGTGGCTTCAACCGAACTTTTAAATGCATTTTTAAACAATATGAGGACTTTGTCCTTATCACCTACATTGAAATGGTGTTAGAAAGAGGTCTCTTTGCTGCCAGTACAGAGAAAAGGAACTACTGCAACAATTAAAGATCTCATTGCTATGGGCATGCAACCCAGTGGACCGAATAAATGTTGGAAATGTACGTTTCTGCAAGCAGCAATTATGTTGAAACTTTACGGTTCTTTTATACTCAGTTTTAAATTGTATGTGTTACAACACTGTGCTTATGGTCAGATTGGGTTTAAGCCCAAAACCTTGGTTGGGGTGAGGAAAAGATCATATTTGGCGACACAGATTGAAATTGTTATGCGTGTCGTTAAAAATATCCATCTTTGTTGCCACTAACGTTGCTTCCAGGTGTCTCGAAAAAAAATGCTTTTTTTTTTTTTTTGCCGCTTACACCTCTTTGCCCAAACGTTTCATTGAATATATCCATTTTTGTTGCACTTACATTTCTGAAAATACCTTGACCCTTGTAAAAAATATCAGGTTTTGTTGCCACTATCACTGCTAGAAAATGTCCCGACATCTCGTTAAAATATCCAGTTGTTTCGTGCTTAATGTTGAAACGCAGTCTTGAACAGTGGTCTCTTGCTTGACTGCCGTCTCTCCTCCTCACAAAACCACCATACTCTCCTCCTCCTGGCGTTAGAGTTAGTTCATATAGCCTACATGAAATGCGAATTTGCTCGGACACGTATTGCAGAAATGTTGATATGACACATAGCAACATATAAATTTAATGTATATGTGGTTTACAGAAACGTACAAGACTTACACTTTATTCTGGTAACTGGGCTGGAGCATGTGAGTATTGTTTTCAGACAGACTTTAAAAAATGTGAGCCTATCCTTTAATTGCTTTTGTGCCAGACAATTAACAGTTGCTAATCACTGGTCTAATCATGTGGGGGTTTTTTTCTATTTAAAGTCGGTCTGCAGGATGTGATGAGAAAGTTAATATCCTCTATTACCTTCACTTTTCAGAATGAACTCAGAAGAGCAGTTTTAACTGTATACCTATGAAAGTGTTGAAGATATGCTGTGTTTCTATCTGTAATCCAGTGTGTTTATAATGGACACATGCAGTATTGTCCATCATAAACAACACCAAGTCGGAAAACGATCATGCTGAGTGTGTTTCCTCTCCCCTGTTCCAGACTCAGAACATCATGTATGACATGATATCGGACTTGAACGAGAGAGGCGAGGACATGGAGAAGAGGATCGCCCTGCTGGAGACAAAGCTGGAGACTCTACTGAGTAACTTGCAGGCTCTGCCGGGACTCATCAGCCAGGTCATCACCCAGCAGCACAGGGACTTCCTGGAGGTGCAGCTCCAGCCTTATGACAAACACAGCCCTGAGCGCTCGCAGTCAGTGTCCCGACGGAGGTCGTCCTCCACAGCACCGCCCACCTCCTCCGAGAGCAGCTAGAGTCCAAGGGGAATGCCTCCACTGAAGACTTTTGCCATCATATGGCCAAGTTGCATTTATCGTAAAGCCTTATGGTTTCAATAAGTATTATCCAAATTCTGATGACAGAATCCAAGATACTGGGGACAATGCATTTTAATGGATAACTTCATGCTGTTATTTGTTTTTTATTACCTCAAAAGATGTTGTTATCCTTGCTCTGGTGACATGACCACAAATAATGGCGCTTCCCTCAGTAAAAACTAAAAGGCCTATCGACGGGGGTACGATAAGAGCTCTACTCCATCTCTATGCAGAGATAGCCAGTTTTAGGTGGCAAGGTTATCATGTGTGAAACTATTGCACTAAAATAGTGCTTCTCACAGACTTTGTGCTTCTGCTGGCTTGATTCAGTTGCCGTGTTCCTCAAAGCAAACTGAGAAATTAGTCAGGGAGCATGACAGTGATATTGAGGAAAAGTGCTGTGTTTGACGGACTCGAGTGAACTGACACCGGAAGGCAGATGAAAATCGCTCCCACACACTGTCACTCAGAGATAACTTAAAAAGCTTGAAATGAGGAAAAAAAACATATATCTTTTAGGTTAGAAACAGCATCAACTATAGCAGTTTTTCTTTTGCAGAGTGCCCCTGTAGAATGACTATTTTTGGGGCGACGTTGCAAATAATTTAATCCTCTAGTCAAAATGAATGCATCAAAATCTGTACTTGCACTTACTTTTTAATCAATGCACTTCAATGCTGACTGACGTATGATATAAAGATGCGTTGCTCATTAAAAGAAGAACATTTGAGATGTTTGGGCATGGGTTTATTATTGTCAATTCTCAAGTTGTGGCTAGCGTTGATGAATCAAGTCAAAGCCCTTTTTCTGTTTTTCAAAAACAAGCATTAACTCAGACCTGCAGAGGCCGACAGAAATGTCTTGAGTGATCACAAACTCAGTAATTACCCCCTGTCTTGCTGTGTCTCACCTCCCGTCCTTCCTTCCTGTGCTATTTATGCTTGCTGTCACCCCAGCTGGGCAACAACAGACGCTGAACAACAACTCGCTGAAACCATATCTACCTTTTAAAAAGAAAATGCCTATTTTTATATACTTTCATGAGGACAAGCACACCTCCTACAACAAAACAAGCAACAAAGGGGATGGATGAAGTGACAGATTCAGCATATCTAGCATATGGTTTCAATATTCTTGGACTGGAGTTAAGGTACATACATAAAGTCGTCTTTTAGGTTCTTTTCGGAACTTAATTATAGACAATATAAAAATTGCATTATTCTTCTGATTGTATTTATTTTTACAGCATTTGATTTAGATGACACTGTTGGCTGAGCTGGAAGAGCAATATTCATGAGCAGAACTGGTAAATCAACCTACAGTGATTGGTATTTATTAGGTCTTTTAGTTTATGTTTTAATGTCAAAAGTCAAATTGATATATTTAAATTTGATTGAAATATTCCTCCCTGGCCTTTCACGCGGTCTATCTCCATATCAGCTGCGTGAAATGCCAGGATGTGGCCTATATACCCTCTAGACATTAATATTCACAGTATGAAAATAGTTGTTAATGCAAGGTTTCAAGGTTCATAGAGAATAGCATGGGTCAGAGGAGAATCAGCACCACTGATCTTGACCAGCCCACCCACTAACCAATAAGTTCAATCAGACGGTCATCACAATGACAGATGTTCAGTCCACAAACTTCAGCAACATAGAAACCAATGAGAGATTATACTGTATGCGACTCAAACAATAAACAGACTATAAAAATATACTATTTGACCTGAGTCCTTTTTTACTGTGTGAGAATGTGTCTTAGATGATAGGTGTGTTCCCCACAGGTAAGTAAAAGTGTGGATCTGAATCATTTCTAAATGTATTTTAATTGTGTGGTGACCGGTCTTGATTTTTCACTGATCAAGACAAATTAAGGAAGGGTGTATGTGAAAGTGCAAACAGGGTATATTATGCCCTGAACAGTAACTTGTAGGCATTTTTATGTATGCAGTATGCTCAAATCCTTAACTTAAAGCAACACTGTGTAACTTTTTTACCTTAAATTAACAGCTTCAAAATCATGTTGATGGTACAGTGTCCTGTAACAGGGTGAATGGTGTCTGTCTCAGCCACTCCACCCCCCTATCACTTGTTTCTGCACTATGTAACTTCAGTCAGTGGGTAGGATCACAGCGTTACATACATGTTGACTTCAACATACAAGTTTTCAACACATACCATTGTTATGACATAATGAATTTTGCTTAATTAGCACCTACATTACGTCTGAAAATTGGCACAGACCTGTGGTTTGTTTTTACAGCAGTGGTGTTGCACTCAGAAACTGTGGGGGGAGCCAAATTGCTCAAAATGCCAATTTCTATATAATGTTGCTTCTAGTAAAAGTATCAATATCACAATGAAAAGTCCTATTTCATACATAAGTAAAGGTACATAAATATTAAAGCAAAAAACACTTCAAGTATTTGAAAAGTAGATGTACTCAATATGCAAAAAAATGGCCCCTAGGCCTGACATATTATTTCATATGGCATTATTAGATTGTTACAGATGCGTTAATGTGTAAACAGCAGGATTTTACTATTGCAGCTTGTTTATATATTGGTACATTGATTAGTTCTGTGATACCCAAACTAGGGCTCAGGCCAGTCATGAGTCGACAAGATAAATCTTGGGGAGTGGAGAAGCTGAGATGACACATGGGGTATGAAAGCAAAAAACATGTATTTCTTGGCCTTCAAACTGTTAACTAATTTTAAAAAAAAACATAATTTAAAGGGGATATGTCTGCTTGGTGCAACTGCTAACAACTCAAAGACATTTGAAAGGGACACAAGCCAAAAAGGTTGGGACCCACTGGTTTAATATACAATAAGCTTGTCATTGAAAAGTAATGGATTTTAGCTGTAATATAAATTAGAGGAGTTAAAAGTAGCTAAAATATTTGTCCGCCTTTAACCCTAATCCAGTGAAATGTAGTGTAGAAGTATAAATTCATAAATGGGAATTATTCAAGTAGAGTATAGGGAGTAAAGTACCTCAAACATTTAATTAAGTGTAGTGTGTAGTATGTATGTAAGTAAAGGTGGTTTAAATATATACATTTATGCATTTGGCAGATGAGCAATATAATTTAACCATCTCTGTTAAAACCAAATGTCACTTTTTCCTAGAGAAAGCATGCACTACCAACTCTGATTATGTTTGTTCAGAGAGATGATGTACTGTGTGCATTGCTCCCTCTTTATAACATTTGTCCTGTTAGTCAACGCACTGGGCACAATGCTCCTCCACGACGATATCCTCGCGAGATTTCCCGCGAAGAAGCGCTAAGCGGCCACTTGCGTGGTATAGGCTAGTGTGCATGCTAAATAACATCTAACTTTGCCAACTTCCATGTGAAATCTCTCCAACTTCTTTCGTTAACGTCGGTTGGACACAGGAATACCCGTCACCATGAGTATACTCGCCAAAATAGCAGAAATTGAAAGTGAGGTAAGGTGTAAGCAGACAGCTGGCTAACTCATGGAGTCACGTTTTAGCTAGCCGCTAGCCGTTAACGCTAGCAAATATTAGCCTAGCTCAAACAGCTGGGCCTCGTTGTACACTTTATTATTGCTTGACAGAGTACAATATGTATTGAAATGGTAAGATGGGAAGCTGCCATATATGCGCATTCGGCTTGTTAATGTATTATAGATGAAACATTAAAAGTTAGAGGTTGTTGCTATCCCCTAGCTAGGTCGGTAGCACAGATACAGCTAGTGCTGACTCCAGATTCAGTTTGATTGGCTGCCAATCAAATTATCAACCGTATACAGGTTTGACGTTGTGTTTAATCTCGCACCCACAGTCATCTGTTTCCGATAGCCCTTAAACACATCTAGATTTAATCCTAAAGTAACGTATTGTGAAAGTCAACTTTTTATTTAGCAACCGGCTTTTTTCGACGTGTCAGTGTGTTACTTCCCAATACACTGGGCCACAAAGTGTGTGTGACAGACTGCCAAGGGATCAAAAATCTGTTGCAGCGTTGGTTATTTAGGTATTTTAAATTACTGTGACCCCTTATCACTGACCAGAACACAACACTTTCAACACAAATCAGAAGATGGTACCGCACCCTTCAAAACCATTTTTCTGTGCAATATTCTTCTATTATTTGTAGCATTTATTTATCCTGGTTACTACTGTCAACTCTTACATACTGCAGTATAAGCCAGTTTTATCTAAATTACAATAATAGTGTGGTACAATGCACATATCTTTCAAATCAGTTAAATTCAAGCCTTTATTTACACTCAAAGAATCATTGAGGTTGCCCTCATTTACAGTGATGTCCAGTTACATCTCTATTTCTAGTAGCAATTCTATTTATAAATGTAAATATATTGTTGTCAAAACATAGTTTAATGCAGAGTTATGTGTATTTTGTTCAAATCTCTCTATAGTGTGATATTTTTGTTTTAGAAGGAGCTACAGGTCCCGAGTAATTCCCCCTCATGGATCGATAAAGTATTTCTGATTCTGATTATCCATAGTCGTCATTGCATTAAATCCCACCTTCTAGTTACTTAAAATGATAGTAGGGCTACAACAAACAATTATTTTCTTGATTTAATGATTAGTTAATCCTAAAATAACATCCTAAAAATGTCTCTTTTTTTGGGCTCCACGACCAAAAGATAATCACTTTATTCTCATAGAGGAGTAAAAACACCAGAAAAAGCGCTTGTATTTAAAAAGCTGGAATCAGAGAATTTTGCACTTTCAATTATCAAAAAAGGATTTATTTAATATTTGACAACTAAAGGATATGTTCCCTGTCCCCAAACAAGACAAGTCATTTGCCCATGTAAACACTGAAACTGTTGATATTGGTCATACAGGAGCTCTTCCTGATGCACTTCATGATGAAGTGTACATAACGTACATGATGATCTTCAGTCTTCTCTGTCCGCAAAAATGTATTCCACAGTTTATCATTAGCTTATGTGAAGCTTCAGTAGTCTGAGTTAATTAGTTCAAGTAAGAAACTTTTGAAGTTAGTCTTCTACGTATAAAACTCCCTATTGTTAACACTTGAGCTGAATTTGAGGGCTTAATGGTGCATTTTTATTGCAATAAATTCACAATAAGAACATTTTACTGAAGATATAATGATCTATAAAGGACGCACCATGCTTCCATAATTTATTTATTTTATAGCCCCAAGCCTATCCCAGCATGCAATGGATGCAATGCAGGGAAGCACCCCGGACAAGCTGTCAGTATGTTGCAACATGTGCTCCACAAGATGTTGTTTTTCTTCAGCTGTGTAATCTTTAGTTATACCTCTTAAAACTGGAGCTAGTATAAGACCTCACGCTGGTGTTGTTACTGTTTGTAGATGGCCAGGACGCAGAGGAACAAGGCCACAGCTCACCACTTGGGTCTGCTCAAAGCACGTCTTGCCAAACTGAGGAGGGAGCTCATCACACCAAAAGGAGGCAGCGGTGGTGCAGCAGGAGAAGGTAATCATTATTTTTAGGAACTTTGTACACTTTCTACTCTGATGTAGGTTTCATTACACAGGTTATATAGTCTTTTTCTGTTATCTAAAGCATCAGAGTGGATATTTGGTTGATCTAAGTTTCCAAATCTTATTTGTCTTTTAGGTTTCGATGTTGCGAAAACCGGCGATGCTCGTATTGGTTTTGTTGGTTTCCCTTCAGTGGGAAAGTCTACACTGCTCAGTAACCTTGCAGGTGTGTACTCAGAGGTTGCTGCCTATGAGTTCACCACCCTTACGACTGTTCCCGGAGTCATTCGCTACAAAGGTGCCAAAATTCAGGTACACGTTTTTCTTATTTGTTCAGTTTTTTCAAAAGTGTTGTCAGTGGGTTACTTATTTTTCTTTCATGCCTCTCCCTTCTCAGCTCCTGGATCTCCCAGGAATCATTGAGGGTGCCAAGGATGGCAAGGGCCGAGGCAGACAGGTCATCGCAGGTAAAAGATGTTATCAGTGAGACTGAAACAGGTTTTCATTGACAAAATAGAATTTTAAACCAAAGAATCAGACCAGTTAAATTGAGTTTTTCCCTTTTGATCGCTTCCTGCTCCAACCACTGTCTGCGTCACCCTCCTCCCTTTGTTTCAGTGGCTCGAACTTGCAACTTAATCCTGATAGTGCTCGATGTGTTGAAGCCTCTTGGCCACAAGAAGCTGATAGAACACGAGCTGGAGGGCTTTGGCATCCGACTTAACAAGCAACCACCCAACATCGGCTTCAAAAAGAAGGACAAAGGAGGCATCAACTTCACAGCTACAGTACGTCTCACACTGAATGACAGCTATTAAAAATCAGAAAAGGAAACTTCTGAATGAGTCACTGAAAGGAATAATGTAATTCTGATAAGAGTATTCACTTGGTTTTAGTGGCGTCATGTGTGTGTTATAATACTGGTTGTCTACTTGTCATTCGTCATGCGAGAACCACCACACTATTACAGGAAATCCCTTAATACTGCTATTTTTCTGTCGTGAAGGATTTGAGTTGTCAAGGATGTCATTTTAATAATGGGGATTTTTCTGGCATCTCATTAGCTTTAACAAACATGTAAAAGCCTTGAATAACCTGTGTGTGTATAAAGAAGTTATATAAATGTTTGTGTAAATGCTTATCATGGGGAACTTAAATTCACTCCAACGTCAATAAAATAGCTTACATTACGTCAGATAAAGTGTGACTGAGCACTTTATGATTAGATTTGTTCAAGTGAGAGTGAGAGAAGATCCTGTAACCTCTTGCAGTTTTGGAGAATTGTTTTCCTTTTTCCTTTAATGTGTCACCCATGTGTATGTGTGATCATTTTGGTGTCAATGAAACACTTTTGTATGCTGCCCTCTGGTGGATATGCATAAGACTACACTTAATGATGTTGTTCCTGCATATTTATTCTCCTATACTCCTTCCAGATTTTCATTATGCTGTATTTGAATCCCGATCTAAGCTGTACAATGTGAAAATCATCCATTTTTGCCACTGTTTAATATGTGTAAAGTGTGTCACGTTCTGGTGCTGATTGACATCAAGCCTGTCTCTTTCTATTAAGTGTGCACAAACTGAGCTGGATGCTGAGACTGTGAAGAGTATCCTGGCAGAGTACAAGATCCACAATGCCGACATCACTCTGCGCAGCGACTCCACAGCTGATGACCTCATTGATGTGGTGGAGGGAAATCGGTAAGCTGCTGAAGTGCCAGAATGGGCCTTCCTTAGTCATTCCCAGTGGGTGTGGCTTGTTGAAATCTTCAATCCCATTTCAATTCCCACTATACCAATGCAGATATGTTTGAAAAGGCTGTTCATATGTCACAGGAGGTTTCCAACCTTGCATTTTCAGACCAATTACCTTTTTTTCATATGTGTGTAAGGTATAGTGTAATCTTGAGTACAGCAATGTCATCTATTACTGAAAACCTATGGGATTACCATTCATGAATGTAATTAAATATAAAAAAACTCACCTCCTAGGACTGTTTCATTGCCAGGCAACACACATGGCAACAGCAAAACCTCCCTAATATAACATTATCCAAAATCTACAACAATTTATGGTCTCATATCACGATAATGATAGAATATCTGTTTTTAAATATGCATCAGTTTTTATGCATTTTTTATGAACAACAGCCACTCACAGTGTCTTGTCACCATAGGGTCTACATCCCCTGCATTTACGTGCTCAACAAAATCGACCAGATCTCCATCGAGGAACTCGACATCATCTACAAGGTGCCCCACTGTGTCCCCATCTCCGCCCACCACCGCTGGAACTTCGACGACCTGCTGGAGAAGATGTGGGACTATCTACAGCTTGTGCGCATGTAAGAGTTGTTTATACAGTCACCACAAGGGGGCGAAAGACAGTTGGGAATTTAAATGGTGCAGAACAAGGAGTCTGTGTGAAATTCAAATGTTTGTTGCTTCAGGCTGCAGAATTTGACTGATATCATGTGCTCATTTGCAGCTACACTAAACCCAAAGGCCAGCTTCCTGATTACACATCTCCTGTTGTCCTCCCTGACGGACGGACTTCAGTCGAGGATTTCTGCTTAAAGATTCACAAAAATCTCATCAAAGAATTGAAGTAGTAAGTACTGCAGAATTGGTTAAAGTCTTTGATTTTTGATTTCTGTCTCTACACACACAGATTTGATTGTGTGTTTTTCTTTTTCCTAATCCTAAATCCTTACACTTACTGTCCAGGAAATTAAATCTTAACCCTTTAAAGGCAGGAATGGTTAATGTGTCTAATCAGGCTTGTTATATAAACATGTTTGAATTTGTGTTTAACTGTAGTCTCATTTGCGGTTCATATAGATAGAATATTGGAAATAGATTTGTCTTCAAATGCTTCTTCTTCAGCCGGTGGTGAAAAAAAAAATTCGCTCACATGGCATATGAGGATCATTTACATCTAACAATGATGTCAGCTTTATGTCACACTCAATTTAATTTATTACCAGTTAGGTTTCTCACAAAAAGGCATTAATCGAGTTCCCATACACCCGAATGATAAGTGGTCATCAAATGGTTTAAAACAACACGGTCGCTTCAGTCACCGCCATTTCCTCCTTCATGGCGAGGTACGCCAGATAAGCATTAACGTGAGAGTCCGGATTAGGATCTGAGATGTGTTGCACCACCATCTCTAAATGGGAGAGCCAAGATCATCAATCAGTCGATATGTTAATGCTGCTGAGCATTACCCATCCTCCAGGGAATGAACGGGTCAAACGGTGACACATGTGATTAGAAAGCTTTTGTGACTAGAGGGCGTTATTGGACCCTGTAGGTTATTTTATAGTGCAGAAAGAAGAAGCATAATGTCTGTATAAATAATTTTCTGGTGTCAGCTATCACATGTTGAGCTCCTTCATCCTTTTTGTGTTTTATATAGGATGATGTAAATTGAAAAATGCATCCTCTTTACCTCCTAGGTATCATTTGTGTACAGAAATATTAATGATTTTATAACTGTTCCTCTTTCAGCGCACTCGTGTGGGGAGCGTCTGTGAAACACAATCCTCAGAAGGTGGGCAAGGACCACGTGATGGATGATGAAGATGTTATCCAGCTAGTGAAAAAGTAAAAGGAGCTCACTGCATGGCCTCTGTATCACAAAGTGTTCTGTACAGTTGCTCAGTAAATCACCACACATATCCATAAGAGCATCTGTGCCATGTGGTTCCCAGTTTTCTGCTCTAATTTAAAAATAAAATGACATGAATGTAAGTGTCACGTTTAAAAGAACCTACAGTACTTAACACCATGAATAGTTCATATTGAATATTGGTTAAGGCTTGCAATAAAATCTACAAAAAATCTGTACAATAAAAAACATTAAGGAATCTTGCTTTTGTCTTTTTGTGCACACTTCCACATGAATGTTAGCATGGACGTATCAAAGGTAACAAGATGATATAACGTGGTGGTTGCCACTAAAGCGGCACAGAAATATTGCATCACTGAGTCCTTTGCTCGTTCACAGTTACATGGTCTCCTTCAGAAACACAGCTGCACTTAGCAACAGCATTTATCGCGACCACTCCAGTCTGGCTCAGAGGAAAAAAGCAAAGTCTCATTTGAAAGCCTTGTCCAGCTAAGTGATTTATGTGACATTGATGATGAAGGCAGTTATTCAGGCTGGTGGCCCACCCCCTTTCTCTGCTAGGGACGGCCACTCAGGTTAATCAGTTCATTCACTCAGACGCAGTCTGGGGACATCATACGCCAGCTGTTCACAACTAACAAGACTCCACAGAGCAAAATAAAGAGCATTTCATCAGAGCTGGGGGCACTTCTGGAAGCTTGCATTATCTAATGTCGTTCTGTTGCAACCTGCATGAAGTGTGGGGCGGCCATTTTGTGTCTGAGCACCTGGTACTGGCCAGTGATTGCACTGGATGGCGCCAGTGCATATACTAGTATATAGACTATGGTATGATAGAGTCAGACTGGACATTTGAAAAATAAAGACTCCAGACTTCATCGAATCAAACAATAAAGCTACATACAATGCTCCGGTAGCTATATGGGCTTGTTTCATAGCATATTGAGTATGCTGCAAAGATGCGGTGCTGTGGTTCTGACTCTTACATTTATCTAACTATATACATATATATCTCTATATATATATATACACACACACACACACACATATATATATACATATATATGTATATATATATATATATATATATATATATATATATATATATATATACATATGAAACAGTAAAATGTAGCCATCTAAGATATATAGCCATTATACAAAGCGGCACCTTAAACAATCTTGCCTATCAGCATTTACCATCGAGAATATAAAATCATACAACATCTCAATATTTGTTCCCCAGTGAACTAAATCCTCTGCGGTAAAGAGAAAAACTGCTCTGGAAGACCACAGAAACAAACTGTTTCCGCTCATATATAAGAAGCCATTTAATTGTCAGAAGTGCCATCAATGTAACATATTAATTACTGGTTACACTGTATTCTGAACAATGTTGGTCTTGGATGTTGAACAAGGATTCAGACATGCAACAGGATTAAGTTAATATATCTGTAAAAAGTAGATGTGCAGGAGAGACAACACATAGGCAATACTATAACGGTCAATGAGGATGCTATCGAGTGCATCTGATGTTATACACTTTGGTTCTTTCTGAGAGAAAAGCTACTTTTTAGGAAAAAGCCGCAGTGGTTGATGGTAGTGCCTTTGCCTGGCTGTCCCACAGCAGCAGGATCAACCCTCCTCAGACACCACCCCTTCCCCACCCCCCTTTACCCTGTAAATTATAGCAGCACTTTAGCTAATGAAAGAGTTGAAGACCGGGCACTAATAAAAGCCATTAAGTGAATAAAGCACTTCCCCCTCTAACAAAATTAAAGAATCTACCCATTTGGAGAGGGAGGACTCTGTATTAATATTTATGAAATGCGGAACCAGCGGCCCCCCCAGACTCCCCAACCCACGTCCAATCCCAGCCTGACCAAGTCCTCCTTGCCAGTGCACCTATCCCAAGAGAACATCACCAACCCCTCCTAGCTTGAAGGAGGGGCAGGAGATAGGGACTTGAAGGGTGCTGAGGACGCAGTCAGGACAGTCTGCCTCCAGTAGAGCAAGCTAGAAGACTCCAAGACACAGCTCTGAGAGCACCCACTCGCCTCAGTCTACCGGCGGCACCGAACATCGACTGTGGGACCAGAGGACGGAAAGGTGGGTTGCTTGGAAAGACTTTCCAGGGACGGCAGCTGGAGGTTGTCAGTAAAATACAGAGTAAGTTCTGATTAAGTCTTACATTTGTAGAGTTGCTTTGGTAGTTTGTTGGAGACCCTGAGTCTGAAGACTATTTTAAGTACTTTTTTGCTTTAAATCAGAAACTTTTGATGGTAAATGACTAACATTTTTTAGTCAAATTTAGAATTCTGAGACGCATGAGTTCGACTGCAACTCCTGAGTGCGGTGATCCTTTTTGGAGGAAGAAGGTAAGGACGCATAATCATGTATCACAATCATCCATGCATAAAAAAAAAAAAACATCAAACCATCCCATCAGCCACACTGCATCCCTTTGAAACATCCTCATTGTTCTGAAACACAGAGGTCTGTTTCACCGCCACCGCCCACCATTTTCACCCAAAGTACTCCCATTTTCGTGCCATTTGGTCGCAACAAATGCAGGGTTTCTCTTTGGTGCATTAATATGTATTGTGGTGTAATTTCATCACACAAAGTGGTTCAGTTGCCAGAGCTCTAACTTGATTATCGCACCAATGCCTTCTCATTTTAAGCAAAGATGTCCCAGGGGAGCTGAAAGACACACAAGGTAACTAGATTGTCAAAGCTTTTTGGAGAAACAGCTCTCTTAGCTTGATGGTATCATGACTCTTGACATTGCACTCAGTGACCGTTAACGTAGTTAGGACTAAAACGTCAGGAAGGGTAAGGAGGATGGTAAATGTCCTCAACGATAACTATCATTCTTGAGTCCATTGGTATCCTAGGCCTCCAAGACTTGTTTTTTTTTTTTTTTGGTCAATTACTTGTAAAATTTCAGAGAGTGGACTCTTTAAGAAGCTGCGAAACCTAACAAGCTCACTGATGAATCACCCAAACTCTGTTTAGATTGATCAGTTGAAGAACACCCAATAGAGTGATGGAGAACTAATTTGATTACGCCGCCATTCCTCAGGCCTACTGTAAATCTTTCCAAGAAAATGTTTCATATTTGAATGTTTGTGTGAAATAGTGATCGAATTTGTATAATTTTTTTTAGTCGTGTCTGGCAGAGTTGGGTGCGAAGGACGGGAGGGTGGGGTTTGACGCAGTTCGTGCGCAGCCCTTTTTTCCGCAGTGGGTGTGACCTATGACTAATCTTTTTTTTTAATCCTGCAGATGTTCTTAACTGCAACTATTCTTTTCTAATCGTGATGTAAAGCAGTGTTGCGATGTGTTGGGGTTTTGTTTCATTCCTGGATCCCCTCCCTCACACCTTTGGACTTTTTCAATTCTTGGACTGCAGATAGGAATCAAGCCTTGGGATTGTTCTTCAACTTGTAGAAAATACTTTGACGATAATGTATATCTGGTAGGACTGTTGATACTTCACATTGCTCACCAAGGATGATACGAAAGCAAAAAGTATATTTCTGTTTTACTGGTTTTCTCTCTTTACTTACATTTACTTTAAGAAGCGACAAAGTCACTCGGGCACCTAATGTCAATCTGGATCTCCTGTCATCTGCATTGGGTGACCTGTCTTTGCCCAGGACCCCATTGTGCTTGATCTAACCATGCAGTGCATCTTCTGTCCATGGTTGTGCCAAGCACCTTGGAGGCTTGTGAGCTCAATCTTCCTTCAGTCGTGGAATCCCGAGAAATTCAAAAACTCTGATTTCCATTTTGAAGTCAGTAATGTACTTGTGCATCTTTGAAATGTAGAAATATAAATAAAACTACAATAGGGCAATAAAACTGAAATCTTTGGAGGAAACTGAGACTCTTCGGTATGTACAAAATGACCGATAAGGTTTGTTGTTCGTGTTCGTATTCATGTCGTTTTATGTCATGATGTACTCAAAGACTTTGACCAATAAATACCATCCAAACATCCTGTGTGTTTTACTGGCAATGTTTCTTTATATTTAATGAAGAGTGGGGCTCAAAGGGTTTTATTGCATAAAACAGTCATTTTCTACAACCTGGTTGGTGTCAGTTTGGCAGATTTGTGGAAACGATCAATTACTATAAGTGCTCAGGGGCTTTTAACTATGGCTAATAATTTCAGCAAGTGGAGGTCATACCTTAAAGACTGCAGACGCTTCACTGATACATAAATCAAACCCTGAGACATTCAAGTCCATGTGTTCAGAGTATATGCTCTTAATGATGATAAAATTATATGAGTTTAGTTTCTATACAGTTCCCACTTACATTCCAGTCAATGTTATCCCATAAGTCAAATCACAACTAATGCATTTAACCAATAAATTTTAAATGATCAAACCAGACTCCTGCTTTCTTTATGACTCTTCTTTCAACTGATTAATTTTTCCAAACACGCCTCGTGCTGCAGACATTAGATGATAATGTACTCTATAAAACACTGATGTAAGACTTTTGGGTTTAAATCACTGTCAGAATGACCATTACAGCGATGAAGTACACCAAGAACCTTGTCTTGTTGTAGTGAGTAAATGCCCTCCATCCTGAAGAAATATTTATGAATGCATTTGGCGTACACAACAAAATGCACCCTCCTTTGTTTGGGAATTTTAATATTAGCAGGATATAGTGTGTGCCAGTTAAAATGATGAACATTGTCACCGATGGATTGTGGGTTGTACCTTTATTTTACAGGGATTGTACCACGGATGAGGTGACAAAATTGGCCGTAGCTGCCATCTTGAATGCAGTTATTATATTTTTATTTCAAATCCACTTTATCAAATTCTTTTGATTAAACAATATTAATGGCTCTCTTCACAGCAGACATTTTAACTTGTCATAGTAGGAAAAGCCCATAACATTTACACTCTGTTCTATACAAGTGTTGCAGTAAACCATGACACCAGCACATATGACCCTGAACTGAAGCAGCTAAATGGAATTCAGCCATCACTCAAATCATTATTTACATCTGTGCTTTTTCCTGCAGTCACATGTTCAAAATGTCTTCTGTGAAAAAGCGGAATGCAGATATTCTTGTGAGACTGAGATCGTACAATGAAAATGAAAGACCACAGTGAACAGAATTAGAGGCACAGACAGTAAGCAACTTTCAAGGACCAGTATTCGGTAAGTCTCTCAAAACAAAACCTGAGAGCAGAGTTTGGTCTTCATTAAACAATTTCTGCCTAGCAAACTCAGTGTATACACCGATCAGAGTGGACGTTTACTTGGGGAAATTATTCTATACTCAACATATCATTCAAATATAATGTGTTGTTCCAATGCAAACACAGTTTAAGCTAAAAGCCTGCATTCTAACAACAATTTAGTTAACAATACACATCATGTCCCAAATCTACTATATACTGATACAAGGCTGGTTTTGAGCATGAAATGTGTGCGGCTGATTTTTTTATGTGCTTTTGATGGATACTATTCTCCCACAATGCAATGCACAGCTAAATTGGAGCTGCAAACAAGCTGAAAACGTTTTCAATAAATTGTGGGTGGTGGTGAAACCGCTCCCCCCCCCAAAAAAAAAACCTTTGAGAAGACAAAAAATAAAATGAATTAATAAGTAACTGGAAGCATCTTTCTAAAGTTTGAGCTTGGTGTCTTCATTTTCCTTTATATAAAACATCCCATGGTCAGTTTTCTGTCAAATATCGAATAAGAGTTATCTTACGGAATGAAAATGTTCATTTACTGTATTCTTCTGTGTCATTGTCTGTATATATAAAGAGACTTTGGGTGTGGTTTCCATATAGCCAACACCCTCACTCATCCTTTATATATATTTTGGGTTTTGTATTTATGTAGGTGAAGCAGATAAACATAAAGCCAACGTCACATATGTATCATTTCCTTATTATATAATGGGAATATATTTATATTGTCGCATATGCATTTACTCACTATGTAGTAAATACACTGAAGTATTAGTATGTAGTCTTGTTTTGGGCTACAGCTACAGTGGAATTGGTCTTATTCCAAGCTGATCAGCTGAGCAGACCATGTTATCAGTAAAGTGTGAAGCCTCTCTGAGCAGTCTGTCTCTGACCTTATACCCAGACAGGGAAAGCAGGGTTTACAGATTATCCCATTAGACTGGACTGCGCTGTCCAGTCTTGTGGTTTTGCACATAAACGATGCTAATCAGCCTTTTCTCAACCAAGACAAGATCAAAACCAAGAACGCTCTATAATCAGCAGCCCCACACAGTCAGATACACATGAAGATCTGTTTATTTGATCTGATTAGTCATTCTTTCATTTCAAAAATTCTTGAAATCACAGGGTGCATCAGCTCATTTCCACACAATTATTTCTTGTTCCTAAAGTAATTCACATGTGGTAGCTAATCACAACAAATTAGTCATACCGCCAGCAGAAAGAAAACACAAAAAAAGTATGTGACGACTCTTTTAGACTACTGCAGGTGGCACGCAGGTGTCTTCAAACGACAGAGCATTAACAGGTTACATTCACAAGCTCAACATTTGCAAACATTGCATAATGTTTAATTGGGTTATCGTGATCTCATCAAACCCTGTTCTCACACAAGAAAATATGAAAAACAAGCATTTTAGTTCCTCTCTCACACTGTCTACATATGTCATTTTTATCTCACATTGGCATTTTTGTCAGATTAAATAGCAGGAAAAACTTCACTACAGAATTATACACATTTTTGACACAATGGGGAAGTATTAATACACTTGGGAAAACCATCACAAAAGTGGATCCCACTGTACTGCTTTATCTTGAGACAGTTACTGCAGCTGATTCACTCCGATGTATCCCGGATAACAAATATGACATTAAATAATGATACAGGATGAGATGTTTTTAATTAAAAATGGATTTCAAGATATTTTTGCCAGATTGTCAGGCTGTAAACAGTGTACTTTATTAGGCGATGTTTTATTCCACAGCAGGTGGTGCTCTTTGTACATTCATAACACCCTCTGCAAACAGTTAGCTAGAAAAGCAACAAGGATGATTTGGAAGTATGAATTTCTATGGTGTTTCAGTAGGACCCACGTTAATAAGAAAAACTGGAGAATCACAAAGGAGAACAAACATGTTTCAGAGCTTGTTGTAGTCATTAGAACAGGGACTTCCAGTACTCAGGCAATGACTTTATGAATGTACAAGATCTACAGTAACATATAGAAAACATTAACATCCCTAACTCCCAATAGTGCAAACTTTAGTGATGTCTGCTACAACGGTTGTGAACACCAGGATAAAAAAAAATAATTGAGCTGAAATGGAACAACAATTCTTATGAAATGTAAATGAATGTGATGCGGCACAAGTGCTCTATGTTCCTCTGAAAAGGGCATATGTTTATTATCTATGTAGCTTTGCATTGCTAGTCAAACTACACTGAAGCACATCAGTATCATTGTATCTGAGGATTTATGTTGTGGTTGTTGTAAGACACTATGCCCCGAGTGCTGAAGGACTGGTTTATCTCCAGAAGGCTGTTTTGTCAACGCTGGCAGTTTCGAAACAAACACGGTGAGATGGAAAGCGTGAACCCTCTACTGTGCTGACAGAAAACAATGCCATCCTGAAAACACGAAGAAGCCCTCAAGTTTTCAATTTCAATTCTGTGGACTTCTTTTCCAAAATTGGAAACACTTTCTATTTAATTTTATTAAATCCACCTTGTCCAGTCATTTGAAGATCAACCACTCATGCTGCAAGCAAATGTTAAACCAGTTGATTTAAATTCATGAAATGAAGAAACATGTTCAAAAGTGTTTCCCGCAGAGGCCTCAATTCTTCATCTGTCTGTGCAGACATCTTGGCCGTAGTTTTCTCAGTGATTATGTTGACCAGAATCCCGCCATAGTTCCCGTTCTATGTGAAATACTTTACAACCGTTTCTGCAACATCTCGCTGAGATGACACCAGACACTAATGCAGTGACATGGCTGCCAATGGTCTGAACAGCCTCTGAAATCAAGCTTTGTCGAAGAATGGAAGACAAGACAGAACGTTAAAATGGGACAAACAGTGCTTTGGCAAAAGCATCTCTACAATTAGGAATTTTGGCTCGATCTTACCAACGGTCATACCAAGTCATACATCATCACCAAAAGAGGCGAAAAACGTCACGTAGCATTCACAAAGGCAGTGCCCATGCCAGCAGCAGTCTGGATGACTATTTCCATGGCAACATTTTCTCCAAAGGACAGTAATGCTGTCACCAACACAGCCTATTGTCTTGTTAGATCTCATCTACAACCACTATAACCATGTCTATGGATGGACATAATGTATATCTGTCTTTAAATTAGGTTGCAACTTCCATTTGCAGTTCGCACAATGTACCGAAAACGTTGGCTGGAGGGTTCAATTGGGGTTCAAGTGCAAGTGACAACACACCATCACCACCCCTGGTCTATAAAATATCCATGTCATGCGTAGATCTGTCCAGGACCACCTGTGTGTGGGTTTTCTCCACTGTGGCGCTCCTGGCTCTGCTGGCGGTTGCCATCGCTGGATTTAATGACTCCTGTGTAGTCATGGATCCCCACTTCTAAGTTCTTGGCCCTCAAGGCAGCATTATGCAGCTTCTCCAGGAAATCAGGCATACCTGCCAGGAGCAAAGAAAGTGTTATTATCAGGGTAGAATATGCACACTTAGTGGGGAAACACGAAATGTATGTGAGGAAAAATACATTCAGAGTACAAAAATAGACATAAATCTGAAGGTAACAGCAAGCAAAAATGCAACGTTCACTAGTTCCACCTTCTCAAATGTAAGGATTTAGTGCTTAATGTCACTGTTAATTCAATATCTTTCAGTTTGAAGACTATTGCTTGAAAAAAAGCAATGATCAATAATGCAATATAATTATTTTTATATGCAGCCCTAAGTACTTTAAACCAGTCAAAAGAGCTTACCACTTGACACCATCCAGCTCACACAGTACCGGGGAAAGACAGTCTGAGGGTTGTCACTGTAGGTTAGCAGGTAATCGAATCCATTCTGTAAAAGAAAACATGGAAAAGTCAAACTCAAGGACTACAAAACACAGGACTCTGGGCGCAGATTAAATTAATTTGTGTCATCACAAACCTCATCGAATGACTTGTGAGGGCGGATGACCATCTTTGACTGGTATGAATGGACTCTAACAAATTCCTGACTCTCTGGGACTCTTGGATGCTGCACAGCTCTGTAATGATAAAGACACAGACGTGTTACTCATTTAGTAGTAATGCATCAAAAATCAAGGCATGACTCCAGAAAAAAAAAATAAAAATTAAAGTCTTACTTGGATACCAGGACCATCAGATTGTTGTCTACGTCAACATCATAGCGGCGCACGTACACATAGTCCCTCGAATACATTGGATACTGTGAACAGAGATTAATCAAGATCAAATAACAGCTGGCAGTCTTAAATAAAAACTAATTAATATACTTTAACCTGGCTAGTAGGTCCTCTAAACCAAATGATCAGCAAAGGTCAGAATTTGCTCATACAAAAAAAAGGACAAAGTGTCCCATGTACACAGATTATGTAAAACAAATATCCTCCTCCCATTAGGCCAATAAAACAAACAACAGTAACTCACAGGAAAATGTGTGGCCCAGTGCACAACTTCAGAGCCTGTACTGACATCTCTGTCCACCACTTCAAGCTTGATAACGAGAGAATCCCACTTCTTCCTGTACTCTGTATCCAACTAGGGGAAAGGGGAAAGCACAAAGTCAAGGGTAAGGCGCTTAATATAGCACATAGAGTGAGTTTTACAGTTGCTCTCTTGCTGTACACATACAGCACAAACACGTGGCTTGTGCATGAGTAGTTGGGTAATGGAAACATACCAAAAAGACAATACAAGTTTGATCCACTTGCGTAATTGTTATTCTATTCCAGTAATATAAACATTTGGGAGATTTTTCCGTACCTGTACATTGAAGAACTGACGTGGGGTGACATCGTTGTAGGAGCCCAACACTGCAAGTAAAACATAAAAGGATGCTGAGTTTTCAGACGAATCATACCAATATCATCACAACAAATGTACGAGGAAAAAACCTAAAGCACAAAATCAACTCCGAGAGAGCTGAGGTTGTGCTTTATCTGCATTTCAGAGACCTGGTTACACATGTGAGATTGTGAGTTGGCTAACCTCTGTATTCATAAAGGTGACTGTTGGGTATAGGACGCTTCCACACTTTGAAGTCCTTCTTCTCCATCACAACTTCCCAACCAGCTTCCACCTGTCCAACCGCTTTGCCTGAATCTTTGTTTAGACTTTTCACAGACTCCAGGGCCTGTAGCTCAAGTCCACACCTTCAGAAGGGGATACAAATAACAGGACAGGCTATTCAGCATGCTGCAAACAGACATTGTAGATCATGGTTACATCAATATTAAGTGCTACATTCTACACAGATGGGTGACAAATTAAAGGAAATGTGTGTTTCAATAAGGTGTTGAGCCCTCATCTATGTTTGTTATGCATTTCAACTAAGGTATTTCCGGTAATATGTCATGCAATCATATGTCTATCCATTTAAAGAAAGATTTCAAACCTGTGAATTTCCTCATCTTGAATCTTCTCGTTGTCCCATATGAAGATGCCAGCAATGGCCGCGAAGAGTTTTCCATTTGGGGCATGCTTGCTCTGAAATCTGCGCCATATGTTCCCAACCAGGGTCCACCTGGTCCGCTCGGAGTACAGGTTGGAGTAAAGCTCGCCGATCTGGCAGGCACGCCGGAGCCTCTGTCCGGTCACAAAGCTGCAATGGTCCGCAAAGATGGAAAGTAGACCTTTCCTCTTTTGGCCAGAACCTGCGGTCTCACTGACACCGACACTTGCCCTCTGGAGCCAGGCCAGCATCAGGCCCATGCTCCTGCCCAGCCATGGTACCTTCTCGAGCCTTTCTTTGCCCTCCTCGACAGTCCGCCTGAATACTCGGCTGCTCTGAAGCCTCACTGCATTTACACCGATCTCGCAAATCGGACGGCGAGGGACAGAGTGAAACATGACAGCTATGACCGTGACAAGTTCCCCAAAGACAAAACAAATGCCAGTAAAGTTCACCAGCTAGCTAACGAATTTCGCAGCTAAAGATATTGATCTGAGGAAATGCACCAAGCATTACCGTTAAACAGATGATAATACTGACTTGAGGCGAGCAAAAGTCAGCATTTTACTGTGGTTATAGCTAGTTAACGAGCTGTGTAGGCGCACGCGACATGTGTTAGCATTAACCTTAGCTAGCTTACGTTATCTCTGTTAACTGCCTACTACTGCGACACGGACAAACTACACCTCGACACCACCCACTTAGTTATTGATCCAAACTCTAATAACCGCACTGTCAACTATATTATTTACTGTAGCGCTAACATAACTGTCTACCTGTGTATCTTTCCTGGAGACAGCCTCGCGTTTTACGAACTCCTGCAGTGCATTTGACCTCCTCCTGCTACCGTCTCTCACACACCCACCCGGAAGTCCCGCCTTACAAATCGTAAAGCACACGTTGATTGGATGTTTGTCATTCTAGGACAAATTTGATTGGTCCTGGCCGGAGCCTGTCTTAACTATAGCTGCTCGGGCACCAGCAAGTTCGACTGTCCAAATTTAAGCCTCAAAAGCTGTAGTTTTCTTCGACGAACTGGGATCAGATTTTAGGTCCCAGCTTCTCAGGTTAGCTGGTGTTGTTGAGTAGGAGGCGTTTCAAACCTCGACCAGGATCAGTTTCTAAGAAACGCTGAACCAATACAGGAAGTCAAAGGCGCCCCCCAACGGTGCTGTTCAGAGCCAAAGTCACAAGTGTTAGGCAACGACTGACACCACGTGTATTGTAGCCTTTAGCTTAGTTAAAAAGACTTGTCAAAACATGCATACTTTCTCAAGACAGAATGTACACTTTTGTGGCTAAATGGGCCAATTTAATTGACTGGCATTGATTATATGTGTGCTATTGACTAAAAACAATATTTTCATTAATTACTAATATGTTATTTGAACTTTCAACAGTTCGACTGTTTTAATAAAACTCGAGAGAAATAGTTTTTCAAAAATGCTTTGGTTCTCTTACTCTACTGGGAAAAGAAGAGTTATTACTTGCCTTGTAATTAGAGTAATATACGCCAGATGGCGCAGTTTAATTATGCAGGGAACAGGAGATGCTGCCATAGAGCAGTCTGAAGTCCTGCAACTGAATCTGACAGGTTTTTTTGTTCATAGTTAATAATTACACAAATAAATCTTTGACGTAGATATATCAGAGAACTGTGATCAATGGATTTTATCAATAGATGCACTGTATGCACTGCACCTAACATCAAAAAGGCTCAACCTGCAGCATAACATGTCACAAACCTGCCAAACACAAAAGGCCAGAGGTAATGATGTAACCTAAATATTAACACAATCTATGGACTCTCATTATTTTTAAATACAGTGTCATTACAATAATTAAGTGGGTGTAACTAGGGGAGTAATTAATTTAACCGTCCAGGCACTTAGGATAGTGATCACTATTTTTTTCAGTCATGTGTGTCTTGCTCATGAAAGCAGTGAAGGTGACTTCAGTATCACAAGACCATGATGCAAGATGTTTTGAAAGAACACATGATGCACCTCTATCTCAGTTTACATATCTGTAAAGAAAACAAACACACACAATCATTAGTTTTCTGTTCTGGGGAGTTGGAGTTAGAATATTTATATATTTACAGTATAAATGATAAATAATAGATTAGATTTACAGTATTTAATAATTAAATTATACATATGGGTTTACTTAGACAATATAACTTCCTTATTTTTTAAACAAAAGCACAATTTAATTCAATTAAAATAACATTAAAATGATCAGAAAACAATCTAGTCACAACTGATGTGGTAAATGACTATTTCAGCTGGAAATAGCTGATTTTTCACATTGTGTTAGCTTATCCAAGTTTATTGTGATAAAAGGCTAAGTGTTCATTAGAAAACTGTTGTGCAATCATGTCAGCACAGCTGAAAACTGTTGTGCTGACTTAAGATGCAATACAATTGGCCTTCGTAATGCTAGTTGAGTATCCGGAGCATCTGCATTTGTGGGTTCAATTATAATTACAGAAAATAACTTCCTTGGGAAACTTGTAGGTCTATTCTTGTTCTGAGATTAAATTAAGGCTATTCTATGAGTGAAATTTCCAAGAAACCAAATATTTCATACAACAGTGTACTACTTTCTTCAAAGAACAGCACAAACTGGCTGTACCCATGAAAGAAAGAGAAATCAGAGGCCCTGGTGCACGAGTGAGCAAAAGGACAGAGGAAAGAACAAAAGTCTCTGATCTGAGAAACAGATGCATCACAGGTTGTCAACTGGCAGCTTTGTTAAATGGTACCTACCAAACACAAGTCCCAACGTCAACAGTGCAGAGGTGACTCCAGGATGCTGGCCTTCTTGGCAGAGTAGCAAAGAAAAAGCCTTATCTGATACTGGCCAATAAAAGGAAAAGATTAAGCTTGGCAGAAGAACACACAAATTGGAGAGGGGAAGACTGGAAAAAAGTGTGTCTGAATCACAATGAAACACTAGCAAGATGCAGAACAAAATGAAAAGATGCATGAGGAGTGCTTGACACCATCTGTCAAGCGCGGTGGAAGAAATGCAATGGTCTTGGGGTGCTTCAGTGCTGGTAAAGTGAGAGATTTATACAGAGTTAGAGTGAGGGATTGTAAATAAGTATGGCTATTACTCCATTTTGCAACACCATGCCATTCCCTGTGGAAGGCGCTTGATTGGAGCTAACCTCATCCTACAAAGCAAAGCACAGCTCCAAACTAGGCAAGGAAAGAAGACTACAGGTAGTATTCTGTCTATAATGGAGTGGTCAGCGCTATCACCATATCTCAACCCTATTGAGCTGTTATGGGAACAGCTTGACGGTATGGTAAGATGAAGCCAGTTTCCATGACCTGCCAAGTGTGTGCTGGACAGATGGTCAACACTGCTAACTATAGTTTACCATTAACATAAAGGACAGGTTACATTGCGCCATTAACCTTGGTTCGAGCCAGGCATGAAAGAAACCTAACATTAATGTTAAACGGCATCTCACCATCAATGACCTGATAACCAAGTTAACAATCTACCCTAGGTCCAACAACATGTTTGGCACATATTAACGCTGCTTGTAATAGCCAACGAACAGACAGATAAGCTAACTTGTAGGGCTGCATACGTAGCACAATGGTTTATAACTCCGGCTAACACTAGCATTGGACTTACGTTAACATCGAGTTAACGGACAGTGTTTGAAGGACAACACTGTTATTTGTAATTATTATTAGTATAAGTAATTAGACAACATTATTATCCAACAACATTCGTAATAATCATTATTTCTAACCTTGTCTATGTGTTAACCATATTTCCTATTCATTTGGCAACTAATTTTTGGTCGACCCCAATCTTGTGAATATATATGCATTATAAATAACTCTAGTGTATATACTGTTTGATTTTATTGTATTCTATTCTAAATGAAAAATGATTATATAGGTTCTATGTGTGTGTAGCATGAAGGGACCTCCAACTTACACACTGTCTAACCCTGTGCCTTACAATGACATATGAATGACCTTGATTCCTTGATTTGCATACAGGACAGGCTATATTGTTTGAAAGAAAATGTTTATGTCCAATTAGGTGTCCTCTCATTGAATCTGACATTTAACAATTGAACAAAAAGTTAAAAATTATGTGGACTTACACTGTAATTTCAAGCACGTTTGAATTTGGTCTGTCTTATAGCCTATTTAGGACTACTGGTGTGGAAGGTAGAAAAACAAACATTGCGTAAACATGTAAACATGAATTCTGAGTTCTTATCTGACGTTGACAGTCCCATCTTATCTATCTGATTTTTCAACAGGTCAAGGTCACTTTTCTTTGACAGGACTCTGATTTCCAGACAAGGAACAAACCATGAGGCTTACTATTTGTGTCAGTAACTGCTGTGTAAAAGAGTTAAAAAAGACACATAATGTCATTTGACTTCTGGAAATTGCAAGGGTAACTCCCTGATTGAGTGGTTTTGAAACAGACGCAGTCACCACTCCTTTGTGAAATGCTGCCTTCAGGGTCTCAGACAAGATTCGTAATTATATGTGATGGCCGACCCTAAACATTGCCCAATAGATTGTGCATTTTGTGCAAATTTTCCATGATCCTCAAAAGAACTGACGTCAACAGTGACAGTGGAGAGACAAAGGAGGGAGTGATAAAATAATAATTATATGGGCTGTTATTACAGCACTATCCCATGAAAATAAATACCAAACTGTGGTGTGTCCTGGTTATTCCCGCTGGTTTATTCCCTGTTAATGTGCAGAGACTGAACACGTTTATAATAAATCAGCCAAACATAATTTGCTATGCTTATTGAGCACTTTCTCCATTCAGCATATCACGTCTCTCTTGGACATAAGAAAACAACAGTCACCAAAGACAATGACTTTTGTTAGAGGGCGAATGTTGTTATCTTTACCGGATGGATGCACTTGAATGAAGATAGGTCGTCTGGGATGCAGTTAACATCACCACATCTGGGTATTTTGTTCTCTCGCACTGTTTTGACGTGACAGGGTTTGACATTGTTATTGACATTTGACATTGATATTGACATTTGACATTGTCTGACAATGTGACATTGTGTGACATTTGTTTCCCTTTGTTCGAAAAGCAGTGGTTACATGACCATTTAGGTACTATTAAGGTAGTTTGCTGCTACTGGCTCATTTGCACTACTGTATGTTGTATATTTGTATGTATTTTAATGGTATATTGTGCTGTGTGTAGTTAATGTATCTTTATGTACTTTTGTTGTACTTTGGGAGAATCCAAAGGAACATTTCCACTGAGGTGGACAATACAGTTAATCTAATCTAAAGTAAGAATAAAAGCATTAGTCTTATGAAATAGATAGATGCTGGATTCTAATAGGCCATGTATTCATAATGTTACATAGGCCTGAATGTACAGCCTAAGTGTTAACAGTAAACTGTAACTGAGTGCTTATTATCCAGAAAAAAGTAAAAAAAAAAAAAAAAAGAAGAAGAAGAAAAAAGTATTTTTATTTCTTGATTAGCATTAATTATGTATTAATGTAAATGTATTAACTAGTTATGGTTAACTAGGACTTATAACCTACTGTTGGGTATACTAACCTATGGGAGTACAATGTATTTTAGAAGCCTACAATAGGTTTAGTACATAATTATACACAATTCATATTTCCCTGTTAAATGTAGGTGGAATACAAGTATGAAGTCGCATAATGGAAATACAGTGCTGTAAAAAAAAAAAAAAAAAAAAAATCCGCCTAGAGTGAATGTACACATCGTGCAGACATTTCACCACTGCATGTTAACATGTACAGTTACACAGTTATGTAATATGCAGTAATGCCTGGAGCATGTTCAGTGTTGAATATAACGTCACAAGTACTTGGAAGGGTCCTAATACTACAGAACTCGATAGTAGCCTCACTAATAGACGAGTGTGGCAGAGTTTTAATTTTGGTGTTTGTGGCTAACAGAGTGAAGGTATACAGAGAAGAGAAATGTAATGTTTGTGAGACAGCGTCGCTGTGAGGAGGGTTCCTCTTGCGAAAGCTGAGCCCCTCCCTGAGCGCATGAGGGCCTCGGTTACAGCTCAGTGGGCGGCGCTTGGCTGGAGGGTGTATCCAATAAAATAGGAACCCCTTGTTCCCTTCACCGGCACGGCACGAGCAACTTCCACACATGAGGCGGCGAGGCTCTCATTCAAACTGAGACGTTTCTGGACCTGAAAAGACGGACTTATTTTACATAGTCGTACACAGCTTTTTTGACGTAGTCACTTTATTTTTAACGTAAGGCAGCTTTTTTCGGGAGATATTTCGTAGTCTGTGTATTTTTTTTTCATTATCCCGCGCGCGCTATCGTAACGTTTGTGCGCGAGCGCGCTAATTAGCTTACAGGCTAGCAAGCACTATTCTTCACGGGACTGATATTCGCAACGTTTGGTAAGTTTAACAACTAACACTTGTTAACAGAGTAAATAGCTCATTGTGGTTTATTCACTCAACATCGTGACTACGATTAACATCACCACTCGATGTTAACGTAAGTCCAATGCTATTGTTAGCCGGAGTTATAAACCATTGTGTTACGTATGCAGTCCTACGAGTTAGCTTATCTGTCTGTTCGTCGGCTGTTACAAGCAGCGTTAATGTATGCTAAACGTGTTGTTTGACAACTTGGTTATCAGGTCATTGACTGTGAGATGACGTTTAACATTAACGTTAGGTTTCTTTCATGCCTACCTCGAACTAAGGTTAATGGCGCAATGTAACCTGTCCTTTATGTTGATGGTAAACTATGGTTAGCAGTGTTGACCATCTGTCCAGCACACACTTGGCAGGTCATTGAAACAGGCTGGAGACGCACGACTGTGCCTGCCCACCCGGAGGATCGGTTGTATATCTACATCCGGTTTCGCCCCCTCTTACGAAAAACTACGTCAAACGATATTGAAAGTGATTATACTGGGGACAGTAGTATACTATAACGGTTATAAGGACATGTTACAGACTGAATGTCAAGTTTAGACCGGTTGAGCCGTTTCTGTACTATCTGCGTGAGGCGGTATGAACGGGCTCGTGATCAGGGCTGTGCTCTATGAATGGATGACGACATGTGCGCACGCAGGAAATAATTATAATGTGTCGTACAGAGAAGGCACTCCTTGTCGCGTAACGGCAATTACCGTGAATAATACTGAGCAAAAGCGGCAATATACTGTAAAATAACTGAAGCGTGTGAGTGAAATTAGAGACCGCTGGTGTCGTATAACGTTACGATTCCTTCCTGCGACATTTACCGAAAATGGCTTCCGATCGTGTGTTTAGGATAGGCAGCTATTAGAACTCCTCCTTCCGGTTCAAGCGTTTACTACTGTTTTTTTCCACGCTCCCTTCGTTGTTTCGTCTTATACAGTATTTTAAAGAACCCGATTCCCCAGTATGAAACCCTTCCTGACGTCGGCGCATTTACTTTGTGCTGTCACTTTATTTACTGTCCCTTTTTTTTACATGATGTCATGAGGGGAGACTGTTATTAAAGCAGGACTTTTCTGTCTTTTGTCTTTTCAGGATGTACCCCTGGTCATCTACAGTTACTGTTGCACAATGGCTGTTAGTACACTCTGCTTGATAGCTCAGCACCAAAGCATCAACAAAAGATCAAGTATAATTACAGGATAGCAATAAGCCCACACCATACCTCTGTTTACCTTACTTGTTTTCTGGTCATTGCCAGATAAACACATTACAAGTTTGCACTGCTAAATCTCAGACATCCTGTGTTAAAACAGGTGGGCCTAAATAACATTTATTTATTTTACCGTTTACCTCTTTATTTTATCAGCTGCTAGCATTATTTAAATACCTATTTTGACAGGTATTCATTCCCTTTAAGATTGTGAAGCAATTCCTCTATAGTCTACAATCATGGTTTCTACAACTGCAACTGCAATAATACTGGCCAGCACAGTAGGGCTGGTGACCCAGACAACTGCTCTGACAGAGTACATGTGGCTGCTGATTGTCGGCTTCATCATCGCCTTCGTCTTAGCCTTTTCTGTGGGTGCCAATGATGTCGCCAACTCATTCGGCACAGCTGTGGGCTCTGGAGTGGTCACCTTGCGACAGGCATGCATTCTGGCCACAGTGTTTGAGACTGTGGGCTCTGTGCTCCTTGGGGCCAAAGTGAGCGAGACCATCCGTAAGGGCATCATTGACGTGGGCATGTACAACGGCTCTGAGCACGTGTTGATGGCTGGATCCATCAGTTCCATGTTCGGTGAGTATCTGCAGCTTATCTTGCAAGTAATTAGACCTGCGGTCAGTGAACTCTGTGAGCAGAGCTTGTTGGCACAAAGGGCCTGGCACCGTTTGGTTCTTGCAACTATAAAATGTAAACTTCAAGCCAACACGAGGATAGGGCTGTAATTTATTGATGTAAATTACTCAATCGTGTTTGCATGTTTTTATTTGTATCACTTAACTGAAACATTTCTCAACTTGCTTTGCTAGGAAATTTCTGATTTAAACTGTGAAAAAACAACAAAAATATATCTTATGAAAAGGCTGCAAAAAGTTTTAACATTTAGCAGATTCTGCTGTGTTTTGTCACAATAGAGGAGACCCTAAGACTTTTTTTAAGAGTGGTCTGAACAGGTATGTGTAGAAACTGAGATGAGGTCAATATGTCTATTCTAATGTGATCAATTTATTTATTCCCATTAGGCTCTGCTGTGTGGCAGCTGGCCGCTTCCTTCCTTAAGCTCCCCATCTCTGGAACACACTGCATTGTTGGTGCTACAATCGGCTTCTCATTGGTTGCCAGAGGCCAGCAGGGAGTCAAGTGGCTTGAACTCCTCCGTATCGGTAAGTCAGACACTCTAATCAGCTGACCTAGAAATGTTCTCAGTGTTTGGTTGAATTGCATCACGGGCTATATTAATGTAATGGCAGGGCGTGACTGGTAATGCAGTGTTATCATAATACATTAGTGTTTTTGTCTGTGTTGAGGATATCAATATCCAGGTCAACAATCCAGTGTTAGAAAATTATGACCTCCTTTTAGGTTCAGAGCTAAATCCACAACATAAACAATCTGAAATGTATAAGATTCATAAATCTTTGATTCCAGTAGTCACTAATGTGTTGGGAGATTGGAGTTGGCTGTTCAGATGGAGGAAGATGAGACATTTGATAAGCATTCAAGGCATGTCAGAGAGAATTAGTCAACTTTACTCGCAGCTTTACAGGAATATAAAGCGGTACTAGTTTCACAATTTATTTCTCACATTTGTTGCATTAGATGGTAGATTTCAGACCCATGTTCCTCTATAGAAAGCCCAAACCTGTTGCAGACTGTTTTACCAATGGAAAAAAAACTGAATCACAAATAATAAAATGTTAGTTATTCAGTTAGGGCAAGGAACTGAATTTTTTTGATGTCACAGTAAGAAGCCTTGTTGATTTAATGGCTGAATGAAGTGTAAAATGATCCACCTGCCTAACCATGGGACAGGTAGCTGTGCTGCCAAAATAGCCAAAGAATGTCCACTGTTCAGTTATTATCCGCAATTCCTTGAAGAAAATGTAAGTGTAGATATGTAATCTTCTTGTATTCAAGGAAGGGTAGGATGATTAATTTTTTTTTTGTGCGGGATATTACATTTCCACTAAATGGCATTGCTCATATTTCTTTAATTTGCAGTTGGTTCCTGGTTCCTGAGTCCCCTTTTGTCTGGAATGATGTCAGCCATTGTTTTCTACTTTGTGCGCATGTTCATCTTACACAAGGTAAGCTGGCTGTTATCAAATGATGGATTGTGTATTTTATGAGTGAGATGAGAATCTTCCAGAGTGATGCTATTAGGTCAGTTTCAACACTGCAAAAGTCCAGACTCAAAATGTAATTGAGGAAATGTTTTGCTACATGGCAAGAATAAAGCGACTGTTCTCTGAAGCAGTTCCTCATTCACATCAGCCAGGTTCAAATTACCACCATGCCCTTGTTTTGTCATCAGCTGTAACCTGACTGTAAGATGCGGCATTTCTGTTCATACTGTGGAATTTGTATTTCTGACTTGGTGTTTGTCTCATCCCTGTAGAAAGACCCTGTGCCTAATGGATTGAAGGCTCTGCCTGTCTTCTATGCCATTACGATGGGAATCAACGTGTTCTCCATCATGTTCACTGGAGCTCCGAGTGAGTATCATTGTTTGATTCATTTTGCTCTGCATGCCTGCCCACAGCCACAGCTTAAAATAAAGGGCTCCCTCAGACAGGCGGATGCCCACACGTATTCCAGACTGAACCAGACTGTTTACCATTTTCACAGAAGCTGTGTTTATTTTAACATGTTTTTGGAGGCTCTCTTGCTTGTGGTTCTATGTGGGTCATAGCTGGAATGAAGTTTTAGAGCGGAGAACAACAGGGAGATGGAAATAAGATTTCACTTAACTCTTGACGTCACTGTCTGTGCCCTTCAGACATGAAGCAGGAAAAGAGAAGTAAATTGGATGTTGGAAATGGTCATAGCTGTCTGCTGCCTGTAGTTGTATTGCTGCTCAGAATTTGTTGAGTAATGCTCTGAATACTTGTTGGCTTTTTCGTCTTCCGAATCCCATCATTAAACGAGCAACTTTTGCTCCTTTGTTCTTTTCTCTCTACAGGGCCTAAAAGTTCAAGATGTTAGCTGGCCTGGGCCATTAAATGGCTGCTACAGGCCAGAGTTTGACCAGATATGGTGCGCTGATGTGTGCATGCACATCAGCAGCACACTCACAGAAAGGAGATCACTTGCGGTTCCAGCATAGCCCATAACCCTGCTAAATCAGGCACATTCTGTACAGTTGTGTGAAGTCCCTCACACCTCAGCACACTGTACATGAGGACCTGTACATGGGTACCTCACATATGAAAGGTGCGAAATTGCATTTGAGACACCCTGACTCACTCACTGCATCTTCTATGAAGTTGGGTGTAGATTTAAGTTGGGATTTCACCTTTTTATATTCACGTGGACATCATAGTATCCATATAATGTAGGTGATGGCAAATTGACACACACAGGCAAAGGACATTTAATTTTGGGATAATCATCGATTCCTGCATGATTAGTTTCCCATAAGACAAAGCATGAATCACAGCTTATTCAGTATCCATCGCTTGGCAACAGAAAATACTCAGTTTTGCTAGTCTACCACCCTGACACACAGGACAACAGCAGCTCATTATTGCTGATATTTGCACTCAAATACCACAGTGGTATCTGCAGCCAGCTGAGTACAGTATGTTAGGTTTCCTGTGATAGGACTTGGCGTTCCCCTGATCTAGAGCCTATCGTAGTGGTGCGATTGGACACCAGGCATCCCACAGCACATTCCTGTACTCAATATATACACCAGTGCCAGAGACCTCAGGTCAGCATGTGCATGCAATTTGGGCTAAAAGAATTTGAGGGTCAGCTGTCGATCCTGAACAGATGAGACTTGGTGTGACTTAGGTTCTTCTCACCTTATAAATCACTCTGCTGTCACTGTACTGCAGCCTCATTCATTGTGAAATGAAATTCTTCCCACAAACACAATTATGCCATAATTCCTACCCTCTTAAAATGTTCCACATATATTTTAACTAAGCATCTTGGAGATGATAGTAGGAACTCCTCCCTACATCTGCCTAACTGACCCTGAATTCAGTCAAAGCCTTCAGATAAATTTCACAGCCTGTTTTGATATGCAGGTGTAAAGGTTTATTTGTGCACCAGTGTATGATTCAAAGTGCTGAGTGTCATAGTGACAGTACATTTTGACCCCCCCACCAGCCTCAATTGACAAACTTCAATGCGTTTAGCTGGATACAAATTTTCTGCCTGGGTTACCCTGTGGAAAACAAACACCCAGCGGCGTCGGTTGCTCTGGGGACACCAAACAATCGGCAAACATAAAACTGATCCTCTCATCTCGGTATACATGACTTATTTTAACCTGAGCCATAGTCCTGAAACAAAATCTTTAGCATCTTCAGAGGCTGCCATTTTCGCGGATAGATACTTATTGTAAGGAGTGAATGCTGGGCTTACAGATCCCTTCAGTGCTGGTACTTAATGCAGCTGTCACTTAATCCTGATACTCTTGGTAAGTGCTACAGTGGGTCCTAGACAAAAGTGAGGACAAATAACCAAAGTGAGTCATAAACTGCCATTCAACCGTTCCTATAAACGAGGTTTGTGGTGAGATGCACATATATAGTAGTGGAAAAAAACCAACAGACCATGTTATTGTGTAATGTAGGCCAGGGGATCCAGAGGTTTCAGGGAGGGGTTTGGAACGCAGCCGTGGTTAAGTTCCATTTCCTGTGTAGTCCTATTCATCCCACTGCATGGCTGTGGTATAAACTCACCCCTTTGTGAGGGAGTGTTTATGAGACTGCTATACTCAGGCTAGTTTTTAAACCCTCTTTTATATTTGGTAAGAAGTTGACTACAAACAAGTCACTGACAGAATAGTATTCACATGAATGCTGTCAGGCCCCCTTTTTCATTATCCTTTTGGGGGTTTTTTTGGCCCTTTTTTTTTTTTTTTTTAAATTCCCTGTAGTGTTTACTGCCAAGCTGAATCACACCTGTCCCTGAATGTCTCATGTATACGAGCCGACGTACTCCAGTTAGGAGCAGGAGCCTCAGCTGTTACAGAGCTGTCTTCCGGTTTTTCCTCTTATGCCCGTCCAGTCCTGAAGGGAGTGAGCTTCCATTGCGTAACTAAATAAACATCAGTTAGGTGCTCTGCAGTCTCATGCTGCAGCGTGACTCAGTGGAGAGAGTGCACTGTGTGGACTCTGCCCTTCAATGAACACGGCGACCGAGACACTTATCTCTTTGCCTTGGCCCTCATTTCCTTTTTGTTTATCCTAAAACTTCCCAAACCGTCCCGAGCTAGTGGAAGCGTTTGTTTTTTAATTATGCACGGCTAAGGTCACCTCACCAGTGGTGGTGTTGTTTCAGCAGCTCTTGTTTTTGTTTTCTCCTAACCACACTGCTGACGTGCATTCTCCGTATGATAAAGATGACTGGTTCCCCTGGGATATGTAAATGGTTGCTTTCTCCCAGCATGTGCTGCATTGTATCTACCTCTGCTGCACCGGCTTTGCTGCAGTCTTGGCAAGATGGTGTCCTTATTGCTACAGCAAACAGCTCCAGTGAATGACCCTCCACCTCCTCTCTTTCCCCTTTTCTTCATAACTTATGTTGCCTTTTAAGGAACTCATGTGCAGTTTTAGCAGGACATTTTGGGGTCATGGTGACAATGTTGCTCATTCACCTTTTTACGTGTTGCATCACATCTTGGGGAACACATGCTTTCCATATTTAACTAGGATGTGGCACAATGAGGCAATGCAGTCATGCTTGTAATGTTAACAACTAGAGCCAAGAGATGACTGGTATTGTCAAATATGAACTAAGTTATTGTCATTTCCCTGTAGTTAAATTTCATTTATAGGTGCCATAAATGTTTGAAATAAAAAACACAAGTTCCTCCTCCTGTTGGCTTAGTAATACTAGCTTGTCTTACATTTGACATAGTCTCATAAAACTGTTTTCAGTATTTTCTGTATTTCAGTCAACTTTCTGTGTTGTAATTTAGAGGTAGCACTAGCTGCCTTGTTTTTTAAAACTGCCTTTCTCTATTTGCCTTTGTCTGATTGTGGCCTTGGCACCTGGCGGTCCTTCAGTGCTGGGATTTGACAAGATCCCTTGGTGGGGCATCCTGCTCATCTCATTAGGCGTGTCTGTGCTGACCGCCATTGGGGTCTGGTTCTTCGTCTGCCCTCACCTCAAGAAGAAGATCGAACGTAAGTCACTTACTTTTTTGATTTTTGGCTACCTGATGACTCAATTTTCTAATCTGTCACCAGTCTCTGCTGACCACTGAAAAGGATAGTTACCCCAAAAGCGAGGGATTTAGCTTTGCACCTGTAACCTCAACCTTTTCACCCTGAGGGCTCATATTAATCCAGCAAATGGAGCTCAGGGATATTTTGCCATAATGGAGTTGCTCTAATGAAACTCATCCAAATTTATTGTCAAGAGTGTTTGTTCTGTAATCCTGGATTAAAGAAAAAATCCAGGAACCATCCGCATTTACACACCAATAGTGTGGCTTTGGTGTTTAGTGAAAAAGCCATTTGTTTGAACCTTTTTTGAATGTTTTGCACATCCCTAGTAGTTGTACTACAAAGGTAGTTTGCAACTAGTTTTCAGTAGAACAAACAATATAAATCTTACTTTTTCTCTACAAACCTGCTCATCAGAGAGAAATCTTAACATAGTTTTTGATTGTGATATGATCAACCTGTCAACTGTGTTCTTTCATAATGAAAGACAGACAGCGGGTTTATCTGACCAAGCACAATCGGCCTACATCAGCCACCATCCAGTAGACAAGCAGCCTAATTGGGTCATAGTGATCCACTAATTGGTCTAACCTCCTTGACTAAAATAAGCCCGGGTTGACTTAAGGTGTTTGACATGGCTTTTGCAGTGCATGTGTGGGGAGGAGGCTGACTGCCTGCTCTAGCTCTGGCTCTGACCAGTTTGGATGACGCAATGGAGCCAGCTAGTCAGAATACTCCTGGGATTATCACATAGAAAATGTTGGCATGAAAGATCTGATTCATTCTAAAACCACAAACAAATGTCATGTGAGCCACAGGCTGTGTTGAGTCTTACCGTCTTTCATGAGTTGAACTGTCAGTGGTAGAGTAAATATGTTCCTTGTAAGGTCATAATCCACTTATCTGATCCTGTGAACACAGCGGCTCGCTTTTGAACACAGGTAACGTTGCATTAATAGGACAAAGGTTTTTTTTTGACTCTGGTTATGCAATTCTGATGCCTCCCTACAGTTCAGGCTGAAAGGAAACCCATGTGCTGTGCTGTGCTGTATATGTTTGGACATGATCCCAGCAATATCTCAAACATCTCTTCCCCACCCCCCCTCTAGGAGATATCAAGTCTTCCAGTCCTTCTGAGAGCCCCCTGATGGAGAAGAGGGAGCTGAGAGAGGCCCACTGTCCAATCCTGAAACCAACTGCTAAGGAGACGCCTACCACCCCAGGTGTCAATCAAACCCCCTCTGCTCAACCCCAGGCTGCCCCTGAGGAGCGCAGGGTGGCGTTTGACATTGGAGATTCTGATGATCTTGACAATAACAAGGAACGCAAGGTGGCGTTTGACATCGGAGATTCTGATGACACAGACGACAGCATTTCAAATGGTGGTAAGTATGCCAACAAGCTTTAATGTAGCTTGAATGGTATGTTACTCTTCTGCTTCGTATGTATGTATGTATATCATGAAATGAAACATGAAGTTGATGGAACTTTAAGATTTAGGAAAGTAAAATCTTTACCCCTTTCTTCAGCCCCCAAACAGCAGTCAAACAATCAGGTCCAGGCCAACAACCAGCAAGTCCAGCAAAGCAATGGCTCCACAAATGCTGCCAATCAGGTCCAGTTCAACAACCAGGTTCAGTTCAACAACAGGCCAGCACAGTTACCAAGTAACGGTTACAGCCAGTACCACACAGTCCACAAGGACTCTGGCCTGTATAAGGACCTACTGCACAAGCTCCACCTGGCCAAGGTTGGCGACTGCATGGGCGAAGGAGGTGACCGACCTATCCGGCGCAACAACAGTTACACCTCCTACACCATGGCCATCATCGGCATGCATGGAGACTTCAAGCATAAAGACGCAGACTTCCGTGCCAGTGAGGATAGCGACAAGGGCACGACTGGTCAGGAAAGGAAGCGTGTGCGTATGGACAGTTACACTAGCTACTGCAATGCTGTGGCAGAGCACACGACTCCCGAAGGCCTGGGAGAGGGTGATGTGACACTAGAAATGGCGAAGGAGGACGCGGGTAGCAGCCAAAGCTCTCTGGATGAAGATGGGCTTGAGGCAGATAAGCCAGAAGTCTCAACTCTCTTCCAGTTCCTCCAGATTCTCACTGCCTGCTTCGGTTCCTTCGCCCATGGAGGAAACGATGTGAGGTATGCAGAGTCCTTTGCGAAGGTCATGTTATTATCAGCCATCAGGCTGTTGTTCACATGTTAATAACAGTCAGACAGGGCACATGATGTTCGCCTGATGACTGATAATAACTTGTCACCTTCCTGATGACTGATGGATGCCACTTTTTTGTTTCTCTTGCATGTTGTTGACATTTCAACCTATTTAAGTCAGAATCTTTGTCCACTGTTGAAATAATCTCATTATTTCCTCTTCAGTAATGCCATTGGACCATTGGTAGCCCTGTGGCTGGTTTACCAATCCAGCAGTGTTTATTCAAATGAACCCACACCCATTTGGCTGCTGCTGTACGGTGGTGTGGGCATCTGCGCTGGACTCTGGGTGTGGGGTCGCAGAGTGATCCAGACTATGGGCAAAGACCTTACTCCCATTACCCCCTCAAGGTACAGACTCCAGACAGTGCAGAACCTGTTTTTCCTCAGTCATAAAACCACATCCTCCCCAGACATTACCAGCCTTTGAATTTAGTGAGCATGTTCAGACCCATCCACCTGAGAGACATGAGTGTTTTCTGTTTTTTTCCCCTGCAGTGGTTTCAGCATTGAACTGGCCTCAGCCCTGACTGTCGTGGTAGCCTCTAACATTGGCCTGCCTGTCTCTACCACCCACTGCAAGGTAAGCTGGGCAAACACTGTGGTCTGGGAACTAGGCTGAGACACGGGGGAAGAAACTATTCAGTGAGAGGGAAGCAAACAGGAAGCCAGCCTGGTCAATGTGGAGCAACCTCCTCCACAGTAAAAAATTAACATTTTAGGTACAGACCGATAAATTAAAGGAAGATGATGGGATTTATCTGATGACTGCTGTATTTCCAGGTGGGCTCTGTGGTTGCAGTAGGATGGCTGCGCTCAAGGAAGGCCGTAGACTGGCGCCTGTTCAGAAACATCTTCATGGCGTGGTTTGTGACTGTGCCCATCTCTGGCCTGATCAGTGCTGCCATCATGGCCATCTTCATCCACGGCATCCTGAAACCATGAGGCTGCACCCCGAGCAGGGGAGGAGAAAGAAACCACTCCAGTGCGCACCAAGAGAAAAGGAGTAAAGTTGTAAGGCCAAATTATATCGCTTACCTCAAGCCAACAACTTTGGAAGAAAAAGGAAAAAAAATGTTTGCAAGGACTTGTGAAATGGGCCTGTGGTTCTTGGCTGCATCATTTTCAACCTAGAATTTGCTGTTTGTTCCAGTTGGGCCACATTACTTCCTGTGGGAAACTTGCATATCTTTTGTTCTGACTTGCTTTTTTTCATATCTCATCATTCTGTAAAGAGTTAATCAAAAAGCATCAACTGATTTTTTTTTTTTCTTCTAATACTCATTCTTCCATTTTTTTACGTTGCAATTATGTATATACAACCATGCTGTTTTAATTTTGTTTTACATGTTAGAAAGAAATGAACAATTAAAATGCAATATTAGCCTTTTGCAGATGTAACTCTCCAGTCATAACACATGCTGAAAGTAACGTAGATGCAAAATGGAGTATTTTTAGGTGGAAAAACAAGTTTACTGGAGTGTATGTGTGTGTTTCCCCTCCAATTCCAAGTATTTGTTACTGATGAATTGATATTGTGCATCTGGCCTCTTGGTATTCCCCAAACTGGGACACTTGTATTTCCTGTTTTTTGTTATAGAACAATATTGACTTAAAACTGTAAGTGAATAGAGGTTGGTGACAGTGTTTTCTACCTAAATTATGTGACCACATTCACAGCACAATGACACACTATTATCTGAATAGTTTACTATGGTACAAGCACTAATTGTACACACTGGATGATCCCCTGCAGAATGGTATGTGAAATACTGTATCATTAGCATAAGAAGATGGCATACTTCTGGCAGGAAATGACAAAGCCCTTATTGTTAAAATCAATGATCTTTGATCAGAATCTCCCGATGCTCTACATTCACTGTCAGCGCAGAAACAACTGCCTGAAATAACTAGGTTACTTGAATTTGTGAAATATAACAGCAGAATGTCAGCGCTCTCAAACAAGACCTTAAGTCTCCTGTTTAAACTTGATTACATCATCTTTGCAGGTTAAATGCTTTAGAACTGCTCAGCCTCATTTTTCTAGTTCACCATGTATCAGCTACTTCCCAGTATTGTTTTTCTCTGGAGTTTGCACCTACCTAGACATTTTGGGTTGCTCTAGCTTTCCTCTCTTGGGCCATAGAAGCTGATTGAGGTTGTAAATCGGGGAGGAACAGGAACCTAAACCTAGAAGTTATATCTAAGGTGGTGATTTGGAGTTGAGCTGATCTGATCTCTTGTTTGAGTGAGGGCGGACATAACGTTGCATGCCACCAACGCGTGGTCATTTGGCTGCAGTACTAAATGCATTTTTAGACCTATAGATGCTATAGTTGCCTTAATTGTTTTATTTTCCCTTAGGAACCAAAGAAAAGAGTTATTTTTTTTGTTTGTTTGTTTTTTAAATGCACATCAACATACAACATCCACACTTGTGGATGAAAAGCAAAAAAATAAATAAAAATGGGAAAACACTGATGTTGAACTTGTATTCGTTTCTCATTTTAAAGGAAAGCTGTTCTTCAATACACAAATATCAGAAAGTAGTGGAGCGAAAAGCAGCTCTGCCATACCACACAACATAAGTGTTTTGATATAGCATGTGACATGAAACAAAGGAAGACAGCCCGTACAGATAGGTGGAATAGTTCCCTTTTTATTGACAGTAAGCTCGGTGCAGCTCAGGCACCGGGTGATGAATGCGCATCGGGATCCGCGTGCCTCTGTGCTTTCTCACTCCAGTACATCTGTGACGCAGGGACAGACAGAGAGGATTCCTTTACGCTAGCTTTACATTGCAAACACACCACAATTCAGTACTTTTCCAGAGCTTTCAACGCATGTATATGAGTAACAATTCTCCTAGGCTTTTCTGATATGACTCACTCCTCCTGCGCAGGTACTGATAAATGATGACTGCACCATGCAGTGTGTGATTTTTTTATTTTCTTTTTTCTGCTGTAAAGCACAAAGCAAGGCCCAGAGGATTAGGATTTACTGCTTCAGGTTGATTTTCTTTTTTATACCAGTGCATGATCCCCTCTTACCACGGAAAAATCACAAAGGTGACCTCTATCACTGCATCAATAATCCTCGGATCAGTTTTAAAACAATCCTTTCAGCATCTTTTAGGGCAGGGACGGTGCATCCTTGGTCCTAAAATAACCAGGAGCAGATGATACAGTATAAATCAAGCACAATAAGCACCTTGGGACAGACGTCTCAGAGTGCCCTGGATTCTTGTCCTAGATTTACTCACATACAGGAGGACTGTTCGAATAAACAATCCAGGCATCTTATTTTTGAGGTCAGGCAGTAAACAGATTTTGGCATATCTGTGGTGACTCGAATATCTCCCTCGTCTGGAACATCTGTTTTCGACTGTTTGGCAGCTTATGAAAGCTCTAAAACTGTTTTTTCCCCAGTTTAATGTGGCCAAAGTGTGAATGTGTAATTGCTTGAGACATTTTATTGTTTACTTCATTCTGAACCCGACCTATAAAGAGTTTGTTTAACACTGTTTGAATCCAGCTGGGACTGGCTCTGACTTGCTCTGTTTTTTTAAAACCATCCCGTTCATTGCATAACATACAATTTCACTCTCACTGTGTTGCTCAAAACAGTTCACCACATCTTGCCTCAGCAGGTACTGGTGAGTCTGCCTCCAAAAATGTTAATCTCTGCAATCATTAGCTCCAGGGATAATGACAGTAAACAGATAAGGCTACAATCAGCCTTAGATGTGGATCTTTATGGTGTTTGTGTAGCATTTGTTCACCTTGCTCCTTGGTTGAATCCTGAGTGACTTCATCTGCAGAGGAGAGATGGGAAAATGGGGAATTACAAAGTAGTTATAGTGTGAGATCATTGGTATATATAAAGATTGTTTAACTTTATATAGAAACTAACTTAGTGAGTGACTATAGTGAGTTTTCAGAGGCCATTCTACTTGATCTTACCCACGCTGCTGCTCACAGTCTCTGCCTTTGCCTCACGGTGCTCTGGAAAGACATTTAAATGAGTTTTGTGTTAAAAAATAAAGATTATGGGTAAATTACTTCTTTCTATCTGTATTTGACTGTAATATTATTTTGAAATAGTTCTAAAGGTGCAATTTGTAAGAATTGGCCACCTGTTGAATTCACGCTTAATACAAACACTTGGCAGCATATCACCAGAGTAACTGTAGCTGACATTAGCTTCTTAGCTCTTTTAGCCGTGCAGCTAGCGATCCAATAAAATTTGGAAAGTCTAGAAGAGCTGCATGATTAAATAATTGTATCACTATTCGAGCTAGCCTGGTGCTAAACTAGAAGTTAGCCAGCTCGGTTAGCAGAAGTCTATAGAGCACACACTCGATGGGCCCCACAACACAGAAGATCGGGGTAATTTTATACCTTGGAAGTCGAGCTTTTTTTGGCTTCACTGGCCACTGAACAGCTTTCATAGGCATAAGCGGGGCTCTGCCTCCAAAGCTGTATCTAGATTATAATGTAACGTCCTTGCTTGACAAAGCGAGTCAAGGAACTTCGAACCTCGCATGGGATGACGTTATCTGGTTAGCATACTAACTTTTTCTCAACTAATATTCTTGCATATTGCACCTTTAAAGAGATCTTAAACCTGAACATATCATTTGAAATTCATAACTATTAGAGTAACTTGTTTAAAAAGAACCCCGATCATAGGGTATTCTTCTCCTCTGTGTTTTGGTGTCGATGAACAGCACTTACCCGTCCTCTGTCTCCCTGTCAAAGATAACAAACACAGAATCTGTCATTGATAGAATGACAGAAGCTGAAATTGCAGCTCAACTGTGCTGAAAAACTCACCATCTGCTTCCTCAGAGGACTCAGACTCTGATTCTGTGTCAGACAGAGGAGAGGAATCAGTCACAGGACTGTGATATTTCACATGTCAGTGTACTTCTGGATCCTGTTCCCTTTCAGATCTCTTCTAAACTGTCCTTCATTGCCATCTACAGGCTGATACTGAACAGTTAAAACCTCTGTTACCTTTCTGAGCTGCGACGTCAGAGCTGCCGCCTCCCTCTGCTGGAACTGGGGGAGGATTTCACAGTTATGTAAGGCTCTCACAGGCAGACACACACATCACATGTAACCATCTTTCATTACTCACCTTTGCTTTCATCCTCAGCTTCAACACGCTCCTCCACTGTTGGAAACATTGTGACAGGTGACTCTGAGTTTTAACACACCAGCAATATATGTACTCACCATGTGAGTAACTTACCAGATCCATCTTGAACAGCCTCTGTTAAAGAAGATTTGATTGCATCACCAGCTGCACATCAATCAGCCATTTTTAATTTTTTAAGTCAAAGATTCATAAAGTTCCTCTTACCAAGGTAGCGGCCGTCCTCATTCTGTTCCTCTGTAACTTCACAGGAAAAGGTTACTTTTTTTTCTTTTAAAAAAAGATTCAAACTTGTATTAAAGGATAAGTTCACCCAACAGTGAAAGTTGTTGGAAAGTCGGGGGAAGTTTCGTAGTCAACAAAACAGTGTTGCAGCATTCTCCTAAATAACTAAATAACTAAATAGCATTCTCCTGAAGTAAATGAAGACTCATTTTAAAACATTTTTTAAAAATACTTAAAAAAAATATTTTAAAGCTGAACTCTTCACTGTAGCTGAATGCGTTAGTGCACACTTCCTCTGAAATAGGTGCATGACCTGGACCGCGCCGTGAGGGTGTACAGTAGATAACATCTTTTCAAATCAGCTTGGGATCTCAAGGGTTCTGAAGAATTCGATCGATCAGACGAGCTGCATGGAGCCATTTTATGTTGTTTTAAAATGTAAAAAAACAAGTCCCCATCTACTTCAGTTGTTTAGGAAAATGCTGCAACGCTGTTGTTCTGTGAAGCTCCAGAAATGTTTTGTGGACTACGAATCTTCACCCGACTTCCCATCAGCATGAGGCTGAGTAAATAAGGACAGCATTTTCATTTTTTGGGTGAACTTACCCTTTAACTCAATAGAAGAAAGGTACATTTGCATATGGTCATTGCCCTGGACTTTGGTCAAACTTACCATTCATCTGCGCAGCCTCACTCTTTTGGGCGGCCTCGAACTCCATCTGATCTGAGGAGACAGAGGGAGAGAAAGATGCAAAACAGGAGCCACCAAGAACAAGAAAACTTGCTGTCTGTGTGAAAAATGAAAGTGAAGACATATAATGCAAGAAACAAAATAATTAACAAAAACAAGTTTCAGTCTCGGTATAATTATTAAATAACTGAAAGTCTCAGTTGGACAAATACCTATTTTCTGCAGTTCACTGAGCCCATCTGCATGAAAAACAAGACATTTGCATTGGAATTGCATCTATTTCAAGGCGTACAAAGTAGAGCTGCACACATCAATCGATTCATTGTCAACATTTACATTCATCACCAACTGTTTTGATCATTTTTAAAAGAAACATAAGTCCAAATTCTCTGATTCCGGCTTCTTAATTGTGAATATTTTCCAGTTTCTTTACTCCTTCATGTCGGTAAACTGAATATCTTTGAGTTGTTGACAAAACTAGACATTTGAAAACGTCATCTTGGGCTTTTGGACATTTTTCACCATTTTCTGACATTTCATAGACAAGCAAACAAATCACTTAATCGAGAAAATGGTCAACAGATTAATCGACAATGACAATAATCGTTAGTTGCAGCCCTACATGCAAGTATCATCACCATTTACATCACAATAATTATATTTTGATATCTATTATTGACAATAAGTCCTCACCGTGCTTAGCAACCACTTCCTCTTTCTCTGCAGACTCCAGAGATGCTGAGAGAGCTAGAAGTCATCACAAGTATTTCAGTCAAATAGATACAAAACTGAACATCTAATATTACTCGTAAATTAGCATGTTTTCTGTCGAGGCATATTTTCAAGCAGATATAGACAGAATATGAATAAAAGTCAGTCCATCAAATAGAAACACCACATTTTAAATTAAAGTCATATTCTAATTTCCTTGAAAATCAAACATAGTCATTGATTCCTCTTACCGGAGTGAAATGCTGCCACAGCAAGGAAAACAAACAGTGGCACTAGAAACCTCATCTTGACTGCTGGTCTGGTTGTGGATTGAAGATTTTAGACGTCCTTCCAAACTGTGTGTTGTGTTGTTGTCAGTTTCCAGCCTCTTATATACCTTCAGTCACATCACATGCCTCTCATGGACAGGCAGCTCTGGTACCATTGTCCCTCCCTACCTGAGAGGACAGCTGGGTGTCACATCACCACACAGACGTATCCTTATTCAGGCCGTCAATGCCACCCATTGTTGGCTCTTCAGTCACACGGGCCTTTATTTGGGGATGTTACTGTGACTGTTTGAACAAAAAAAAAAAAAAAATGGGAGTCCTTTGCTAGCAGAGCTGAAAACAATGTTCATTTCCTTTTAGGAATGGAAATGGTGATTTCACCACGCATCTTTGGCTTATGAACGATGGGTCACAATGTCGCTCAGTGAGACAATTCTTCGTTTAATCATGCAGATCAAAGAGAACGCGCAAACAGCAGAAGATATATGGAGCTAGTGGAGAACATTTTAACCCTTTAAAGGAATTAGAAAAATCTGAATTTTAGGTAATGATAAGAGTGGATTTTAAAACTGCAACGAGATCGAAAGAAATGGAAACATCAGCACAAGTTGGTTGAGGAATTGTAATATAAAGACGACTAAAATGGTCATTATCATCATCACACACTTGCTTTCTAGAAAGTGAGATCTATATGAGAGCAGAGATTTAAACCTAATTTCATCAGGCTTTTACTTTTTAGCTGCAGGCTCTCGAGTAAAATGTTTAATAAGAGTACAAAGCAGACAAGGTCTCATGACTTTATTGTGATTGTAAACACTTGCAAAACGTACAATTTGATCAGGGAGGTTTCAGTATCGTTTGAAATCAATTTAAATCCGAAATCAAAAGTTTAATGTCATTTTATTTGTGCAGAAGAAGCCAGTCTTGGTACTCGACATGGTTGTTTTAAGGACTTAAGTGTAAAACTGAAACTTTACTGTCAATTAAATTGCACTATTGTTATTTTTGCTACAGTATGTCTTAACATATACTCACAAGCAGAAAAACTCTTTCAAAAATCTAGAAAAACACACCTCTAAAAGTGCATAAGAAACTATTCGCAACTACGATTTTTATCCCAAAGTGGCTGAAGAATACAGAATACTTTAAAACAGTTTTTCCTTCGTATGTTACAACAAAACACAGAAATACATCTGACTCTGATGGCAGTTCTCACATCATCATAGATGACACAGGAACACCTGAAGGACAAATGATTTCTATAATTATAAGGACACTCATCTTTTAATAAAGCCAATTACTCTGACATCTTTAAGGCACAATCATTAAATCATCATTAAAAAGTTGAATTCATAAATCTGTTACCTCGTCAGTGCGGTTAGACTGTCCAATTATAGTCTTATTAATGTTATCAGCATAATTAAATACTAAGAAATAACACAGGACTTGTTTATCTTGTACATCTGATTGACAAAGAAAACGTCTGAGGGACACAACTCTCTTACTGAAAGTCGCCTGTACCCACTCGCAACATATACAGTAGTCTGCTGAGGAGGTAGACAGCTGAGAAATCATCGGAAGACACATAAATCCATTAATAAAAAAAAAGGACATCTTTATATGTGCCAACACTTTGTTTATGTGACACCGCCGAGATGATTTCCTGGATGTTAGCTGTACCGTCTTTAAAACAGCAGGAACGCACATAAAAAAATACATCTGTTCAAGACACTCATTTAGACAGGGGGACACTTAAAGAGTGTGTGTTTACCCTGCAGTGCAGCTTGTTTCACAGTGATTAGAGAATTCAGCACAGTATAATGTTGAGCCACCTGTCATTTGTGCTGCTGTTGCTGGTGCACGATGGCTCCTGTTAGGGTGATTAAAGGGTCATACCGGTTGGTCTTTTATTCTTAGTTTCAACCATAATATTGGTAATAATAACATTGTTCTAGGGGCGGGCGACCAGATGACCGACCTACTTTTCAGTCACAGAGATCGCCATATTTGATGTCCTCTTATTTCTGTTTCCAGACTTCACATAAAACTCACTGATTAGCAGATCCATGCTAGGTGAACAGACCAACAGAGTGATGTAGCCAACTAGATGGCTATGCTCTCCCTTGGTTGACAAATTGTAAATATTCAAACGTGAGTTACAGCTAACTTCGTGGCAGATGAGGAGCTTGTGCCAAAAAGGAACTATCTTTAATGCAATATTGTGTGTTAGTGGTGGAAATTCAGCAGTTTAAAGGCTATCTCCTGTCTGGTTATAGTCTACAGGGCATGACAAAACTGAGAAAGAGGATCGCAATTTAGATCGTGGATTGTGATTGGGATTAAATGGATCGCAATCGCGATATATAACATCCCCCACCCCTTATTGTGCTTACCAGGTTAACTGCTGAGATCTGGGAAAAACAAAAGAGAAAGCGCTGGGAAAAAAAGAAGAAGAAGTGAGACAGGGTGAGAAACCTGCGCAGTCAAACAATCAGAGGAGGTTTTAAACAAACCATCCAGATTAGCCTCTTATTTTGGAGAGAAAACGAAGACGTACAGTAGAGACTTCCTGGTCCAACTTTAAATTGTCATATTTGACGTAGATGTGTGGGCACAAGCGTTTTTTCTGCGCAATGAGGGATTATATACACCTCCAAATAATGTGGTGTAAATAATCTGGTTCAACTGCTGACGTGTTTGTTGCCCTGTCAGACTTCATTAACTACGTTCTTCTTATAAACGGCATATTTTGTTTGTATACTCCGAATTACGCCTTGTTCTGAATGTAAACTTAATTTAGACATTATGAAAGACTTGGAATAAGGACAAAACGTGAATATTTCATGCATGTAAACGTAGTCATTGTAGCGATACAGCCATGTTGCCAGATCATCAGCAGCTACATTTTTCAGTAAAAGATAAATCTGATGGGAAAAACTCAAGATCCAAGTTTTAAAAAACATTTAAGTTTAAAGAGGTCAGAGCAGCCCAGATACCTGAAGGAGAGTTGGGATTTGCCCTAACAGGAGTGTTATTACAGTGCAGCAGGGGTGTGATTATACTGTACTTGATTGACAATATTTTATCGCTTCTAGAGTTCCCCTCTTAGTCGTGTGTGCAGGTCCTCCTGGTCGATCTTGCCGACCTGTTGGTGCCAGCGGTGGTGTGCCAGCAGGGCCACGTTCCTGGCAGAGATGGCGCTCATCTCCATGGCGCTGGCGGCCCACTCCACAGCGTTGAGGTAGTACAGCCGGTTGTGCAGGATGAAGGGAGGGGTCTTGCGGTGCGGTGGGCGGTAGGATGGATAAGCCAGCCACCGAGTCTCAGACACCGAATCCCAGGAGAGGAACATGTCCCGCAGCTGCTCCTGGGACAGCGGCTGATGGGAGAACACCTTCCAGACTTTGCTCTGGCTGGCAGGGGGCCGCTTGTAGCCCTGAGGGATGTGCACGGGGTCAAGAGAGCTCAGGCTGTTGATGATGCAGCCCTTTGAGTCTGTGGTGAGGATGTCGGACACGGCGAACTTCGAGGCTGGCTCTGTGGTCCCGAGGTAGGACATGTTGACCATGCCGTGGACCAGGGTGGAGACAGTCTGGTGGTAACGCCCCGGGTAGTGAGACGGGATTGGAGGGGAGAAGCCTGAGAAGGTGATGTCAGACTTTCCCTGGTGCAGCGGCGTTGCTATTACCACGATGTCATACAAAGCATGTGCTGCACCCGATTCTCCAACCGAATTGACCTCATAGAAACTGGTTGTGGATCCTAAAAAACAGGCGACAGAGGGAAGTAAAGATGAGATGTTTGACATTTTCAAGAGTGGGTAGGGAGAGGATGAAGATGCTGAATTGGAATTAGGCATTAAGAAGTGTGAACATACATGTGAGAAATCCATTAATGAGTGAAAATTAAGATATGTGAAGGGTACCTGATTTGGATGGTCGAACCTTGATTGAAATGGAGGTCACTCTGGCAGAGATGAGCTCACTTTTGCTGTTGTACAACAGTCCTGAGCACACTCTCTTATTACCTCCATCCACTGCCCACAGGCCTGAGTCTGCTCCTGCTAATGACACAGCCCCTGGAAGACGACACACACAGGAAATAATCTCTATTATACAGCTTTTCCAACAAAAGACTTGTATTATTAGATATGTGATGAAGCAATACAAACTCTTACATTGTAAAACATACCCACAAAGCCATTGATGCGAACACTTTGGCCATAGTTGACACGAGTGATTGGTGCAACAATATCATTGAGGAAGACCTGCGAAAATCCTTCCCCCATCATCGTTTCCTCCAGAGTCTGATTCATCAGGGTGAGAAAATTATCGCCGCCCATGGCATGCAGGAGCCTCTCCACACTCGAGAATGAGTAACCAAACTGCTGATACTGGTAGATCCTGTGAAGAAAAGAGGATTCACATGATCGTTAAGACACCCAACAAAACAAAGAACAGTGATTCTGTGTTGATATTAATGGGTCTCGTGCTAAAAAATAAGATTGAGAGGTTGATGACATCTGCCTCGCTCCTCCTCACCTCATAAACTTGTCCAAAACACTCTCCACCCACATCTGCATCCGGAGGAAGTTGAAGCCGTATCGCCAGAGCAAGCGCAGGACATTTATTATAAACCAGTCGCTCTCTTCATACGTGAGCTCCTTTCCGTCAAATATTGCCATTTTAGAGGGGACATCTTTCCTTGGAGGAATACCTGAAAAAAAGTTACCACTGTTACTACTATGGTTTGAATTATTCATGGATTTTTAGTCTATTTAATTGAAGAAATTATTATTTTACCTAATTTTTCAATGAAGTGCTTCATGTGTAGGTTCAGAGGATGGATGACTGCGCCTCCCATCTCGTACTCATGGTCTCCGATTTTCACCGTTGCTAGTCTCCCGCCGACATCGCCAGGTTCATACACATCGATCTTCACGCCGGCTCCAAACTCCTGCCTCAGGTAAAACGCTGCAGCCGTGCCACCAATGCCTGCTCCGACCACAGCTGTAAAGGAGCAATGACAACAGGGTAAAGCAACTTTGCAACAGGTTCAGCTGGAATTGCTTTAGACACCATTAACTTTTGTTAATGCGGATCCAGAAAAAGGGACAGATCCATTTAAGTTGGCAAGATCATCTTAGAAGTGACCTTTATGAGTATGAGATCCTTCTTCACTTAAATCAAAGCTAAAAACACCAGACTACTGTCTAATATCTTACAGTAAAACCAATAGAAACATCCCATCATGTCACTGATCTTTCAGATTGCTTAACTGATGATGAATTTGACCATCTTCCCTCTGGGAGGCACTGCAGGGTCGCAAGGACGACTAATAACAAGTTCAGATCGTTTTTATCAGCGCAATTGTATTCTGGGTGAGGTCACGGTGAGGTCTCCTCCACACACATATATTATGAAACTAACTGTCCCTCTCTAAGAGTATGATACTTGTCTATCTTCCAGTCAGGCAGACTTTAGAGTAAGGGTAGAGTGATCATCGGCCCTGGTCGATTATCTGGGCCGATATTCAGCATTTTCCGATAATCGGTAATTGATTTTCTGTCAGATTGCTGATAAAATAAACTAATTCAAAAATGTGCTACTGTGGCTCTGATGCGACATCCTCTCACACAATGTTCTACCCAAAACAGTATCTGATTAGTAACACATCACAATAAATAGCAAATAAACCGTGAATAGTCTGAATCTGCAAAGTAAGTAGTAACTAAAGTTATCAAATAAATGTAGTGGAGAGGAAATATAAAGTAGCAGACAAAGGAAATACTCAAAATCGTACTTAAGAACAGTACTTAAGTGAATTGTACTTAAGTTTATTTCATCACTGGTTTATCGAAATTTTGACACAAAGATTTTCTTTTGACTGAAAATGGATATCGGTCCCAAATATCGATTTTCCGTCTCCTTGATTTCTAATAACTGGTATCGGCTGTGAATAAGCTATATCGGTCGACCACTACTTTAGAGTATGGAGGCATCAGAACAAACAGAATAGGGTCTTGCATGGTGTTTTTGTTTTCACAATCATTCCTGGGATTTCTTACCTATCTTTTTGGGTTGTTCCTGCAGCCCTGGGGCTGAGGCTAGACTTCTTCTTCCAGAGTGCCACAGTCCCAGGAACAGCAGCGCTCTCAGTGACAGGGTGTGTGGATTCATCATGGGCATCTAGTTAGTCCTCTGCACTAAGAAGCATCTGTACAGGAGGAATAAACAAGAGCCATTATCACCTCTGCTAGCTAATAACTGCAGGTCAACAGTCTCTATGAGTCCTGGTCAAAGGTTACACTCACAGGACTTCACGCTCACGTAAATGGAAACAAAGGAAATAGTAACACAACTTAATATATAGACGAAGCAAACGCTTTCATGTCTGTCTAATATTCATAAGTTCATAAAAAGAAAGTGGTACAGAGACCGGTGTGGACTCACTATTTCAAAAGTCTCTACAGGAGGGCTGCGGTTGGTCCAGAGGTAGCCTTCACACTGTTAACCTCGCTGTTATACTTTAAGATAACTTTAAAGTTCGGTAAAACTTCCTCTTGTCTATGTAAACATAAAACTAAACTGTTAACAAAAGCTAAAACAGAGACTAGAAGCGACAATAACTAACTGGCTGAACTAGTTTAACGGCTGAATCTCGTCGGAGGACCGTGAACGTCTCTAAATATCGAGACACACTTCCGGGCACGTATACGCTCGACTTTCACAATAAAAGCATTACAATGTACACGCCTCACTGAATCTCTCAAATCCCCATTTACTGATGGAAAATTACAAGAATTTACTGATTAATTTTGCATGTAAGAGTGACAACTAGCCAAGAATTTCTGGTCCACGTTAATGTCTTATAAAATATACTTGCATTGTCTTGCAGTCATTATAACTTTTACTGATTCAGGTAACATCTTTGAAATCAAGATCTCACCTGAGTTTATTCTGGCCAGGCCTAATAGTAGAGTGCAACATTCACACAATAAGAACATCTCTAAATATGTCCAAAGTTAAAGATCCTCTTCAGCCATGTTTGAATACATATTTACAGTGCTATTAGTAATGGCCTGGTCTAATATTGCTTCTCCACAAAAAAAAAGTTACCCTGTTGTTCCTTAATTCAAATAAAATGACATCTCTACTCCCTCCTCATAGAAATAATTATTAAAGTTTTATGGTGCAAATGCAGGCAGCAATATTTTATTCAGTTCAGACTGAGATCTGGTCTAGTCTCTTTTTAATTTGTTTTTAGACATGGCTTGAGATAGAGAAGAGCTTAATAAGATTGTGTCATCAACATAAAAAGATGTCCAGATGGGTGACAGTTCAAAGGAAAAATCATTGAAGTGTCCTAAGCTTCACTGAGACCTGGCATTGATTCTACAAGTCACTGGATTGATAATTCACAATATTTTCATAGCCGTCTAGCCATTCAATGACCCCTTGTGCCCTATGGATGGAGGCATCGTCAACGAGGAAGAGATCACTCCCACTGAGACAGAGAAACCTTGTATTGATTTGTGTGTGTGGAGTCAAACCGGGCCAGCAAAATGCCCCCCACAGCATGACAGGGGCTTGTAGTACCATGACATTACAAGGGCTCTGTTTGTTATGTTTCTCCGCTCAGTTATTCATTTTTTTCCCTTAAATAATCTTTTATTTTGAAAGATCCGTGGCTATCTAAGGAAGTTGCTGAACGAAAGTTTTCATCTCTCTGCTGTCACCAAAATATAAATTGGGAATACTCGATTTACAATTGTGATTAAAAAATAACTGTGGCTGTAACAATTTATTAAATCAATCATGTTCGTTTCCAACCTGGTGGGGGTTTATTTTGAAGTCTGCTTACACAAAGCGGAAGAGGGGTTTTTCATAAACCCGATTGCGGAAGTAAACCGGAAGTGGTGTAATCCTCTTCTCTTGTTGGACCATGCTTGAATGGAGGTGACCTTAGTTATTATCAAATTACATAGTTAAGCAGCTTGGCGATAGTTTGGCCGTGGACACCGCAGGTAGAGCCAGTCCGGTCCGGGTTAAGTGATAAACTCGTCTTGAACATTGGTGAAAACTTAACGGGACGGACAGAGATGGCAGAGGCTCACCAGGCACGCATGCAGAATGAGGTGGAAGCAATGGTCCAAAGCCTGGAGAGGGACCACATCCGTAAAATGCAGGTAGGTGTAGACATGAAGCGTGCATGTAGTGCTTTGTTTCCACCAGTCTGATCTCTGCAGTGTCACATGTCTGATAATCTGTGTGTTTCCCTGCAGGGTCGCATGTTCAGCTGCAGTGCAGAGTGCTGTGATCGCCCCTCAGACTCCATGTCTCAGGTGCATCATTGCATCGAGAGGTGTCACACTCCTCTGGCCCAAGCACAGGGACTGGTCACTTCAGAGCTGGAGAAGTTTCAGGTGAGGGACATGATATCCACTGTCACCACTGTGGAAACTCCCTGTGTGTCTTCAGGTTGTCAGGTCTAATGTAACAGCTGCTCCAGCATGTCAATGGTAAACTTATAATAGACGTGGTATAATCACTTTAATCAAACTTGCCAAAGACCATGGTCAGTTGAACCCTCATTATGCCAAATCTTGGGACAGTTGAAGATGAAATAATGGAGATATTAAGCCTACATTTGACACTGGTCTCAAGGCAGGGCCCAAGATAAGGTAATAATCCTGCATCTGTTTAAAGCCTCTTGTCATTTCTATGACAAGTTTATATAGGAATTTAATTGCACATATTTACAAAACCACAAGTAATCAATGAAAAAAGAAACAGAAAACATACACACATTGAACTTAGGGCTTTCAAGGCCCTCTGACTGTGTGGGGCCATCGGGAAGACGAACAAGGCAAAGTGGGCAACCCCCCCCCCAGTCCTGCAACAGGTGGAAATAACTGAAGTGCTTTTGAAACTACAACTTGTTATGAAGATGAATAAAGAAAATGTATTTCTGTTAATGAAACGGTTTTGCCTCTTATCTGAGTAATTTGATTTAAAGTCAGTATTTAAAGCAACAGTATGTAGAAATTGGCATTTTGTGCGATTTGGCGCCCCCCACAGTTTCCGAGTTCAACACCACTGTCGTTATATACAAACCACAGGTCTGTAACAATTTGTCAGATGTAATGTAGGTGCTAACTTCGAACAAAACTCATTACGTCACAACAATGTTATGTATTGTAAACTTATGTTGAAGTAAATTACAAGACACTGTACCATCAACATGATTTTGAAGCTGTTATTTTAAGGTAAACAGATACATAATGTTGCTTTGAGTTGATTTTAGTTGCGATAATTCAGCTCAGTTCTTTTCATTTCAACCCAAGCTTCACTATCCCTGAGGAGCGAGTACCTTCAGGTTTGCAGCAACGGAATCAAAGCAATAAACTGCATATCAAGTTGGATACAACAGCATTTGTAACGTAACACACCTCTGATATCACGTCTAAAGTTCAAATGTTGCCGGCCATTTTGTGTTAACTGTTATTGAACAAGAGAAGAGCAGTGGAGCTCTGCTTTGTGTACTTTGTCTTATAATATTCGAATCTCCTCTGGAAAGTAATCTAGTATTTAACATCCATCTATCCATCTTTTCCTTTTTAACTTAACACTCAAGTGTTCCTGTACTACTACTACTATAGTACTATACTTCTATTCTTCCGACTTGCAATTTCTATTTTAAAATACAACATAAGAGCTGTAATTCTGAAGAAAAAAAAAGCCATTTGTGAAACACACAACCCTCCCAGTTTCTGAGAAACAATTCTATGAGGAAGCAAACCTCCCATGAGGAAATCAAACTCATCATTTTATTTTTATAGTTTTTAATGTGCAACAACTTCTCCTAACTCTGTCAACCTGCCTTGAAAAGGAGGTGTCTTCTAGTTCCTGAGAAGGATTTGTCATCCAGTCATCATCTGGCCTCACTCCTCCAATGATTACAGACAAAACCTCACTGTCTATGATAAATGTCTGCAGTACCAGCAGGGAACAGAATCTTTTAAACTGGGTCTATATAATCTACTGGTGGTCATTTTCTTTGCAACTTTGATTTTACCTGTACATGAACCATCTCATAGGCACTCCAGTTTTATACCTTTTGGATAAAACATTTTCATTTCTATAAATCTTTAAGGGCATTCTTCGTTTATTTACCCCATATTCCTAAATGCTAAATCACCTTTTCACCTGCAAATCTCTCAACCTGCCAACTAGAACTTCTCTCTGTGTGTTTTTACTAACTCTAAAACATGTTTTCTCTCCTCTCTGCCCCTCAGGACCGCCTCACCAGATGCACGATGCACTGCAACGACAAGGCGAAGGATCTGTTTGACTCCGGCGCCAAGGAGCCAGCCGTTCGATCCCTGATGGAGCGCTGCGTGGGCAGCTGCGTGGACGACCACGTTAACCTGATCCCCAGCATGACCCGACGACTCAAAGAGAATCTAGACTCTATACCGCAGTGAGGAGAGGGATGGGCGGCTGTAGTCCGTCCACACGCATACAGCAGCGCAGGGTCAGTCAACTCAGCCAGTGTGACCAGTAACAACTGAAGAATAGAGGACTGGAACACCGTGAAAAGATTAAAATGGATCATTCGTTTTGACAAGTTTTAAAAGGCTGTGACTCTGAATCTTGGTGTTGTGGAGATTTAAAACCGCTCGCTGTGAGATTTGTTATTGTACTGCATGTAATCTGCAAACAGTGACCTCCCTGGAGAACAGGAGCTCAGAAGTTTTGGCTTGTAAGAGCTTGCTTAACTGCTACGAGAAAGAAATCCAGCGAAGCATCAGTGTGTGAACAAGATGCCAGCTCAAAAATGCTTTAAAGAGGTGTGTTGAGTGTACATTTTAAAAAATACTCTCAGTGCAGATCTGAGTACATCCTGATTCACATGTGCATAAAATTCAGCTCCTCTCAGCCATATTTCATTTAGGTTTCTCCAGTATGAGCCCTCTCGTCCCTCGTTCTGTTTTTTTGTCATTTTACTGTGAGTTGTTCTGTGATTGTCTGACATGATGACACGTGTTTATATATCTGAATTAAAAGTACTGTAGTTGTATCTGTTTCTGGACTGCATTGCTTCCCTCTGCTCACAAGTGTTGAGACAAGGCAAAGACAGATGCCAGTGATGCTTTTGTTGCAGATTTTAATGACCACAAAAGAATATTCTGAAAAAGAAAATGCAACACCACTGTTGTAAATACAAATCCCAGGTCTGTGACAATTTGTCAGACGCAATGAAGGTGGTAAATACAAACAATCTTCATTACGTCATAACAATGTTATGGATGTATCTTGAAGTAAACATGTATGTAACGCTCTGATCCTACCCTCTCACTGAAGTTACATAGTGCAGAAACAAGTGATAGGGGGGCGGAGTGATTACAAGACACTACCATCACAATGATTCAAATAAAGAAAGATGTCATGAATATAGAAAAGCAAGTCGGAGAATTAAAAAGAATAGTTGCGTCTATAGGATTAACTGGGATTTGTGATAATCTGACAGAACTCCAACGACTAATTCTTGTGTTAGGTCCTTGACATCATTTACTGTAAATGTAGAATAACAAGTGACGGACAGTGACGGTTGTGAGAGTCATGATAAAAGCAGCCTCGAACTAGGGCTGGGCAGTATACAGTATTGTGGGGATGACTTGGTACTTTAATAAAATATTAACACAATGAGGTTTCTGATAAATAATCACCAGTTATGTGGATATAATGACTAAGTGGGTAACGGCAAGTAAAAGAGTTTGGTAAATAAGAAATTACATCACGTTACTATAATGCTGCCTTTAAAACAAGTAAAAGACAACACACTCATGTCATATCATGATATAACGGTATCCAAAATCAGAGAGGATATATAGTCACACAATAACGATTTGTATTGTGTACACTGCCCAGCCCTACCTCAAACCCAAACCAACATTTAGCGAAGAAAAAACTGCTGAATCTTATTGAAACAGAACAGAATCTACAGAGGAGCAAAATGAAAACAGCATGTTGGTTGACAATCGTGAAACTGAGATTTATCAATGTGCTTTTCTGTGCATGCGCTCCATTTATACTTTTGGGTATTCAGCAGTTTGTCAGACAGCCTGTCTGGAGATGATTGTTAGTTTTCATTGAACCTTTTTAACTCCTGATAAAGATCAGCTGTTTTTTCCTGAATTGGGACAATTTTTGCAGAGAATTTGTTGTGTGGGGTTGTTGAGGTTTTTCAGTGAATATCTGATGAACGAAAATGATACATCAACAAAGCAATAAATACAGGATTAGTCATCACAACAAAGTGATCATTATGAGCGGTGAGAGTAGTCTGAGAGCTGTTTTATGTGGGATTACACAGACCATGAATTAAACTACTATACTGTCAGTGTTCAGTGATGTAGCTTCAGCATAGAGGTATTGAGATAATGAGCACCAAAGGACACAATATCCTGGAGTAATATAGATATAGAGTAATAACTATAGTAATAAGATTTTAGCAGTAGATACAATCCATATTTATCAAGAGTAACTTTCATAATATCTACAGAAGCATAAATACATGAATAACTGCAGCTGAAGTAAACCGCTACGTTGGAAAAAGAGATCACGTGATAGCACCACAGCCCATGTGAATGGGCAGTTTATTGGCTGTCGAGAATCATATACACATTTTCTTTTGCAAAAATAAATCCGTACAAATACAAATGAAGTAAAAAATAAATACATGCCAAAAAAAACAAACACCTTTTAACTTTGAACTTAATGACAGTTACAGTTGCAGCTTTACAGGCGAGCGATACTGACTAGAATGAGTTCTAGTCGTCAGTCCGCTGAAAACCAACACATTTATTGCAGCATGAGGTAACAACAGACTTCCAAAATTGCTCTTAAACACCAGTAGAAAGATATTTGACAGTGTCGCTGGTAAATACTGCAGATAGTCCCAAGATCTGAAGTGTAACAACATTTCTGCGAGTTTCAACATCAGAGAGCTGGTGTCAATGATCGAACTGTAAACTATGTGAACGAGGCTAACGCACAAAGACTCAGCATGGTTATCCGGGTTTCACTAGTTTACTTGTGTCAAGTGAAGCATTTTTTTGAGGTTTTATAAATGTAATTTTGCAGATAATGTTATTTTACAAAGTCCAGAATCGATACAGAGCATAATCTGTGAGGGGCTATGCTGTAACAGAAGCTGCTCTGTAGTAGAACAGAAAGCGATTTAAACGGAGTACAGGTGGTAGCAGGTTTGACGTTGAATCTCTATCAGCTGATATTCAAACAGCAGCAGTTGGTACAAATGCCGTTTGAGACTATAAATGAGTCTTTTAACAGCCTTTGGCAGAGATTGTACAGTGCCTTTTCCTTTTTGGATTCAGCCACAACGAGCCATGTTAAATATGTGTTTAAAAGTGAAGACTGTTTATAACACTGTTGATGTTTTCCTTCCTACACGGAGCCGTTGATTCAAGTCAGTACAAATAACAGTCGCTGTTTTGTATGCCATTTCGAGTGGAAAACACGTCCACGAAGGGCCACAGTTTTGACCATCATCCCAATGTCCATGTACATGTGGTCAGAACGAGTAGCCGACATAAAACATACCATACAAGCCGGTATATGTTCCCTCATGAGGTTCCCATAATCCAGGATGAGGACGTTCCCACACAAACAGATATTAAGAGCAACTCTTCCTTGTTCTTCACAATCACCAGATCTAAACACCGTGCTGTTGTTATTTAAAGTTCTGAAGAGTTCAAAGCAGATTTTCAGCGTCCCCAAAGACTTAAAGGTTTTCCGCTTTAAGAAATGGTCCGACATCACAGTGCAGACAGTTCATGGCAGAGGTGCAAAGTGTGGAGCTGCTCTGAAGGCAAAGCGTGGCCTACTCCCTCCTGGCCACTGTAACATTTATGTCGCCAACTCTGAATGTGCCTGAACACTCAATACATTGATACAAAACATTTTCCCGAAACACCTCACTGAGTTACACAGCATGCAGATGATATGGCCAATGTCAACGTGATGTTTAATGTGTTGGTGGATTGTACATACAAGCTTGTGTCAGTGTCCCAGCATTACCAGAGGAACTGTAACAGCTAGTGGCTGTTGAGCAGGGCATCAAGACACGCTGGGAGCAGTGGTCTCCTGTTCTGAGGAGTCTGGACGTTGGTCCGAATTTGGCGACGTATACAGGAAGTTACAGCACACATAGAGGGGGAATGATAACAACCGGCTGTCCAGGTTCATCACCACATACTCCTGAGTCATTGAAGAGAAAAGAGAAATATTAAACAAGTCAAGAACAACATATTATACAAGCTAATAGTTCAATAACTGCGTCATCTTCTTCTACAGGTTAACAGTGCTCACTGACCTGGTCTTTTTCAAGGGTGAGAAGCTGGTAACCCGTTGACCGGCTGCAGACCAGTTTTCCACGGCTATCAAAGGAGGCGAGACGTAACCTGAACAAATAAAAATTGTAAAAAGTTAAATTAAATACTTCTGAAGATTAAAGCTGCACATTAGACATTATCAGCTCCACCACGGAGGTTATGTTTTCACCTGTGTCCATTTGTTTGTCGGTTGTTTTGTGAGCAGGATTACACAAAAACTAATGAACAAATTTTCACGAAACTTGGATGGAGGATGGGTCTCGACCCAGAATAGGCTCCATGAACTTTTGGTGCAGATCCTCATAAAGGGATGGATCCAGGACAGTTTCTTCACTTTACTCAACTTTAACTATTTGGCTGTTTTTCAACATGAGCGTTAATTTCTCAGGGAATAATGTATGGATCTTGATGAAAAATGTCTGGTATCTATGAGAGTACAATTTCATGCAGATCCAGATAAAACTCTAGATCTAATGGCTTTTGGGCCTTGGTGGAGGAATGAGCACTACTGAGTGTTATCTAGTTTTTAATGGAATAATTTGACATTTTGGGAAATTCACTCATTTGCTGTATTTTAATGAGTGTCACATGAGAAGATCGATACCGCTCTCATGTTAATAAGTTAATATGGGGAAAACAGCTAGCCTGGCTCTGAGGAAGAAATTAATGTACTTCCTGAAATGTAAGACTATTCCTTTAAACAAACATAAAACTCCTAGTTTATCATTTACAACAAGCAAATAAGTAGTAATAACTTTTTTTCTTGATTAATTGATTGGTTGTTTGGTCTATAATGTGTCAGAAAACTATGAAAAATGTCAATTAGGTGTTTCCCAAAGCCCAAGATGACATCATCAAATGTATTGTTTTGTCCACAACCTAAAGATATTCATCAGATCGATCATCAGAAATAGCTGATGATTAATTTAGTAGTTGACAACTAACTGATTATTGTATTGTGTTGTAACTTTAGTGAATAAGAAAATAAGAAGACTATAATATAATACTTTCTAGAGCGTATGTGGCAGAAGAATCAACTGTAACAAAATCTATTATCACTAAATATTTGTTTTGTTTGAGACTCTTCTTGCAGATGACTTCCTTTTTTGCAGATTATAATCTTCATTGTCTAGTTTATAAATTGTCATCTTCGTCCATGATATAGTGACAGCTGTAAACATAAAAAAAAAAACAAATGTCCAGAGTTGACTGCACTACAGACCTGTATGCCAGATGCCTTCGAGGTTGAAGGCTCACAGCGCCCCCACATGGCTGACTCAGAGTATTTCTTTTGAAGACGATGAAACGGTTTGTGTAGGTGACCAGCAGGTCAAAACCAAAGTTAAAGCCTGTCCACCGCCAGCAGTACTGAGGAGTGGAGAATATTAGTGTTTTTAATGTAGGAATAATGTAAAAAATACATTAAACAAGAGCAAAGGTCACTGTAGCAACGAGATTGTCTGACTCACGTCTCCATCTTTAGTCAGTTTCCTGCCACATCTCATACTGCTCAGCTCGAACTCATCTTTGTTAGCTTCATGGGGACTAATGACAGACAGGAGCATTAAAATCATCTTCTAAACTTACGGTTTTTGACATTACAATTGTTCAGTCTCAGGCTCTTACCCATTATCATTGTCAAATTCTGTCCGAAGCATAGCGAACCACTGGTTTTTGTACACAGACGTTAACCAATCTGGAATAAGTTTGAATAGTAAATATTAAGCGTTCATAAACACATGGAAAAGATCACTTGATATGTTAACACCACGATGAACAATGTTAAAGCTGCTTCACAATTTGTCTTCAATTTTTTGTTTAATTAAAGTAAAATTTAAGCAAGTCTGTCTAATCTGTCTTTATACCACTTAAAATTAGATAAGACAACTAAAGCAACCAAACTGAACACAAAGATCATTTAACTACATTATTGGATTAGAATAATGTATCAAGTAATGAGAGAGCCCATGAAAACAGAATTTAAATAAATGATTTGCTTTACGGCTTTAATACTAGATAATGAAATAAAAGATCTCTCTTTTCCAAAGCAGAATAATCACATTCATGTTTAAATTATGTCAAACAGAGCCACATCTTACCGGGGGGCAAAATATTGTCTCTCTCCAGAATGCGTGCAGATGCCAGATCGTTGATGATATACTGCAGACGAACATATTTGAAGACTGAACGAAAAGGAGTGCCCTCTTCTGTGTTCAAGAAGGGCTCTTTCTCACACAGGTCTGTAGAGCAAAGCCAGTTAGAGACAGTCAAACAACCAACAACAAAAAAGACTGCATATGTGGGTCAGTGTTACACAAGGTGTGGCTTACTGTACCTGTCCTGCGTTTGCAAAGCCAAGCATCAGCGTCAGCCAGAAGCTGCTTGATGGGGCCGTCCCACGAGAGATTGAGCTGCAGAAACATCCACTGCAGAGAGAGAAAGTTACAAAGAGAGCTCTTAGAAACAAGTCGGATGGTACACTGGGTGTATCTGGGAGTTATGAAATATTTAATTTTTCTGTGTACCTTTTTCAGAGCAGTGTAAACGTCCATCTCCACCTGCATGACAAACAGGTCTGAGGACTGGATGAGCTGCTCCATCACCTCTGACCTGTAAATGGTGAGATTGATCACAGAGAATATTTTTAGACCTAGGTTTACATAACTACTCAAACCAAGACATTAGATTGTCCTTCATGCTAATATAAAATTAGACTTGATGCCTTTATTACCAGAAGTTACCTCAAGGAAGGATATACGCTCGAAGGTGATGAAAACACTAAAGAACTGTGAGTTGAGCACACATACCCAAGTTCTTTCATCAGGTCCACATTTTGGTGGGTCATCAGGTTGTTCAGAAGCCACTCAAGACACCTGCAGAAAGACATTTAAAAAACATACATGGTGTGATGCAAGTACACAGCAGTACTGTTTTTTTAATAAGTATAATGAATTTAAATCTGACTTTTTCATGACTGAATCCAAGCCATAGATACTGGCACAAGCATAGTAGCCGCACACAGTCTTGGCGCTGATGTTTTCCTTCATAGTCTCTCCACACTGCTGGATCAAGCCATCCTGTAAACAACAACAGACCATGAGGCTTGATTAGGTCGGTATTATATGACTGCATCGATAAGATTCAACATGGTCATTTTTTCTATTTGAGACAATGGCTGACTTCTTTCAGTGTACTCACCAGCTGTAACATACAAGCGGCAGCAAGAATACTGACGACTCTGCTGGGCTTGATCAGAACATCGTCCCGGTACAGTGATCCAAATACCACTTGTAGAGCTACTCACACACAGAAAACAGTAAAGTTTTGTCAGTAAAGCACAAACAAACACAGTCGACTGCTGCTTTCTGTGACTGAAGTCCTCTCACCTTCAGTGTCAATGTTCTGGTCTGGGATCTCCAAGTTGATTTCCATCATGTTGGACTCCTTCCAGGAGCCGCTGAACATGCTGGAGAAATACCCTGACTAAAAATATTCAAGACACAGGGAGCGAAAAGTCAATGAGAATAAGGAAGAGTAGTAAATAATAGATGGAAGCCCCATGATGTATCACTACAATGTATCACTGACTGTCTTTCTGGTGTTTTTGTATTTTCGTTTTACCTGACACAGGTAGACTTTGTGGAGGTTCCACTCTTGTCCCAGAGCACAGATGCGAATGTCACTATTTTCCCCATTCAGGAACAAAGTCTGATAAATGTAACGTGATGTGCTTTTCAATTTCTTCCTGTTCATGTTCGAAAAATAAAGGAAAGACAAAATCAAATGTAAGACAAAATAATATGAATGACTTAAAGATATTTAACATTGGACTGGTTTCTTTCACACTGGACTTGCCTGCGAGGTGTATCTAGTATGGCATCATCATCGTCTTGTTCACTTTCACAGTCACACTGGGCATTTCGTTTCCTCTTCTTACACTCACATCCATGCTTGCGGCTGGTAGTTGTGCCCTCTACGGCTTCCTCTGGTCCCTGAGACGGGGACTGGAACCTGCTGCCCAGACTTCCCATCTCTACACTTTCCAAGATACATAACACAAACAAAGCTACCGTCAAAAATAACAGGTCAGCTGGACTGCATTGCAACAAAGCTGCAAAGATCAATTTATTATCAGAATCATGAGAACAGATACAGTTGGGGACTTTGGCTTTTGCAGTATTGCGATGAAGTCTTTCTTTAGGACTTCAACTAACAATCAAATTAACCCCTGGTTTATCTGTTGATTAATTTTTCAACTAACTGATTGTGTAATGTCAAACAATAATGAAATATGCCTTTGTCCAGCCATCAATCCCAAGGAACCTATAAAAGAAGGAGGGGTCATTACGTCACTGAATCTTGCTTGGTGCCAGATTGTGGTGACAGCTGTATTGAAGTCCATTGAAAAACACACTCAAACCAAACATATCTACATTGTACGACTTCTGATGAAGAAATGCCTCCAGAAAATGAAATAACACACTTCAGAGAGGTTAACACCTGTTATTTTTTTTAAATCATCACATTGTTCATCCTTCAATTTCTTTCGGGAAACCGGAGTTTGCAGGGTAATTGGTCACAATATTATTAGCCTGGTCAGTCATTTGTAGAAAAAATAAATCAGCCATTAACCTTCTCTCTGACAAATGTTCTTTCATGTTCTGGGGGCATTTCATTATTCAGAAGTCATGCAATGTAGATATGTTGGTTTTTAGTGTGTTTCTCCATGCATCTCCTATAGACTTCAACACAGCTGTCACCACAGTCTGGCACCAAAGCAAGATTCAGAGACTTACTGACCCTTCCTTCTTTTTTTAGATTCTTTGTGAAATCTAAGGATGTGCCATTTACAAAAATATAGACAGAAAAATGAAGCACATTTATACATGGTGAAGGTGGAACCAGCAAATATTTGTTGTTGTTTCTGTTGTTTGAGCACCACATTGTCTTTCTCAAAAATGTGTTGTGGTAGTTTGATAGCATCACAAATCATCTCCAAATCTCCAAGCACATCACACACAGTGTACAGGCATTTGGTTAAACAATGAAATGTCTTAACAAAGAAACGTCGTCAACAAAAGTGGCATTATCTCGTTAAATATTCAAGACTGAAGCAAACGACACTGGAACAAATGTGTTAGCAGACGTGGGACTGTTATAATGTGCATATCTCACTTGAAGAAAGGTAAACATTTGACCCGAGAGACCTAGATATTTGCACGGACTTTATTTTTTAGTCACAACAACACAAAAACAGACAACAGACTTCATTAGCTAGCTGCACTTTCCATAACAGAGTCTGATACGAGTGCTCCATCCTGCAGCATATGCAAACCACACACAGTCTGTCGAACACAAGGAACGTGTAAGCTAACTTACCTGACGATTAGATAGCACCGGGAGACCTGGGGCAGGGGTGTCGGGTTAATTGGACGGTAAACACCGGCTGGTTATCTCAGGTCAGACAGTCTGTCAGACGTGGACGAGCCAGTTGAAGAAGAGCTAACCTACAAGCTAGCTTAGCTGCCGAATTCAACAAAAACAAGCCTGAAAACAATAACAGCGCTCTTTCTGACTACCTGCTCGTCCTCACAACCCTCCAGACCTCATAACTCTGATTGGTTCCAGTTACATTTTTCTAAATTAAAGCAATTGTGAGCCCAGAGGTAGGAGGTGATGTGTAACTGCCCTGAAAATCTGTGGCTGCTTTTGTTGTTCTTCTTCTGGCGGTGGTAAATGGCAGCGTTTCTACGTCACAGGTGGCTGCTCTGCTCAACGGCGCCCCCTGCTGTCAGACGGAGGAACTACAAAAGTCTGTCAAATATATCAGATGTAATTTTGTTTCTTGGCTTTATATGCCTTATTTTGTATAATTTCATAATTCCTTTATCCCTTACATACCTCAGGTTCACCATGAGCCTTTATAACAGATGCTCAACACCCCATACGATAAAAAACATAAAAACCGGATGACCAATCCTACACATTAGGCCCCAGCTCAACTCGACTGACTCGCCTGTCTGGTTCCTTTTGAGTCCAAAGGGCACTGCCAAATCAACAGTGTTTGGTCTTTGCCTAATGTAAACTTTAAGCAAGACTGCACTGAAATTTCTAGAGTGGAAAATGATAACTGAGTAAATAAATAACATCCCAAAAAGTGTTTATTTAGGGTATTGATTATTTATAACTAAGCACAGTGCTTTGTCTCTATTTTTTCCCATACCAAATTGAATAGTCTTTAAAGTCTACTAAGAAAAACAGTGATGTAGCTAAAAACAACAGACTCCCTTGTGATGATGAAAAGCTTTATTATGTACACTGTGGCTGCCCGTGTGAGACACTGTCAATGTATCCAAGGCAGCTGGTGCACAAAGGTCTTTGTTGTTTCGCTGATTCAGACCACTTTAAAACCTCTCACACCCCTTCCCAGTCACATGTGAATAACCCACTGAGGAAAAGCAAAACCACACTGGGTGGAGGCTAAGCTAAATGTGTCTAATCTCCAACTATCTGCCTATGGCCAAAACATACTGGCGGTTTCCACAGACAGTTTAGATTAGACAGAAGTGGTCAGTTTTTAAATCTTTAAAGGAATAATTTTACACCTCCTGCTGCTATGAAAGAGGAGATAGTCAAGCCTGAAGAGGATTCTGCTTTATTAATCAGGCTCCAACAACTCTATTTAATATAGAGAGGGTTGACCTTAAGTCCCCTCTCTTGTAGCTGCAGAGTGAATAGGATTTAAAACCAAAGACTCTGACATTGCCACCTGTTTTTAATAAAGTCATAGTCTGCTTCCTAAAATCCTGAGAGCAAATCCCTCACAACATTATCTGTACTCCAAAATCTCTGCTAATCATCAAAAAAACTGGCAAATAGATATGAATGTATGATACCTGACTGCCCTCTAGTGGAACGGTGAGGTACTCTGCTTATGTTCAATTATACAAGCTTTTCTCTACAGTGCATCTTGTGTTTTCTTTCTGCCCTGAAACATATTTTATCACTGACTTACTTAGTACAAATATTTATTCAGCTAATTATTTTATTCGCATTTATTCATTGACATCTCAGTGTGACAATGACTGTACTTACTTACTGTGATATATTCTGTTTTATCCTCATGTATGAAGGCTTTTCTCATGTTTGGATCTGGTCTGGAATTGTGATTGCTGACCAGGGTTTGCCCTCCTCTTGAGTACCAAACACCTCCAGCCTCCTTCTAGATGTGCTGTAAGGTAGCTAAGAAGGAAAATGCATTGATGCAAAGAGACTTCCAGAAAGGATAAAAGTATAATTTGGACAGAGATGAAGAGACGCATGCATAGAATAGGAAAATGTAGGGGTGGATTAAATTAAATAAATAATTAAATGCATCACATTCATACGACAATGTTAATATTTGAGGTTCTTTTTAAAAAGAAAGTATAGTCCTCCTTGTCAGACTTTACATTTTTCTGGGTAAACATCATACACATGCACATTTTAAGATTGCACTTTTAAAAGAAAAGAAAAATAAATCAAATGTAAGCAATATTCTTAAATGACTTTATCATTGACAAGAAGTTACTCACCACTTCTTTAATATCTTGTAAATCACACAAATACTGACAACAGTCACAGTGACAACAGTTTCAATATGCATGTTGTCTTGCATGCATTTCTTTTTAATGGGAAACAAAATTGATAATAAATAGGAAAAAAATGGCACAAATTATATATATATATATATATATATATATATATATATATATATATATATATATATATATATATATATATATATATATATATATATATATATATATTTAGTTATAATAATATATGTCTAAAAAATAAAAAGCACGAGACAGAATAGGAATAAAAACATGGTTGGAATCTACCGCCGACAGGATATGACGTAGTAGGTTTTCCCTTAGTGGGCGTAGTCATTCGAGGAATGAGCCAATCAGCGACGAGCACCTCTTTCACAACATTCCAATCCTCCCAGCAGGCCCGCCTCCTCTCCCTCTCCCTGCCCGGACTAGCAAGTGTGTGTGGGGCAGTGACACGTAACTCTGTCCGCTTCGTTGACGTGACCAGGCAGGACACCTCCACCTGGGGCAGGGAGAGCAGAGAGAGGACTTTTCTGACCCCCTGTCCCCCACTTAAATCCGGTTAATCCTCTACGTTTTCCCAGCATGGAGGCGAGAGACGTGACTGCAGGTGAGCTTGTTGTTAGCACTGACAGTCAGGGTGTCGATGTGTTGTTGTTTGGCCAAACAATGAGCACTTAGAGCAGCAAGTAACTCTGATTAAGCTGTTATCTGACCCAGTAGCCGTGTTTGGTGTGTGAATAAGAGCTGAATGCTTTGTAAACAATGCAGGGATTTTCCTGTTTTCACAATAAAACACAATAAGTTAGTTCCCATCGTGTTAGTACATAGTATCTTGCTCTTTCTCATAAATTACACTGCATTGTATCTCGTTTGTTCAACCTCTAGGTGCTCTTGTGGGCAGTGATGGAGAGGAACAAACTGCAAAGAAGGATGCAGCTGCTACAAAAGAGAAACCAGACACCAAGAGTAAGATGGAGAGGATCTTTGGGTTCAAGAAGGAGGACCTGACCTCCTGGAGCAGCCTGGTGGCCCTCCTGAACCGCCCCTCTGATCCTGCATCTCTGGGCATCTTCCGCTGCTTGTTCGGTAAGTTGAGATCCATGTTTGCTTATTAATTCTAGGTGATCTCTTATGCTACAAATCTGTGTGAAATGTCATCGTGTGTCTTCTGTACAGGTTTACTGATGGCCATCGACGTCACTCAAGAACGTGGCCTCAGTCACCTGGACTTTAAGTACCTGGATGGGGCCCCTGTGTGCCGCTTCCCCCTCTTCAACTTCTTGCAGCCGCTGCCACTTGACTGGATGTATCTGGTGTATGTGGTGATGTTCCTCGGTGGGTCACACTCCTTTTTGTTATGTTAGAAGCTCACACTCACACAAAATCCCCCCCTCCCTTCTTCTGGAAGCGGATGCAGTCATTTTATAGGCGACTGTCCCTGTGGGGTGCTGTCTAGGAACCCTGAAGATGTGAGCACATACACCAGACGTGCAATTTTCCACGTTTACCTTTCCCCTTAAGCCGACAAACTCGTGCAAGATTTTGTTTGCAAATGTAACATTCACTCAGTGTAGCTTGTGCAAGAATGCAAACAGAAAACAGAACAGAAAACAATGACAAGTAAATCAATACTGATACTGATACTGATACTGATGCTGTCCTGGTACAGGTCCTGGACCTTAAGCACTCAATTTGTAGATGTTTTAGGATTTAACTTGTGTGACTTATTATTAGTTAAGTTAATAATTCATAATTTGTTGTCATTTTGCCTTCATATTCCCAAAGTTGAAGGACTTTTCAAGAGACAGAACGGTCGTCAATATCCTGACTATCAATCAATCAATCAAAACTTTATTTATATAGCACTTTTCATACACTTCGCTGTGCAGCACAAAGTGCTTTACACATAAAAGACAAAACAATTTTAAAGAAAGCCCCTCCCTCCCACCCTCCATAATACACACACACACACACACACACACACACACACACACACACACACACACACGCACACACACACACACACACATACATACAAACACAAACACACACACACCTGCACACTCTCACTACTGACAATAGGGAGACATGGCATGGCACCGAGGATTGAGGAAACGCCACCTTCGGGGCTGTCCGCACTGGGAGGAGTGACAGGCTGTGCCACAGGGGGCACCAGTGCCCAGGCCCCCCGACCCCGACAGACAACAGCTGGCAGGGCCGAAGGAACCCAGGACAGCACCCCCAGCAGCAGCCCAGGCACAACTCCCAGTGCGGGGGACCCCCCTCGGGAAAACACTGGAGTTAAACCTAAAAAACTAAAAACATAAGATAGAATAAAACATACTAGTCCCTAGTATGGGTCAAACTCCTGTATTTCCCATAATGCAACACTACAGTATAGCTTCCTTTGTTAGACCGTCACTGTCTAGAACAGAAGACCCTGATGACATCACTGTGACATCATCAGGGTTATTTTCTCATTGACGAGTTAATGATGGAGGACCACAAGTACATTAATGAATTGATTTACATTTATATATTCCTGCTGCTTTTCTCTCTCTTCTCACGTATTTGATTTGCGTTGTAAACAGCTTCTTCTTTTAGTCTCTCAATTATTTTTTATTTTCCGTGACACTGGGCCTTGAGCTGGTGAATTAGACATGGGCTGTAACAAGATCTGTGATTGGTTAGAGAGCCACAAGCGCCATGTTAATCCCTTTTTGATTATAATCAATTAACTATTTATTGACAGATTAATATGTGATCTGCAAATTCTATAATTCTCCTTTTTATTGCCCATTAAAATATAGAATCATTAATTACTTTATATTTCAGACTATTTATTCATAGATTAATAAATTGATATATGATTGAATAATATTGATGCCTATATTGTACAATAAGCTTTTATTAATGAAATGCTTTATCACTGTTTAGATGACACTTGTGGTCCTCCATAGTTAATATGTATTAAAACCGACTTATTAATTGTAACAACAGCTGTTTTATCATTAACTGAAGTCCTGTGTTTCTCTCTGAAGGTGCCGTGGGCATCATGCTGGGCTGTTTCTACCGTCTCTCCTGCCTCATGTTCATCTTGACGTACTGGTACATCTTCTTTCTGGACAAAACGGCCTGGAACAATCACTCGTACCTCTACGGCCTCATTGGATTTCAGCTCACACTCATGGATGGCAACAGATACTGGTGAGATGATGATATCGGTCTGTCTGTGCATTTCTGCCCAGTGTACTGTATGTGTTAGCTCAACAGAGAAAGATCTTTAAGCCTGTGTATGTTCGTAGGTCGATCGATGGACTGCGGAGGCCTTCTATAAGAAGCGCTCATGTGCCTCTGTGGAATTACACTCTGTTGAGGACACAGGTGTGTGCATCATTGACTTTTTAGCAGCTAATACTGTTTGTTTTTTTAACATGATCTAATGATGTCAGTGTTTTTTGTTCCTTCAAGATATTTATCGTGTACTTCATTGCTGGAGTCAAAAAGCTGGATGCTGATTGGGTTGAGGGTTACTCGATGTCTTACTTGGCGCACCATTGGCTGTTTGATCCTTTCAAGTAGGTGTTGTTTAGCAGCTCAGTCTAAATATATTTCAGTCTTTATGCACAGACTGATGATCGTGCTGTACCACACACTATTTTCCAGATTGATCCTTCCTGTGGAGTTAATAAACCTGCTGGTGGTGCATGGAGGCGGGCTCATTCTTGATCTGAGCGCCGGCTACCTGCTGTTTTTTGATGCCACCCGACCATATGGATTTTTCTTTGTCAGCTACTTCCACTGTATGAACTCGCAGCTCTTCAGCATTGGTGAGTCTCTTGTCTTGCTTCATCACTTTCTTTTTAATCCTGCCTTTATCATTTAACTTCATCTTACAGAGAATATTAATTATCCTCCACAGGGATGTTTTCCTACACAATGCTGGCCACCAGCGCTCTGTTCTGCTACACTGACTGGCCCAGAAGATTCTTCGCCCGCTTCCCAGCATTCCTCAGGGCGGTCCTGCCCGTCACCTCACCGGACCAACAGCCCAGTGCGTCCTGTGTTTACCCTGAGATCAGCAGCACCAGTACTGAACGCCAGGAGACCCCACCTGCCCCCAAAGCTCCAAAACTGAGATTTAAGCACAAGCTGGCAGCCATTTTTACTATTCTCTACATAATTGAGCAGTTCTTCATGCCGTACTCCCACTTCATCACGAAGGTACATCTGCCTATCATGTGTTTCAACTTTAAAGATCCTAAAAGACTCGATCAAAGGAAGCTATTTTTGTAAACTGTTGCATAATGTCACATTATTCGACAAAGAGAAATTCTGTTTTTTAAAGATTGTACGTAAAGGTGGCATCTAGTGCTGGGATCTCAGATTGCAACCAACTGAATACCCCTCACAGAAGAAATGTGAGACATGCATAAGTAGGCCTGCTCCCTCTGTAAATATAAAAAGTTCATTCTTAGGTACCAAAACACAGCAATTCTTTGTTTCAGGTGATTATACACTAGTTACCCCTTTCACACTGGACAAAAAACACACTCATACCAGCTAACATCCGGCTTATGTCTTCAATGTGAATGTTTTTGATCGGCATTTAGTCCAGCGCCAATTGACTGATTGGCTGTGATGAAAACATGACACCAGGGTGGACACGATATTTTTAGCCCCTTTTCAGGTGCGATGATATGACGTGTGTTGAAGTCAAGGCTGCTAGTTTGTTCATATCTTTCCATCCGTCTCTGTCAAGCAGCTTGAACATCGTTCAGTCTGCGCTCATTTTGAAAGAGAGACTAAAATAGTTGTTAGTGGTTTCCGTGACTGAGCCCTGTTAGCTGCCTGATCGGTACTGCGCAAGAGCAACTCTCAACCGAGATGTCTCATTCCTCAACAAAACAATGTGTCTAATTCACAATATTATTTTTTAAGACTTATTAAAAACAAGTTTAACGTTTTCTGGATGTGTAGTCTGATGAGGTTAACGATCTGCTGCTCTCTACTGTTTTTTTTTTGCTTTTCCGGCGCATTCGTGATGACGAACGTGACACACAAAGAAAAAAAAAAAGCTGAAATGCAAACTCATCTCAAACACCTATTTTTAGCGGGCTTACCCATGTTTAAAAAACCTGCATATACACTTATTTCGGTGTTAAAGTGGTATAATGAAAACATAATTATGAATATTACATTCCAGTTCTGCCCCTAAATCCCCCTAAATCCTACACACCGCACCTTTAAGCCTTTTAAACCCTCTCTGAGTCAGCACACTGAGAGTTGCTCAATCAGAGTCAACAGTCGTCGGTCCACAGCAAACAACAGCTCAGATTTGTGTTGAAAGAAGTAGATACTCATCATGCAGTCTCTGATAGGGACACTTTGTGTTTTACTCTTCTTCCTTATGAACTTTTCTCTGTGAAGTCTTGGTTAAATAGAAACTGGTGAAAGTGTTAGTCATCATTTACAGTAGCTGAATTTCTAATCAAAGTGCACAAAACATTAAGTCCCAGGAACTATTTTTCAAGGAACTAAAAGTGCTGTTGTCTGCGATTCAACTGCAGCGTAAAGACCCACAAAGATTAGGCAAATAAGTCCGCTAACGCACAGTATAAAAAAAAAAGCATTTTTGCTCATGAGTACTCAACAATGATGGCCTGGATAAACTGTTGGTATCTGTAATTGTTGTAATCTTTCCCCTGCATGTCATATCTACTTCATGTTGATGTGTGAAAGCACAATGAGCAAAAGTCAAACTGGTTTGTGGCTGCACATTTTTGGAAATGGTGGCTGAAAAAAAATTCTCCAAATACTCAACCAATCAGAAATGTTGAGCGCTGCAACCTCCCCCACGAAGTCTCTGTAATTTCTGAAAAGCACAAACCTGGAGCAGGGACTCAGATGTCCCCAGAACTTAATTTAGTTCCTGGTCCCTGCGGTGGAAAAACAACAAGTTCCTCAAAAAGTGATTGTGATTTTCATTTGGATGGAATTATGCTAATATTCTGTTTTTATGCAGGGTTACAACAACTGGACCAATGGCTTGTACGGCTACTCGTGGGACATGATGGTTCACTCCCGCAGCCATCAGCATGTTAAGATCACCTACAAAGATGGAGAAAGTGGAGAAATTGGATATCTGAACCCAGGGGTGAGTTACAAGGAAAACACTGTCAGACACACAGTATGTGAGCATTACGTCAACTCTAGTAATGGTACACACATCACATGTTCTTTTAAATGACTGCTGACTATTGCAGTTTAGCCTTTTACTTATCACTGTGATTGTTATTCATGCCACTTCCTGAAATGACCTTTGAGATTGTCATACTCTCTCCACTTTTCTAAACTTAATTACACTGCGTATTGAAGGTGTTCACACAAAGCCGCCGCTGGAAAGACCACGGAGACATGCTGAAGCAGTACGCCACGTGCCTCAATCAGCTCCTGCCTCGCTATAATATCTCCGAACCTGAAATCTACTTTGACATCTGGGTGTCCATCAATGAACGCTTCCAGCAAAGGTATGAGAGCCTTTTACTTGAGAAAAAAAATGCAATTTTATTGATTAAGATGTATCAGATTAATAATATTATGAAAAACTAATAGTGAGAGTAGAATAGTTTTTTTAAATGTGCTCTTGACTTTTCTTGAAGGATCTTTGATCCCCGCGTGGACATTGTGAAAGCTGATTGGTCGCCTTTCAAACCAAACACGTGGCTGATGCCTCTGCTGGTGGACCTCTCACCCTGGAGGACCAAGTTCCAGGAGATCGAGGGCAGTTTGGACAATCAGACGGAGATCGTCTTCATAGCTGATTTCCCAGGTTACAAAAATCTCCTCATCTTATCTCATTTAGATGGAAAAGTTATCTTTGATGCTTGTTTTGTTTACTGTAAACTGACTGTATGTTACCTTTTAGGTCTCCACTTAGAAAACTTTGTAAGTGAAGATCTGGGCAACACCAGCATCCACGTGCTGCAGGGCAGATTGAATGTTGAGGTAGTGGAGGAGAAGAAGAACTACACTGTTCAGCCTGGTGAGCAGATAAAGGTACAGCAGCACACCATCACCGCCGTTATCAGTATACTGTTTAACCTGGACACACTCGGGCATTTACCTTTTAAGTGTATGTGTTTAGGTGCCTGCTGGGGCTTACCATAAGGTGTACACCGTGTCTGAGGACCCTTCGTGCTACATGTACGTCTACGTCAACACCACAGAGGCGACGCTGCAGGAGAACTTCACCAAGCTGCTTGAGATCCAAGAGCGTGCCCGCAATGGGACAGGTGAAACCATGAAGGGCATCTAATACAGGAACAAATGTATTGTAACAGTGGCTGCTTACGTCAAGACTTGTATTTCAGTGAAAACGATGAGTAAAATCAGCATTTTCCTGTGAGCTATATCAAAATAACCTGAAGTATCACATTGTTAAGCAGCTCTAACTAAACCTGTGAGAAGCTGAAAATTCATCAGATGCTGACCGGACCTTCTCATCCCACAGAAACCGAGCCGCTTCCTCCTGAGCTGCAGCCTCTCATCGCTGCCGAAGGTGAAGAGGTCAACGCCACCGACCCGATCGTGCATCTGTTCCTGAAGAGGCAGCGCCGCATGAAGGAGGTGAAGAAACGCAGGGAGGCCGGCGTGCTGGAGCGCTTTGAGCGCTTTGCAGTGAAAAAGTACTATACCATACGCAGGGGGTGAGTGTTGACCTCTGACAGCACAGTCACATGCACTGAAATCTTGAAAGTGAATGCCCTGCATCTCATTAACTTTCCTTCTTTTAGATTCTTGATGACAGCCATCGCTTTGAGAAACCTGGCAGTGGGTCTCCCCCCTCTCGAACAGCTGACAAGAGAAGTTGCCTTCGCCAACATGAAAGCACCTCCGGGAGATGGCAGCCAGGAAGAACGGCTGAAAGATGAAGTCGGTCATGGAGAACTATAAAGCTTCTGTCAGGACCAAAATACTCTGTTAAATTGCCTGCGGGTGCTGGATCAAACATTCCAGACGGACGTGTTTTTACTACTGGACTGTTACTGGGACATCCCTGCCCACAAATTTTTTAATTTTTTACGCTTCTGGGCATTTCGGATTAATTCCAAAAGTCATTATCTTTTTGATAGCTTTTGTTTGCGAATCCGAATTCATGTTTCTGTTAAAACTGCAGCAAAACCAGAAAACTGTATGTAAACAGATTCACGCTGCTTTGCTGTGCGAGATTTCATCTCCAATTGTGCTTAAGATTTTTATAATTACAGTAATGGCTGAGTGACACGACCAAAAAGACTGCTGGAAGATCATATTCAGAATATAAAAATGTGCAGCCAATCAGCAAGTTACTGAATGGTTTTAAAGGGACAGATTTAGTTGAACATGCTGACATGAACAGAATCAGAAGGAGGGTCGATAACTCGTCCTCCTGTTGGTGGATTTGCTCTAATTCCAATGAAGCACATTTACGATTATACTGTAGGACATGTGAAGATGACCCCGTTTTAAGGAACACACTTCTCTGAACTTTTATGCTAACCCTGTAATGTGAGAAGAACCGACAGAAGTACAAAATCATTTTTCGCTTGTTCAGTCGACGGCCTTTTGTCGTCACTTTTCTAATAAAGAGCTGATGGTTTCAACAACTCTGATATGAATTAAAAATCAACTCAAGGTTTGTGGAAATAATGAATTTTATTGGTGTCAGTATTTTACAATAGCGTCCATCTTAAAGTGCTACAGTTGAATTCCAGTGTTCACTGTAGTTTGACATTATGGCACATAAATGAGACTTTTCACACAGAGCACAAACAAACAGTACAATGTTACACAATATAAATACATACAAATCTACAAGATGGATCTCTATGAAATGATTTACTTTGTTAAAACAAGATCATGATCACTTAAGTTGAGGTTAATCGCTCAGGATTCATTTAATTCAGTATAAATATGTCGTCACTGTGCTGTAGTGAAGGTCCAGTCACATATGGAGTGTTGCGTCATCAGTTACTGCCCAAGAAGTGACGAGTAACATTTCACAAAAGCTATGAGTCATTTCAAGTGATGGTTCGTATGTCACAGGGAACAACAGAAAGACAATTTGTATTTTGCGTCATATTGCACAGTGCTCTACTGGTTTCTAAATCTCTCAAGTCACAATCTCTGTTTTTACAAATGCTCTGCAAAACAAAACACACGTTGCATCCCTTTACATGACGGGTGACGACGCCTCTAATCACCACAAGTGAAAAACTGCCCTTCTATATCAAGTGTAAATTCAACATTAAATGTAGCATGACTGGTATTAGTGTTAGATACTGGCTTTTAAGAAGTGTTATCAGAAGCCTTTTTTCCGGCTAGTGTACGCAAATCAAACATGATTAATTACATGATGTAGTGAGATGGATTTCTGCTTTGATTTAATGATGATAAAATAATTAGAGTCAACATTATTTTAATAATAACTGGAGCTATTTCCAAATGTGGTACTTTTTCTTTGTCCTCTCAGGATGTTGTGTGGGTTTAAACCTTGTGATGTGCTCAAACAGGCCCATTCTCAAGTTCCCCCTAATCCTTCTCTTGAAAGGGGACTCTGTTTACAGGTCTTCTCTACATGTAAAAAGAAGTTGTATAAAGCTCTTTGTGGCTCCAGAGGGAGCTGTGTGAGGTCTGATAAATGTACAGCACTCGAGTCAGCGTCAGTTGGGGCTGAAGACTTTGAAAATAAAAAAAATCAGGAGTTCGACAGAAGTGAGGTCACCGTTTATCTGTAGGCTGCTCCACATCTCAGCATGTGGCTGAATGCATGACCAAACTGTTGATGGCCAAATTGCATTGTGGGTAGTGTAGGCGGCAGGTTTACGGAAGCAGCTTTGTCTAAGTGAATAATGTGGAAAACGATTTTTGAAATTGGTCCAGTATTGAGTGAGAGCGTGGCAGCCGGCACCTGTGAAACGGGCTGTGATGTAATCCCTTCGGGCAATTGCTCACCATCAAAGTGCATCCACTTAAAGTGCTTGTTTCTGCCACTGACTCAGATTGTTATTTTAAGTGTCTGACAACATTATGGAAAGGATTCCTGCAGAGACAGACCTCTCATTAACCAGAAAAGGCGGCTATTCCTCTTGTGAAATCCACCAGACTCCATTTGCAGAAGCAGTAATTTTATCATCATAAAACCACTTCATTCGAACCCATCGGAAAGCCTTAACTCACCGTGTCGGATGGGAAAATATTGGGAGAGGAGCAAGAGATCAGAGAAGCAACACCATGTACGTCCAGAATATTCACTTAGACCAAAACACGTGCAAAACAAGGGTCCAGATTGAGTTAACCTTTAACAATTGATCAACACCTGTTTTCTACAACTTTTAACGTGCCTTTCCTTCCTTCACAGGTTGTGCCGCGTATTTCTGTCTGACAGATAACATTTCATAATAGCTTTGTGCCCAAAACCTCGTCCAGTAGCTCTCCACTTGCACCACTTTAAACACCGCACTACCCCTTCACACACATCTGATGCTCAATTTAAAAAAAATAAATCCACCTCACTGCCACATCCTAATGCCAACAGTTCAAATACTTTCCACCCCAACATGTGGCACATATCTGTCAACTCCACCAGAATGCAGCCTTGAACGTGCCCCACGCGGCTCTCCCTCACATGGCTCAATCAAAAACCACAGTGCTGGTGCTACAAAGGGAGTGGCACCTCCCTGTTGGCAGGTCGTGGTCCAGCACCACACTCCAGCCCTGTGCTCTGTACATGCAGGCCTGTCATTATATAGTGCCATTCACAAACTTCTGCTAACTAAAAACTCTCAAAAAACACTTCAGGTCTCCCCCTACGTTCATATGCCTCTTATTTATATTTCCAGTTGATCCTGTTTGTTTACTTCACTCGTTACTTTCTTAAGAAAGAAGGATAATATAAGTTAATTTATTACGACGATTTAATTTCTGAAGATAATAATCATCTCGTTCTTTACTCAATTATTTTGAATCCGATGCCTGGAAACATTAGTTGCTGCCTGCCAAACTCTTTCACACGTTGTTAAACTTTATTGCTCACAAGTTGGATTCAAATCCACTGAAATGTGGGTCAGTATTGTTTATTTTAAGCACAGCTGGTGCAGAGGTTACTGGGTGTAATACTAATGGTTGCTTTTTATGATGTAGTGCCAGTGCTTTATTAGGCATCCCTTTTTTTCCTCCTTTTTTTGTTTGTTTTATGCTTTGGAAAATGTAAATGAGGCTCAGTGTAACATGTTATGTTCTTCTCGATGCACACCTAAAATGGTGCAAAAAAATAAAATATGGAGCGTCCGTTCGTAGTCAGCTCTGCGGCTCTACCTCGGTTGGAGGTCTGGGTAGAAGACTCCATGTATCACCCCTTCGATCACAACATTTGAAAATGTATCTGAAAGTGAAGAAGAAAAGAAAGTTTTTGAGGGGAAATTTTGAGATTTTGGCTATTTTGCACGTCTTCTTTAAGACCAGCGGAAAGAAAACATCCAAAATACACGGTAGCTAACGTTAGTTTAGAAATGAAGTCCGTGAACATAAACTAACGACCAGCATAACACAGAAGTTTAACAGAAAAGAATACTAATTAACATTTTTTTTTTATAGTTAACATGAATGACAAATCTTTTCAACTATGCTACAAGAACAATTTAGTTGGGTTGAATTTTGATATTGTGACGTTACGCAGAAGTATCCTGAACTCACCGCTTGCAGAAGGCAGCAGGTACGGGTCTCTCAGAAACAGCAGGACCGGCTGGTGTGAAAGTTTACTGAAGAGAGTCCAAAAAGGAGAAGTGAGACGGTTTGTGGGCGGCTACAGGCTGCATTTAAATTAACAGGATGGAGAAACGTTGATGGTAGGTGGTGTCATTGACATGTGGGGTGAAGTTCAAGTGCAGAGCAAACAGTGACACAGTTTTAACTTGGTTCAAAATGGTGCACAACAAAGAATCTCTTTCATCCAGTAGTTTGAAAAACAAAATGACTCACCTCGATCCCTCCGATTCTGTATCGAACGACCTTTGAGAAGAAAAAACAAAAGTTAAGCCACATAGCTTTACAGCAGCCTGGGAACAAAGTCGCCCACAGATTGGAAAAAAAGGAAAAACATGCCACATTTGCTCTTTTATTTCATAGAAAACCTTCAGTTTGAACTCACCCACAGCTTTCCGTTTTTGGCACTGAAGGAAAATGGCGGATATTCAGGAAATCCAGGAATATCTTTGGAAGGACTCCATTTTCCATAATTATAGACTGACAAAACAGACAAAACAAAAGCTAATTACAAAGTGCACACGAGGCAGCCGTACACAACTGAAGTGACCTGCATGACCTTTCTCTGGCGAGTGGTTTGAATTTGTTTAGCCTCCCTACATCTGTACTGCAGTTTGTATGTTTACTTTGGGTTAGACGCAATTTGTATTTGGTAAAAGCAGACAGGACACTGACTTTATATACATGGAGAAATACTGAAGTTCATTATCTGAAGCGAAGAGAGTGAAGAGTGAAGGCGTGTCAGAGTACCTGCAGGTAGAGCTCCAGACCGTGCCTCCTCTGCTCCAGGACTTTGGGAACCCAGTTTCGGACATGTTTGGAAGGGATCTCAGGTGGCTTTATGCTCTTCTTTAGCTGCAGGGATTAAAATACACCATTATATAATAAACATGGCAGATCAGGTAAGACTTAGGCACACTGGTGCTTTGAGCTCAATGCTAACACATCCTACCGTGGCGTGGTAGCATGCAAAGGTTCATTTTCACAATAAATTGATTGATCGTTTAGTCTATAAATGTCAAAAAAATTGAGATAAATGCTCATCACAAATTCCCAGAGCACAAAGTGACGTCTTCAGATGGCTTCTTTTGTCCAACCAACAGTTCAAAACCCAAACAACCTTCATGTGTTGTCATAAATGAAGCTGGAACCAGCAAATGTTTGACAATTTTGCTTGGAAATACCTGAAATTATTAATCTATTATCAATATAGTTGGCCATTTTTATTGACATAGTGCTATGCTGCTAGCATGGCTAAAAGCAATAATAACCCAGCATGTGTGAAACATAACTGATATTTTTCATAATGGACCTGTCATAGCAGGAAAAGTACAGGTGTTAATAATGACATTAGGTGTCCCAGGACAGTGAGCAAACACGAAGATGGACACCAGGACCCTGAAACTGAGGCACATAAATGGAATTCAGCCATGATTAATTTTATTATTTACACCTTTTCCTGCTTTGTCATGTACGAAAACCAGAGTTCACATCAAATACACGGTAGAATTTGAGCAGGACGGGAAGAGGAACTAGTACGGTGAATGTGGTCAACCACCAAACAGTACGGTTGTTATTTATTTGTTTCCTTTTATGTGATGCGACATGAAATGTGCGACATAAATAGTAATTTCTTTAATCCAATCAGACCTTAAACCATGGTTTTAATGATCAATTAATGTCTGTATTTTTTATTTGATTACGCAATTGTTTCGTCTCTAAAAGCCCAAATGGATCCAGGTAATAACGATCGGAGGGAAAGCTCACATTGATTCATTTAACTGGCTGTCAATTAATTTACAGAGATTTGTCTGTAAATTATTATATTTCCATTTACCAAAGATTACAGACTTTGAACACTAATTCTGAACTCGTCAGAAGGGAGGAAATAAACGACTGTAAACTGAGGACTTGCACTAAATCTTACCATTTTATGCAAAGTGTGGAATTCACTGTAGCGTTTCTCAACAGTGTGCTGTCTGCCGTTCATCAACACGTCAATTTTGAACACCTGAAAGAAAGGACAAAGTTAACATGACTCAACAACAGAGTGGATTCTGGTGTCGAGAGTCAGTTGACAGAATCATGATTTATCAGCACAGCTCATCAGCCACACACGTCCCCTCCCAGTGAGTGGAGCGGTCAGTTAAAGTCTTTATGTCAGCCAGTTACCAACAGGAAGCATCTGGCTCTTCTATAAGTGAAAGCTTTTCATACGTCAAAGTTAACATCCCTAAACAGACTTCCCTCTCTGGGCTGCGTTCTTCCGTTGAAGTTGCAGATGCTGCATAAACATTGACACCCGTGGCAGCATTTCATAAAAGAGGAAATCCACTCATTAATGATGACAGTGTTGGTAATGCAATTCTGGACAGGCGACATAAACACATACTACATCTCCCCATGACGGAGAGCCAGCACGTAAGCCAATTATTAACAAATTCTGGAGCAGTTCAGGGAGTTTTAATCTGCCATGACATCACCAAACTACATTAAATAGTCGTATTATTTCTTATTTTTTTGTAAATATCATCGTTTAAATTCAGTGTTTCCACTTTCAGGTACATTCATTCAGCCACAGCAGGTTGCCAGCTCAGTTTATTTGTAAGAAATATAGAATTTAAAAGAAACATTTAAACATTTTGGGAAATGTGGCTAGTTGCTTTCATGCCTGCGCAGTAAATATTAAACTGACGTCAGAAGTTGGTTTGCTTAGTGTAGCATAAAGACTGGAAAAAGCAGGAAAGAGCTAGCATGACACCAAGAGAGCGATAAGTGTGTCTCCAAAAAATGTTCAACAAATCCTTTAAAATTATTGTCAATGTTTTATTCTATTTCGATCAAATTGTTTTTGTCCCCTAAGGAGGTTATATTTTCACTTGTCTGTTAGTTGGTTGGTTTGTAAACAGGATTACACACAAACTACTCAACAGATTTCCACTAAACTTTGATGGAGGATGTGTCTCGACCCAGAATAGACCCCATTAATGTTTGGTGTGGATAAAGGGATGGACTCACATACTTTAACATTAGATAGCGTATTTTAATTGTTTGTTATGTATGGATCTTTATGAAAAAAAAATCTGCCTTATTTAAGTGGCTTGTATTTATGAGTGAGTGCAATTTGATACGAATCCTGACAAAAATTCGGATTTGGTGGATTTAAATATGTTTTATTTCATACTGGTTTAGACTTGAATGAATTAAAGGGGATTGTCTAGACTTGGTCAAGGTATGCGCTATTCCTATTGTTTATTCCATCTAATCGAATAGCTCAAGCTAAACAAATAAAGCTATTAAAGTTGTTAAAATTATGGTCTAATCAAGGGGCTACTGGATGCATTATGGGAAATGTAGGCTCATGTTTTTGGAGGTTGACTGAAAAACTAACACCAATTAGCTGGTGTACCCCCTGGGATTGAAATTTATAGGGGGGAATATAGTTTAACAGGCTCATTAACACTTACTATGAGGTCCCATATCAAATAAATGATGTTCAAATCAACAAATCAGTGTTTATTAGTGAGACAGCTGGGGATCCTCTGACCCAGTGGACTGGGTGGGTTGGTGCACATGACGACTGGCTTTAAATCAGACACAAACGAGACGCTAAATTAAAATCCAGTTTAAAATCCAAAGTTTTCCCTGTCTTGTCACAGGTTTTCGCTCACTGAATCTGAATTTTTGAATGTATTTGAACAGTGAAATGTTCGCAGTGTGAGAAAACAAGGTGAGTTCAAGGCTGATCTGAGGCATCTGAACAGCCGTTAAACCAAACAGACAGACAGCTGAACCAAACGATCTGCTTGATGTTAGACGTGAGGTGGTTTGTTGCTTATTTAGAGGACACAGAAATACCTCTTGAGTTAAAAAATGAGAAACTGATGACAGCAGCAGACAGACGACAGACACACAGAGGTGATTACTGGGCAGCTTACCGTGTATCCTTTCTCGATCGAGTTGTTTTCCGAGCGGAACGACGGGATCCACACTTGGACTGGATGCATTTTGAAAAACGAGCAGTTTACTGGTAATATTTAATCCTATGGCGTACACACTCACACACACACTCTCTCTCACACACACACTGCTGGTGGTTTACTCCTGTTCCTCTGGCAGCCTGATAAAAAAATCACTGGAGTCAAACAACATCAACACGGTCTCAGTGCTGCCCCCTGGTGGAGCGGAGGGTACTGCACATGACCAGGCTGTGATTTTACTTCTCCACATTATTGAGCCCAGAAGTATTAAATAATTTAAAATAATAACCAATTATGAGGTTATGTTAATAAATTGCTCAGAAATATATACATAACCCAATATTTTCTGAAATAATTCAAAACAATCTTCAAACTCCACTAGTTATTTATGAGAATAGAAAATGAGTCATAATTTATTTCATCTTAAAATTGTTTTGTTGGAGTTTCTTGTTATTTCATTAGTATTTTTGTTTAAAAAGTATAGAAGCTTCAATCTGGTAAATTACCTCCAGTGATGTCACTCAGTGGTTGTTGCATTGTGGGTAATGTAGGCACCAAGTTGGACTCAACTCATCATGGACAGTTCACACACAAATGATGCAACTTGACAAAGCAGAACCACAAACGGCAGCTTCTTTATTTCATGCATTCCTCTTGCACCTACATTACCCATGATGCAACTGCAAACGTCACTGGAGGGAATTTATCAGATTACATGCAGCTTTCTCTGGAGCCACGAAACACTTTATATGTCGATGAAGGTTCGCAGTCATCCAGGTCATGGTAATTCTAAGTGCTGTATCGTAGACAACTGGACTTGTTTCAGTTTCTTGAAGACGTAGGCAGAAATTTGTCCATCATAAGGACAAAACACCAAGGCATAAACAGAATGTACTTTATGCTGTTCAGTGCAGCCAGGACTGCACAGACTTGTACCTTAGGGAGACAAAAAAATCTCTCCATGAAGGCCGGTTGGGTCAACGACCCACAAGTGGCCCTAAAAACACTAAAACTCAGAGCTCACGCGTGTCCTTAACGACTCTGTAAGGACACTCCCACACAGAGTTTAACAGCCTGCAACTCCCTCCAGTTAGTTAGAACTGAAGAAGCCTCTTGGATGAGAGGAGAAACGTCTTCAACAAACTGAAACACGTCCAGTTGCCCACGATGCAGCAGAAAAACACTTGATACTACTTTTTTTCACATATGCAGTTGTACACACACTTTAAAGTTGGTGGACTTACCATTTAAGCTACCTGGCTGAAAGTGACCTAGCCAAATAAACTAGCTAGGCTGTGCTGTTGGCTGGCAGTAAATTGAGCTTCACCAGTTTTCTCTGCAGCGACTGAATTTGTTCCTCAGGGAAACACACAAAACCCTGTGAAGAGAAAAGGATAGACCGTCTTTCTCTTTGAATTTTCTTCTTTTTATGTTTTATTTAGGCTTATATTAAGAGCTTTCCTCGGGGGGCTCTGGGAAAGTGAGCACCTTATTTTCTGACATTTTACTGACTAAACAAAGATGCATTTTTCAGAACAAAATAATCATAATCTGCAAAGAAAATAACCGTTTGTTTGTAGTTGTTGTTTTTTTTACATGTTGTGGTGTGTTTGTGATTCAGTGTGTGTGTGTGGCAACGACAATAAGACAGAAAAAAGAAGAAACAACGACAAGACAGAAGGGAAGTCACTTAAAACTGTTGATCTAAAAATGTGATTCAATATCACAATGTTTTATTCAACTAAGATTCACCAAAAGCTCTGGAGTAAAGAGAGTTTCTCCCGTTGCTTATAAATAAAACATTTTCCTTTACACAACTGGTTCATTTTAAATTTTGTGATATAAATGATATTGACTTAACAAGGAGAGCAAGCTGGTTTACGTTTGTATTTAGCTTTTCTAAGTTTTATGGATTTTAGTCTTACCATCTTACAAGTGGTATGAAATACAAGCATACAGAACAATGTAATAGAAGAAGGGAATTAAAAATATCCCACGAGATAAGAAAAAAGTCAAAGATATACTTATGAGTAAGGAGAAAAAACTGCTTTCCCACACAAGCACAGGACACCACAGGACACTTTCTTTTTTAAAAAAAATTGGGATTATTTTACATAAACCTCACTAACATTTTAAAGTTTATTTCATAATGTTTTAAATGTTTTTAATATGCAGTCCTCTTCACTGTCATTAACAGAACGGGCTGTGAATGACTGTCATCTCTTAATACCTGAATATAGAGAAAAAAACCACAAACACGATAAGGATTAATGGCACACACGAGGAATATCAAATAAACGTTTGTTACATGAAACATGATACTTACGTTGACATGTGACAACCTGACACGTGGGCGTAGTTGCCATCGTAGCGGATATCACAGCGCACAATGTTGTTACTGTAGTCACTTTCTGGGACCTGATATTGTGGATTTACACTGACCTGTGGAGAACAACAAAATGTAGTGTACATACAAAAATATTATATACATACAACAAAATATGAATATAAGAAAAAGGAATCAATAACACAGCACGAAAATAAACAGTAAAGACTCGATGATTACTTCCATCTTACTCTCTTAAACGTCTCATCTGGTACAAACCTTGAGGATATAGGATCCAGGTTTCACATCTGTTATGTCAATCCACTGGCAGTCGATGTCTGCGTTGTAGGTATCATAACATCCTGGGCTCAGGCCCTGCACATTGGACAAAATCCATATAAAGCCTTTTACAGACAGACTTCCTCAAGACTTGTTTTTACAACAATATAATATGTAATGTTAAGAATAAAAGTATTATCATAAAAAGAACAGTGATTTATTGTATTTATGTTTGTATCTGAGTGGATAAACCAACAAAAAGAGGTGGTGAGAGAAAAAAAAAAGGACAGGATGGAAAAAGAATTAATGTCGTAAACAACTGATCGCGGACTTTCGGGCAGGTGGGTTCATCTCGCAGGAGCAATGGAAAAAATCGTTAATCCCCATCACCACTGGCTCATGCAAAAAGGAAATACTGAAGCTGTTCTCTGAAGGACTGCTCCTTCGGTAAAAGAGCACTTGTTTTTCTGCTTTTAAAGGGTGTATGAACCAAAATCCTTCAACCAGGACATTCAGTGGAAAGCAGTTAAGTAAAGTCATTATCGTCCATCTTGGTCTTAACACAAAATCATTGCAGTGCAGCGTGTGCACTTATATCTGTCAAGGTGAACTGGCTTTTGTTCAGCAACAACAATATTTCACAGATGACATTTTGACAGTTCACAGTAGAGACAGAAAAGCATTCATAATGGTTTGATTCAGAACTACCGGGAGTTTTACATTGTTGCTGCTCAAGCTAACATGAGCTAACTGGCTAAATTTGGTAGCAGCTGCTGAGCTTGCTTGCTTGAAATGGTCCAGCACGTAACACCCTGTAAAAACAATCTGCTGGTGAGGTTTTTGTTCAGCAGTGAGCCTGAGAGGTGCTGGTTGGCATGTAGTGTTACCACTGGAGAAAGCCAGGCTAACTGTTTCCAGTCTAAGTGCTGAGCTCAGCTAAATTGACAGACATGAGTGGTAGATATCATCTCATCTACTCTCCGCCGGAAAGCAAATAAGCCTATTTCCCAAAAATGTCGAACATTTGCTTTACAGGTCTACTGTAGGATTTAGAGGCATATAGCGGTGGGGTTGCGGAATACAACCAACTGGACACCCCTCGTCTCATGCTCATGCTCATCCTCGTCTTGCGTTTGTTGGTCCGAGGCTACTGTAGGAACATGCCTGAAAATAGCTGCCTGCTATGTGAGGAAGATGAGAGCAGTGAGACTGAACCAAAACAAAGAGCTGAAAGAAGCTAAAATGCAAAGCTGATGAGAGCTCCAGAATCAGGAGCTCACCATGAGCGACCCCTTTCACATATAGGCAGTCACGTGATCTATTGTTAATATACTTTCTTTTCTGAAAGCAGCTTTAAAGAGAATAACAACAACATTTCAACAGTTAACTATGAGACCTGGGTATGTGCAGTGCAGGCAAATCTCCTGTAGTAGCCATAGTCACAGGAAGTGTCCTCCAGGCAGAAGCTGGCCTTGTGTCCCTCAGCCACCGAGTGGTGGGTGTTGGCATCCAGCAGCTCGTAGTGGCTGAACTCATCCATGCTGTGGAAGTGCCTGTGGATCAGATGCAACAGTGTTCAACAACATTTTTAATCCGAACCCAGTGAGTTCCACATCAACCAGGCGCCGTCTGTCATGATGAGACCGGCCAGGGACTGTTTTTGTTCCTGAGCACTGATTCACATTTAAGTACATGTTGTTGGACATTTCTCGATGTTCAGACGGCAGCAGGTCACTGTGGCTGAAAATATCACAGGTGTGTATTTTATTCAGTATGAACATGTAGAACTGTAGTGAATCTGAATCTGAATAAGCCAGAAATAGATTTAGGTAACTTTAAAAACATCCATACAGTCTACAGCAACAGTTGATTGGATCTCAGCCAAATGTGCTCCATATTTGGGATTAGCACAGTGGACTGGTTGTCTCACAGCATAACTATGGACTGAGGTAGTTTCTGTACAATCAAGGAAAACTAGGCTGTTTTCCAAAAACTCAGTAAAGGCACAAAAATAGCTGCGGTTTTCCTTTTTGGCTTATTATCCTTAACCCACACAACTTTATTTTACAGTGTCTGGCTTTGCAGTTGTAAATTAACTGAATTTAAAGGTCGTGTGAAGTTCAGTCACATCACATCTTTTGTGATCCCAGAGCGGGTTTTAAGTTTTTACGCTGGGACTCTAAAAGTAGTAAAAAATCTTGGAAAGCCTGAAAATACAAATAAAACTTGTGTTCAGACGTCAATCCTCATATCAAAAGTGATAAAACAGCCAGGGAAAACGATCAAGCAGCCAAAAGTAACACAACTGTGGTTCAACAGGGGGTGCCATACCACAACTACACACTGGAAAAGACAATAGAGAGAAACAATTGGTTGCTTATATTTGTAACTGGTTAACAAAACAACAACACATATCTGAGTTACAAAATGTGAAGAAAATGTTCTCCATAATCAGAGAAGGATAGTCCACATCTGGTTTACGTGTTCATGCATGAAAACGTTACAAAAATGACTTTAATCGATGCCAGTATGTCAGCCGGTGAGAACAGATGAGTCACGGGAACAGCCACAAGTCACAGAGACTCCCGAGATGGTGAGGTGGACAGCACTGACATGACATTATACTCACTGGTGACAGCTGTGCCACTCCCAGGAGTAACGTGGCCTGTTGGGGAGGAAGTCTGCCGTCCCCTGGTTCTTGACTCTTTGAGGGAACCTCAGCAGCATACGGGTGTCATAGTCTCTAATATCGGATCTATAGGCTGTGCTGCAAGCACAAAAAAGAAGAGAGTAAATTTGCAGAAAAACAAACAAAAAAACACGAGTAATTTCTGGACATAACTACGTCATTGAGATTGTTTTTCCCGCTACATCCCCTCCTCTGAGCGGAGCAGACTTTCGGTGTCTGAGTGAAGGCTGCCTGTGTGTAAATGGTGGGTGGAAAAATAGTTTGAAGGCACGTGGTTGTTTGGGTTAGTTTTCGATAATGTGTTTACCATTCGTGCTTTCTCCCCTCGGACAGACTGTGATTAAACTTTACAGAAGTCCTCCGCTCCACCCCTCTCCACCATCAGTGGCAGGATTCGGTTAATTTTACCTCATGGTTCCACTGGGCAGCCCTCACCCACAAACACTTTTAGCTGGTTGTTATGGCTCAAAGCTCTCTGAATCACACTGAGACTTGGCTGCAGACCCTGCTTTTTTTTTTTTTTTTTCTTTCTCCATGTGGATAAGTTCTGACAGCGGCCTACCTTGACAAACAGTTCTCCTCAGCTGCACATCTCAGGTTGTACATTGGGACTCTCTGGGCATATGCAGCGGCTTGAATGTAGTATGGGTCAGGCACGAGATCAGGCAGACCTAAAACAACAAAACAACATTAGAGGACTGATAATAGCTAAAAATGACAGTAAGTGAAGTTAATAGATAAACACTTTTGCGGATGACAAATAGATGTACGTATGCAGGAATTAATAGTCAGATGGAGACAAGATAGTAAGTTAGGGCTGGACAGTATGTAAGGGATAAAGCCTGAGTATGTGTCGTCATCCATTCATTTCTCAAAGTGCATTATCCCACTTATACCTGTTGCATCGCCTCATGCCTCCTGTGTCTCGACCAAAAGGCTGCACTTGAACACACCACAAAGCCAACGTTGAACAAGCTCGTACATTCTGCGCCTGCGTGAGAGGAAATACCTCTCTGCAGATACACGAACTGTTGTTCTGATTAAGCAGCATTTGACACCACTCCTGCTAATATACAGTAGCTGCTTCTAATGGAGAACATGTCTGAGGCTTTTCACATCACTTTATTTAATTGCATCGCAATTACAATCTAATTACATCACTGTACCTAAAGTTACAGTGATGTAATTTTCTAAACTTACCACTTCTGACTCTGCTTTCTGTTCTTGCTGCGTTTCAATGTGGTGACAAGGAAACATGGAACGGCAGCGCCAGCTGGTATCAAGGAGGCAAAGAGGAGACTGGCAGTGGTGATTCAAGAGTCTGTTGAGGCCAGAATTTGTAGGGGTGGGCCCTCCAACCAGTGTTTTATCACCATTATGTTTAAAGAAATGTACGAAATCCAAAAAGAGTTTTTATTTCCAATGTTCACATTATTAATTTCCAAATATAAATAACATTAAAAACCACTAAACAACTTTAATGTTGTCATCATCACATAAAGCATTAATTTTGAGTTTTGGTTTTGTGACTTTATAGGAGGTTTATGGTTGTCATCGCAAAATGTGTCAATATGAGTGGCCATCGGGGGTTTTTCCCAAATTTCTTTGGGGGCCCCAAGATACAGCTGTAACGTCCTCTCCACCTCCAGAGGGCTCGCAACTGTCAGTGACCACAGTGAATGTGAGAAGAATCCTGCTGACAGTGAGTCTGAATAAGGCTGCTGGTCCAGATAATATACCCTGCCATGTACTGACACAAGTGCCAGTCAGCTAGCTTTAACATCTCGCTCTCACAGGAGACCGTTCCCTCCTGCCTCAAGACAGCCATCATCATCCCTGCACCTACAAAGTCTGCTGTGTCGAGTCTAAATGCCGGCAACTCTGTGGCACCTACAGAAGCGCTTGGAGAAACTGGTACAGCGCCTCAAAGACAACAACCCTGCCAACTTGGACCCTCACTAGTATCCAATCAGAACCAACAGACCCACAGAGGATGCCATATCTACTGCCCTCCACTCAGTCTTCACACACCAGGACAATAAGAACATCTACATCAGAACTTATTTAATATGATCTCCTCCTTGAAGCTGATTGGAAAACTTAACACTTCCTCACAAGTACACCCCAGACATTTCAGATTGGCAGTCACACCTCCTCTACATTAGTCAGCACCGGGCTGCGCTACTCCTCAGTTCATCCTCCACACTCCGCATTTTTGTTTTTTTTCTCTTATGTAGCATGAAGGCACTTAAACTCAAGTGTTATGGTCATTAAATCCACATTATTGATGATAATTTATCAAACATGTCATTGTGTTAATATGTTGTAATACCAATAGTCATCCCTACAATATGGATATTACAATATTTCTTCAAAAATAACGCGAAATGTGTTGTTTTTTTCTTTCTGCACCGTTTCAGCATTTATGAAGTGCTTTCCAGATGATTTGAAAATATCGAGATATATATCGGGTACCGCCACATTAAGCCCACATCTCCCAGTCCTGCGAGGTAATTGGATAACTGATTGATTGGCTGATTTCTTCCTTGATAGACCGGAAGCATTTTAGCATCCTAAGCGTTCATATCTACCTCATAAACGACTTCAGATGTTGTTTTGAGAGCACTCTCCACAGCCTTACCGTACTGATGATCCCTCGTGCCGTACCCGGGTCTCGGTCTCGGCCTCGGTCTCTCGTAAACGTCATAATAATTGTAATATGGATTATCGCCATCACTGGACTTGTACGGGTCGTTGTAGGGATCGTCGCCGACCATCATGTCTTGTCTCCTGGGCAGAGGCGGACTGACAGTAACTTTTTCCTGGGTGTCATTGGCTCGGCTGCTCCTCTGCGGCTCCGTGCGCTCACCGGGGCGCTCACGGGGATGCTGGCGGTGCTCGCGCCCTCTCACGAGCCTCTGGAGCGGAGGAGGGAGGCCACCGGGGCTGTGCGCCCTGGACGTCGGCCGGGGAGGCTGCTGCTGCTGCTGCTGCTGCTGACTCGAGGTGTCCTGAGGTCTCGCGTTGGCATCACGGATGATGGTGACAGGTCGCGCCTGCACTTGTTCCTGAGGTGCGCCCCTGCGCCTCGGCGGCTGATACTCCGAGCCCTGGCTCAAAATGCTAAAAATCTTGCCGTTGTGCGACCACTGTAGCGTCTGCCGGAGAGCCGCTCTTTGGTTATCTCCCTGTTGTGTCCCCGGGCTCCTTTGAGATTGGGCAACTTGCAGGATGAAGACAAAAAAATAGACGCACGCATATGCGTAAAGTGGCGTGCCAAATATGCGTAACCCCATTATGAACTCAATTAAAGGAGCTTAAATGTGACAAATCGGATATATCAAATGAGCCGGGGTCGCCACTTGTCTTAAATTTAGAAATCCCTCATCTCTGTTTGAAGGATACTCAGTGAGCAGAGGAGAAAAGCTAAGTTTGAATGTATCCGTGTAAACTCATATCGCTCTGCTCCTGCAGCCTGCAGTGAGATGATGGTGAGGAGGAGGAGGAGGAGTTCAGCATTTGGAGTTTCTGAATCTGTTACACAAGTGTGGTGCTGCTGCTCATATAACCACTGGATGGATACGTGATGTCTGATCATGCCCAACCAAGTGTGTTTGATAACTGCTCCGTCTGGCCCTCTGGAGAAAGTTCATGTGTGTTAGTAACCAACAGTGAAAGTTACTTTCTTCATCACTAAGAGGGGAAACAGATGCGTATTTTGAGTCATAACACAAACACAGAAACAGATGTAAAATGTCTTGTGAAATCCATCCCACTTAGTTATGATAGCATATAAATGATATGACCCATTTCCCAGAACCTACTGTATATTATCTCTATTTTTCCCTTCTCTGCCAGATCAACAACTTGTCATGATAAATAGCTTTTTCCCTGACTGTGGGATGAACTCCCAACCAAATTGCAACACTCTCTGCCAAACGTCTGCGCGCTCCACTTTCTCATAGGAGGATCTCAGAAACCTAAACATGACTCGTTGATGGCCCTGCAACATTTTCAGCTCTTTCTTGGAAACCCACAAACACCCCTCCGCCCCGGCCGCGCCTCAGTCCTGCATGTCTGTGCTGGAGCTTTGCTGACAACGTGAATGCTTCATCACATGCATCGCACAGTAATCTTCTATAAGGTCATAATTAGTCTATTCTGAGCAATAAACACGATGAGGCTGTGGTGACACTTGTAGGATAGATGCGTTACCCTGTCTGGTGGCAGACTGGTGACCCCCACGCTCCTCTGCTGATAAGTCATTTGCTGCAGCTCAGTCAAATCATTGCCCTGCTGTTAACACCAGAGGTATAATGCATAGCTTGGGAAACGTAATGTAAGGTCTTCATTTTTTTTTTCTGCGGAGCAAAAGCAGGAAATTCTATCTCGCATCTACACAACTGACCGCAGGACAGCTGCTGCGAAACCACAGCAAGCGGTCAGAACAGTTTCTAAATCACAAAGCTTTAGGAGAGCTATTGGCTTGAAAGCAACACATTTGGACAAGCAATTATGAGCTCTTATGTATCTTTAAAAACCAAGTTGTCCACAGGCAACAAATTATCTGCTTCAAATGGTACGTGGCTGCATTTATATGACAGTGCCGCATGCCATTTTCTTACCAGTGGAGTTGTTTAGGAAGAGGAGGATGGCGGTCTTGCCTTACAAACTCTAAGTTGTTATCTTAAAACTTCCGATTGTGATGTTTTGCACAGCATGTGAATGAGCGAGCGTCTACAATCACTAGAATTGCTGTGTCATTGACTAGAAACATGAAAAAAAGGATGTAATACGAGTAATTTGTGTTGTGCTTTTTTAAGCAGTCCTTTATTTATCCAGACCAGTAGTTTCTCTTCCAGGTCAGTCTTGTTTACACTCACACATCTACACCTGTATAACAATATTCTGACCAGCCACGGGGTTAATGGGCCTTGCTCAGGGCACCCCGATGGTTTTAATGAGCTCTGTTTCTTTACTTTTTGCTGATTAAATCTAACAGCTCTGTCAGTTCTACGACTAGGGTTGCCAAGTCCGCTTATTATAAGCAACCCTGGGCTTGTTTTTCAGTAAAGTCGCATACAAATATTGGTAGTTGCGGGTTGTGGTTCTTTGGGGTCGTGCCCATGTCTCCTGTCTGTCCTGTCTAATAAAGCGAAAATGCCTGTCCTGATGCATCGACAACCCCGTTCCCACCATCCCTCCACTGCCCCATACACGACACAGACACGAGTGACATTTCAAAGAAAAATAACGCCATTATTGGAGTTTTTTAGGTAGTTGGCTTACAATGCCAGGGACGAAGCAGGTGAAGTACGGAGATAAATACAACAAAGACTTGGAGGAAGACACTACACATCGTTCAGATCTTCTTCAACAATCCAGTTATTAGCCAACTTGATAAGGGAAGTGTAATGATAATATTAAAATCCCTAGTATTGGGTCGTATTACTTTGTTACTGTTAAAAGTGATATATCACTGTAACCCCAACAATCTTCACGCGGTCCGTTTATTATGTGCAAATTATTATTTTTTTTTTTTGTTGGCCAGTTGATTTCTTCAAGTTCCTTAGAGTTAAAGAGAAAATAATTTCCAGTATTTTTTAAAATTAATTCTTAAAAGCTGATCAAGTGGCCTCTCTCTTTCTCACATTAGGTTAAACCATCTGTTTGTTTGTTTGTTTGTTTATTTTAAAGCCAGGTCACTTCTTGTTTCTTCCACCAGATCTGGCAACATTGTCTACGACTCAACAGGCGACCGTCTGGTCACAAGCCTGCCTCTCTCACGTAAAGCAATGGACTATATCACACAGCGGCCATTTTCCTCCGACATCACGCCCAGGGTGGGAAGCTTAATGTCGTACTGCTTTGTCCCATGTTGCAAATCGTATAAATGTGGGGAATCTGACAAATCGTTACCATTTCACCGCTTCCCAATTGATCATTAACTGAACAGACAACAGTTAGTGAAAATCCAGAGGTACATTGGGCTGTATCTCCAGGTAAGACAACATATTTGATAACCCGTTAAACAACAGCTAACGGTAGCATTCGGCCACTTTCTAGCTAACAAAGCTGTTTGATAGTCTTACACAATACGATAGAAAAAGTGTAAAACAATACTGAAATATGACTTATTCAAGCTTAGAAGTGAAACGCACTGCAATCAAGCTTTACATATTGTGCAGTCGTAGTTTGTTTAGTTTCAGGAAAACATCGTGGTTTGGGTTTCAGTAACTTCGTTACTTCTGTAACCTCAGTTATGAGGTCTTTTCACTTATGTAACGTAACTTAACTACATTAATAGGTTAAACAAATTCACCATTGACTTTTACTTTCACACTGGACACAAACAACGGTCCTGTGCTTGTTTGACCCTGTGCTGACTTACCACTCTTTATACTACGTCGCCTGACTTCGTCCTTTGTTTCTGTAATAGTTATTATGGCCACTAAATAGAGCGGCAATGTCACGCCCCTTCCAGTGGACCACTTGATACTGTTTGTATTTTGCAATTACTTACACATATGATGTAAGTGACGTCACTCAACCACACCCATAGTTGACCTTGTAGAGCCGGTCCCTTACATTAGCCAGCTAACTCTCCTTTCACAGAACTGCGGTTGTCAATATGGTCAGATTTATTGTGATTTTTACCTTTATTAAGCATTTCTGTGCCCGGGTAGCGGCCATGTCGGTGTTGGTGATGTATATTGACCGAGACGATGTAGTTCACTGAGCAGTCTGCACAAGACTAAACTGTATTTTAGTGTCTTTATGACAAACTGCGATTTTCTTGACTGGCAAAATTATCTTTTAAACTGATAAACATCATCATGTGCAATTCATGGCACAATTCAATCGGGATTAAGAATGTATTTGTCTCCCTCCACTGACTCCACTTATTTTCCAAAGTAAGGTCCCATGCGGCAAACTGAAAGGGGAGGGACTTCATCTCTCTATATGTGTTGTAATCAGCTGCTTTCATAATCGACCTATATAGTAGTTTTTCTGATGAGGACAGCCTGTCCAACACACGACTGCAGTGTGGTAAAACCACAGTGTGATGGTGATTTATAAATTAACACCAACATTTATGATCCAAGTGAAAATCCCTTCGGTCCTAACAGTAGCTGAGAAAAGAGATCAAGAGCCCTGAGCAGACTAAAAATACTTTTAAGTCTGAGAATGGGTTGTATTTAATGGTAGAGCACACTGATTAAGTCATGCTGTAAATTGCAGTTAAACCAGTTGTATTGTTTTTGGATGGCAGAGGGCACACATCATCTCGCAGTCACGTGAGGTTTCATTTCAGCTTGTGTAAGCCGTGAGGGCGAATCAGAGCCAAGTGGAGTTATATGAGCTCCTGGAAACGAAGCCTCCCTGCAGACTTGTATGAGTTGTTCATGAGGTAAAGATAAGTGGGAAATGCTCGACACAGACACGGGGTGAGGATGCCAGATGTTCACTAATGTGTGATGTATTTTTCGGGAATAATCAGTTTTTGGGCACTATAAAGTGAAAAGAAGTGAATAAAAGATTTTTCAACTCAGACAAAAAAATTTCCAAACTGAATCACAGCATCAGCACTGAATCAGGCTGTTCCTTTGTTTCCTGTTTTGTCTTCAGAGATGCCCTGTAGCACAATGGATTTTGTTTCCAGCATAAAACAGCTGATGCACTTCTTGATGATTGCGTTTGTGTTTCGGGGATGACTAACACACACTCTTGTGATTCTGCATACCAACGGTTCCTCTAGAGAGTGAAAACTATGTGTTCCTGTATTGCCTCTTCTCTCTTCTCTGGAAAACCAGACAGGCAGTCAGAACCAGCTGTACTGGGTCACTGATGTTTTTTTGCTCGTAATTCATTGAACTTTCTCCCGGGTGCAGAGTACTTTTTCTCTCCAGCGAGGGCAGCACAGTGTTCCCCTCACACAGATCGCAGACACATCTGCAAGGAATTAGCCGAGTTCTTTTGTCCACGTTGCTGGAATTCACCCCCGTTCCTGATTTTTTTTTTTTTGGGCACTCAATTGAGCTAGAAGAATTTGAATAAATCAGCATCTGAGTTGCAGAATAAGGAGCAAAAAACAATTCCTGCACGAGACTCGTCACTGAGTAAAGAGGGGAAAAAAAAGAGGTCTCCATCCTTTCATGATGCTTAATTTACCGTAAAACCAACACCAATTATTGAGTGCCATCAGTGAATCAACATCTGGTGGACATTTGGCAATTTGCTGGAGACGTGAGACCTACATTTAAGCGTTTACAGCAGCCAGGGCAGATAGATATTTCATTGAATATGCCTTCATGAGAATGTTGCTGCAACTTTGGTGGTTTTGTTTTCTCAAAAAAATCCTTAAAAACCTGCCGAAGATCCAGCTTCGGGAGTTATAGGTTGACAAGATTAGAAAGGTTTCATTTTTTGCCCATTTGCATTTAAGTATTCACTCTCATGTCCTCACTATGATCTCATCATCACAGGACCACACACACCTCTCAAAACAGTCACGGCAAGGCCTACTTCCTCTAATCTACTCCCAAAACTCTTATATCACATGCCTCTATACTTAAACCCCACAACTTCTATCCCATAACACATCCCTGCGTCTGCTAATCTTCTAGTCGTAGCTTTCCCCTCCACCCAGTTGCAAACAGCAGCCTCTTCAAATAAGGTCAGGTTCAGCTCAGCTCAACGCTCGACGACAGAAACAGACAATTCAAATATTTTCTCCTCTTTCATAAATACTGGGTTTCCATTACTCTTGGAGAGCCGAGTTAGAGCTTGCACCACACACACATAGGGACACACACACACACACACACACACACACACAGAGTCACCACACACACGCACAGTCTGGTGGACTACGTGGCACTCTGCACATGCACTATAGAGTCAACCAGGAGGAGGAGCACTTTATCAAGACACAACCCAGCAAACTTTACATCGGGAGATGAGTCGTGCAGATGTTCTCCTTCTTTTCACTCCCAGGATGTCTACTCATCCCACAGCCGCAGAGATACAGGGAGACATCACCGTTAATTCAGTGATAAAGAGATTTATTTATCTTTAATGTTGTAATAATTTCTTTCAGCAGCGATTTGTATGTGTCTTTATTTGCCAAGACAATAACAGAATAAGCTGGGGGGGGATAACATAAATCACACTAAGGGTCAGTGTTGTTTGGTGGAAGCCTTAAAATTATATTTTCCCATGTGATTTTCAGTCCAATTTAAACCTGCTGTAACTGATTTCAGGCTGTGAACACACTGGGAAATTATCACCATTTAAAGGAATAGTTTCACATTTCGGGAAATATGCTTATTGTCTCAAAAACCACCTTCACGTGTGTCCATTAAACATGGATCCACAGCCAGCAGAGGACAAAGCCTCCCACCTTAAGGAAACAACCAGCCTGGCTCTGTCAGAAAGTAAAAAATCCACCTACCAGCACCTCTAATGCTCACTTAATAACACATTATGTCTACTTACTCAGCACTCCTCTTACTTTCAGGTGATTATACACATGAGAGCATAATTATGAATATTATATTCTCTTTCTGACAATATATATCCCTCTAAATCCTACACGCTCGACCTTTGAATCACAAACTCACTGCTTACCAGCAGCGTCGGCTGGAAATGTTTCTGTTTGTGTGTCATCAGGACAAAATATGGTCCTAACACAGCACACAACTCACACAGAGGCAGTCCTGAGTACTTTGCAAGGTATTTATATTTCTGTGCAAGATACAGTCATGAAACTTCACAGGTGTGTAGTTGAGATCAAAATGAAGGCCAACTTCGAAGATGGCCATGAAGAACACAAACATGTTGACTGGTGTCGGCGCTGGTGTGATCACATTGCAAATTGGTCCCTAGTTAATACTGTAACCTCACAGCAAAAAAGGTTGCCCTGAATCTGAAATGTACATTTCACCACCGTTTCGTCTGCGTGCCTGTCGCAGCATGAACACATGCAGCCCAGGTGGGCTGGAGAATATACATTAAGCTAACCACAGACGCAAATGTCAGTGTGTTAGTTTGTCCATTCTTCCCCCATACTCAGTTCATGATGGGTTTGTTCCAGCCTCCAGACACACTAAATAACTATAATATGGTTAAAATGGTGAAGGCAGCAGTTTGTTAGAAAGTAAACCCATTGCCCTATATCTTATGAATGATATATACTTTTAACTGGTTATGAAACAGTCTCAATTTAATACTGTTGGCTATACGATCTACATACACAAGCAAGAACATTAGCAAGAAGATTGGCTATTTCTGTATAGTTATTATTGTTATTCTTAATGCCCGTCAGCAGGTCAGATTCTGAATTATTAAGGTAGAATTAGTCATAAGATTAAAACTGAGTGCTGAGGATGAGTTGAGTTTCACAGCCTGAGGAAAGCAGCTGCTCTGTCGTCTGTTGGTACAACTCTAAAACAAAGTTTACTTTGTTTCACCATTGTCAACTTTTGTCCAAAGGGGGCCGCCAGAATCAACAAAAATGTAAAGTTCCTCATAGTAGCTTCATGTATTTTATATTATATTTTAAGTCTTTGTCTCTGGTTGTAGTTATAAATTCTTAACTTTGTTTTGTTTAGAAAAAGGACGCTTTAATCAAAAGAGATAAAAGAGGACAACTGTGACTTTGATGGGAATATTATTGTTTTCAGATTAAGCTGGTTCAGTCACTGCATGAATCATTTGTCAATACAAAAAAGAACAATGGCTCCATCTTCAGGATGCACTCAGTACATTAAAATACAAAGGTATTCTGTGACGCAAGTGTCGAAGCTTGCTCTATTTGGTAAAATGATAAATCTAAACAGTGTCTGACCTGCATGATTATTGCCAAACTCAGTGGCGACTCCCATCAGCAGGTGTTCCTCTCTATACCTTTCACCTGTGCGTTTCATGTTGCCTTCAGGCACTAAATAAGACCAATTTAACTGAAAAAAACACATTTTGGGGATTCTTCTCTTTTTGTGATTCAGATAAATCAGAACACATGAACACAATGCTTGCTGTGGCTCAGTTTATTGAATGCAAAATACAACAGAAAACAAGAAAGTTACAGTTGAAACAAGCCTCGCAGACACAAGCACAACATGCAGCATTTTCAAGGTATGCTTCAATTTCATCAGTGCATTAAACATAATAATACTCGTAAATACAACCATCAAAACTAACTACTACATTCTTTTCCCCAATAGAGTGCATGCTGTAACAGAGGTTCATAAACATGGTGCAATTTCATGTTCATAAGGCTGCTTGTTTAAACTATTGAAAATATTTCAGATAAATGTATACGGTTATGTATAATGTATTATAATGTACGTACAGTTGTATGTTGTGCCCCAGTCTAGTCCATAGGCCCAAAAGAAAAAAATAATTATCAATAATAGATATTTGATATGACTTGATTAATGAAAAGTGAAGATAAGTGCAGAGAGATCCTAAAGCAGACAGACCGCTGGTGTATTAGAGGTGGCGGTGCAGTGTTTGTGTCACACATCGTACAGCATGTGTCCTGAGAAGAAGCTCTTGGTGCTCATGCCACTGGACCCGTTGGAGGCCTGCAGCCACACTCTGTCCCCCGTGTTCAGCCTGAGCACCATGTCTCCTGATGACATGTGGCGACCTCCCTGATAAACCTTGAAACTTTGCAGCATTGACTTGCCGTTAAGCCACAGGTCCACACTTCCTCCACTGACGACGGACGAGCACAGGTAGCTGAACTGATAGACACCGGGGATGGTGCACGTAAACACGCCTGTCTCAGTGCTGTAATGGTTCTGTGCGTTGTAGATGACCTGACGGAAATGGAGGATTTTCTCTGAGGATGGGTTTTGCGAGCCCAAGCGGACAGAAAAGGCAGATTGTGAATGTGAGGAGTTGGGGCTGAGTGCGTGCAGTCCAGGTGGGCCAGGGGGTCCTACTCGACCTGCAGACAAACAAAAGTATAGATTTCTACAAAATGCTGTAAAAAAAATTTAAAATCATCATAAATCATCATGTCATCCTGCACAAATAAAATAGTTTTTTAGTTTGGAACCTGTAATATTATCACACATCCGATTTTATTTTTGTGGGGGATACAATGTGTAGCCATCACCTCAGTAATGGTGACAAGCTTAGGCAATCCAAAAAACAGTAAATCAAGAAACCAATATATTACTGTATGTAAGCGAGATCGACAGCTTTTTCAAATCATTCATGTGAATATATTCACGATTATCTCGATTCACCACAATCAACTGTGGTTTTTATCCCGATCCGCACAAACATATTTTAATGTTCCATCCCAATTTAGCACTATAAACAATATACAAATGCTGAACGGACTGTGTATATCATATCTCAATACAGTACCTCGTTGTCCTCGAAGCCTCCTTGGTCCTCGGGGTCCAGCAAATCCGCATCCATATCCTGTATGTGAAGAAGATGTCAAAGTTAAACTAATTTAGCCTGATAGTTTTAGGAATATTTTGAATGTGTTTGAATTAGTAGACCATGAATGGTTTCTCTTAGAGTGGAGACTCCCTTCACCAAAAAGTTAAGACCAACAGGTGTTAAATGATTTGAAAATGCACTTTTTTTTTTAGAAGGTTTAGCTTCTTTGTGCCATTAAAATGTTATTGTCACTTGTTAGTGCTTAAAACCGACCTCTTGTCCATTGACAGCATTACAGCCTGGCCCTGCAAGATCAAACACCACATATAAAGTACCATTTCCAAACAAGTGATTAGAGAAGAAAATACACACACCAGGTTAAACACAGAATGAAAAATGCCCCAACCCCAACCCCTCCCAAGGTCAAAAAGTTTGGTCTAGTAGAGTTTCACCTGAGCAGGAGAGGCTCTCCCTCCAGGCCGACAGGTTCAAGCTTCTGAGTCTGGAGCAGCGGACGAGTCGGTTCCTGTTTGAGACGACGTTGAAAGCATCAGTGGGGATTGATGTGACGCCGGTGTTGTCACAGATGATCCTGGACAGGGTGGCAGAGGACAGAGCGGCTCTCTGCCTCGAGGTGAAGACGCCCGGCCTCTGGTACCACAGCCTGATCATTGCAAAGAGAGAAGAAGGGAAGCAGATTAGAGTCAACAGAGACTATTTGAAATTAATTTGTTTTCTTGATCGTGCAGCTGACATTTGAGGTAAATTATTATTTTAAATAATGCAGTCACAATCATCTCATTCTCAAGGTGTAAACTGATGCTAGAAAAATACTACCAAAGCTTCTGGCTACTACAACACAGACTTCACCTCTTTGCCATATGTCTCCAGAATCCTACGGCTACATTTTAAATACATCCAACTACATACTGACCTGTCACCCTGGCGGATCTTCTGGAACTGTGTTGCAATGAGGCAGGCAAACAGAGGCCCCACACGACCGCCCCGGACCAACGGCTCTGCCACGCCTCCCAGCCAGATGTCGATGTTGTCGGGGGTGCCATAGAGCTCCAGCAGCCTGCGGGCCAGGTCGTTATTGTTCAGGACACGACCGAGCTCTGCCTGGTTCCTGGGCTGAGACAGGCCACAGAACTTGCGCCAAGCATTGTAGCCTAGAGAAGTAAACAACAAGTGAACAAAGAGGGGACGAAGACCATCAATGAATAGATTAAACATTAGAGGGAGAAGTCAAAAGTACCAGGCAATCCGTGATCACGTCCTCTCTGCATGTTAAGGGAGCCCAGGTCCAAAGCCAGATGCTCCACAAATTTGAACAACCTTTCCCTCAGCGCATCCACCATCATGTGATCCTGAACGTTCAGTTTAGCAGGACGTCCGACCAAACCGCGCAGCAGAGGGTCAATGCCACCTGGAGAGGTAAGATACAAATTAGGCTGATAGTTTACGACAGAGTGGCTGATAAGTTGTGACACTTCTCTCCGTTCTGCTCACCCTCGAAGATGACTCTCCAGGGAGTGAAGAAGGCCTTGAACAAGGGGACGCTAGGGAACTGAGGGTGCTCCCTGTAGTTTGCATCCAGACGGGCCAAATTTGGCTGGATGGCCAAGTGGGCAAAGCGATAAGCTGCTGTAGCGAAGACATTGGAGATGCTGGCGTCCACGTTGGGATTGTAGCCGGGGTAACGGCGGAGATATCTGCGTGTGGCATCGTCACCCACAATGTGCGGCAGATAGTCCCTGAACACAAACACCTGAGAGAGACAGAGAAATTTATTTTGTGTAAAAGACAGTGGACTGCATGACAAATGCAACTATAAAACGATGAACACTGACTGGCTCTCAGGTGTAGTTACCTGTGTGTATGCACCCATGATCTTGCGGGCCTCTTGGTAAAGGGTCTCACCGTCCCACTGTGGGTTAATTCTCTTCAGTTGACGTGCCAGGCGGTTATGCTCACGCATAAACATTGTGTGAAGTGACGTCAGAGCAATGTTCTCATCCACGCGGACATCACCTAATGGACAGAAATGTACACATCAAAGAGCTGATGTTGCTGATGGAGTTTATGAGTTATAAAAATGTGCTAATGAATTATTTGTGAAATGCTTTATAGATTAGCAGTAAGACTAATAAGAAGATCATTTGTCATTAGTTACAATGAACTCGCAAGATGACTAACCTGCAATGAAACAGGGAACCTCCCTGGCATTGGTGTCGTTGGTGACTCTTCTGCGGGTGGCGCACATGTTCTCCTCCATCGAGCTGAAGGGCAGCAGTTCACGTCCGTTGTCTCTAAACTCTGTATTGACGCGCAATAGGCCGAAATCATTTGTGAGGTCGCGAAGATTCTGGGCAAGCTTATCCTCAGAGCCGTACACCTGGCTGAGATCCAGGTAGGCTGTCAGGGCATTGATCTGCTCTCTCTTGTTGGCTTCACCGCCGAAATTGTAGGCCGAGAATCCTGTTCCGCAAACAGGGGCGGATCTGAAAGCAGGGATGCAGCTTTCTGGGCCTGTGGGCAAGCGGGGGTCGCCAGGAGGAATCTGTTTGTAGGAAAAGAGAGTCCAGAGGTTATGGCGAGAATATTTTAGTGGAAACATTATCTTGTTTGGTTTTGAGCGTTGACACTGACCGGGATGGGGATGCATGGCTCAGTGTTCTCACAGCTCTCATCACAGTCCAGCCCGTTGCTGAAGGAGCGGATGCTGGGAGAGAAGGGCGTGAAAGTGAGATCGTGGTCGTTCCACTGCCCGAACAAGGTTACCATGTGAGTGAACTCTCTGTCGTTAACCACGTCTGCGTCCCTTGTGCTTAGAATGTTGTTGGATACCTGTCGCACCTGAAAATGGAAAAGAATTGTGCAATTGTCTCATTTTAAATCAGCATTTATGAAGATTAATTGAAGTGAGTTTCTGAGATTTAAAGATCCAAGGTACCAGTGGGAGCAAGAAGTTGTTGAATGTCTGGTTTCTGAAGCCTTTTGGTTCAGAGATGCCGTCGTCGTATTCGGCAGGCAGCCAGCGGGCAAAGGGAGTGTTGGCAGCTCCAAGGCGAGGGTTATTTCTAAAAGCACATAAGAGACGTGCATGTTTGGTAATGCTGCTTGAGAAATACGAGGGAAGTGTACACATCTTCTGCCGTGTTTAGGTGTATTTCACAAGCATAAGCACCACTCAGTCTCTCACACCCGGTTTCCCTTAAACACAGATTGTTTTTTTGGAAAGAAACCATACGATTGCTTTTTCTCTTACACACGTTGGACACTTATTCTGAAAAGCAAGAAGTATAAATGGGAAACCAAATAATGATAACGAAGACACTTAAACTGTTTAAAACTTAGACTGTTAAAAAGTGCCCCTGTTAATTAGGTGTTTTTTTTTAGAAAGGCATTATAATTTGAGGCAATTTGAATATATTAAATGTAAAAGTGTATCTTTTTATGTCCAAGATGGTGTTACACAGACAGAAAATGTGAAATACAGATAAAAACTAAACTTCCATTAAATGGAAAAACATTAAAACAGTTTTATATGAAGCTTAAATGTTTCTCTCACAAGTTGTTGCAGACGCTGGTGATGGTGCGATATCTGTTAAGGTTCGGTGTGGTGCGGCACTGTGGGAGACTGACTCGAGCTGAACATCCACTTATGCTTGAAAGCCTTCTCAGGTCCTCTACAGAGAGCAAATCTGAAAAATGTAAAAGACACACGACACATCTGAGTCACAATGTTTGTGCATGTCTGTTAACTGTACATGTCTAGTTGTTAATTACAGCCTTGAAGCGCTCCACTATGCCCACATTACGCAACAGTAAACCTTAGACCCTCATCCAGGACCAGGAAGAGTTGTCACAAAAAACAATGTGAGCTTTGTGTGTGTGTATCTGTTGTCTTTGTTTAGGCACTGCATGTCTGACCTGTTGCGTTGAGTGAGCGTTTGTGCACGCGATGCACCCTTTCATGCAGCAGACGGAGGGTTTGTGCCATGTAGTCTGCAGATCTTACAGCTGAGCGAGTGTCAGCCCGAGGCTGCTTCAATAGACGGAGAGCATCATGAGGACTCACCACATCCTTGCGGACTCGTCTCAGACTCCTGGAGGAGAAAAAGACTGTTAAATATTTAAGTCCAAATTGTCGTCTTTTTGTGGAGGTTCTGTGGTTATTATAATGAATGGCTTTCGCGAACATTATTCTCAGTGAATTTGAAATATAATCTATCATATTATAAAATAACTCAAAAGATGAACTCACTCTTCTCTGGAGTATTTGTACGCATCATCCACAAGTTTCTTTGCCTCTTCAAAACAGGTTTGAAGGAGAGGACTGCCCAAATATTCTCCTGCAAAGAAACAACACACTCATTCAAACTGTTCATCTAAATGATTTTAAACTTCACCAGTGATGTAACACAGGGAAATTCAGGTGTAAAAGGGAATTAGAAAAAAAGAATAGTGCCCGCAGTGTGAAGGCTGTAGCCTACCTGCTGGTGTGGAGTGAGCGGGCACCAAGCTGATGCCCAGCATAAGAAGGACAGAGAGAATCATCTCTAAAATAAATAGATAAAAATCAGTTTAAAAACAAAATTCATTGTATTGTTGTTATATATATTAATATACATATATATTGTTGTCAAAAGGCATTCAGAAAAAATATTTTCAAGCACTCTGTAACAAAAAATATCTAAGCATTTAAGATAAAAAGGAAAAAAACAATGCTGTTACCTGTGTCAGTGAAGGTAGCTGTGAAGATTTCAGATGCTCTTGGAGATCTTGAGATAGTGATGTTGTGTCAGACATCGGGTCCCTCCTTATATTCAGTCCGCTGAGGCCTCGCCCCCGGGGTTGTCCAGATGAGGCTACAGTAAAAGAACAGTTCCTTCTTCCTTCTATCGGCGCTCAAGGAAATCCTCCATTTTTATCAGTTATTGTTTCTGGTCAAGTGAATTTATGTTCTTATTTGCAAAACCATAGGCTAATAATATGCAGCCTAACAAGTGCTGCTGGCCACCGTAATGATGATGGTATGAATGGTAGCATTATCAGCATTTGTAGTTGGCTCTTTTAGTATTTTATTATCAAGCAATTTGAATAAACAATTTCCATATTCGTTGTCATAATTTTAATGTAGATGTTTTAAAAAATAATAATTTTGTCTACCTTTTGACATACTTCTTGAAAGCAAGATTACTGTGTCAAAATATACACAATGTCCTTTTTTCTTGACATTACTGTAACTGACATAAGTAAATCCAGTATTTTCTTGCTGGAAAAATTGTTTTTACCTACGATTTTTGTTAGAATGTTTTGGGCATTTTATCCGTATAATGATAACTGACAGCAGAGCGATGAAATGATTTGAGTCAGTGTTCGTGATCTCCTTTTTTCACTTATTTACCAATGTTGCGGCTTATGGTCTTCAGTGTTGCCACACAGAAACTGATTAACTTAAGTAAGTTTGTGAAAAGAGGAAGTGATCTACACATTACAAAAATATGGTCGATTGAGGTTACGAGTTCAAATCAGTGTTGTATTAACTAAAGGTGTTGGTCGCAATGTAGGTAAATAAGTAATAGGTTGTATGTGTGAGACATGGTTGTGCAATGAGGAAAAGGAAAGACAGACATACGGTCAACCATAAGTTTACCTTGAGAGTGTACGTGTGTGCTTGGGCGGGGAGACCAATGACTGCTGCATAAACAATGGCTGTCATAGTTGTCACGCAAAATTGTCACCGTTAACAAAACAAGGAAACAAAGGTTTGAGAAAATGCCATCAGCCTGTGAAAGGCCTGACTGATTGTTATTGATAAAAATAATATGTTTAAGAATCTCATTAGTATTGCACACGTGCAGTTCTCAACAGAGAGGATGCAAGATGTCTCACTCCTTCACAACTTCTGTTGCCTCCAGCAAAAAACAATATATCTGATTCAGAATTGTATTGCTTTTTAAAGCAATACACTGCCTTCTGGATGTAGTCCAATCTGCTGCTTTATCCTGTTCCCTGTTTTTCTTTTCTTTTTCATTTCTTTGTGTGTCTCATTCATGATGATGACAAAACACAGAAAAGCCTGCATGTAACCTGCATATACACGCTAATTTTGGTGTAAAAGCGTAGTGTATAGCACTGGATTTAATAATGATGACTCCTACTTCTCTTGTGAATCAGGAGGTGAGAGATTCCTGATCACCCATCCCACTGACTAAATCAACAACAAAAATCAATTCTCCATCTTTTCAACCAAGGGAAGTGTGAAAATTGTCTACAGAAAGTTATTTTGCTAGCTTCCTGGTTTTGTCGGAGTGTTTTGACCTATAAAGTCTCCTACAGGCAAACATGCAAATTTCAACCTCTTTAGACGTCTGGTGTTGATGTCCTGTACCTGGACCCGAATGTGGCAGGACGTGCACACATACACTCCCTCTTTCCGAGTTTTTTTTTTTACAGAAAAATGTTAACTAGCATGGCTTCATTCACTACAGTAGACATTGTTGAAAAGATGAGAAATAGGTTGTACTTGTTTTAAAGGATACATCATTTAGTTTAATCAAGGTAAAAACATTTTTTTGACAAAGTTCTTGGACATTAGTATGTTGTGTCACGAAAATCTGAAATGAACAAATGGTCTTCATGCAGAAGAAATTATATTTTGAATCACTTTTCTGTCATCAATTGTAATGACAGGTCTACTTGTTAAAGTGTGGGTATACCTATCTGTCAGAAAATCACTGTTTGCAACATAAACAGGAAAGTTGCACTAGTCCAGTTTCCTCTTTGAAGGAACGGCTGAAACATTGTTTGTCAACCTCGGGGTTTAGCAAGAAGTCATATTTCTCCATTGCTTTTGTAAGTGAACTGTCAATTGTGTTTGACAGGAGTGTGCCGTTGGGAAACTGCTTTAACAACCAAGCAATGATTCTGCAAAGTCATAAGAACGAGAACTTCATACGTAATAACAGACCTAAATTGAAGGGTTTTGCTGGCTTCAACAATGCCTCACAGTTCCTTCTGTGATTGGTGAAATTCCCCAATGTCCAGGAAGTAGAGCTGTTTTGGACTCTGCATGAGTCATTTACGCCATTTCTAATAACAATAACATAGTTTACAATGTTATACAATACAGACTTAACCTTTGCTACATTCACAATAAGGAAGAGGTGTGCCTGGTACTGGAGACAATAAAGTCAAGGCGTCAGACTTACGCTAAAAGATGTTTCCAACATGCAGGAAATCTTTTTTTTCCCCATTACTGTTGAGACTTTTATACGTCACTATGATTAAACCCTATTTTATGAATGCATATAAAAAAAACAGTGAGCAAGTGCAGAAACTAGTTCATCCATGTACTTAAGTGAGGGCTTCAATACTGTAGATACAATTTGCACAAAGCAAAACATTCATATCATAGGCCTATCAGAAATATATCAGTATATATTGGTATCGGTGCAAATGTTGTCCGATAAGGACCGATACTGGAGGAAACTTTATCTTTCATAGATCATAATGCAGAAAGAGATGCTTGTTGCGATTTAGAAATTATGTCATAAATTAAATATACTTATACTGACTTATATTTTCTAAGAATATCAATAACTTAAATTCCCAGTGAAGATTACTGTTACTGGATTGTTTTTACTCCCTAATATCGGTACACCAAAAACCCATTATCGGTTGTACTCTAGGCTTGACAACAAAAAGCTCAGAGAACAATGCAACTTCCTCAACTAGTGGATGACTTGTTTGACTTCGTCTCGCTACAATGGAAGCAAAAATGATCGAGGTTGGCACGAACAGTCGAGAAGTGTCTTTCATTTTCACTGTAAGATTATACGCATTTGTTCTTGACAGCTCTTGACAAATTCAGCGGCTTTAACACCTGACATGTTTACCGCAGCATTAAGAAACATTAAGGCCTTTTAATTCCATTAAACAAACCACGTGCCATTCGTATCATATTTGACCTGAGTGTGAGGTCAACAACTGTGGTGTCTTGCTAAACTTCAAGCCAATAATAAGGAAAGAAGAAGAAATCACACTTTTTTTTTTTTCATTTATATCTCCTTTATTTTTCATGGCCCTCACAAGACAGTATATTACTCTCAGTAACAGAAGAGCTGCTACAGTAATCTTATTCATCATGTGTAAAAACTGAAACTGAACTGTGTTTGCTAATGGCTGAAGGTTACCTTTTCACCTCTGGCCCTTTTCAGACGCGTTTCCAACATCCATTTCATTTCCATTTCCAACAAGTTTAGTTTAATATAGGAAATCTGTGTTAATTATGTGTCTAGACACATGCAGAGTTAGATTAGATAGATACAAAAGCATAATTTCTTTCCAGCTCCAGCTTGTTTGCACATTTATAGTAATTGCTGTCGTCATCTAAGTCTAAAACCTTACAGACAAAAAGGCCTCAGCATCTCCTTGCTGTAGATGAATCACTTTAGCACGTAACAGCCCATAATTCACCTGGAGCGAGTCAGGAGGAAGCAGCAATGTGCAGAATACCAAAAGGATTTCACAAGATTAGCTAATACAAAGAACAGTAACACGGAAAGTCAGTAGGAAGAAACAGACAAAAAACAAAAATGCTGTCATGGAATCCCGCCCACAGTTGTTCCAAGACGACTATTGTGACGCCGAGTTGGATCCATCAGCAGCACAGACACAGTGCTGTGACATCCTATTGTTAGTGTCTTTCAGCACCTTCTGTGTCTGTTTGTACTTCCCCTTAATGTGTGTTAAATGTCGCTTACCTCACTTTACGCTTAACAGGGCAAAGTAGCAAATCACAAATAAATCTTGTTTTTCACCTCAAGCTGGTTTATATTACTGTAAGTCTTCTAATCTGAGAGCTGCTGCACGGTTTGCGATTCCTGGAATGACACACTTGTAGTACTATAAACTACTGGCCATAAAGATAAGCCAAGAGGGATGTTTGGGAAGTCTTATGAATCAAGACAAATGGTAATAAAAGGCACCAATCAGACAAACATGCACTCAGTTAATCTAGGGCACTGGGGCACCGGCATTTTCTACTGCAACTGTTCTATTCAACAACTAATAGTTTGAATACGTGAGTTGAACACATTCTTAGTGGTTGGTCAGGAGGACCGAGTAGCATGTCTTCAGTCAATCAGAGGCTGAAAACTCTGCCCAGGGTTTTGCAGTCAGTGCATTTGGATATTGTCTCATGTTATATATATATATATATATATATATATAGTCTTATATCACGATAAATACATATTATCGATATATTATCCAGCCCTGTGTTAATAAGCACAGAACCAGACCTCACTCTGTGCCTTATTAGTCCTCAAGTTCCTTTCTAGGCAGGAAGACTTTTTTCTATTTCCTGTTTCCACCATTCATAGTAACAGGTTACAACCAGAATTACCACCTTGAGGCTGCAAGTATGCCTAAACCAACAAGTTAAGTGTCAGTTTACCTTCATGTCTTTCCACACGTGTAATATATATAGTGAAGACTTTTAAGTAATTTAATAATTCGTATTTGTATGATTCCAGGGAATAATTTCCAGTGAGTAATATGCTTGTTACGTGCATTCATTTAGAGACTATTTTAACAGAGGAGCACAGAGGACTGATATAGAGCTCCGGCACATGGTGCAACGACAAACACCTGAAGCTCAATATCAGCAAACCAATGAGCTTGCAGTGGACTTATTCCTTGTATGTGTTCACATCCTGGGCCAATAAAGCTGATTCAGACAGAGCACGAAGTTGTAGCCATGACAGTAGACAACGCTTCAAGATGGATGTTGCTGGGAAGAAGCTACAAATTCAAAAACGGAGATGCTTCACACACATGCTTCAACCGGGCAGCACAGAATAAGAAGTCTATACAAAGTGTCACATTTTCAAGGTGGGCACCCAAGATCAGTGTCAGAGATTCAGTATCTGACAAAAAGTGAAATATGGCCACAATCCCCCTTTCTGTCCCTGAGTTAAGCCACGAATTATGGTCTGAAAATAGTTTTTAGGGAACATTATGATGTCACAGTGAAGTTGACCTTTGACCTTTTGGATATGAAATGCCTATTAGACATTTGTGTGAAATGTATTTGTAATTGGCATTTAATTTTTTGAGTTGTGGCAAAAAAGTTGTTTTGTGAGGCGATCTTTGACCTAATCGGTTGATCCTTGAGTCCAAGTGGACCAAGTTTGTGCCAAATTTGAAGACATTCCCTCAAGTCTTTCCTGAGACCGGTGTGAGGCATTAAAGCTTTCACAATTCCCACAATATGTGCCGTCAACGGTGTCTTCAAATTAAAGGCTAGTTCCACCATACTTGGAGAAAAACTTTTAAAAGGCCTGGTCTGAAAATAAAAAACCAACACAAAAGGAGAAGTTATCAAATTACACATGTTTAGTAATGATTAAGTGTTCCTCCTCTATTGAGGCCATCACAGGTCTATGACACAGACAGACAGGAGAGTTACATAAAACAGGTTTGTGGAGCTCTGCTAATGACTACATGGAGCAAAGTTATGGACCTTGAGTAAAGGAAGCTACAAGAAAACATCACGAGCAGGAAAGGCCGTAAAATGTTGTTTTTCAGGCACAAAGAATGCAGTGGTTCATAAAACACATGAAAGATTTTAAGTCAGATACAAAGTCTAGAGCGCCTAACTGTCGTGCCAGAATTTTTTTTGTCATGGTTTGGACTTTATCCAGGCAGACGCAGCTACCAGAGGCACCAGGCCTGAAAAGGAAGTTGAAACCACAGGAATCTATCTGAATGACATCTTAGGTACATGTACACCTAACACAGCCAAGGGCTACAGTCAAGCACAATATTTAACATCTTAAACTGGCAATGGAAAAAAAAAGTTGCTTCAAGGTTTCATTATGAAGTAGATGTTGATTGCATGAAGTAATGGCTCTATAATAATGAAACCATCAGCGTTTACTTCTCGCTACCACTACGCATTTTATCTGTCACTAGGCTCGAGGTCACCGGGAGAAAAGGGAAATGGAAGGTTATCTGGCGATCCATTTAATTAATGAATAAACTTGAGTTTTGTCCTGTGTTGTTGAGGAAAACGGGAACAATCCAGCTGTCTTTGCATCAGCTGTGCTAAATAAGAACAAAGTCAAACCAGAGAACTATTTGCTAATACAGTACCGTTTCTGCACTATGGTGCAGCCCAACTCAGACAGGAGAAATCCTTGGTTGAAACTTGAATTAGCGTCAGTGTTTAGTAAGTAGTAACTTTAAATAGTACAGGGAGAATGAATGAGTCCTCTGTATGTGCGCATGGTAATTGTAAGTTAGTCAGTTTCAGGTGTGGATTTAGTTTCATTATGTGACTTTATACAACACTCAGAATGCTGACCTGCTTTCCAATACAGACCTCCAGGTGAGTACAACAGTCCACAGAGCATTCCTGGGCATTACTGTTTGCTCACTGATAATATTATTTTTCCTGTGTATGTCCAAACACATGAGTCAAAACTGAAATACAAATATGCTTGCATAGTTTTCATTAAAAAAATAAATAAAAAGGACATTTCACTGGAAAACCTAGACGCCTGTTCTTTTTTCAGACGAGACACATTCTTCACATTTAGAGAGAGCAGCAAGTCTGCAAACAACACCACCACTGACATATACATTCACAAATAGACACACAGTAATGGAAAAGTCCCTTCCACTTGTCAGTGCTGAGCCACTGAACAAAGGCTAAAATTAAATTTCGAAACTAGTTTCTTTGGCTTACCTGACCACAGAGATCCTCTTTTCTCTGAACTGTGAGGAGTCCCACCTGCACAAGCACAAAAAGAAACACCTTATTTAACAATGCGACACATTGATATGGCAAAACATCTTCCACTAACCTTGACCTCAACAGTATTTTGGTGAAAACTACAGCCTGGGTTAAGACTCAGTGGTGATGAAGAAAAAAAGTATGGTCAATTTGCTTATATCAAGGAACATTTTATATATTTTAATGTTCTCTTTACAAAGTGCTTCACAAGGAAAAGTATAAAGCTCAACAACAAAAGGTGTACAACATAACACCTGTCTAGACATTCATTTGTTATACTTTCATAAATACATCAGTTTCTCCTTTGTTTCCTGTATTCTAGTATACATTATGAGTTTTGATTGTTATTATTGTTAATAATAATAATAATAACAATAATAATAATAATAATAATGCATATTAACTTTCTAAAATCAGTTAATCAGGGAATCTCTTGAGATTGAGAGTACAGCAGTGAGAAAAAAACAAACATTTTCAGAAAGAACAAAAATACATATTCATACAGTACCATAAATATAACCACGAAAACAAAACCACATACTGTATACTTATAAAGAGCACCACATATGGTGCAAATAGGTAGCTCATACACCCCTTTATTCCAGGAAAAGTTCAAAGATGAAGAGCTGTGTAGCACCACCCAGTGTTTTAAAAGTCTGCAAAGGAGAAGTAAAGAAGATACTTCCACTGGCCCTCAACATGATTATTGCTTTCATGGTAAGGCATGCCTGAATTTCTTCCTGTATAACATTTGTTCCGTAGTCTTTGCTTTCTATTATTTATGTAATGGAGTATTTCTGATTCTTCCAAGAGGTCTATTCTAAAAAAAAACACAAAAAAAACACAAAAGCATTCTTAGCATTCAACATTTAAAAAGAGCAATATTTTGTATAAAAAGGCCAAAGTTTGATCTCTCTGCTGAACTCCCTCAGCTGTTCATATCTGTCGATAAGGGAATGCCCACAAGCAAGTCCTGCCAATTATTTATTATCAACACCGTGGTGACCGTGGTGACCGAGTTGAGTCACACTCTCGTGCGGTGACAAATACACGTGCACATGATCAAACATAAAATCTCTTTGTGTGGTAGATACTGTATGTAAGCTCACATTAATCTCTATTTCACGCCCAGCTTTTCTGCAGAACACTGTGGTTGAGATGCTGGAAAAGGATTCTCCCCGCCTTTGTCCAAGTCATACGTGTACATAAATAACTGACACGTACGGCAAGGAAGTGCAGAATTAACCACTGACCTACGCCACACCAAAGTTCACAGGCATGGTTATCTTCATGTATTGACCATTGGAGGCAACTTTGGTCGCTGAGTAAGCACAGCTGCCTTTTGTTCAGTCACGTTCCTTATTTTCCTCTGAGAACAGCTTGTTTATTCAGTTATGGAAAAAATGAATATTTCCGAGTTTGCATTATTACCTCATTAATGTTGTAAATATTAAAATTCTGAGTTTGAATTTCTTCTCCAAAAACTACATAGCGCCCCTTTAAGGCAGGAGTTTTATGACAAATTGAATGCATAATAAAAACATACATCACCATATAAAATATCTCAAAACTGCTCTTACAGGTCAACCTTGTTGCCCCAATGGTTGACCCAGATCTTTTAACACCAAAAAGTTTGAAAAAAAGCTTGACAAATGTCATAAAGTATAAAAAGATTATCTGATCTTTGAATAAATGTTGAAAACATCGGTATAAAAATTATCGTAGCAAAGAAACATTTGGCAATTATTCTGTATACTTTGTGACATTTAGACTATGATGGATGATTATGAATTGGACCAAACCTTGATTCTCTATATGCGATTTGTGACTTCAGCAGCATAAATTATCCCACAATCACTCTGTGATCTTCTAAGACCATGACTTTATCATCAGGCGTAGGATTTGAGGTGAATTTCTCACACCAAAAAGAGCCCCTGCACATTATTGTCAGTGTAAATGTTTGGTTGAGTATGTCAATGCTGTTCTCAGTCATTCTTTAAAACCCACATTGAAAGTACTAAAAGCCAAAATAGGAACTATCGATGGGTCTTGAGAGGATGTGATCATTTTTACAGCCTCTTTCTACTGAGGCCCACTTTGGCCGTCCTGTCTTTTGTGCCTTTATATGTATACAATCTTAATCGTTGTGCTTTCTGTAGACATTAAAGAATCTGATGAGATCTGGTATACATGACCTTGGTATGGGATCACTTAAATCTGCTTCATGCAGCTGATAGAAAACGTGACATTGTTGAGCAGTCAACCAGATGATTGTGCATCTGTGTTTAAAAGAAACGCTCAACAACAAGCCAGGATTCTCAGTGTGAATTATTTAGTAGGGTTACTTTAGTAGGGCTGCTCCAAGGTAGAAACTGGCTTTTAAATTGTTATAAAAATGATTAAACAGACCCACAGATGACATACAGTATTTGTGTTGGCATTTCATTAGAGGTCTATGACAAGAAAAACAGGAGCTACAAGTGAACCAAGAACATCACAAGGCAGGCAGAGGCTGTTTTAAATGTGAAAGCCGTTTCTCAGGCTCAACAGGTACAGATACTTGAGAACCTTGCGAGGATTAGTTACACCAAGAGGCAGCTTATGAAGGAACTGAAAAGGCATCTGGGTTAAAATCAAATCAATAAAAAAGTTGAAATCTAAGCTGTGTGATGGCAGAGCTCTTGAGGTATTGGTTTCATAACACTGTCAACGGCATGCACGCACAGTTAAACCAAATCATCTTCTGGGGACAATTAATGTCTGTAATAAAATTTCATGGTAATCCATCAGGTAATTGTTGAGATATTTATGTCTTTACCAAAGTGGCGGACAAACCATAAACAGACTGACAGGCACTGGCATCCCTGCAAAAATATTAAAGCCCAATTATGTTACACTGTTATGTTTCATAGCATCTTTGAAATCATTGTAATAGCAAATGTTTTTGTTATTAGGGAAAATGAAAACTCCGTGTTGCTTCCATGAATTTATCTCAGCGTTCCCTGTTAGATTTAAGGGACAGGAAGGTAGGCATGTACTGTGCTCTGGCACAGTGTCTTTTTCAAAGCTACCACTGGGAGTCGCCAGAGTAAAATGTCCATGTCCAAAAAGATGCACTTTGCATGATGCATAATAAAACACTGCTTTTTGAAGAAAAGCGTTGACACCCACAAGGCAAACTATCTTCACACCTACAGATTGTAGGGGACAACAATAACCTACAACCTGAAGTAAACAGTTATAAAGTATAAACATCAGATTTAGTATGACAGGCATGTCAGAAGATGTCAAATGATGAGATTATATGGTGGGTCAGATTGCCGTACATGTTTTGTCTAATAATTTGCTGATAGAGTAACATTTCTGGGAAGTTGAGATGGTCTCTTCAAAGCAGAAGGATCACATGTCTCCCTTGATTTTCTAAGACCAAAACTGAAATTAGAAATCAGTCTATGGTGTTGTGAAACAGTTATCATTTTCCGTGTGGTCACATAGGACTGTACATATACTGTAGTGAGTTCGAGTTTAAACAGCATCAGGAGAGGGAATATGCAGCAGTGCAGATGTTTTTACTACAACAGAGCCAAAAAACAAGGTATTTTTCACCGTAACACCAACTCAGATTGTCCTGAGATAACAGACAAAACTACAAAATATAGTAGTCACAGCTGGAATGAACTATAGGATAAGATGATGATGACAGCCACTGCATATTGTAAACATAATTACAGTACATTTGTAAACTCATCTTTGTCTTCAGGATGTCAAGTTGTCACACATTGGTGTGAGGAACTGAATATGAAACTTGGCTAATATTAGCTTATTGAGAGAGAGAGAAAAAAAAACTGTTCCGCTATGCTGAAAACAACTCTTATCAACCAGCATGAGGTTGTTTTGTTCCCCCTCAAAATCTGGTTGGTGGGGGCTATAGGTGGCAGATGGGCCCTGTCACATATAAGCAGCACTCGCAGTTCCCTGGACACATCTGGAGAGAAGACATTCAACTAAAAGCCTAAAAACAACAGGAGGATGGCCTGGCTCAAGATTACTGTGCTTCTCTTCATTTGTCTTGAAGGCTGTGGTGAGATTATAATAATTATACTAACACTATGTATTACGAATTAAATCGTACATTTTTTTTAAACTATATTACAATGAGGATTATTAATGATGAATATTCCCCCTGCAGCTTTGACTTCAGCTTCTAATGTCAACGCTTTGCAAGATGTTCCAGATGCCCCAAGACCAGTAAGTTTATGATTTTTGATGTCTTGTAACAAAACTATATTTTGCAATCAAATTGTAACGTCTTACAAAAACAACAAATTTTTCAACAAAATGTAATCATAGATTAATCGAAGACATTCAGGGATAACATTTATGAAAACATTTTCTAAATTGTGTACTGAAAGTGTATGTTATAATGCATTTAACAAACCTAGGTTACACACACCGACGATTTAGGCTGGTGGCTCAACCTGAGCGACCCACCCAAAGCATCTGTATTTGACCACCATCTTTTCCTAGAATCGCTTGCAACACCTTTAACTAAAAGTACCACACTGAAAATACATTCTTCATTACAAGCAAAAGTCCAAAATCCTACTCGAGTTAAAGTATTATCAGCCATGTTTATTTAAAAGAATCACTGTAAAGCATTTAACTGTTGCCGCTTGATGCATTTTACTTACAGTTAGGTAGTTTAACCAAGTTTAGAGTGGAAATCTCTCTTTGGTGGAACAACTCTGACATTTGAAAGATGTTTCATTGTAAGTGGTCGCAAGCAAAAAGGTTGGAAACAGCTTGTTACGCTTAAAAATGCCTTGTATTTTATAAACTGATCCTATTTTTTTCTTTAATATCTTAATCTGTAAGTTAACTAGTAACTATATCTGTTAACAAGTGTAGTGAGTAAATAGTACAATGCTTCTCTCTGGCATGTAGTGGAGTTAAAGTATAAAATAGCATAATTATAGTACAGTACAGTACAGTATTTGAGTAAATATACAAAATTAAGATAGATAAATAACTTTATTAATCCGCAAGGGAAATTTTTCTGTAGCAGTAGCAAGTCACATAAAATAAAAATTTCTCTCCAATACTATTTTGGAGACATAATGAATTCTTCAAGACAAACCCTGCAATTCTTGAAACTGTACACAATGAAATCAGAGCAATAAAATAAATGTAAGGCAAAAGTGGTGACTTCTCACAAAGATAACTGAGATTTGCATTTCTTCAAAATCAGGAAGTCACTTCAACTCCAAGAAGTACTTTCTACTGTTTCAGTTTTAATCTTGTGAAACTCGTGCAGTCACAAATCTCTTCCTCATTAAATATGTTTTAGATGAACATTGAAAATAACAGATTTTTCACAAACAAGAAGTATTGTTTACAAACATATCTCAACTTAGAATGAGGTATCTGGTATGTGCGAGTGATTGAATCACTTCAGACGTTAATTTATTTCCATTATGTGACTTTAAACACAGAATGGGGACGTCTGCAAGGATTGCACCCAAATATTTGAACTCCTGGATGACCTGCTCTCCAACAAAGACCTCCAGGTGAGTATAATAGTCTACTAAGCAGCAAACACATTCCAGAGGATTGATATTTGCTCACTGATATTACTGACACTGTGAATGTCCATATTCATAAGTCAAGATTAAAATACACACTGCACTATCTCAAATACTCGCTAAGATTGGTGGTTGAAGGTTTACATTAAATTTAAAAAAAAGGAACTTCTTAGAAATATATCCCACCTTTTTTTGATCACATTCAGAAATGCAAATAAGTTGTAATCAGTCGTGGGTACACACATACACGTACACACACTAAAGGAAAGGTCCCTTCTTCTTTTTCATGCGAAGCCACTTCCTATTTTCTGTCGAGTAAAAGTTGAAGTGAAATTTATGTGGCAGTTTCTGTTTCTCACCTGATCTGAGAGATCCCCTTTTCTCGAAGCTTTATCTGGTCTGTGAGGAGTCCCAGCTGAGTCCAAAGAGAGAAAAATTGTTTAAAAAAAATATGTTAAACTTTTTTAGACTGTTCTGAATCACTCATCAAAAGACGTGTTAAGACTTTTCACCACTCACCTCAACCTTTATTTGAAAACCATTGGTTCAATTAAATAGCTTGTGTAAAATTAAAAAAAATAGCCTGTTATGTGATTATATCGAGTAACATTCTTTGCAAACATTAATTAATTAATTAATTAATTACACTGCTTTACAAGACAAAGTGTAAATATGTAACAAAATGTGTACAGAAGAAGAGCTGTCACTTAATAATAGTAACGATCCCTGTATTCAAGTGCAAGTGTAGAAAATCTCAGATATATCAAATTCCTAATCACATTAAACTGAAACTACCCCATTTGCATGGTTTTAGACACCAATAGGCATGCATGCAACTACACATTGACAAATGTTAGATAGGTAAATGCATAAATAAGACTTATTAAATAGATATTTCCGTAGACAAACAAACACATTATGTTCATAGTTGCAGGATTGTGTTGTTTTTCATACAATTAGATATATTTTTAAATTTTCAATTTCGCAGCCTCGCTCTTGGCTGACCATGCACTCAAGTAGTTACTACCAAATTTATCCAGCTAGCTCCTTTTTGTTTAGTTTGAGCCGCAACAATGCCACGGTCATTACATTTTAAAAGATTAACTGCTTGTAACAGTCCACAGACACTCAGCTTGACAAGGATAAAGATGCTACTGAGCCAACGTTAGCTCAGCCGCAATTTAGCTTGGATTTTTATTCACCATTAAAGTGAATGCTGGAGGGGTAGCGTTTTTATTTATTTATTTTTATTCACTTACCTCTGCAGCTTTGTTGCCATGTGAAGGTATTCCTCAGAGAAAGACAACACTAAAGACCAAAAAGAGAAAGTTTTCTCTCGTGTTTCTTGGAAGCTAGCTAGCTAACTAACGGTTGCTGCGCCAGTGAGGAGGCGCCTGATTGGCTGAGAGGTGAGGGGGCGGGCACTGGTGAAGGCTCCACTGTCGTGAAAACTGATATGAAATATAAAAAATCATTCATTTAGTTGGTGTCCATAAATAGTTTATGTTTGTTGGTTTTCTAGGCTGTTTAAGTTATTTTCACTTTAGAGATTTTAAAAAATAGCACCAACTCAGTCAAGGAAAGTCTAGGCAAGAAACTCTGATCCATTTTTCAACTGATTAAATGCATTGGCAAAACAATTTATGTTATCAATAATAGCACTTAAATGTTTCACCCAGTTGACAGAGAAAATATGAATGCATGTCTCTTGATCATACTTTTTGGTTTACTTGGTGTTTAGATTTACATAGTGGTCATTACACCAACACACCTAATACTGCGTTTTATTTCAGAAAAAGATCATGGATGGCATTGAAAAAATTTGTGACCACCTGCCAGGGTCAGCTGCCAAAATCTGCAAAGAAGAGGTGGAGAAGATGCTCCCAGTGGCAGTCAACATCCTTACTGCTGTTGTAGTGAGTCGCATGCTGGATTCAGCATCAGTATATTATTAAATTAAATACTAATGGCATGGTCTGTAGTCTTTACTGATATGCATTTCTTGGGAAGTCTTTTCTCTACATATATTGTCCCATCTCATTCTTCTCCAGAAACCAGAGGAGGTCTGCAAAATCATTGGGCTCTGTGGCAAGCAGGAGAAGATGCTCCGGTATTTCGTAGAGGAAGCCTTCCGGGATGCTATGACAAGTGAAAATGTCAGTAAAGTACAGCTCAAAAGACCTCATTTAAAAAAGGATATTATTATATGTTAGAGACAGCCATTTGATCTTTTTGGCCTTTCTTCCCTCTGCTGTCTGTGTCTGTCAATCAGGTGCAGCCCTCATCACAATGCACCTTCTGCATCTTTCTTGTCAAGACTTTGGAGGACTTGCTGCCTAAAGAAAGGACTGAGGTGAGTCATGCTCATTAAGTGAAGGAACACATACACAGTATCTCATTGTGCCACACAGACACATGTAAGCAGACACCAAAATGCCTCTAGACAGCACCTCTGGCTGAGCAGAGGACATGATGCACGCTCACCTTTATCTCCATTTCTTCTTCAGGGTGCTGTGATCAAACTGCTTGAGGAGATTTGTCATATTGTTCCTTCGAAGTACAGAGACCAGTGCGAGGCTGTGATTGGCATGTTCAGCAAGACTGTGCTGGACGCCATCCTGAGCTACGCCACCCCTCAGGCTGTCTGTGCTCTCATCCACATGTGCCACGGGCAGGAGGCTCCTCTTGTTGGTCAGTCTGCCTCAACATCAATCTGTAATATTACATCATAATTTATATTTTACTATATTAATATTACATATTATATATACATTACATATCATACTTAGGATAAATCCACAAATTGTACACATTAAAGTGCGTTTATAGGTCTTGGTGAGAACTACTGCATATGTAAAAAGTGAGAAAGCATATATTTTGTGGCTCCAGAGGAAGCTGCATATGATCTAATAAATTGGATCTAATAACCTCTGGTGATGTCACTCAGTAGCTAAGTTGCATTGTGGGTAATGTAGGCACCAGGAAGAAGAATAATGGAATAAAAAAGAAAAGGTGATATCTCTGGTTCTGCTGTGCTGATTTTGATAATTTGTTTTAAAGTGTCCATAATGCATCCAGCAATGCTGGACCAGTGGACCCACAATGCCACTGAGTGACATCACTGGAGGCATTTTTTCAGATTAAATGCAGCTTCCTCTGGAGCCACAAAAGGCTTTATACTTTTATACATATGCAGTCGTACTCCTCAACAACTGTAAACACACGTTATTGTGAACCCTTTAACTTAATCTGCAATATAACTAGTAACTAAAGTAATCAAGTAAAAAGTACAATATTTGCCTCTGAACTATAATGGAGTACGTGAAGTACCTCAAAACTGCACTCAAGTACAGCACTTAGGTAAATGTACTTACTCTCCATCACTACTCACTTTAGAAGCTGGAACCAGCAAACGCTTACTTGATTTTCTGTCAATGAATCAATTATCATTCCAATGTCCCTGTTTTTCTCTCAGACCCCTGCACGTTGGCAACGTACAGGTGCAGAGACATGAAGACTGCTCTCAAATGTGGAGTAAGTAAACAGCTATCGACCGGCAAACTTGTTTAGCTCATGAATGCTCAGTAACAATCACATTTGACGTGTCTTTTCTACACAGACGATGTTCTACTGTCAGAAATTTGTCTGGAAGCCTCTCAGCTACGACAGGCTTTAAAATGTTGAGGTAGGTGGCATGTTTTGACAGTTTTCAAAAAGTTATATTGCAATGTGAACACACAATACCATATAACATTTCCAAACTTCTCTTTTCAGGGTGGGATTAAATATGAGTCAACCTCGGTGCCCCTGTGGATGACCCAGATCTTTCAACGTCAAACTGCAAATATTTCTCTAACTGTTTGACACTGCATGCCGCCTGAAAGTATTTCTTTGCGATACTGATTTGATATCTTACTGTTTTTTGTGATTTTGCATTGTGCTTACTGTCTGCATTGAGTGAAGTGAAACCAGGACTAAGCTTGTCAAAGTACGGACAAAAGGATTATTTGAACTTGAGGAGTTAAAGGAATGCTGACGAGATATGAAAGCTTGAGCAGGATCAGAAAGTTGAATTAATGAAAGAAAGGAATGTTTTACAATCATTGTGTATACTTGAGCTTTTTTCTATTTTTAACCACATTTTTTTTCTATTATATGTACAAGGAATCATGGCTTCATCTGCTTTAATAAGAGTTCTGGCCTATGAAACATCACAAATCCACCTGTAAATGAATTTGTAATGCAATGCAGTCTGGTCCAATGTCACTGGCAGTTTCTGACCATAACTTTGAATAGCTGAGGTTTCAAAGTAAAGGTCAATGGGTTTTTATATAACACGTGTGTATGAAATCCAGAACTGAAAGTAATCTCATGGTTTTGTGTTACTGGACTTAAACTCTGTCTGAGGAAGCAATCATCCCAACAGCCTCATGATACTGAAATCTGACTTCTGCCTTTTTTATTTTCATCTTTAACATTTTGCCATTGGTTGTTGAAAGAACCTCCATGTAGAAATGATCATTTTAACTGATTATTAAAGGTCGATTGGAATAAATCTACAGTGCAACCTTAACATGGAGTCACAAATCTGCTTTATCACACAAAATAAACAGTAAAAAAAGAACAGCACAATAAGCACAAGGAAGAGTGCAGTTTATTTGAAGGGTTCAAAAGAGTAACTCAACAACAAATCAGACTCCGCAGTATGAATTATTGAAGACGGGGGGCAGGTTCAATATGTAAGGAGGGGATAGGGGCATTGCAGGTAGTGAGACAAGGCACTTTTACACATTCAGCAACCGCACTGACAGACTCACTTCTAATGATTACAAAAAAATATTTAACAGAAAAAAACCCTTAAAACTCCCCACAGGAGACGATGTAAACAGGCTGGTTTCTCTGTACAACACCAACCAATCACGCGTCTCGTCTGTGGATGAGCATGAGACGCATTTCACTGGACGATGGAGGCGGATTCATTTCAGTGGCTCCTATTTGAGGTTTCTCTGCAGTACACTGAAGGAACCACAAGGTTATGCCAGAGGATCAACTAAAGACCAGATGAAAGTGTTATAAGAGGGAAAAAAAATCTTAAGATCTTTAAGGATACGCTGATAGACCTTTGTCATCGTTTTCTGACATTTTATAGACCCAACAACTAATCATTAGTTGCAGCCCCTGGTGGCTTAGCCTCACCCGTGCAACTTTATTGTGAGGATACAGGTCTTCAAGGAGACGGGCAATTCTGCACCTATGTTTCCTCAATTTATCTGCACTTGCTGCAAGTACACTCTGTAAAACAGTCTTTAAAAAGAGTGGCAGGGGAAAACTTGACAAACGCAGATCGTTTCACGCGAAGTTGTCAGGAAAAAGACTTCCATGTGGTACAGTGTCGGAACATTTTTAAAAACAAATAAATAAAAAGAAAACCGTCAGTTGCAAGCTCAACATTCATTTGGGAACGACTGTACATGTAACATGCCAACAGAAGCCTTGTTCCACTTTTTGGTATCTCAAAGAACCAATGTGCTGTGTTACTCCTGTGAAAGATTCAACATCTACAAGCCTTCAGTAACACTAACTGAGAAGACGAGAGCAGTAATACGTCTTACATTCACTAAGCCGCCTGTGTGCTGCCTCTGATTTCTTTGTCTTGGTCTGCCTATGGCTCTGCTCTTCATCTTCTTCCATGTAAGTCGAACTTTTACAGTGTGCAGGTAAGACTGAAGGAGCCAAAACATGTGCAACTGAGTGGTAAACAGTTTTAGAAAAACTCGACATGGCACACATCAAATGCCATTCTATAAATTATTTCAAGTATGGTGGTGCCACGGGATAAAGGCAGCCCCTGTCCAGAGGCGACTGAGCCTGGGTTTCTCTGTAGCTACACCCAGAGTCACTCTCAGGAAAGGGGGGGGGGGGTGGTGCTGTACCTTTGTCTTCATCTTGGTCAGTAGAACATTGACACATTCAACAATATTTGGAACAATCACATGACATTTAAACCAACAAAATAAATTACAAAAATGGAGTGATTTCATGGTGCAGCCCAACATAACCACAAGGTCATTAGCAGCTTCTGACTTCTCTGTAAAACGTCAGAAAAAAAGTGGCCTGAAGGGACAGCACACAGGAAGATTGGCAGGTAGGGTCAAGCACTCGACAGGTGTTTGATCCTAACGTGCCATCAAAACTTCAAAAACAAAGATGGTAAAGGTTGTGCGTAGAAGAGAGCTGATGTTTTTTCTGCGATGTTGAACTGCCATTAACAGAGTTAGGTGAAATAGGAAATATGCCATGAATATTGTTTGATAAATACTGTCACTAATACTTATCAGATTGGTAGGGATACACGTTAGTTTACTCTTAATGAGCAGTGTAAAGGGCACTAGATGACTGTTAGTCATACAGAAACTGAGCTGAGCCAGCAGAACAAACGCTGCTCAAATCTATTCGCACAATTTTTCCAACATGTCTCTTCTAGTTAATATCTTGGCATCTGAAATACTATTGTTCTCTCTTGAAGATGGGTACAATGCTAACAACTAGGAAACAGGCATATTTTCATGAAGTAGAGGCTGTGGTGATGTGGCTGTGTGTGTGTGTGAAGAGGAAGAAGAGGGCGGAGGAGGATGAGGGAGGGAGGTAGACAAACACACGTGTTTATCCGTGGTACACCTAAAGAAGATTAGAGGAGAGAGGGTTCAGTATTTCAGCTTCTTGGGCACCTCCCATGGAAAGACGTCACGACCGAAGTGACCGTAAACTGCTGTGCGCTGGTAGATGGGCTTCTTCAGGTCGAGCTCCCTGAGACAAACAAAAGGATAATTTATCGAAATGTGAAGTATGCGTGGGGTGTATATAACGAGATCTTGGCAGCATGTTTGTAGGCTGAATCAAGACACAACATGATACCTCACGATAACTCCCGGACGGAGGTCAAAGTTCTTCTTCACAATTTCCAGCAGCTCCTTCTCGCTCTTCTGGGAGGTCCCATAGTGGAAGATGGAGATGGAGAGTGGATGGGCGACTCCAATAGCATAGGATACCTACAACAGTTCCGAGAAATGAGAACTTTAACTGAGGCAGGAGACATTTTAAAAAGTTAAATGCACTCACAGCATATTGTGCCATGTTTTTCTTCAGTACTGAAAATGAAGTTCAGTTTTTTAAATTTGTATCCATTTCTAAAAGAACATTTAGGAATGGAAATGTGAAAAGTTATCTGTAAGTTTGGCTTTTTCTAGACTTCAATATTGGAGCAACTACATATGGGCTTACATCAGCAAATATATCGAAGATTGAACAGATCCTGCATTTACTGTATATAACGAAGCAGAATTATGAAAAGAAGACAAGTTTGTGGAAACAAATAGGGGGAAGTACAAAGGGGAAATAATAAAGTAAATACAAAAACAAACAGATACACTTAAAAAATTAAATAAAATGGAAAAATAAGGGAACATAAATAGGTGAATTAATACAAACGGTAAATAAATACATACAGAAACCTGCCTGCCAGAAACCTGATCCTGCGTACTTTTTACACTCACCTGGACCAACACACGCTTGCAGAGCCCAGCTTTCACCAGAGACTTGGCCACCCAGCGAGCAGCATAGGCAGCAGAGCGATCTACCTTTGTGTAATCCTTCCCAGAGAAAGCACCCCCTCCGTGGGCACCCCAACCCCCGTAAGTATCGACAATGATCTTGCGCCCGGTCAGACCAGCATCACCCTGTGGGAACAAAAGGACTTTGAAGGGTCTGCACAGTCAAGACACACATTTCGCATGATTTTGTTCATTATGACAGCTACTTCAGGAAAACTAAAGACATTCTTGTCTCACCTGCGGTCCTCCAATGACGAAGCGACCACTGGGCTGCAGGTGGTATATGGTTTCATCGTCGAGGAACCCACTGGGAACCACCGCCATCACCACCTGCTCCTTCAGACAACGGTACATCTCGTCCAAACTTATAGCCTCATCGTGCTGTACGGAGACCACGATGGTGTGGACACGCAACGGCACCATGGCGCCTCGATCCTGCCTGTACTGAACGGTCACCTGGGGGGGTGGGGGAATAACAAATATCTTATAACTGAACAGGATGTAGAGTTTACTTGGTTCACTCTTTAGTTCCAAGAATCAAAAGCACATATGGAAAAGAAAAATACATTTAAATAAAGTATTTGATGAGTTTTAAACTGCAATAGCATTTTGTTCTATGTAAAACAGATGGACTGTGTGAAAATTGAGGCACCATGTCTTTATCTTACCTGAGTTTTTGAATCGGGTCGGAGCCACGGCAGCGTTCCATCTCGGCGTAACTCAGCCATTTTGGCATTGAGCTTGTGAGCCAGAACAATAGTGAGGGGCATACACTCCTCAGTCTCATCAGTGGCATATCCAAACATCAGACCCTGTGAGAGGTGCAGTGCCAAATCACGACATGAATACAGGTCAAAATATCAACACAAACTCTGTCAGCGCCACATTTCTGGCAGCAGTGATCCAAGCTGTGAATCAAACACAAATGTATGAACCCTCCGACCTGGTCACCAGCTCCCACATCCTCCTCTTTTCGATCCAGGTGAACGCCCTGAGCAATGTCATGGGACTGCTGCTCCAACGCCACCAGCACATTGCAGGTCTTATAGTCAAAGCCTGTAGATCAAGACAATGAGCTTCAGTGAACCGTTTCACATGTCAGTCCTCAAAGTGGCACTTGAGCCTCTCTTCAGATACACACTTTAATTTGAAAACTGTCAGTTTGTATGTCAACTAAATCTGTTGCATCTCAAGTGGAGAAACAGGTGTGTGTGGATTTGTCTCATGCACAATAACGTAATCTCAGGTGGAATTCAGTATTCAACAATGTTGAACCCCCTGAGGGCTTTAACTGCATGACTCTCAAAGTGAACTACATTTACAGTTCCAGCCTTTCAGGACTGTACCTTTGGAGGAGTCGTCATATCCAATGTGTTTGATTGCGTCCCGGACAACCTTCTGGTAGTCAACATTGGCCCTGGACGTGATCTCCCCCACAAGCAGGATCATCCCCGTCTTAGCAACGGTCTCTGAAAACACAATGACATACAGCGTTAGGGATGAGACTAAGTATAATAGATTATTAAGAACAAGAAGGTTAAAGGGAATTAAGTACACAGGCTGTCAAACTGAAGCTGGTTGAAGCAACAATTCATCCATTTGTGTTTTAAAATAACTTTTACTTATAGATTTTTTTTTATTTCAAGATATGTGGATGTATAATGTTAAACTTCATCAATCAAACGATGATTAAATCAATTAATCATTTAGTCTATGAAACATCAAAAAACACTGAAACACATCCACCACAACATCCTCATCAGTGTCCAAAAATCCTGAAATAGAAGTAGCAGGTCATTCATTTACTTTTGATTTATTCATTGTTGCAGCTCTATATAAAACCCCCATTTTGAACAATACGTTGAATTAGTCTGGAGCCAGTGGCCTTATTTTCCTGGGAGATTCAAACGGCCAAAGTGTTTAAGCAGTGAAACACAATGCAAATAATTTACCTCTAAAAAGCAAAGGTTGAGCCGCTTCACTTAGTTAAGCAAATTATATTGTTTTACAGGTTAATACCCGGAGGTTGCATTCAAGCACACAAGCAAAACAAAAAATGTCGCTCTTCCAGTTTTCCTCACCTGCATGTCTGCTTTAGGCAGGTCTGCTCAGCAGTCATTTAAAAAATTCTCCCCATGAGCCCAGATAGCAAAGTAAGAATTTGGGCTTGGGAGCTTTAACTTCCTGATTAAGGCCTGGAGTTTAGTTTCCAGGCTCCTCGAACTGATATGTACAATTTACATGTAGAAGACAAATCTGAAAACATTTCTCAATTACAAAAGGAACCAAAAACTGCAATAAGTAACAGGACTGAACGGACTTCACCTTCGTTTTGCTCTAAGCGTCTGCTTTCACATGCATGTTTCAACAGTGACACGCAGTAAACGACAGCCTTTATGGTTCAATACTTACCACATGCTACTTTGGCATCAGGGTCTTGTCTGAGGTGGGCATCCAACACGGCATCACTGATTTGGTCACAAATCTTATCTGTGGAGCAATGCATGAGTATTTTTCAGAAATCTTGTCAACGCACATAAAACGGTATCATGGTGATGCCTTCTTTCCGATCAGCCTCACTGATAAGTGGTTTTCTTAAGGCTACACAGCAGGTCAGTCCCTTCAGCTGTCTTCACATTGTGTGTGTGGAAATGCTCTTACTTTCAGTATTAAAACATAGCTGTGAGTTCTCCTGTTGATTTCACCAAATGTTTAAGTGATCACCAATCACGATGATTCAAAAAAATTTCTGACCACATTTCTTCCTCGAAAATGGTGGTCCACCACTATCCCTCCAGGTTTTAATAATGCGTTGGACAGATCTTAATCCAATTTTAGTAGTTTCAGAAGTCTGAGTTGTTTTCTTTGCTTGATGCAGGCCAATAATTTGACCCTTCTGAAACAGAGTAACATCTTTCCCACGACCACAGGATATGACTTCCGACATGGATGTTTAAGAAATGAGAACCTACTCACTGCAACAGTCACCAGTTGCCGGCTGAAACATTACTCACTGTCAGTAATTATCCAATGGAAAGCTCTTGCCTATTTTCTTAGTTAAATCCAGTGGGTGACTTTTCTTTTGGCCAGGCAGTGTATATTGTCATGCAGGTAGTGCAAAGTGTAAAGAACCACATTATAAGAGATCTCTCAAAATGCTTCTAGTGCTCTGCAACTATGTGGATGTGACTATGTTACACCCACAGTTGAGTGGCAGCCCCTGCAGTACCTATATTTAGGACTGCTGGTAAGCCTATTATCTGTTGCAATGGAGCTGCCCCCACTGTAAGACTGAAAACTGTAGCGTATTGTATGACAAGCTGCTGAGAAGTTCTGCAATTAACATGTTGTGTGATACAGATGTACACCCTGCTAAAATCTAATGCAGTCCAACAGGACTATAATCCTATAGTACATGTTTTTATTGAGTGTTTTTAAGGTAAAAAGTAAAAAAGGTGTTTAAGGAGATTGTGAGGTGTCCAAACATTTAGTCTACCCTCACTGCAAAACAGCACCACACACTACAGCCTCCAAAACGACTCTATAAAACAGCTTCATCATATAATAGTGAGTGATTGAACACTGTAACCTTCATGAAAGTATGATTCATTGCAGGGTTGTTGTTGTTGTATTAGACTTCAATAGTGTTTAGCAAGGTGCAGAAAACCTGGCAGTTTATTTTACAGACTATTAGTACTTATATAAAAGTAGCTATAAGTTTAGCTATAATTCAGGATCCCTCTTCTGTGGCTCTTCCTGAGGTTTCTTCCATCTTTCTTTCCTCAATATGGCAAAGTTTTCCTCACTCAAATCGAGGGTCTAAGGACAGAGGACGTTGTTCACTGTACAGATTGTAAAGCCCACTGAGGCAATGTGTGTTGTGATTTAAGGCTTTATAAATAACATTGATTTGATCTGAAATGCTTCAACTCTGAATGACTAAATGAATGAATGATTTTTTCTTCATTTTTGCAAATAAAATGTCTAAAATGTCTAACTGTATAATAAGAAGTGAGAAAGTGTGACAGCCTGGCCTTGACTTCCCTGATCGGACAATAACAAACCAGCTGCTCCTGCAGCTGCCGAGCACATGTCACAAGTGGGGACCCTGTAATGATGCAACTCTGTCCGGCTGTTGGCAATCATTTCCGCCATAAAGTACAGAAACAAAATACATACAAGTGCTGTTAGCTTTTGTAGGCTTAACACTCCACTTTATGTTGTATTCGTGTAGAAAAATAAACCAACACGCGGAGCTACGTGTGACTGACGGGCACCAACAGTCCCCCTGACATGGTGTTAGCTTTAATAGCTAGCCGCCGTGTTGTTAGCATGTAGCCGCGGCAGTCTAACTTAATAAACTGTATTTCCCCTGTGTGTACACGGTCTGTTGCTCTCTTCGGGTTATCGGCATTGCCTGTAGCTAGGCTTCACACCGTGTAGTCCTACTTTTCATTTTACCTGTGTTGACAGAGCTGCAGAGGATGGACAGGGCATTTTTTACTGGACAGAGACCAGCTGACACACAACTACACGATGAGCTAACAGTAACTTGCCACATGACCTTGTTTCAAAGACTAGCAGGCTGCTATCGGGCTAATTAATGTGGTCACAGCTGAAACTACCCCACAGGCAGGCAAGTGACACATTAAAACTCACCGGGGTGTCCTTCTCCGACAGACTCGGAAGTGAAGAGGAAGCAGTCTTCATCAATGAGCGAGTTGTTATGGAGACCGTTCAGATGGCCGTTCATCTTTCTCAACAAACACGCTGTTAGCTAGCTAGCAGGCTAACGTTAGCTGTGCGGATAACAGAGGGGTTTACAGCCTTTATTAACCTCGGTGTCCTGCTCTCACAAGGTGACCACGCTGCTTCAGCCGTCTGCTCGCCGGGTTAAGTGTGGGGCGGCTCGGACAGCTGTATTTATCCGGCTGAATAAGTTCTTCAGACGCTTCCAGTCATTTCTCTGCAGCCAATGTTGTTGCACAGCACAGACCATGTGGTGCACATGGGCGTGCTCTGGTTAGGATCACGCTACAGTCCCCAGCGTGTCTATTAATCAGGTACACATCAGGTAACCACTTTCAGACTGCTACATACTGGATTTACCGGTTTTTACTGGGTGTCAACCTTTTATTGATTTATGTAACAAGTTAGGCCTGGTATGAGCCCTTAAATCAAGATAGGGGCTCCTCATCAGAGTTTAGGGCCTTAAAGGAAAAGTTCACCTATAAATTAAAATTCAGTCATTATCTGCTCACCCTGGCGCTGATGGAAAGTGAGGCTAGTTTTTAGTCCGCAAAACATTTCTGGAGCATCACAGCAGAACAGCGTTGCAGGATTCTCCGAAACAACTGATGTAGATGGAGACTTGTTTTAAAACAACCAAAGAAATGGCTCCACACAGCTTGTCTGGTGTAATCCAAGTCTCCAGAGACCCCCCAAATTCCAAATTGATTTGAAAAGATGTTATTTACAGCCACTATACGTTGTAGAGCTTGTTCAGATGGGTTGTGTGCTAATGTTTTTTTAATTTAGCAGCTACAGTGAAGATTTCAGCTTGAAAAAAGGTGTAAATAATGTCTTTTCAAATCAATCTGGGATCTCAGGGCTTCCTGAGACGTTGAATACGCTGAACAAGCTGTAAGGAGCCATTTTTTGGTTGTTTGTTTATGTTTTCAAACAAGTCTCCATCTACCTCAGTTGTTGAGGAGAATGCTGCAACGCTGTTTTGCTGTGAAGCTCCAGAAATGTCTTGTGGACTAAAAACTATTTCCGACTTTTCTTTTAAATGGGGATGAGTAGGTAATGAATGTGAGAAGGTTTCCATTTTTGGGCGAACTTATCCTTTCAGGGTTTTCAGCAGCCTGAATAGGTGAGCATATTCAGTTTTTTTTTCACACAAAAGAAGCAAAAACGAAGGAAATATTAATGATTTTCTGTAAAAGTTATTTTCTTCATCTCATCAGATTTAACTCTGGTCCCAACACCTAGTTTGATTTAGAACCATTTTTTTAATTATTATTAAAAAACCTTATTCTAACATCATACAGGATATGATTATAATCTCCTCCGATGCCAAACTTCATAGGAATTAAGCATAACTTTTTTCCCCTGTTCAATCAGATAAAACTTTCTCCTCGGGGGACAATTCCTCTCTGTGTGCGCAGCTTGTTTTCCCTCTTCACCGTGGTGTCTCGCTTTGGTTTGAGACCAGCTTGCTAATCCAAAGAGTGATTACCTTGATTGCAAACATCGGGGCAAACCATAAGCCGTGCACAACAACTTATCCACAACTCAAGATCTTCTTTGTCTGAACTACATGCACAGATGTTCAAAGAAAGTGACATTTGCTTTCTCTCTCATTGAAATATGTCATTATTTGACCAGTATTTATCCAATGAAACAGTGTTTTTTCATTCAAATTTTCTTTTTTCATGGTTTTATTTGCACACTCACACAGTTACATGACACTTTTTTTTTTTCCCTTGAAGCAAAAACAAACACATTAGCCTAAACACCCACTCACTGATCTCTATAGGACAAGGGCTGTATTCACAAAGCTGCTAAGAAAAAGAGCATTGATCTACGATTACTGTTTGAGTCAGACGGCCACATGTATGTTTCAGATTGACTGAGGTGGTGAAATGCTCTGTCTCCATTATTGGATATTGTTTTTATGAATACAGACCAAGAACTATAGAGCGAGACTATGAAACCATCATCTGGTCCAAAATGTACAGATTTAATTTATGTTTTAACACATTGACCTACACTACTCCCACACACACGCACACACAAACACACACACGCAAACACACACACTCTCTCGACACCATCAACACGTCTGGTCCAGAGTCCTTATTTTGATATAGCCGTACAGACTGTTTACATGGATCCATATTGCTGTCAGTAATAACCGCTCACATCCACCACAGGTTTACTCAGACTTTGGTTTCACATTCAATATGTTTGTTTATGTATGATATAGCTTATGAGTCTATAAAAGCACTTGTCATCAGGAGTCTGGACACATCTTTGACCCCAGGATACACACAGTGTATGAGATGATGGTAGATTCAGAAACAGAGCTGCAGGGCTACAATGCGGAATGTTGGCAAACTACATTAGGAGTCATTAAATGTGCCGCTTCTACGAGCACAGAGGGATCAGATCAGACTCTGAATGTGTGGATACTGCTGTCGTTCTCCCGTTACAGCACCTCCTTTTAACTTCTGATGTTTAGATTCTATCCAGTGCTTGTTTCTCCTGTCTTTCCTATCTGTTTGACCCCTGTGGGGCTAACCTGAGCTGGTCTGTGTTCACCTAAGATGGCAGCGATCAGGGCCTCCGGTGCGGTCACACCACCGCCTGGAGACACAGGGCTGCGCGGGCTGAGCGGGCTGATAGAGGGAGACTGCACAGTGTCAGGAGAGACCAGTCGCTCCTTCTTAGCAGCAGAACAGGGCGAGCGGCTTCGAGACTGGCCTTCTTTAGGGCGAGGACACAGGCTGAGGCCCTGTAGGGAGGGAAGGGGGTTGGAGGAGAGAGTAGGGACAGCTGGGCTGCGGCTGCGACGGTGCCGATGGTGGTGTTTGCCAGTTTTAGGGCTCGGGCTGCGGGAGTTTGGTGCGAGCAGAACCAGAGTGCTGTCATCTTCCGAGCTGACGTCTGAGCTGTCGGAGCGCCGCGCGGTGGGGCTGTCGACTGGAATCTTGATCTGTTCAGGATGGAGGATTCAAGAGAAGATAAATGCATGCGCGAGGTTGCTAAAAACTGCAACCTCGTGCATGCATTGCACTGCTTTTTTCGAACATGGGGGGCACAAAATATAAACTACAGGATTTGTGTACATGGACACCAATTTTAAATTGTGTTCATCACCCTCAGAACAACTATCGTTCGCACCTGCATCAAGTTTCTTTGACAGAATGAAACACTGCGTTTATGAAACGTGCTGAAGTTGCAGGGAGGTGGCCAGGGTGGCCAAAACATGGACATAAATTAACCTTTTGAAACTTGTGCTGAGTGTCAAGAAAAAAATGGACAGTCTGTGATACTGGCTTGTAGATACATGCAGTAGAGTAAAAAGAACATTTCCCTCTGAACCACAGTGGAATAAAATGTGAAGTAGCAGAAAAAAGTAGAGTAACTAACTATAATTATTATCCATCATCCATTCAATTGTTTAGTCTATAAAATGTCGGACAATATACCGCCAATTGAATCAGCCCAATGCCCAAATTAATTTTTTTACATGTCTTTTCTTGTCCGGGGCTAGTAGAACCGTTACCAACTCTGTGGCAGTTTGCAGAGAGTCCTACATGACAATGCTGCTGTGCACAAAAACCAGGTCCATAAAGAAATGTTTCTTCCAGTTTAGTGTGGAATATATTTATGTGTATATCCATTCATGAATATATCATAAGAAGCAGTGAGATGGCTGCCGACTGTCCTCTGACTTTTCTTACCTGAATTGGTGATGACAGCCCAACAATACTGGTCATATTATTACTGTAGTAGCCCAGAATGTATTCACAGTCATCTCTTGGCAAATCCTCCTCTGTAAATGTCACCTGGTGAAGACAGGAACAGAGAGAAATTAACCTGGATTTCAGCTGTGAAGCAAAATAAATGTGTGGATTTAAGTATGTGCCACACCTGTGTTGCATGCTCTCCCTTGGCCCATATGTACGCCTGGTAATCTTTGTGATGTCTGAACCCGACCTGTGCAGAAGGAACAAATGGCATCAGTTGACACTGGGCATCAGATTGTAAGTATTTATCCTGAGCCTTTGAGCGAAAAACTATCTGAGAGTTACCTTGTATATTGCTACCCAGTCCCATGAGCTGCGCTGATAAGTTGCTGCAACAGTGAATCTGACTGTAGCATCTGAGACTTTGCTCCACTCATGGTTTACCTGCAGCTCCACCAGCGGCGAAGCAACCTTGAAAGGGAACTAGAAAAAACAGCAGACCGTGAAAAGACAGGTCACGAGCATGGCCTGGTTACTCAAGATAATCCACAGACCTCGTTGTGAGCGGTTTCATTTAGGGACTAGATGAATTCTCATGAATTCAAGTTGTCCAATTCCTACATATTGCCCCTTTAAGGTGTTAGCTAGCGTCAGTTTGCGAGCCTCAAAACTTGTGAATGAAACATGCAGGGCTTTACAACTGAGGTTATAACTTTTCTGGGACAAGTAAACGTGATAGGCAAGTGAATTGCTTTATCATACACAGTCCTGTTGTTCGTGTGAAACATACGCAGGAAATGTGTTTAAATGTGTTGCTGCTGTAACGTTGATAGTCTACGAGTTCCCTCGCAGAAAAAGCAGCATGCTAGGTCAGAATATGGCATGTTTGCTGTCTTTTGCTGACACAGCATGTTATGTATGATGTCTTAGCTCTAAGGCCAAGTGGGAATATTAATCAACAAACTGTTTCAGCACTAGTGTGATTTTAATGGTAGTATTTGTAAGTACCACCTACACAACAGCCTGATCAAACTGTCTGGCATGCATGCAGAGAGTCTAAAGGAACAACAGACAACATTTGAACATTTAAAATGTAACTAAAATTAATTTTCTGTCAAAAGGCTAAGACTACAGCGCATTTTCTTCTGTGCTGTGTTACAACAGGAAAAAAAGTCCTTAAATAAATGCTCACAATAAGATCTGTGGATTATCTTGACTAACCGGGTCATGATTTCTGGAAAGAGACATTGCTGATGAGTTTTTCAAATGTATTTTTTGGGACTTTGAGCACCACAAGCCGAGTGCCATCTAGTTCCACACATCTCTACGGCCGATATCTCCAGAACTCTAACACTCACACCAAAAAAATCTAGATGGATAAGCTACACTCCAGGTTAGAGGAAAAATATTCATTTTTGAATTTGGGGTGAACTGTCCCTTTAAATAAAACATAATTCATAAATACAGTATATTTGAGGAAATATGTTAATTTTGTCTCACATGCAGTGAAAATAGGGCAGAAACAGGCTTGTGGTCACTGATGGTGTAGCCCATGTGACTTCGGTACACATGCTGTGTCACTTTGGTTGCCCCACCCAACCATGAGGTCAGACCCCGCTGCAGTGCTGCATTGTGGGTAGGAACTGGGGAGCCGGTGCGACGAAGGCGCCATAGGATGCGATCCGTCCAGGCAGGTTTCCTCTTCTTAGCACTGAGAGAAAGGAAGCAAAGAGTGACAGACTGTCACCTTATTGAAAAAACAAAATCAGCTGGAGTGAGTTTGAGATGGAGAATACCGGACGGACCTGGTGTCATACGTGTGAGTGCCCACATCAAACTTATAAGTAGGGGGGAACTTGAGTGGTCCCTCATTGAAGCCCTCCAGGATGGACTCTGTGTTTTTAGCCATGTTGAGCTGGAGAGAAGACAAACGGTGAGAGAGGCAGAGCAGGTCCTGAATGAGTGACAAGGTGATGTTTGTTCCCTTTTATGCTACAGCACCCTCTGTTGGTCGTGGTTGGCAATCATGAAACAAACAGGTGGTGGGAAGCCTTCCAGAAAAATCAGTCTGTCTCTGCGAGGGGGCGAATGTTTGAAAATGCCGAGGGTGCCTCACCTGATCTCGCTCCCACAGAAGAGGCAGCTTGTTGCTGTCGATGGCACATTTCACCACATGGATGTCGTAGTCTTCTATTCGGAAATTTAAATCCCCAAACCAGAAAACGACACTGGGAACAGAAATAATACAACTGAAAATACAATTATGTTATTTTCAGCTCAAAAACAGTAGGATTTTTTTTGTTTACATCGAAGAAAAAGTGTCTTACTTGAAACTCAAGACACATAAAAGAGATTCATCAGATTATATGGTGATCTGAAACATTTTGGTGCAAATAAAAACTAAAACAGAATATTTTATTAATAAACGTATGATATTTACTGACTGCTGAATTATGTTGTGCATCTTTCCTATCCTCGGCTGGATGAATTAAACTCATACTGAATGTAAAAACGACGTCACCCACTCGTGGTCCAGCACACCGGTGGCCGTCCCCCCGTCAAACTGCTGCTGCTGCAGGATGCTTTCAAAGTCCTCCATCCGCTGCTCCAGGTTCCTCATGTGAGCCGGCAGGTGACAGTTGAGAAAGCACAGCGGGTGGCCAAACACTGTCATCCTCGCGCTGACGCCCCCTTTATTTCCCTTAGAGTGAGAAAAAAGGGCAGGGAGAGGACATGCATAACGTCTTTAAAATCAAATCTAATAAAAAAAAAAAACGTGCATGTTATCAACCGTATCTGTGTTCAGGGACGGGATGTTTTTCCTGAGTCACAGAACCACAAAGCCAGACAGCCTGCTGCTGCACTGACCTCAAAGAGAAGGAGACTGCACCAGCAGCAGCCAGGGGGTGATGCTGACATCAACACGCACGGGAAGGTCACACGCTGACATATGCACCCAGGCATGCATGGCAGGAGGGAGCACACACCACCTTTCAACATCCCACATCCCCCTCCCCAAAACCCCACAACCCTCCTGACACAAACCCGCCACAAATTTTGCACTGTGATAAATCTCAGAGCAGAAGTGAGAGCTCTTCAATGCGCAGCACGTACCCAATATCCCCCAAGTCCTGTGCGTGTACTCTCTGTCTGCACACCTCTGAGGAATGGAAGATGGCAGAATTTAGAGAAAACCAGAAGCAGCACTCCCTGCATACGCTGGGACGCCACCTAAAGGGATGACAGATAATATATCAGCATCTTGATTTTGTAATTAAGTATGTCTATCAGATTTAACTCCGTACTGACCAGAACATATCCAAAAGGACTGAGTGTGTCCATGCAAAGCTCACTCCACTGGTCTGAGAAAAGCACATCCTTCAGCCGCTTGTTTATCATGGAGTTGACTTCCTGGAGTCTGTGCGGTGCCAGAAAAAGCAGAGAACTGTCATTAACAAGTGAAAATGAAGCATCAATACAAAGGACAGTGATGGCTAACCGGACGGGAAGGGATCAAAATATGCACAGATGACTGAGTGGGCACTCGCGGCTGTCTCTCTGGCACTGCTGAGCCTGGTAGAAATACTTGCTTACCCAATGATAAACATGTCAACGCTCCCATCTGAAACATTTGGTCCGAACAGAGAAGTGATGTCATCTGGCGGGACAGCTGATCCCACGTTCCATGTGACGATGTAGACCCTTTCCGAGGATAGAAACAGTGGGGATGCTGCATTAGAATTAAGTGCTATATATATACTGTCGAGTGAAAGAGGACATAATCTGTGCTGTAATCCTCAGAGAAATACCTCTCATCAGTGCGGCTGTATATAGAAAGAAAGATAAGCACAATTAAGCACCTCTTTGTACCTAGATGATGACTCAGGTAGGTGTGTGTGTGTGTGTGTGTGTGTGTGTGTGTGTGTATGTGTGAGTCCTGGAAGAGAGAAGAGATGGAGCAAACCGTCCTTTAAAATTTCATTACAGAAACTCATCACTGCTGCAACTAACGTTTGTTTTTAGAAACGATCAATTTTTTTTTCTCAATATATCAATTCAATAATTTCTCTAGATCACATTTGCGAAGCTGGAACAAGCAAATATTTGACTTTTTTAAAAACAAATATGACCCAAGGTTAATTAGTCATTCAAATAGTTCATTGACTGATTAATAAATCATCATTACATCAAACATTATCTTGATTTCTGCAATCACGCCAAAACAGTCTTAGTAATATAGACATGTTTCCAACTCTCAGGGTACATTTACAGGGTTAAAGAACTAACACCTCTTGAATACCCGCTACACAATGATGGGTTTGAACATTTTAGCACAATAACTTCAAATGATTTATTTACACAACTGCCAAACTTTTTCAAAAACTTGCTTGAGGTGAGAGCTATTATAGTCTATAGTTTATTCTATACTGTACACCTTTATAAGTTTTTGTCAGTGTCTATTATTTTTATTATCTGTTATTCAGAACACAGACTGTATTATTGACTCTCTCTGTTGGTGCATTCAAGGACATTTTGACATATAAGACCTGAGAGCTGACTGTTGAACAGCAACATCGTAATGTCAGAAATGACCAAATCCAGTGTCCGTGTAGGACAAGAAGGCAATAATGCCAGAGTAAAAATACTGAGTGATTCCCGTCATTAGTCCACCAGTGCTTTGATTACAATACTATGTCCTGGTGACAACAACATAACATAGGGGTTAGATGTTTTTTTTGTGGGATACAATGGGCAAACTCAGACTTCAGCCATAGTGACGGGGTAAGGATTTTGGATAACTGGAGAGAAGCGTGCTCTCCCTCGTAGTGATTCAAAATAAATCAGGATAGCGACAGACATCTTTTTCCAGCCACTCGTGCGATCATATTAAAGATTATACCTATTTATGATTATCCTGATGATGGAAACGACCACAAACGACCATGCTTTTATTGCCATCTGCAATAAAATCTCAAAGAGATGAAAACACAACTGGTGTCATAGATTAAGTTATTCGTGTTTTCATACTATACTGACAAGAATGTAAACTATATGATTTTGTAGTTACTGGACAAAGACGTGCAAATCCACCAGAGAATATGGTCTATGTGATGAGATGTGTATTTGTGTCTGACAGTAGGTTGTAGCTCTGCAGACTCTTCTTCATATAAACACAGTTCCCGGACTTTAAACAGAGATTTTTACAGGCAGCCGTTGCTCATGAGCGAGGAACCAAACAAACGTGTTGCCCCTGGGAAGCTTGCCAACAAAATGTGCCTGTGTCACTCTGTCAGGTTCACAAAGCTCTTAGTGAAATTTGCAGTTTTGATTCATGTGACGTGGTCTGGCACATATCAGCTTCTTACAGCCGCTGACTGCAGGACAGCTTCTTCAGCTGGAGGACAGAATCCTTTTAAACCCTCAGACAGGCTCAGTAATATAAAAATGTTTTAATAAAGGTGTGTTTACTTGTCTCACCTGAAGTCGTTGTTCTCTGCTGGCTTCTCGGACTGCGCTTGGCTCTGTGTTGCGCTCCCCGGTGAGGGGCTCCTCTGTGGCTGAGGACTGAGGCCTGGTTTTGGGCTGAGGCTGGAGTTGGGGCTCAGGTAAGGCTGGCTGGTGTAAGACTGAGGGCTGTGGGGACTGTGAGGACTGTGAAAGGCGGAGGAGGAGGACTCTGTTGGGGAATGCGACAGGGCGTTGGCACTCTGAGGTCCTGGGATGCAAACTGGGATCAAATCTATTTCCTTTGAGGGGTTCACTGAGATCCTGGTCGTCTTTGGAGCAGGTTTAGTTCCAAGAGCGGTTGGTCTTGGCCGGCTGATGCTGGCCAGTGTTGTCGGGGTCGTCCCAGACTTTGGCTGCCCTGACTGTACTGGTTCTGTCATTTTCATAGGTGCAACTGCAGCCTGCATAGGGCTCAATCTAGACTGTTTATTAAGCACCTCTGACGGGCTGATGAGAGGAGGCTCCTTGATTTTGACCTGTGGGCCTCCGATCAATGCACAAGGGCCGAGCTCCACTTTGGGCCCGCAAGGCTCAGTGTTGAGTTGTTTCTGCTGCATGCGATCCATCGACCTGCAACAGGCAGTATATGGACTATTATAACACAGCAATTTGAGACAGAAACACGACGGTGTGGCTTGCAGAGAGCATAAAATGGCACAAGTCACTTGACTTGACTTGAAACCCGCCTTCACTAAGGTCACAAGTCCTCAGCATCTGTTAGTGTGTCCTCAGTAAACAGCGAAGGATTTGCCTGCATCAAGCTGAAGCTGAGCGAGTGCATCACATTATACTGAGCACCTGTCTGCATCACTCCCCCCAGGCATCACTGATGACGTTATCATGAGAAGGCAATTGGGCTGAAGCGGCGGTGAAGCAAGTACCGTCTTTGATTTCTGTCATAGTAGGAATACCACAGTGCAGAAATGCAGAATCATACACATTATATGATTGGATTATACAGTGTTATTTTTTTAATGTTGCAGCTGGTAAAGGTGGGGCTGATTATAACTATTTGATGCACTGAAAAATAAATAAACTTCATTTTCTAATCCCAGGTGTATCCTTAGAGTTGACCCTGGGAAGATTTAGCCCATTTCCACACACAGTTAACCCAGGGTTAACCTAAACCCGGGTTAGCCCTGGCTTAGCAGCTAATGTTTACATACTAGAAAGATGCATGACACTATGTTTACTTAGCGCCATTTCACACTGGCATCTTTTAAACTAGTGCTACGTACATTTTCAGGAGATAACCCCACAAACTCAGGGCTAAAGCTGCTCTGTAGCAGGGCCAGAAATCCAGGGCTATCCTTAGCTTAGCGCGGAGCTAAGTGCTGTGTGAAAAGCCCTTTAGAGCTGTCCTAGTCCAGGGCTAGTGTTGGAACTGAGCCAATAAAATGCAGCGTGAAAAGGCCTAAAGTCAACGTTTTCTGAGCCTCGGGCAAACAGCTCTCCAAGCCCGGGGCTGAGTGCAGTGTGAGAGGCCCAGCTAAAGCTGTCGGGTCAATGTCTTGGAGTGAAAAGTGAAATATTTGCTGCCAAAATGTTGGTGGAACAGAAGCATAAAGTAGTATAAAATAGTACATATACATATCTCAAAATTTTAACTTGAGAAATTGCAGTGATTGAAAGTAACTAAGTACAGTACTGTACAAGTTTGAGGTAACTGAGTATTTCCAGTTTCCACTGTACTATATTTTGGAGGCAAATATTTTACTTAATACTTTTTACTCCGCTACATTTATTTGGTTACTTTAGTTACTTGTTACTTTGCAGATTTCAAAGCCAAAGCAGCACATGTTTAAACTGATATTTTATCCGTAATAGGATATGAAAAACACTGATTTCGATCATCAAAAAATGCTGAATATCGAATCCGATAATCATCCAGACTGATAATCTATCAACACCTTGTATACAGTACATACATACATGTAAATATATGTATAATTTACTGATTTACTGATAGTCCTTCTGATACTTAAGTCCATTTAATATCGGATACTTCTAAGTCGCTTACTCGTCTGGGTGAATTTCACTTTTTACTTGTGGGTACTTCTAACAACACTGAGTAAATGTACTTGATTACCTTCCACCAGCGGGCTGAGGAACTAACTTTGTACCTCTGTCCTGGATTACATCCTGGTTGCCTAGCAACGTGTAATTAGCCCATGACCCTTTTACAAAGCAAAAGACAGAGCTGTTGGTGATTATTATGGGATGGTATCACAGCGTGAAAGCCTTTATTGCCAAACCATTTGATCCCTTTCTCTGGTCTCATTGTCGTGAGGTGATGGGACACACAGCTGCAGATGAAGGAGCACATCAGACAATGTCAACAGACACCGTAGGTCACGAGGAGGATGTGATGGGAGGACAAGTGCCTCCCACCATTTTGTTTATGTGCCCTCCCACACAGAAACGATACACCTCTGTTTAATCATTCATGATATGCAAATTGGGATCTCTTTCATGTGACCACAGTAGTAACCTGCAGAGCGCAGCTGAGTGACGGTGATCAGACAGGTTCTCTGTTCAATTCTGCTCAAAAGTGAAAACTTTCACATCCTAAAAAAGAAGAAATGGGCCTTTTTTTTGTGTGGTATCATTTCATAACCCGAGAGCCTGCGAGTCTGAACGACTGCCGCGTTATCCACAAAGGTGCGAGCCTGGCATCGTGAAAAACACCCAGAAACGCAACAATCAACACAAACACGGAGCTATGGAGCCTGCTCACAGCCCTCCTGACAACATCTTACCTTTCGTGCCTTTTTTTTTTTTTCTTCTTCTCTAAAATTTCCAAGGTGAACCGTAAAGGTGATCTCACAGATCCACAGAGGGGAAGAGCATCAGTGTCTTTCTGTCTCGCACGCCAGTCAGCTCGACAGCTCTGTCACCGGGCAGGATCGATGTCTGGTCCGGAGACACGCCGACCCAAGCAGCCTGCGGGACGGATGAGACCCGTCGGTACCGCGCCAAGCGGGGCAGCGGACGTCTCCGTCACGGTGCGGACCGCGCCGCAGGGCTGTCAGGACAGGAGGCGGTCACGCTTGGTGTGTCCGGACTCTTGCATGTTGATGTTTGTACCACAACACAGCGGCTGATTATCCCTCATCCTGCTGGGCACCCGCTGTCTGCAGCGCGGAGCAGTTGGCCGGAGCAGCTGTGCACTTTTCGGTCACCATCCCGCATGCACCTCCCGCACACCCACCGCGTACACAGACCCATCACCCATCACGCGCCTCGCTCTCTCTCTCTCTCTCTCTCTCTCTCTCTCTCTCTCTCTCTCTGGTAAAGCAGGAGAGGCAAAACAAAAAATCAGCTGCCAAAGTGCAGCCGGCCGGAAATAATTGAGCATCTGTCTTATCAGTGACGCATTAATCTGGCATTAGTGCGTCACTGATTGCCACTGAATTGATCAGCACGCCAATAATTACATTTCATCCTGGCAGGGCTACCTATCTGCTCCCCCCTGTGATGTCTGTATGACAGCTGGGTGCTGAAAAGAGTGTTATTGAGCTTATTGAGCTGCATTTTTTTCAAAAATCAACAAAAAATGCGTTGATTAAATATTGTAGTTTCATCATTAAAGGTGCATTATGTAGTTTGGGGAAGACATTTTAAAGCAGAAGAGTAAGATCTTCGTTGACTGATTTGTTTACACCTAAACACATTTGAACTGACCTTAAAGGACAACACAGTTTCATACTGTTTTACTTTGTTTATATGTGGCGGACCCTGCCACCTTTCTAGCTTCAAACAGTGTATTTGGGACCTTATTTTCCTCTGAGAAAAGCTTGTTTATTCAGTTATGGAAAGAAGAGCTTGTAGTATTACCTCATTATTCTCCAAAACTATACAGTGCCCCTTTAAATTGTCCTATTACTCTCCTGATCGGCTGGAAAATAAAAATGCCACGGTGGGACTACATTTTCATTTAAATACAGTCCCCCTAGAATGAATGACAAGAAATTATGACCTTAAAGTTTATTGAAGCTGAAGGCTGGACAGACATTTTTATCTACTATAAAAGATTATTATATTCCTTTTTATCCCCTCTCTCTCTGTCCCTCGTTTTTTTATCCTAAGAGATAGTAAATGTTAAATAATAATTCATCATTTCTTTTCATTATTTTATTATTTTATGCACTCTTTTTTCCTCTTGATTTTTTAGGTATTTAGGTTGTTAGGCCTGTTGGTTAAAGGATGTGATAAGGTAGCTGAGTTTGTATTAGGATGTATCACTTTGATTTTGTATTGTTTTAGTGTGATTTTGGTGTTTTTGGTTGGATGTTGTCATTGTGTTTATTGTTTTTGTTGGCTCCTTGGTGAGTTGTGTCATGTCTCTGTTAATGATAATAATACTTAATATATACTCCTCCTATTGGCTTCCATATAAATAGCTTCAAAATTACTATTCTTCTTATTGCAGTTGCAGTGACATTGTGACCAAAGTCTCTCCAACTAAATACACACATCTATAAAGGTAACCTGTGATTATTATAATCATTATTTTAAGTAGTAGCATTTGTTCTTTGCGTACAGAACATTAATTATTCAGCAGGTGAACTGTGCAACGTGTTATATATCCATTAGAAAAGCTGGTTTGACTATAATTATTTAAGGAATCCTCAGTTTTAAAGGAGTATTAGAGCTACTGTACAGTATTGTTCCTCCGTGAAGTGATGGGGCCTCACATGGTGAAAGCAGAGGTGGAGATAGCTCCTTGTACATGTCAAGCTCACTAAACACTGGGTACCAAAATGTACAAATTGCCATTCCTGTCAGTAAATGCCTCGTGTTCTTTAAACTCAATGCCCCAAGACTTCTAGATGTAGCAGACTAATAATAGTACTCTATAATAAGTAAACCGAATTGAAGAAGGTTTTAAGAAGCATAGGTTCAAACATTTTTAAACCAAACTCCTGGGTGATGGTTTAAAATAAAACATGTGGAGTTCCTGAATATGTTATCAGGGAAATACAATACTTTTACCATTTATTTTACCTATCAGTGACAGTTAGAGAAGAAAAGCATGTATAATGGAATGGATATCTATTAAACGTGTCTTACACAATCAGGCCCTCAACAGCGATGTCATAAAACGAGTTCCCAGATTCTCCGTGGCTCTGACTGGGATTAATGCAGATGTGTAATCTCAGAGGAATGTACTGATCCGGACCGCCAGCTGTCCACTGAGTGAACATAAGTCCCTGCTAACACACAGACCAATACAAACACTTCACATTGTGCATTTAAACATTCACATGATGCATCAGCCAGACACATCAAATATTTAAAGGAGAAGTTCACCCCCAAAAAATGGAAAATTCAGTCATTATCTTTTCAATGTCATGCAGATGGAAACATTTCTGGAGCTTCACAGCAAACCAGAGTTCTCTTAAACAACTGACGTAGATGAGGACTTGTTTTAAAATGTCAAAAAAACAAAGGAAAAGAGACATAAGATGGCTGATGGTTGAGGGAAACTTCACCTGACTTTCTGTATGCGTGAGGGTGAGGACATAATGACTGAATTTTCATGTTTGAGCAAACTTTTGCTTCATGGCAGCTCTAAGGTCACAGACAAAATGTAAATATGCAGCTGAAAAAGCTGCTTAACATCATTTTTTTTGTCTACAGTCGCTTTTTGGTTTTGACCAGGCCTTTCTCCACCAGGGAGCGGTAGAACTCCTGGATGTACGTGTACACACACTTCCAGTCGGGCTCTTTCATCCGGACTAAGTCGTCGGGGTCGAGCAGAGGGGGGCAGCCCGCCAGCCTCCTGCACACAGAGAGCAACTATCAGACGACTTGAGAAAAACAATGACACAGAACCATGAGGTCACTTTGCTTTCATCTCGCTCCAGACGAGATATATCTGCTTCTTCATATAAGGAATGAGAGCTCACTCTGCAGTGCTGAAAGCCAGCTGGAAGTTGTCCCTGGGCTTGTTGGGATTGAGGATGGAGTACTCGAAGGCGTCAGGGAAGAAGCGGTGCACCAAGGCGCAGAAGGCTATGCCGTCTTTCCAGCTTGAGGAGAAGTTCTGGATGTTCACCCCCTGTTTCATAGCAGAGGGGACATAGTTTGAGAGAAAAAGAGGCAGAGAATGAGAGATAAGGGGCAGAGCTATGCACATATATAGCTCCACAGGGCATAATTCAAAGAGAGTCAGGGCATATTTACCTCATATGGCTCTGTTTTGGCCCTGCACCAGTCCAGAAGCATCTGTTTGACATTTTTAGCATTGGGTGCTGCAGTAGGAGGACATTTCTGGGCTGACGCTACAGCAGGACTGGCCTGGCTGAGGAGAAGAAAAAAAAGACAAGAGGATACACGCTGCATGTACAGAAAGTGTGGCTTACATCATCTTTTAACTTGGCAGATGCTTTGCATAGGAAAAGTTTCTTTTTTTTCCCCTTTTGGTTAGACAGGATTAGTAAGTGGTGACATCACAGGTTGAAAAGGTCGATCTGGATTTAAATTTCTGATATAAATTAGGATTGACCTCATATTTAACACCAGAGCTGCAAAAAAATAGTCGATTAGTCATAAAGTGAATTGAAAGAAAATTAATTTCTAACTATTTTGATAATCGGTTAATAAATTCAGTCCTATTTCAAGCAAAAAGCGTCAAACATTTGCTGGTTCTAGCTTCTTAAATGCAAGGATTTGCTGTTTTATTTGTCATTTATGACAGCAAATGAAGAGTCGCTGAGTTTTGGTTAGCTGTTGTTTGGACAGAAGAAACGATCTGAGGGCCTCAGTTTGGGCTCAAGGAATGCTGAATCGATTAATCATGAAAATTTGGCAGATTAAAGGTGACATTTCAAGGATGTGACCAGTTAAGTTTCCAAGAAGGGTTTTGACTCAAAGGCCACTATCTTTTAAAAAAAGGTCACTAGAGGTCCAGTGTGTAGGATTAAGTTACAAAGTGCGGTGAGGTTGCAGAAATGCAAAAATGCAAAAGTCCCTCTCTCGAGCCAGTGTTCGGTTTTGTCCATTCTGGGCTACTGTAGAAACATTGCAGACTCTGTCGAAGTGGACCTGCTCCCTCTGTAGATAGAAAAGGTTCATTCCAAGGTAACATACATTTCTGCCATAAGATCATCTTAATCCTACATACTGGACCTTTGAGTGTCAAAAGAAGCAACATAAGCAGGAAGTCTGGGATGAAATGAATGCTTCACTTGTTCATTGTTGGCTTTTAATCCTCCCTTCTTGCAAAATTGACCATAAAACTGACTCACCCGCCTGCTGATGAAGAGGGCTGACCAGGCGGCTCTGACAAAACGCAGATAATCAAATTAATATCAAGAAGCTCCCGTCATTTGAATAAAACATCAAAATATCACAGGGTGTCAGAGAGCGTCTTTACAGCACGAACATACTGTTTGTCTGTGGCTGCTGGTTCATGGACGCTCTGCCGACGCTCACACCTCCGCCTGTTGTTCCTCCTTTGCTCAGGCCCTGCTGCCTCAAGTCCTGCTGCCTCGAGCCTCGATCCTGCTCCCGTTTGTCTGATGAGAGGCGGTGAAGAGTTTGGAAAACAAGCAAGGCATCAGAGGAAGAATGGAGACCTTACATGGGAGCAAGTATCAGATTATACCTCTCTTTTTCTTGAGGAGGTCCCTCAATGCAGCACGTATCATCCGTCTCTCTTCAAAATCTGTTGCACTGTCCAGCTAAACAGATAAACAACTGGTTTAAAAAGGGAGAGGTTTTTTTTTTTTAGATATTTTACACAGTATTTTAATGTTGTCCATACAAGAAATCTGTAATCACTTTCCTTTACTTCAGAAAAACAGATTCTTTCCATGAAACAAGTGAAAGTGAAGCCAATTAACTTAGATCACCTCATTTTCAAAGATAAGAATATCTGAAAGCCTTTAATTCCTTCCAGACTCTTATAACACTGCTTGCATGATGTTTGATGACGAGTTCAGTTGATTTCCAGCTGGTTTTTCCACACATTTAAAGTCATAAATCACCGGCTCACCATCTTGTTGAGAACCTCTTCGTCCTCAATCGCAGCCAGTTCTTCGCCGGTTACAGACGCTGATCCAGCGCCAGTTTTTGACTCCATGTCTGAGAAGTAAATCAAATTAATTATTTGTCCATCTAAAGAAAATGAGTTGCCAACTGCTTTTTATGATCAATTAATCATTTCTGTCATCTTTCAGGCAAATATGTGAAACCTTTGCTGGTTCCAGCTTCTAAAATGTGCTGCTTGTTTTTGTCATGTATGACAGTCTTTGGTTTTGGACCGTTGGCTGGACATAAGAAGCGACTTGAAGACGTCACTTTGGGCCCTGGGAGATTTTGATGAGCAATTCCCACATATTTTATACACTAATCGATCAATCGTGAAAGTAATTAGCAGGTTGATTGAGAATGAAATTAATCGTTCCTTGCAGCCCTTCTAGTGACGCAAAATATGTGTCCTGAAAGAAATGAGGCGGATGTTTGAAAGGGGGACTTTCACTTTTCTCACATGGCCCAAGTAAAACTAAGTTTACCACTCACATAGTACTGAAAATATTTGAATTATTCAAACGAACCAAACAGACTCTAAACAATGTGCAAATGTCACAAACAGAGCACAAACCACATCTCGATAACTCAAATATAAACAGTTGTCTGAGTCTTAACAGAGACAAACTGAGCAGCCAGGGAAAGAAATGTTTGTGTTACTGAAGCACCCATAAGGATATCTCAGGAACTGGCTGAGTGCAGCGCAGACGAGGCAGAAACACGGACAAATATAGTAATGTAGTGGAACGTAAAAGATCTGATAACAGTGTGAAACTATGTGCTCAGAGAAGGTGAAAGAGGAGTCGCAGTAAAGCCTGGTGGCACGAGATGGGAAGCATTAAGTGATAAAAACATGGAGAATAGACAGTGAGAATAGTGACATGTGACCGTTGAGGTTTGATGTCACTCACCTGTTGTCAGGATGTTCTTAGTGGCAGTTTTAGAAGTTTTGAGCGCTCTCCTCTCCTCTCCTCGATCCCTCCTTTAGACCTGTGTGAAGAGCTGTGAGGGCTCAGCCTGGAGGTCACACCTCACACCGCAGCGCTTCATAAGGATGCATGTTTGGAGAGCGAGTGGAGGTTGCTTACATTAACCACCCAAGATGGGAAGAAAGAGGAGGAGGAGGAGGAGGAGGAAAGTCTCTCCTCCTCTTGTCACTGCATCCTGGATGATGTCATGTGAAACTTCATGGGCACTACCTCAGCCAACCTTTTTTTTTTTGGTAAAATCACAATTTCCCCTTGGTTATGCTTGATTTGGAGGGCGCCGCAAACGAATTTGGGCTTTTGGGGCGGAAATCAAAGAGTTAACAAGGGCAAAAAAAGTGAGGTGCACTGCCTTATTCAGGCAAAAGTCTGTAAGTAGCACCCTGTTTACAGAAGCAGAGGAATCTCTACAAGAGTACAGAGCACACACACATACGCACACACTGAAACATAAATCTGTAAGAAAACAATTCCTCGACATTAACAGTGATTATTTAGTGTTTAAAGCTTAAGGCAGATTTAGAGAATGTGTAATAAATCATAAAGCAGAACAGTTGCTCCACCAAGTGGTGGAAACTAACAGCTGCTTCAAAATAATCTGTGTGTGACCATAAACTGTGATTCAATGGGCCTTTTTCACAGAAAGAGAAGCACAGGTGTTACTAATAACACTATCGATGGTCCTGTTCTATTCAAGTGTCCCAGTAAGAGGCGACATGAAACCAAAGCAGCTACATGGAATTCAGCTATCGTTAATTTTATTATTTACAACTGTGCTTTTCACACTGCACAAGTTGAATAAAGGATGAGTTCAGCATCAACCAAAACGGCAATTGGACCCTGATTTTTACACCCTCTATGCCCGGTCAAGTTCGTGAACCCACTTCAGACTGCGCGGTTAGGATCCCAGGGCTGAATTACACCAGACAAGCTGTATGGAGCAGTTTTATGGGTTTTTTTCAGATCGTTTTTTTTACAATTAACTTCATCTGCATGGGGTGAGTAGATAAAGACTGGATTTTTGGGTGAATTTATCCTTTAAAGTTTTCATTTTTGACAGTTTGACAGTTTTACAGAATAACTGCTTTGCAGGAGCTTTCATTCCTGTTGATTCTGGCGGCCCCTTTTGACAAAAGTGGTGTCAGCATCACAATGTCCTGTAATAAAAGTAAAATATTTTCAAATACTCTTGTTCTTTATTAAACACAGCTGTTTTCAGGATGCATGGCAATGAGGTCATGTATCTTGCATGTGGCTTCGTAAGATTAGTAACTGCAACATGATGACGGTGAAACAAAGTAAATTTAACATCTGGTTACATGTAAGAATAACTTAAAGAACTAGCCGGTTTTGTCTCATTTACTTATTCAGGTCATATAGAGGCATCATTATTAAATTGAAACTGTTTCATAACCAGTTAAAAACTTCTTGTAGCATGTTAAAAGCTTTGTCTTCAACTTTTTAATCATCACAATGTGTTGTATATTCCTGAATGTTATTGAAATGTTTCCCCGCGTAAACAGAAAATTAAACACACAAATGTTTTTTTTTTTCATTATATTAAAGTATCTAAAAAAATAAAGTTGGCAACGACTCTGACTCAGTGATGAGGTGTTTGGTTTGGTTGTTGTTTATTGTACCAGTCCATTTATTTTTATTCAAGCAGTTGCAGATCACATGTGCATGAATCGGCCACATCTTCTCCCATAAACAGAAGCACCTGTGGCTGCTGTTGGCATTCAAGGTATTAACAAAGTTTTTTTTTGTTTTTTTTTTGACAAAATGACAAATCAAATCACTCCTCCCTCCTCTCTCATCTGCATTATGTCCAAATAAGGCATGAGGCAAATGTTTCATTCTTAAACCAGTACAGTTTAAACCAGCCATAAATGACTATAAAATACATAAATATAATAAAATAACTATTTACACCCGACTAGCTTTGCAAACAATCAAAATCACTATGTACACAGGAGGCTTTGAGGGCAGCGTCTTCGTACCTCGTCAGTGCAAAAGTTGCTTTGCCCCGTACTCACAAACTACACAACATGAGAACAAGCAGCTGAACCTGCAAAAGTTTGCGATCGTTTAACAAAGATTTAAAAACTAATAAATGGCGCTGAGGTGTTTTATATATGTTGACATCTGTGATCAGATTGCTCTTCTCAACTTGACACCACAAAATCCGTCATTCACATGCTGCAGTTTTATTGTGGTCGCTGAACAGCAGCTTGATCTCAGTCCAATAGTTAATAATCAATTAACACAAGGGCATAGCAAGTCCTATTTAACAGCTGAGGTATTCGATAATGTAAAACCAGTGAAATGATCTGCTGTACATAATCCTTGGAAGACCGCTGCCTGACAACATGTATTATTTTTAAACATTGAACCAAAAGGGCCAAAATAAACCGTTTATCCTTCTTGCGCTGTTTTCAACTAACCTGGGATTTATGATCCAACATTAATATGATATGATGCTCATGTAATTTTATGAATGGCACCTTTGAAATATTATCAGTGACACATCAAGTGAAAACCTTTTAACACACAATTGGGCTTGTAGAGCTGCAACAATAGTTGATCGAAAGAAAACGAGTTGCCAATTATTTAAATAATTGATTAATCACTTCAGTTATTTTTCAAGCAAAAATGTCAATTACTGCTTTTTATTCAATTGCTGCTTTTTGTCATTTATGATCGTAAATGATTAGTCTGGACTGTAAGGTGGATAAAAGAAAATTGGGAGCAATTTTTTGACGTTTTATAGACAAAACTATTAATTGTGAAAATAACTGGAAGATAAATCAATAATGAAAATAATCATTAGTTGCAGCTCTACCTGCCAGCATTATTTTAAATGGCAAAAATGCAGAAAATGTGGCAGATGTCGTGAAAACATCTTTGATATATGGCTTTGTTCTTCTTGTGAGAACTCAAACTGTGTGCGAGTGGGTCAAGTATTACAACACAGTGATAAAAAAAAAAAAAAGTAACAAAGTAACATTTGGCATATGATACATGTAGGAGGGAGTGTAAAGTAACAGACATCCCAGATCATTGAAGATGTTTTCAGGAGCAGCGGCATGCAGTCTTCTGCCTGGCGTACCTGACTTTTCTCTAAAGAGAGACGGCAGGAGAGACGAGCGCCATCCAATATGACATGTACGCATGTGCAAGACACTTCAGGACCAAAATCTACAGCATTACAAAGCCAGTGATTCCTATGGCCATTCAAAAAATAAATATTTTTTTCCATGTAAATATTAAAAAGGGGAATAAAATATGTCACAAAATAAGATCATGTCAATAAAATGCCTTTCAAACACTGAGCGAAAACATAACACTGTCCAGCAGAGGTCTGTTTTTTAAACATGCGCTGGTAACTAAAGTTTTTAAAAACGTCACCCACAAAAAGGGAAAAATTAAACCTAACACACGACACGGGTTAGGATTTAAGAAGCAACGTTAAAAGGACAGCTCAATATTCTTTCTCCTCCTCTCCTCCACAGGGAAGAGGCAGCTAAAGTTGAGTGACACTCCTTAGAGGACCCGTGAACCTAATTATCGTGGAGTGCTGCAGTGAGCGCACTGTTGTAAAAGGTGGAAATAATTGGACAAACTCTACAGAGACCGACTTGAGAACAAAATGTAGGCCCTTAAGTGGGAAGCCACACTGAGGCTCATAGGGGACGGACAACAACATGGAGCTCAGGCCTCTTTTTAAAAATGTGCTTCAGTAGAGGAAAAGAGGCATCTCATTGCACTGAAATGTTGGCTTTGTCCTTTACTGGACAAAAGTTTTAGTGTCCTTATTTTAGCTTTTTAAGCTTCCCGCTTCACAAATAAAAAAAAAGACTGAAAAAAAAAAAAAAAAAAGCTGCCAAAAACCCAGTCCCTTACCATGATGACAGGGACAGGTGAATGTCAGGTAACAGTACTATTAATATATATTTAAATACAAATTGTGCCCTATCAGATTTGAGGCGGAGGGCTCTCTAAGCCACGGCCCCCTTAGCGTCACACGAGGCTCTCTGAGGCCTGCGAATATCCACGACAGCCACCAAAACCATCGATTAGAGCCCTCTGTTAATGAGAACGTTTTCACAGTGGAGTAGTATGAGTGACAGTGTGAATACCTCATGAGGTATCAAACAGTTCAGTGTGCTCATGCATGCATATACCGCTATAGGCTATGAATGAGTGCTTTACAGATGAAGGAGAGAATTTTAACCGTCACCGTGATAAATAAAGGCAACCTCTGTCCTCTCTGCAGACTCCAGTCCTGTGTGATAAATGAATTGGCACAGTGAGGAAGTCAGAAAATAAAAAATCATCATCAGTGACGTTGGCATTACATGGTCACACTGCTTCTGCTGCTAAAAGGGTAGAGCACTCACACTTTATCATTTCATCATTTTATCCTTCAATGCTTTATTCTCTCCTTCATCCTTCCAGTTCAGTCTGTCTTGTCTTCCAGTTTCCCGTCCAGTCTCTGCTGATGATATGTGGGTTCAGACGCACCAGCTTTGTCCAAGTCATCTTCACCTGCAGTGTGAAAATCCATCTGTCCAGACTTTTGAGCTTTGGCCTTGCGTGCATCCAGGTAGCTCACGATAAACTCAGAGTTCTGATATATGAGCATGCCAGACAGCGTCAGCACTGCGCCGGCGCAGCTGAGGGCAGACAACTCGCTGCCGAACAGCAGCTGAGACAACAGCAGGTTCCCCACCACGCTCAGGTTGCCGAGGATGTGCAGAGTGACGGCGGAGGTGAGCGTGATGACGCAGCAGCTGGCCAAGTTGTACATGACTGAGCCAAGGCAACTGAGCAAGATAAAGACCCACAGGTGACGGTCGTAATGCAGTGGAGACTCCAGCATGGCCCAGTTCTCTAAGGCCAGAGCGGCCACGGCCAAGATGCAGAAGCTTGGAATGGACATCAGGTAGAGCAGGAACACCGAGTTGATTTTCTCCTCCTGGAGTAGGATGCCTGAGTAAACAGAAATGAACGCTGTGGTTACAAACATGACAGTGTTTGTTGACTGTTAAACAAATACCAAAGGGTGTCAGAGAAAAGTAAACAAGGTAACTGTAACCTATTTATTTATAGTTTCAAGCTTAGGTGAGAGTGAGGACGAGTTGTCTCTACAGGTACTAGACCTTTACAAGATGATTTTTATCCAAATTTAAGACAGATTTTTGGCAAAATCATCTTGTTCTTATTCAAGCACTGAAGGTAAGTATAGAGCTAATTAGAATTAGAGGCCGGACGATATATCTATATATATATTTTTGGAGATTATAATGCAGAAAAAGATGCTTGGGGTAATTTGTAATTGTTAAATTCCCAGTTTGGTCATTTTGGACTGGACCCTGGTCAAACTGTAAAATATCCCACCTCCATTACATATCTTTGTCATAGGTGTTTCATAACCACATTTGAGGAATCATTGCAAAAACATCAATATCTGAATTGTTTCCTCCAGCATCAGCCCCAAAAATCGAGTTTCGATAGTATAAGACTATTTAAAGACTTTTAGAATTGAATTTAAGATATTTTAAGACTTTTAAGACACCATGGAAGATGTTAACAGAAGACCTGAGAGGTGTCAAAACTAAAACGGATTAAAAATACTATAAGGACCGGTTCTTACCTAGATATTCTGCGAAACATGTGGTGTTTTAGTGGAGTCTTTAGAGGACATAACAGAGGATTCCTGTGTTTTTGTAGTAAGGACAGACTCTGTTTTGTTCACTGATGAGTTCATTCAAAAGCTGTTAGCAAACTGTGCAGCCGTCTGATAGCAAGAAAATGATGGGTTATTATGTAAAACTCTTGTGTGTAATGTGCATTGATGTCTGGACATGCAGGAAGCAAAACACGCCTGAATACTCTTGATTATTTCGTAAGAGCTGAAGCAGCTCCAACACTGTTCACTCACTGTAAACACTTCATAGTGTTTATTGACATATGGCAGCGCTAAACTTGTGAAATGCTTTGACTCTGAGTCTTTAAACAAGAAAATGTGCACTACCAAAGTGGGTCAGAGAAAAGTAAACTTAAAAAGGTAAACTGTTAGAACAACAACGACGAGTGAGAGGATTGAAATAGGTTGTTGAAACTTGACACAGCATCATCCAACTAGTTTGGCATCTCAGGATGGACTCAAAGTTTTGGTCATGATTAAAAATAAAAGTAATGTGCTGCAGCTTTGATCTGCTGGACCTTGTTTACTCTGCTTAATTTTGATCCAAATGCCAAAGCAGGACTTACACTTTCCTTCCTGTATATAGGCAGCATCTGCAGTCTTGTACTGTGTTGTCACTGAGTAGCTGTACTGAATTTCTGGGGATATATGGGGATTTAAAATGACGATCCTCTCGTCAGAATCATGCCTCTGTAGCTTTGAGGCACAAAGAATGTAGCATTAACATCTTTCCGAGAAAGACCGAATATCTGCTTTAGTGTTACGCAACTATTAACTACAGGGCCCCTCGCTATATTTTTAGAAACTCATTACCTTCTTTTTTCTTCTCTGAAACTGCAATGAGACTAATGAAGTTAGAGGGCCTAATCCAGTGCACGGAGAAACCAACTTTAAACCAGTTCCTTCCGCAAACTGCTTCTCTGAGAGTACAGAACATTAGATAAAAAATGAGCACATTGGATTAACGGCTGTGAAGGAACAACTAAGACCATGTGACATTGATTTAAGAAAGGAATGTCTTGTTCTCGGGACATGTTCATTTGAACTATAGCCACACACTATGTCTCAAAATGGGTGTTTTGTACTGAAAGCCAGTTAATTTCACCAGGATAATTCACTCAGCAAGAATAAAGAAACAAAGAGACTACTTAGAGTCCTGAGTATACATATATTACATCCTATTTTCTTATTCTGAAACATGTTGCAAGAAAGGAAACATCCGTGAAGTGTGGTCTCTCTGATCTGTTGCTCAACAGTGTTTCTGGGCCTCTCAATTGTTTTGGTATTTCTTGAATGCGGTTTGTCCAAGCTGTCTCTTTGGGACACAGAAACATGAATGGCATTTCAGAGATTTTCAAAACCCTCTAAAAACGTATCTGTCACTTCGAGGTGAACTTTTAACAACCAACATAAACACTCAGATATCACAGATCATCATGTCCCAGGTTGTGTAGTAACCCTGCCCATAGTTAGACACAGACACGTAATAATGTTTGCAAGACGTTTCCTAAGAAACAAAACATGTGCCATTGGGACATTCCTCCTTAATGTGTGGGTGTGTTGCAGGACTCAGGATTGAATCACTGTAAAGTTCGCAGACCGCAGACTGCTGTGACGTCCAAGGGAAACACTAGAATAACCTCTGATTTCTGTGTGATGATGAATTTCCAGCATTTCCCTGGAAAATTTCTATAGCAACAACAAAACAAACATCAATAGTCTGAGGTTACCAGCAGGACAGGAAACAATGAAGCGACACTTACTCTGCTGAATGGACTTGACACCCCTCAACATGGTCGCTGCGAACACAAAGAAGCAGCCGGTCTGGTCGAACTGGACCTCTCCCATGATGCTGAAGGACGCCCCCAGGCAGATGGGCATCATGGCTGTGTATTTGAGGATGTGATGCTGCTTGCCCAGGATCAGCGTGGAGATAGCCAGAGTAAAGAGCGGGGTGGTGGTGTAGATCATTTGTGCAAATGACAACTGGACATAGTTCAGACCCATGTTCCCGAAGGCGATGCTGGCACAAAATGTCAGACTCAACAGGAACACCTTACATTTGGCGCTGGGGGTCAGGTCCTGCTCTCCTACTCCTCTGTGGCGGATGACCTGCAGTTTGATCAGCCCATAGTCCACCACTATGGCTGTCAGCATGTGCAGCGCTGACAGCAGCAGAGGGTACCTGAAGTTGTAAACGGCGAATATCCATTTGTTGAGGCTGGAGATGGTGGTCCCCGTCACCAGCCAAACAATAACAGCTGACAGCAGATGGAGCATCTCTGCGGGTGGCCTCCTCCTGCCTCTGTCTTGCAGAGTCGCCTCGCATTTTGAGAAGCCATCGGCGTTGATCATGTTCGTATCATTGTCCTCTCTGAAAGGCAAACACATGTTGAGTCCGCGCTCTCATCTCCAAATTAAACACACGATCAAACCGGCGACAAATTGCGAAAATAACATGCGACACGGGCAGTTTTTCCCCTCCTCTGCGGTGATAGCCTGCCGTTTTTGCTCAGCAAACCTGCCTTTCTCTGCACCGCCTACAGACACGTGTTTCTATTTTGCATGACGAGCTGGTTGTGTAACTTACCCTGCGCAGGCAAAAACACATATGCTTGGACCAGGAAGGCTGGCAGGCAGGCAGACGGGAGGAAAGAGGAAAGGGGAGAGGTGCTGGGCGGGCTGGAAAACAGTACGCGCCTTCTCCACGACGAGCACTGCGGGGATTGGCTGTTATCCTGACGGTGACGACTCAGTATGATGCACCAAAAAGCCCAGCAGCGGTGTAGTAAACATCACGGGGCAACTTGGCGGTTTGGTAGCAAACAGGATAACTAGGTCTAATAAATATGATACAGCAGCAACACATTGGAGTTTTTTTCCATACTGTCTTTAAATAGCAGCTCATTTAATTGCCTGGGGACATCTTGTGATCCCGTTCCCGAGCACTGGAGCAGAGGGAAACCGTGACACCTCACTCCGTTGTTCCAAAACACCAACAGTATAGCATTTTTAGCTAGTTAGTCAGGCAGCATTTCAATGAACGTCACTTTATCACAAACAGCGAGGCGGCTCGGTAACCATTAACACAACAGCAATACAGTCTTTTGTCCGACGAAATGAAAGGGGACGGTAGGTTAAGTTAACTGACCTCTGCCGTGAACCGAGCTGTCACTCGACACCTGCCAGCTGAATGTCTTTCGGGCTTGTGCCGTCATGCTAACGCTAACGCTAGCTAAAAACTAAAGAGGAGGTTAGCGCTCGTTAGCTGACGACAACCGTTACTTCTAGCTTTATATTAGCGTCCATTCACACTGAACGCTGGCAGCACCACGACCCCAGCCCGTGACATTTTGTCTCAAATGTTGTCTTTACCTTGTTATTCCGACGTGTACCTTAACAGCACTGGCAGCATCCCCCGGATCTCCGTCAGTCGGTCACGGTGCTGTCAGCCAAGCCGAGGCGGCGGACGCGCTTCAGTGTTATTGGAGGGTTTATTTAAAGGGCAATGCCACAGAGTGCGGTGCAAGATGAATGCACCCCTCCTCTCCTCTCCTGTGCTGGAGCCTCACATGCTCATGATGAACCAATCCAATGAAGATGATGAAAGCCCACCTGTCATCATATGAGGTGTTCAGGATGAGGAAGTACACACAAAGCACCTGCAGAGTTTAATTTGCATCATGTAAATATTTACTTATGAAAATATGTATCATCTGTTGCATGTTTGACACAGTGACAGAAAGTAAACAAAGCAAACTGGAGACATCAGTGCAGTATCACCATGCCATAAAATGCAATATTCATTATGTGCACTACAATGATGCAATGTAACTAAGCATATTTACTGAAGTACTGTACTTAGGTACAGTTTTTGAGGTACTTGTACTTTACTTGAGCATTTCCATTTTCTGCTACTTCAGCTACCACTTCCACTTCACTACCATTTGGAGGCAAATATTGTACAAATGGAGTAAATGTATAAATATTGTACATTTACTACACTACATTTATGCAATAACTTGTGATTTTGTTGTTCTGTTCTGCAAAGTGGTACTTTTGTTATTTTTATATGCAGTGGTTCTGGGGAAGGGGCTATGAAATAATGGGAGTACAATCAAAAGATAAACAGTCTAGATATTCAAATTTCCTTTTTCATATGTTAAAACTGAAAATATTTTATTTATTGTCAGATGAGACACTTCTGGTGCCTGGTTTGTTTCTCATGGCAGCAGCTGGCATTCACCCTCAGCCAGGACCAAATACACAGTCCCAAGATTAATTTACTGTTGGCCTCGAGGCATTATGACAGACACTGTTGCTCTGGACGTCTTCTTTGTCATCTGTCCCTTGTGAGGAAAAAGATTAAAAAAACCAAATCTCTTTGACAGTAAACAACAGCACGATGACAGCTTTATGTTTTTATTTGAGCTCAAAAATGTAACGTCTTTGAGATCATTTGGGCACAAAAGGTGAGTTCACATCATGTTTCAGTAAGAGTCCACAAACAATTAATAACTAGGTGAAGAGGCTTTTCACTACAGAAGTGCACAAGCACTCTAAAACCATGCATAGCTACAGTATATGTTGCCATGGAAACCTTTGAGTTTATGGAGCATGTATCATTACCTGCAGGTAAACATTGTGCTTTATTTGAACAACACCTTATTTGCATCATCAATATTATAACCTGTATCTTACAAACTCATATTTAATGTAATTTCATTTCCCCAACATCTCATTAATTGCTATACAATCTTAATACAATCCATTTATTGGTCCAGTGTGTAAGCTTTAGTTTTCATTAGTGTAGAATCACCTGAAACTGAGAATTGTTGTCCTGTCATTCCCCTACAACGTGTTATTATATCTACAGAGGGAGCAGGTCCTCTTCCACGGAGTCCGGCATGTTGCACCACCGTGTTTCTTGAGTAGCCCGGACCAGACAAACCAAACACTGACTCTAGACTCATTTTGTGTGTTTTGCGTTTTAAGTAGCCACCGTGGGGGAGGGTGAGATTAAGGGTGCTTTAATCTGCCACTAAATTCTACACACTGGACCTTTAAGATTGTGTGTACACAATTAGTGTTTAAGTAGTGACCAAAATGTGAACGTTCAAGTAATGTGAAACAATATTTTCTTACAGTGATAATAACTGAGGTGATTCTATTTCTATTATATCATTGCTATATACAGGCCAAAGCAACCAGGCAGTCATACTTGTTATAATACACAGTAAGCTTGAAACTATAAATAAATAGGTAACTATTGGTTATATAATGTATATTTACTACTAATGTACACCAGTGCTTCCTTGCACACAAAAGCATATGTACTGCTAACGACTGATGTGTATAAATCAGATTTCTTTACATAATTATCATTCGGCAAATGGAAAACTGTTGCTAAAACAGTTTTGTGCTGCATGAAACACTGTTCTGAGTAGGGAGTATTTTCTTCTCAATTGTCCGAATAATGTAAAACACTTTCTAAGATATAAACCACTCATAGAGTTAGCCATTTCTACTATTTTAAGTGGTGGAAACAAGTTTGTTGCTACTTACCAAGAAGATAAACCCTGATATTTTCAGTCAATTTTAAACTAAAGTAAAATTCACCCTAAAGTATGAGTCAAAAAAAATAAAAAATAGCCTGCTAGATTTCTATAATCTGTACAGAATCTAAACATTTGGATGCTGTTGTTACAAGGGAATTACTACTTCATTACATAATTAAGGCTAAAACTACCATTGAGCACCGATATAATTCCTTACTGAAGAAAATCCCCCAGGCTTAGCAGATTTACACATCAGATATCAGAAGTGGTACTCCGACAATTTACTATTGAACTTCCATAAGTGTGGGGACTCATTTTAATGTGAGTGGTCACAACAGATTCAGCAGAGGTCGAGATATCCTGATTTTAGTCCTTAGTCAAGCTCCAAAAATGCAGAATCCTACATTTCCCATAATGCAACTCAACAGTGTCAGAGTGTCTTTACATAGACCATCCCAGCTCGCTTAAAGTTTCAAATTCCACGGCCCCTAGTTTTTAACACGTGCCATCTGTTGCAAATTTGTTCAAGTCCAAGACTGGACAGTTACTGTAAATCCTTGAAGATACTGTTTAATTTCAAGAAGTAGGATAGTAAAAATCCACAAGAACCAGGTAGATCAATAAAAGGAGTGAAAAAAGCCTTTTCGTGCTGAAGAATGTTATGTCCTGCTACGGTCTTTTTAAAGCTCGGTGTCTGTCAGAGCTCAGCATGAGGAACACGTTGTTCCAGCTTTTAGGAGAACAAGACATTCAGTTCTTTAACCACTCCTTTCCCCAAAGTTATCTCCTAACACACCCACTGAATCAAGTGTGTTTTGGTGTGCATATAATTTCTCTGTAAATTTTATGCGCAAGCCTTTCTTCCCCACACTTATGTTGACACACGTGAACACCATGTACTCTCATAAATTTGTCCTCTGCGGTGGTGAATAAGCGTACGCACAGCACACATAAAACTGAGGCCATGCATCCTTAAAACACAAGTTATAATAGAGCAGAAGAGAGTAGAGTAGAATAGTAAGTGGAAGCAGGAGCTTTTGTGCTTGAAATTCTTGGACTGATGGCTACTTTCAAAAGCTGGTTCAGTCACTCTCACACACACACACACACACACACACACACACACACACACACACTCACATCCACACCCAAACAACTGTCTGTAACTCAGAAAGTATCCTGGCATCAGGTGGAACAACTCAGCCTGTCCGATGCCACGGTGTATGGTAAACTTTTGTCCTAGAAGATCTCAGGGCATTGGCTCCAGTCCTGTCTGTCTTTGGCCTCCCAGTAGCCTCCTCTGTAGACATAGGTACTTTCTCTTGTTGAATCATCTGTCCTCTTCTCAAACCACAGTGGCTGGTAGGCCTCGATGTCTTGTCCTGTGAAACAATCACTTTTTCTTAAGGCATGACTTAAATAGTTAATAGTTAAATTTTTTACTATTTGCTATTGTATAATCTTCATGGAAAATAACCAGAATGCTGTCATATAAAGCTAAACAAAATGTACATCCTACAGAAAATGTATGTGGATGCCGATAGCTGAAATTTCCTGAAAAACCAGAATGCTTGAATGTATGGCACTGCTGAAGAACCTGGAGCTGAAATATATTGCTAGAAAAGCCTGAAGCTCAACAGCAGACAAATTAACTGTGACTTAATTCACTGATCAACACTTAATTTACTTCAAACAATCATTGCCCTAAAGACATGAATTCTGAAACACACTGTCTGGGAAGTGAGGGGCTGATTAGCAAGACAAGGAGGTAAGTGAATAATAGTAATGAAAGAAATAAGGTGAGAAGTAAGTAAAAAAGGTAAGAAAAGAAGTAAGGTAAAGAGAAGGAACTGAGAAACTTAGTAAGGAAGGAAGGAAGGAGATAAATAGTCAAGAAATAAAGTAAAAAAGGAAGTAAGAGGAAAGAAAGAAAGCAAGTAAAGAAAAGGTTTCCTCAATAAATTTCATGTAGACACCCAGTTAACTGACTTCAACCCACACCGATTCACAATATATCTAAAGTAGTCAAACCAACACCTGTGTTGAAGGTAATGTAAATGTCATCTTAGAAGTAAAAGGCAGAATTTCTATCTTTAATTCTCTCCAAAATGTTTTAAGATATAAAAATGACTTGTCTTTGATTTAAAACGTTTAGCCACTGGACACTGAAAAGTTTATTCTCAGTGTATGTACACTGGATGTTTCCATATCACACTTCGTTAAGTTGTATATTGAACCATGATTGGCTTCCAAACTAGCAGTGCCATGAAATCATGCTTGTATATTCATGTGTTGAACTCAGATTTAAGGTGAGCACAGACAAACTTTCTCCCTACAACATATGAAAACCACCATCTGGTGTCAAACTGCACGTACTGCATAGTAAAGTTCAAACATACAAGTGAAGTTACAATAACTGGAACACATTTCTGAGTGGAGGGGGAATTAAGTTCCTCTTATTCTTGTTGGTTTCCTTGTTCTCACCTTCCTCCAGGGCCTGATTGACTTGCACCTCCCTTCTCTTCCTCTCCAGCCTCTGACACTCCTCCAGACGCTGCTTCTGGACATTCGCTTCATCCCACAGACCTGCCTCCATCAGCCGCTGGTCTGGTCGCAGGCGACTGTCAGTGGGCGCAACGCCCTCTTCTGATTCATTGAGAGTCAGAGCCAGGGAGGAGAAAAAGTGCATGTTCTCTGCATTATCTCTGGGGGAGTAAAAGATAGAAGAAACAACACAATAAGACAAACTGTCAGACAGAGAGGGATGAGGAATGGGCGAGAACAGAAAGGCAGAAATGTGTTAGATAAGATAAACATACGGGAGAGGATATTTCTTCCACAAAAGTTTGGGCTGAAGAGTCTGATAAACTGTCTTTTGTTTGCCTTCAGAGCCTCCGCATCCTTGGCTGCTGTCCACTATTTTGGCACCCTCCATCTTGTCGTCCCAGGTTCCTGACAGGATGTGATGTGCTGTGCCCTCTCTGTCCTCTACCACTCCTGTCACCTAGAGACACCAGAGAAGGTGAAACACAGGAAGAGATCGGTTACATGCACACTCTGACTGCTGGGCACTGACAGATTCACAGCTGGGTAGTGCTTTATTTTTTTTAATTTATTTTGTACAGCTTTCCAGGTAGATGCTGCCATAATGGCACATATATCAGGAATAGGACAGCTCTTGAAGGTTATCTACATTGTTATGCCCAAAGTAGCGAGGATACAAGAATAGTTAAACATATTAAGAACCAATATTAGCCAAGAGCGACGCTCTAACAAGTGATTCTTGACACATGTTTCTGCCTTCTACAGTATACAACTGTGTTAATGCTGTGAAATCTGAATGAAGGATGCTATCTGCCTGTTTCCCATCTGAAACAGCTCATTATAGACTAAAAAGGTACAACAGACTTACTTTGCGTGGGACTTCTCTGGAGAAGTAGCTGTAGGGGGAGAATTTGAGACGGCAGGTGTCCTTGGTAGTGTTGTTTACAATGTCAATGTCCCCAGACTGCCAACAGCAACAGAGAGGAAAACAGATGTGACTTATGATGACACAAATTAATTTCCACAGTGACGCGACCCAAACACACATATACCCACCTACTCATTGATACAAAGCAAATTTTAATCTTATTTCTGTCAGTTTTGTCTTTCTATACAGTAAACTGTTTTCAGTTAATTGTCTCGCTTTTAATTCTACATTATATGTTCTTATTTTGTCCACATCATGTCAGAGGCAAGTTGTGTTTTTGACAGATGAAAATAGGAATACACTTGAGAGGGGCACACCTGATCAATCCAAAGTTTCCCAACAATAATGTTGTGCACCGTTGAAGTCACTTTGCTCCACACATAGTGGTTTCCGCTTGAGTGGAACTGCAGGTGAATGTTTCCTACGGTGAAGAGAAGGAAAACGCATACATCAACGGGTGCAAAACATTGACGTTTTATAATTACAAGACTGTTAAATTATTCATGTCCTAACAAGTATTTTGTGTGTATTTACAGATCATAACTGGGTATCTTGTCGTGGTACATATTATACTGTATGCTGAACTAAATCAAGGTAAATTCCTGACTTAAAAGTATTAACATGTGTCTTGAGTGACCACTTGTGAACGAATCTCACTTCCCTTCACTCTATATAAAAATACAACATTAATTGCTAGGACAAACGGACACAATGTTTTTAATATTTGCAGGACTTACAAATAAGAATGACTAAGAATGTCTTGTAGACAGTGTTTTACAAAGTTTATAAAGTTTCTCTTAACTCAACAACTCACAAAACTGAGTGATTTTTAAATGAGTTTGGGGAATTTCTCCACGGGTGACAAAGACGTAGCCTATATTGGTTAGTGTTTACTGTATTTGTACAATTTGACAAGTTTACTCTAAATAAATGTTATGTTTCGTGAATTCTGTGTAAACGGTGATCATCCAGTCACCATAACAACCACCACATCCCGCGCTGACGACGTCCTTGTCGGGGATCGATCAGGACGTATTAGTTTTTACACTACAACAGATATGTTGTCAAATACGTCCCAGACTACCTGATAAGTGGTTTGAGTGATGGGATCACAATGTGTGCTGCTGGATGCTTACACTTGTGTTTGGATCACTAAAGATGGATGTTAATGCCAAGTATAAACAGATAATCTGACTTATTTCTTACCATATGGCACAACAGAAATATATTTTCCACGAAACTTGCTATCAATAGTGATGTGCTGCCACAGGGTCCATCCTCTCTGTGACGTCACATGGTGGGCAGCAGCTGGTGGGTGATGACTGACCTGAGAGTGGATGGCACCAGCTTGTGTCAGCAGAGGCAGTATAGACATCACACTGCATTTATATTTGTGCTCTTATCTATGGGGTAATCTTATCTTTAGACAAAAGCAAGTATGAGTGTGTGTAAATTATACTTCTAAAGATATGTGTCTGTGCTTGTCTCACCTGCTCACAAATGGAGCGATAACCATACTCCTCCAGTCGGTCCAGCTCGTAAGTCTCCCCCAGCAGGGGGTTGAAGGGTTTGGCTGTACGGTGGACTGTGGTGGAGTAGGAAGAGACAGAAAAGGCAGCCACCAGGCACATCTGCTCAAGAGAGGAGTCACAGCGAGCTGCCCGGTCCAGAAGCTCGCTGTACTCCAGATCCTCAGTCAGACGCTGCAGCATCGACAATGGCTCGTTGAAGTTCACCTGCAATCACACAGAGGCAGAAAATAATTCATGTAAAAGTCCACATTTAAATTCCCAAAATATATTAAGGGCCATTTGTACTGTAAGTTTTCATTTACAGGCATGGGTATCTTGGACAGATCTTTGCCAATACAGTTCTTCATGATGCTCCACAGGTTAAGAGAGTAATTTGGTTTGTCAGGAATGCGACTGCGTCTTGTTCTTCGTAGCATGTGGTTTGTGCCTGAGGTGTCCTGAAAAAAAGACAAAACACAGAGCTTTAGTGTACATAAAAAGTGAGTCGACCTCTTTTATCAATATCAGCATTTTTGGGACCTACGTTCTCATTGTGAGTCCAGTCATTGGACATTCCTCCGCTCATCATACTCTGGTTGCTCCCTGAGCGCCTGAGGGAAAGCAACATCATTTAAATACAGTTCACCGTTTCACAGTAACTGTGGTTGTGGCTGATCTAGGACACAGTTCTGAGATTACGCTGCATAGAGTCTCACTTGTGCTGTATGTTGCCACTAGCAGTCACGGTTATGAACGCAGGGGAGTCCTCCATGGCATCGAAGAACTCTGCCTCGTCATTCTCATCACTCGCATCCCCCTCCTGAGACCGCTCCACACCTACGGTAACATATGTGTATAAATTAGAGACAAGCAAGTAAACCATCATCTGTATCTGCATTGGTTTAAACAAGTAAATTATCTGTATCCGTATCTTTAATCGAAATGGGCAGGTCTAAAACAGGAAGTGGATGGTGCTTAATCCAGAAATGGGCAGGGCCAACTAGAAATTGTTAATTTAAGACTGAAATTGATTTGGGTTTCCGGGATTCCAGGTTGGGATTTCCAGGACAGCCTCAGAAGTGATTTTCAGATCAATGTTTTTGATCACAAGAGTAAGAGAACTATTTACAGAACAAGTTTTTTATAAACATGAATCAATAAACTTCAGTCAGCGAACCCAATGTGTATTTTTCCTTCAGCTCTTTTATGTAAGCTAATTGATGGCATTTAAGAGACTACCCTGGTCTACTCTTACAGAAGTTGTTGCCTTGATTACAGGTGTGTAAGTTGCAGCCATTGTACAATTAAGTAAAGTGGCTATAAAAAGTCTGATGCACTAAAAATTGAGATACATTGAGCAACATTTCTATGATAGACATGCATCACTTCTACTGGCCAGAAGAGGGCCATATTCTAATTCTGTCAGACTTCACTTTAGAGACAGCGAGTGATGTGTCTCACCTGTATATGAGGTGGGATTCTCCCTCCAGGCTCTCTCTAAGCTGTTGTGCTGTTTGGCTAACTGTTCGATGGTCTCCTCCAGATGGTGACGTTGTTCTCTCTCATGCTGCAGGGCCTTTTGCCACCTCCGGCTGTGAGATTCTGCTACATCCAGAAAGTCACGACAAGCCTAAAGTGTGAACACAACACACATCATAAGATGCAGGCAGAGCTCTCTTTAAAAGAGACATTTGCCACGAACCTATCTCCAGTCGTTGGACAGGCGACAGCTCGCACAGTTTGAACTCACATTGATCATAGCATTGGAGGTGATGCGGAAAAGGGTGGCTCGTTCATTAACAGCTTTCACTTTGTCTGTGCTTTCGGAGGATCCACGCAGTTCCTCGAGTTCGCTGAGGGAGCGCTGGAGGGCGGCGCCGTGCTTTCCTATCAGCTCATTACAGGTGCTCAGGTCGTCTAGCTTGCTGGCCAGAGTCTTGAGCACCCCTTGGGTTAGGGCTCGGTCCTCCTGAGGTACAGGGCCTTCATCTCCTGAGTCATCTTCGCACAAAGACAAAAAAAGTAAAAGGCTGTGAACAAATTACATAATTTCAAGAATCATCAAAGGTTATTACATCTGAGCAATTTGGGTGGTGAAAAGATGCACTCTGTAAACACAACATTGGAAATTCATTTCTCATCAGACATACTGAGACAGACATTTTAAACACTCTAAATTTAGACTGACAGAGTGTTCATGGGGAACGGATGGAGGAGGATAATAACACTTTACACCCTGATCCCCCACACCCCTTCCTCCACAAGATCGGAAAACTGTGAATGAACATGGTTGCCTTGGAAACGTAGGCCTGTGCAATCAGGAGGCTCGGCTATTTTTAGAAGAAAAGGGAGAAAGAAAGATGACGCACTACCCTTTTCCTCCGCTCTCTACCCCTTGCTGGCATGAGCTGAGCCGTCAGTCTCAGGGATTTTTAGAGGGAGAGCAGGGCGGCTGGACTGATTCAAAGACGTTAAAGAAAGATCATGGCATCAAGTTATAAAGTCCTTAATTACTTTAACCTAAAAGTTGTCTGTTTTACTCTAAAAATTGTCAAAATAAAATAAAAATTAAAAAAAAGCCTCTTAATCAGACAAAACATTTTTCTCAATCTACCGAGTCTGTTTGTTTATCAAAGGTAAATATCTATCATGAGTGATTTTTTGCATGATTTTCAGAATTTACACACATTTCTGAGTAGTGTTTTTGTCCACAAAATATATTGGTAATAATGGATGTGCCAAAGAGTCTGTAATCTATTCAAAAACCCTGGATTCAAGGCTCTACAAATGTAGATAATGGCTGGTTTCATAGTCAACAGTTAGGAAATGTCAACACCAATAATCCAGCTTTAAAATGCAAACGACTGCCTCCATCATATGTAATGAAACTTTTCTAGGTCACAACATTTCTTCCCTGCTAAAAGATACGGATTGTGTGTGTAATCTGAAAACTCTCAGGCACGGTGACTGAATCTAGGCCAGTGCCTGCATTGCCTGAGCAGGCAGACCAATTACTACTACACTCTGCGAGAGAGGGGGAAAAGAAATAAAAACAATCAGGGCAAACTGGATTAACAAAGTCTCAGGAGGCGGAGAAGATTAAAAATGAGAGGATGAAAAATCCTTCAGGCATCTGTAATGGTTTCATGACCCATATACAACAGAGAGAAAGAGGGATCACTTGACTTATTGTAACCGAGGTGTTTGATTACTTTATTCTGAATTTGATCCAGCTGCATTCAACCCTGTTTGTATGGAAGTGCACTTATTCTTACAGGCATAACACACATCCGTGGAATAATAGTACATGCTAGTCTGTACTGGTCTAGTCGGTGCGCGCGTGGTTTATTTTTCACGCAGGACAAACTGGAGAGTCTAAGACTAAGTGGTGACTCATCGCTGAATCATGAAAACACACCCACAGGTGAAAGAGGGAGCAACAATATGGACGCAGAGTGGGAAGAGAGAATCAGAGTTAAAAATCAGGGGATGCACTGTGAGCGTCAGCAACACACATGAAGTCTGTTTGACTGTAGTCCTTGTAAACAGTCATGTGGATTCACTCTCACTCTCACATATCACCTTGGATTTAATGTTGTCAGATAGGTTTGGATTTAGCTCCAGAAAATACCTATTTATACCACAAAAATGGCACACGTGTAGTGTAGTGCTATTACAAGATAGCTTCTGCAACATCCAACCAATTACTGCTGTTCTCATCCACTTTTAGCCGATTAATATATTATTGCCACTAAGCCCATAACCAAACCATGCAATATTAATCTGTCATCAAATCACATCACACATAACACCAAAGCACATGCATACAAACACACAAGTTATTCTGTTTAAAACTGTGTGACAGTATTACCAATGTTTCTTCAAGAATAAGACATTAGATTAGTGAGATATTAATATAAATAAATAGCTGTGGACATATTTAAATCTATGTTTAAATAATTAATTGAAAATAATCAAGACAGAACATGCAGTAACAGCACTGTAAAACACACTCTCTGAACCGTGGGAAACTTCAGTAGAGTGTAAAATCTTCAAAATGTGCTCAGCTCCTTTAATCCTGTTAAGTATTTTAGCTGTAATCACTTCCAACAAGCCAAAGTCCATTGCTGTACAATGCTCGATGCAGCATAAACACCTCACACATCAGTAATGGTCTTCGTATGCTAATATGGACAGAGTAAAAGACAATATTGATTTGCATCTTGCAGGTGTGAACCTTTTACTCAGCACTAACGGGTGCTTAAAGGCCCACATCTCTCGGGAATGATTCCTCGAACAGCTGTATTTACCGTAACAATCTGGAGAAAAAAATAAGATTTACACCAGTCAAATATGTCACATTCGACGGTGACTGATTGAAAACTGCAGTGCCAATTTAGTGCCTTTAAAGCAAATTCTGTCCTGTGCTGAGAAACCAGGTCAGCAGATTTACACAGAATACAACCAAACTTACTGAACTCCATAAACAGATGCACACCACTGCAAACACACACATGCATCCAAGGAAACATGCAAGCATAGCGTCTATCTTGATGCCTTTTCTGCTCTTTGTTAAATAATATAATAACAGGTTACTTACAAGGTGACACTCATTAAAAGGGCTGCACTCCTGTCTCCCTATTGTCCACAGTGTATGATGAAAAATGTTTTCAATGAAAATGCTCACACCCTCTCTCTCTTCCACCCCTCCTGCTACCAGAACGAGAGGAGGAGTCTAAAGGAAGGTCATTTCATTCAGCTCTTGCTGTCGTCATACTGAAGGAGACGGGGGGAGAAAGGAGGCGGAGTGGGAGGGAAGTGGTAGCTGCATGTGTGTGCAGAGGAGAAAGAGAGAGGGAGACGGGGAAAAACACACTGTGCATCTTTCTCTCTGTTCTTTTCTTTTAAGCATCTGCGAGGAACAAATAAGGCGAGACAGCAGCACATAAAATGTCTCCCAGACTCGTAGAATACAAGACTTTTTATATCATAATATGTTTTTGTCATGTGATTTGGTCCCAAGGTACTAAGTGAACATTATAGGAATGAAAGCTGAAGGAATACCTTATTTAAAATCACCTGACTGAATGCAAATTTTGCATTAAACAAGCGTCTCACACGTCCCAACTGACCTTTCCATGAGAACATATAGATCAGCACTGCCCTCTTGTGGCTTGTTGTTTACATAACGCAACAAATAAATAAAATATGCATTTAGGTAAGTGGGTCTTTGTTGCATGAGCCAGCATTCAGGCTACAGTTAAAATTAGCTTGTCTACCTCAGATTTTCTCAGGTGCGACGTGTTGTTCCTTTCAAGCGCATGTTCTGGGACAGTTCGCTGCTCGAGGGCAGTACCGCACAGGAACATTCACCACACATTAGCAGAGCTAGAAACCAGTTAAAAATGACACTCCAACACATTGTCCTGTCTGAAACACACATATTATTACATGCCCATCTCACCTGAGTGGTGCATTAGCAGAGTGGCATTGGCCTTGGCTTGCTGCAGGGCTGACACCCATCGCTGACACTCGCCCTCTGAGGTGGCCTTCAGGTGGTAGCTCCGGCCTCCGCTAGTTAAGACCAAGTGGCAGGTGTCGCCCACCTCGATGTGCGCTGTTGCCAGGGGAATGGTGCCCCGGCAGGTGTGTGCCATTTCTGCCTGAGTCCTGGGGGACACAAAGAAAACAGTTGGAGAAAAGACGAGTTGTTAATAGTGGCATGACGCCATGGTTTCTGTGATGATGTGCCCGATTTACAAAATAGGGCAGCTTCATTTTTGAGTGGTTTCAAATTAGTTTACTGTTAAAAAAGCATCCAAATAAGTCTGTCAAACAATCAATCAATTTGTAGCCTAAATGTCTCTCGAGGCTTTGAACAATATGTACTGTAGCTTAACACTCTTACATGATTATGGCTGCTTTCATACAGATTTAATATGTTATTGTTCTGAATGTTTTTTACAAGATAGTTTAGCATTACATTGTTGTTTGTATACTATGACATTTAACAAACAAAATATAAAGGATATACTGTACATTTTATAACATTGAGTGCCATAGTGCAAGATTATACAAGTAGAGTGATAAACAGTGTAGTAGAGGCTGAGTGATATTGTTTTTTACAGGACCGATACAGATACCGATTAAAAGTAATCAAGGAGACGATGAACTGATATCTGGAACTGATATGCATTTGCAGTGAAAATTAAAATCTTAGTTTAAAAAATTTGAGTGATTCTAAGTGCAATTTTCTCAAGTACTTTACTGAAGTAGGTCTACAACTTTGTGGTATTTTACTTGAGCATTTCCATTTTTCTGCTAGTTCGTACTTCTGGTAAATCGGTCTATCCCTACACTGTAGAAACATACAGAACAAGTGTGACACTCTTCTTAGGCTCCTTTACTCCAAAAACTTAAACTTTCACCTCTGTCTGAGAATATTTATGTCATAATCTCTTTATATCTTACTGTGTTAAATTACTTAGGGAGAGCTATCTCTTTGTATTGTTTATCAGTGACATATTTAGGTTACAGATAACACTGTAATTTTTTGTAGTTTGACTAAAAATTGTGCAAACAAATAAAACTCAAATTCATGTACGACTAGCTTAAACTAGCTAGTTAGCTATACAAGTTAACCTAGCCAAATATTGCAGTTTAGTATAACAATGCATGAGATTCGCATGGAAATGGGTTGGCGAAACTACTGAAGGACACAATAGGGAACATGAGCTCTGTTTGTTAGCTGTTAATTTAATATATTGATTATTCACAAGTCATAAATCGTCAAATTAAGGCAGTGACTCAGGTGGTTTATACTGGCATCTATCCGGGCACTCCCTCTTTTAGATGGACGAGCTCAAAAGTTTTATTTTCCATATTCAAATGATTCAGTTTAACATTTAGTAACAGACATCACCTGTCAGTTAACTAACACGCAGCTACGACAAAAATATTTTTTATAAAGTTTTCCTGTTAAAAAATAAACGAGTTTTAAAATGTCGGTCGCAGTCACCGTTAGTAACCGTTACCTGTAGTAGGACAGCAGGCCGTTGCTCAGGACGAACCACCGCCGCTGGTAGCCCTTCAGGTAGTTGGTCCATTTAAAGAGCCAGCCTTTGTAGGTGTCCAGCCCGTCCAAACACGGCAGGTGGAGTCCCGGGAGAGTCGGGGAGGGCAGGCACCTCACCAGCTCGTTCATTATGCCCCTCTTGGCCGCCGACGTTACTCCTGCGGGACGGACGAAGAGTCGCTGCAGTTTGTGTGGAGTTGCCGCCTGTCAACAGCTGCACCGCTACCTTTTAGCTAGCTGCGTGAGTGAGCCAGCTGCACCGCACCACACCGCACTGTGTCCTCCGCTAACGCTACTGTTAGCTTGCAGCTGTTTGCTGGAGCTGTGACGGTGTCCCCCTTTACCCTGAAGTACTTTTATTTTTAATGAAAAAAACAAACATCTAGTGACGCTAAATGTTTCCCGCTAGGATGCGGCGGAGGAGAAGCGCATCACCGGGTTAGATTATAAAGTGTGCAGCGGTGGAGGAGGCTGCACTTTGACTGCGTGTTATAATAAAGCCTGTGGATGTGAGAGAGAGGGGAGATCATGATGACGTCCTTATTACAGGATTGTAGCATATGGGTGCAGGTCTGTGTGTGTGTGTGTGTGTGTGTGTGTGTGTGTGTGTGTGTGTGCGTGCGTGCGTGTGTGTGTGTCACATATGGCATTTACTGCGGCTTTTTTTTTTTTTTGCTTTTTTTCTCCCCCATAATTTCAGGAGTCAGATTAATGCCTCGAAAACAGTAAAATCCAATGGTGCTATGGCAGGAAATAACAAAATAAAACCAAATAAAAGTAATAGTAATGTAAGGTTTTCTTACCCTTATTTTGAGACATCTGGAAAAAATACATTTAAATAAAATTAATTATCAGATTGCAGTCAGAGATTCTGAGATTTCAGACAAGAAGTCAGAAGTTTTTGTCGTTATGTTGCATCTGTGGCTCTCAGTTGCACTGTGAGGTCATCGCCACCAGAGGGCACCTTTGCTGCTGTGCCTCCTGTCACAGCTGCAGTATGGGTACAGGAGAGCTGCTGGTGCTCTGGGATGATGTTCATTATAAGGTGGTTAGATGTTGTTTTATGTGTTGTAAAATAACAAATAAATCACCTTGATACCTTGGTCATTAATAAGCCACACACAGTAAAACATGCCACTTTAAATCATTAGGTTATGGTCTCACCAATCCAAGATGTTATAAAAACCCAACTCCTCTGTAAAAAAACCACAACATATTTCTTCAAATAATGGCATGAGTATATCTGATTGTAGGTGGCTGGCAGCTTGTTGCCAAATGAAAAGTCCTACAGATAATTGTGCCTTTAAGAGGATATGACATGACAACAAAACAGAAAGCATTTACACTTGTTTTCTGCTCACATCACTGATTGAAATGCCACCTTAAATTGATTAAAGACCTTCTGAAGCCTTGAGGTATAAAAGTTGGGAGTAAGGTTGCGGCAGTATACCGTTTAATGGAAAATTAACGTCTATCGTAGCATGAACATTTTCTTATTATTAAAAAATAAAGGACATCATTTTGTGTTATTATAATAAAGCGATTGTTCTAGGCGAGCGCTGCACTGGGTCTGGAGTAAAAATGGAATAAACAATCAGGTATGTTTTTCATGTTTTTAAAAATTTTACTAAATCAAGTTTAGTACAATACCTCGTCAAAATGGACATTGTTGTCAGGGTAACAGTTCAGGAGTAACCCGACAATCGAGGGCAAGACAAGAGGCAACTGACCCACTTTCGACAGCAGCCTGTGAGTTGAGAGTTGTGGATGAATGATTACTGAAGTCATTCCTTATCAATGAACAACCAAATAAAACCACACCGACACGAAAGCTGTATTTGCTTGCGTTTCTTGAAACCTTTATTCAACACATCAAAATGGTAAAATATTAGACTCTTGTACAGACAATAATTTAAATAAATACCATGATTAATTATCATTAACAAACGCGACAAGCAGTATCATCAAAGAAAGACCTAAGGCTTCTTGACTTTTTCTGCAGTATCTGATATTTTCCTATCGATTACAGGGGAGGTTAAGTTGAAATAAATGCGCTAATAAGTAAATAAGCAAACAGCTAACGGTTGAGGATTATTTTCATTTGGCATCATCACAGTCAAAAGTGAAAACTTTTCATTGTACAATCATTTCTGCAAAGTGCTTTGTGACATTATGCCTCACAAAAAAGGGTTGTAACGTTTTGATTCTCTCTTTAGATTTTGATGCCTGCAGGCTTTCTCAAAGGCATCCCCATATCATCATCCGAAATAAATCTCTATGGCACTACGTCAGGATGCTTGATATGAACTTCAATAGTTGTAACATATTTGAACTTTACATTGCACTGTATAACTGTTTATTTTAAATACCATGTTGTAAATCATACAAAACCAGTTTACACAGCACAAAGCAAATGAAAAGAGCCACTCAACTGGTGTGACGAGTAGTGTTGAGCGACACCTCACCCACAAAACTCAAATCATGAACGTAACGAGAAGAATTTTGAGCCTCTGTATACTCAGAGGTCTGCTGGGTACAAGTAGTAAGGCAGTCAGCACAGCCGAGAACACTTTAAAAATCGTCGTGGTGAAAAACGTTGCTACAAGAGTGAGTTTCAATCCATTGTCTTGAAGGTTTGTTGTCATTTATCACAGTGTGAATTCTTCCTGCTTCCAGCATCCGTCCCAATCATAGAAAGTCTGCCTCCGCTCGTGTGCAGTACTTCAGAGTCCGTAGTTTTTAAAGCAGGCCGTCTTGTTCAAAAACGGAGGGCAGGAGGGAGAAGTCGAAGGGCACAAACTTGACACCGGTCCCGTGGTAGAATTTGTTCTGAAACTCCACCCTGAAATTAAACATGCGTCTCAATCTTAATGATGAAAGTACATTTTGACGACTCATTATCTGATGAAGCTCTTGTTCAATAATTAAAAAGGGCTTTACGTCTATTTAATTCATCAAGAAAATGACCTGAATCACAAAACAAGCAATTTGAAGTCATCATCTCTAATTCTGGGAGACTGTGATTGTAATTTCCCACTATTTTCTGATATTTAATAGACCAAATGCTTTATCAGTTCATAGAGAAAACAATGGGCTAACTTCAGTCGATGCAATCCTTCCTGATGTCTCGGTCTCATATCAGATTGTTTCGATCATATCCTTGAACTGAGGAATGATTGTGAACATCGGGATCAGTCGGTACGACGAGACTCACCAGTGAAGTCGCAGAGCGTGAAGGAACGCAGATAAACCTTCCATGACTAGTAGGATGGACACGGTGAGCGTGGCGAAGAGGCCGAACACGGGGACCAGGAACACCACCCCGACTCTCGTGGTGATCCTCAGGCCCAGGCGCATCACCATGGACCACAGCACCTCCGACAACTCTAAAGCACACAAACATTAATTCACGTGTAAAGTAAAGAGTCCAAAGTAGAAGTCAGCAGAAACACAGAAGAAGGTAGAACTACTTTTCTGTACTCACGGGCATGAGCCAGGCTGAGCGCCCAGAGACGCAGGTATGATGCAGTGTTGGAGATGCAGCCCAGGCAGTACTCTATGGTGTGGATGGCCTGGTACAGGAGCACGTCCGCAAAGTCAAACTGCAAATCAGTTTAAAAACATGTAAGATATCACAGCATATTCATACTAATGATATGAAGTTAAAGGAACAGTTCACCCAAACCTTTTTAAAAAAACATTTAACATGTAAAGGCAGGATAGTGGTGGACCTCTGACCTCTTTTGGAAGAGCTTCTCTGCTGGTCATTTCATCAAGTCCCTCCTCTTCATCCTCTTCATAGGATGGTGTTGTGGAATTGTCATCCTCACTTACACGCCTCACCCTCTCATAACCCTGAGGGGACACAACAGCAGTGATTTTATCGGCAAATGAAACCAAAACTCATTAGATTGCACATGTGAGTTTATTTTGAATATACGTGATGAGACATACTCTGCGTCTGCGCAGGCCTTTGCCTCCTCGGTACAGCCAGTACAAGTAAAGAGGTTTTCCTAACAGCAGCACAGGAACTGACAGCATCGCTATCAGGACTAAGAAAATCTGCAGCCCAGTCTGTTGAATCAAGATAACAAACATGTGTTAACGAGGATCAAAATTCAGATTTCAGACAATACGATCGTCAACACATACCTGCCCCGGGTAGAGAGGAGTCATGTCCTTCCCCTGCATGACGAACATGTTGATGAAGTGGATGAGGATGCTTGGAGCCTGGCTGGAGTCTCGTGCACCGTACGCCAACCACTTGTAGAAAATCATGAAGACCAGGTAACCAAAGAGACAGAGCAGGAAGAGCAGCTCAGGAAGAAACAGCAGGTAGACATTAAATTTCTGTCGGAAGTGCCTGAGGGGAGAAAACAAACGATGGGAATAAAGAAAGTTATAAGTAGATGATATTAATGATTGGACAACTTTCCCCTCCCAGTCTGTGGCTCTCAGCCTTGAGTCCACTGGACCCTACTGAGGATATACAACAAAATAATTACCATAAACAGCTGGGCAAATATTAATCAGGATTAAATAGTTAGGGAGTATTCTCAGATCTAGATTTGGTGCTCTAGAAAGTATTTATGGCAGCAGGACTATGAGGGATTGACTCAAAAATAAACTACAGTGCCCATGGTCATGGAAATGAAGGGACATGTCACCCAGTTGCATGTAGTGTGGCTGACTGATGGTGATGTTTTTAGCCACACTAGCAGCTCTGCTCTCTCTATATATATCTCGGCAACTATTTAAAGGATTGTCATGGAATTTGGTACCGTCATGATGAATACCAATGACTTTGGTGGCTCTTTTTTTTTGAACGGCAGGTCAGATTGTTCACTTATTGGGTGAAATATCTCATGATCTACTTGATGGATTGGATCATAATTTTGTACAGACACTCATTGTTCCCAGATGAGAAAGCCTACTGATTTTGGTGACTTTTCTCTAGCGCTACCCTGAGGTTATGCAAGTATTGGAAGGGTATCGATGGGATCTGGTACACACATTCATAATCCTGAGGACTGTAGGAACATTGATCTCTAATCTTGTCACTTCAAATGATAGCATGCTAACACACAAACTTATGACAGTAAACATGGCAATCATTATACCTGCTAAACATCAGCATGTTAGCATTGTCATTCTGAGCATGTTAGCAATTAGCTCAAAGTACAGCTCTGCCTAAGTACAGCCTCAGAGAATATATTCATCAAACACTCTCAAATTCAGTTTTATCTGCACATGTTGATGCCTGACACTGATGGATGCTGTTAAGTCAAAGTGCCAGGGACTTCTATCTCGAGTCACTCACAAGTGATTGAAGACACTCAGCACCACTCCGAAGCTCATGTGGATGACCCCGATAACAACTGACATCTTCATCTTGTAGGAGTTGAGGAAGGACAGTCGGTTCACCGCCATGTTCCAGATCTGATGGCATATTAAAAAGCGTCTCAGCGAAAACGATACGAAGATGAGGCCAATTATGTCAGGAGAGTAATATCTGAGTGCGTTTACTCACAGGATCGATGCCAAATGGATACGGACCGCTGAAAACGCCACTGACATTAGGGTCTAATGTGAGCAAAGCATTTGTTTGGAGGGTTTTGTTTCTGCAATGTGAAAGAGAGATGTGTGTCAGTCATAAAAACAACACAATAAACCGAAATTCTGTTTCAGAGTGCGTGTTATTTCCTGATAACTCACGTCCACTGCTGATTAGCGAACATAGCCTTAACGCTCCAGCCAGAGCCGAATATGTTGAGGGACTTGGAGAAACAGTCATTGTATATCAGGCCGGTGTAAATGGAGAAAAGCCCCATCATCAGGATGATGTAACGTCCGCTGAAGAACGTCGCCCATATCTGAGACCGACAGAGACGCGGCTATCAGCTTAAACTAATTTACTACTATCAGACTCTGCATTATGGATGACAGGAGCGACTCGTTCCTACCTCATTACTGGACCGTTTCTTCTTCTGGTTCTTTTCCGTCAGCACCATCCACAAGGCGAAAAGGCTCATTACCATCCCGTGGCCGAGGTCGCCAAACATCACAGCAAACAGAAAGGGGAATGTGATGATGGTGTAGGGAGCTGCCAGTGAGAGAAACGTGCTGTATTTAATGGAGAAACACTAAATAATACGTTTATTCTGTGGAAGACGGAGTGTGAGTTCTTACCTGGGCTTACCTCGCGATAGTCCCCCACCCCGTAAGCCTCCACGATGCTCTGAAAGCCCGATGTGAACTTGTTGGTTCTCAACAGGGTTGGTGGCGTGTCGGTGCTCGGGATGCGGTTCACGAAGGACGGCACGGTGGCATCACCTTTCCTCTGTTTAAAAAAAGACAAAAACGTAAAGGACAACACAGAAATCAGTGATGTATCAACCGGCGTTACACAGTAAATGTGGATTGGACACACTGAGGAGCATTTTCTGTATCGCGTGTCAAATATTCACAGGTTTGAGTGATTCATTGACCACAAAAGTTTGTCTCTAGTGGACTCTGGAAGATTTGATCTGAAAACAACCAAATATGCAGCCATATAAGCAGAAGGAGTTGCTGGCGTATACTGCGCAGCGAGCGAGAGAAGTAAACACTAACTGTGGCAACAACAAATGATACAGCCAATAATGCAAAAAAACAAAATACAACAGATGGAGTGGCTCAGGACAGGGAGTCATCCAAAATGCCTGCTGCCAGTATTGACGAGAGAGAATTAAAAACACGTCTTGGTGATGCAGTTACAGCCTTTAGCAGCTGATAAGCAACGGCAATTCAATTAAGAGGCAAAAAATGAGTCTTATAATTAGCTCAAGAGGGCAAACACCCCTCTGAAAAAAAGATAATTTTCTTACTGCTGAATCTAAATCATTTGTGAGGCTGTGAAATTAGGCTGCGATATCGATGCTTTGTGTTACGAGAGGCTGCTTTGATGCATCAAATCAAATGTGAGAAAGTAGACTGTTATTTCCATATTTCTTTCAAAACCAGAGTTACAAGGTGCGTCACAAGAGAGACAGACAGAGATCGAGAAATATAACAAAAAAAACACACATCAAACCACCAGTCCTTCTATTCATTTTGAGTGCGGATAGTGGGTTTAGGCTGCGGCTGTGCGGATCAGAGGGGTTGCTGGAAAAGAAACGCAGCAGCCCTTCGGCGAAAAGTCGAAACAGATTCAACTTTTGGAGAAAAGCTGGTAAACAGTATTGTTGTGACTGCAGTTTACACTAAATTTATTAAATGACTTTATAAGTAAGGCTTATAGCCTACTTATCTATGGAAGTTGTTTTCTTATAAGTGCTGGTTGACATGACACGCTCTCTGTCAGGGTGAAGCAGACACTGTCATGTAGGCCAAAAAAAGAGGTCCGCCAAATCGCTCAGAGTTTCTATCACGTTGCTTGGTGCCACAAACAACATCGTGCTACCAGGGGAACGCACCAGAAACAAAGTAGAAGCACAAACTTGTTGTGGATGGACAAAGCCTTTCTTAGCTGGGAACCAGAAACCGAGCTCTTTCCAGGCGGAGTTCACGGACCAAATGAAGATTCCTACACTAATCTCTTCACTGCCTGAGTTGCTCTGAATACAGCCTTAAGCCTGGACTGTGGACCTTTGAACAACATTTGGATGTCAGATCTAAGGGGTCTTGGGCAGGATATGCTGGGATCGACTCCAGCCCCCCCTCGAAGATGAGAAGAAGCTGTATTTCATCAAGTATAATCACAGAACTCACCGAGCCCTCTTCTAGAGCCCCCCGCAGGTTTGCCAGGTCACTGACGGGACACCACACCTCAGCGATCAGACACTTGTTGGTGACATCGAAGCTGCAGAGGTTCAGGATGTGGTAGATCGCCTTCATCTTTTTCACCTGCACCACCCACGTGTAGGCCGACTCCGAGGCCTTCTGCAGAACCTGCCTCAGGTAGTCCTCAGTGCGGTGCAGCACCTGGAGGGATACAACAGTGAGTACAAACTCACTGAGAATGCGTATATGTGTTGAACGTTTCTGAGTCCTACATTGTTGAGGTCTTGGATGCGCGTCCTTAAGCTGTCCAACACATCTGCCCGCTCCTCATCATTCTCAGGGTGGGGATAAAGATGGCAGTGGTAGCTGAGGGCGACAAAGACAGGCGAGTATGCTGATATTGAAGGAGAATACCACAGGCGCAGGAAGGTACAGTCATGTGATGGCGTCGTTCTTACCAATCGCAGATCTTTTGAACTTTCTGTCCGATCTGGTCTCCCCAGAAAGAGATGAGAAACACAACACTTTTGCTTATCTCGCCCTGAAACAACACAGATGAAGCAAGTTATTACTCATTGATCCCCAGAAAACTATGCATGTATTTAAGCCTATTGTTTGATTCTGCCCTGTCTCTACACAGTATGGGTAATGAAAGCATTTCCAGCTGCTTACGCGTCTACCAACTGAGCTGATGTCGTTGTCTCGTGATAAATTATCTTGTTATCTCCAGAAATTGGCCTTTTGTTATCTCGGGATGAATGAACCCACGAGCAAACGAGCTACGTTATCCTGAAATGACAACATAATTGTAATAATGATCTTGAAATACGTCATTAAAAATAATAGTTGCAAGAACGAGTGTTCTCGGCTGCCATAGACGTGTCTTTTACATGTATTTCCAAGGAATCTTTGGCTGAATGCAGACGCCGGCTGCAGAGAACACCAGGGAGCAGCCATTGTCATCTACAGAAGCTCTAATCTGCTTCGGTGATGTTCGTCATTTGAACCAGCAACAGTTGGCTAAAAATATCTACTAATCTGTTTTCTATTACTCTTTTCTAAAAAAAAATAAAAGATTGAGGAGATTTGTGAGGTTAAAGCTTCACAAATCTGGCTGATCAAAAAAAAGAACCAGCCACTTGAACCTCTTCCTAGTGGATAAAGTGCGTCAGATTGTCAGATTTCCATAAGCCTCACATCGATCATAACCTTTTGATTCAAACGTTTCTGTCCTATTTGACTCACGGTGTCGAGATCAGCGAGGTTCTCGTCCACCTCTGCGTAGCTGAGGATGGTGTAGCCTTTACACACCCTCCACAACATGCGCTCGAAGGCCTCCACCTTCACCCGCTGGATAAGGCCCGACACGAACCTACAGCCAGGGGAGATCGGATCAGGTTTGAGGTTTATTTCCTGATGATGCTGTAACATCCTGCTTGTGTGGGTGTAAATGAGACTTCACTGCAGCTCACCCCAGCTTGGCTCCGAGTCTTTGCATGCCGGTGCATCCTGTCACCGAGTCCGTCTCCATCGTGGGGAATTCTTCATACTGGGGACCAAGAGCCTCATGCTAATTATAAAAAGGAGCATGTTTCATTCATGACAGCTTACAGTAAGTGTGCCTTACATGGTCCTGAGCTACACAAAGCCGATGTGACGTTCACCCGCTGGAATGCGATGTTTAGTCTCACATATTCTCATTGTTGCTGTGTCGCTTTTTTGTTTAAACACGGCAGTCTGGGTGAGTCAGGTGCTGCTCGTAACAGCTGCATCGCGGCCGTGTCATTAATTAAAGTCAGCACTAGTTCCACCTCTGTCACCCGGTGAAACAAAACACGTCAGTGATAAGAAAACAAGAGGAAGCATCTCGAGGCCTGAGATGCGAAAACGGAGCTGGATTGTGGAAAATAAAAGCAGCACGCGACAGTCAGTCGGTGTGTGTCTGTGTGATTATGAGGAGCTGAACAGAAACACACTCACTCTGGAGCGGCTGTGTATGAAGGTCCGCGTGATCTTCAGCATGTGCGTGTACTCGGTGAGCTCCAGGAGGTTCCTCTGCAGCTTCTCTTTGTTTCGGGCCACCTCGCTGAGCTCCATCTCCAGCCTCTGGAGCTGCTCCTGAACGTCAGCACACAGTGAACAGCAGCTTTTCAAACATCAAATGTTTTCACTGTATAAAGATAGATCGCTTAATCCACAGAGGGTAGACAAAAACCCTCCAAATGAACGTGATTACAACAAAAGTTTCTGCCAAAATGGGTCATATTAGGTTGAATTGATCACTTTGCATTATTTGTCATCTATCAACTAGTTTTAAAAATACATAGAGATGAATATACATATATATATATATATATAATACATATCCTCGTTTCAGACACTTGCATGAACCAGAGATGGAGACTTGAGTCAATGTGACTATGACTTGAGACATGTTGACTTGAATGACTTTTAGTTTTTTCAAAGAAACAAAACACAAACTATTCAGGACGACACAGCTAGCTCACCGGTTGCCCGTAGCTGCACTTTCATTAACTGATCCTGGTGCAGGAAGAGGATGAACCGACCTTTATTGATTTGCTCGGGAAGACGATTTACCCCCAGATTTGAGGAACTGAACTTTGTAACAAACTTCAGGGCATAAAACCAGTGATGATTGGTTGATCTAGATACAATGGCATTACCGTCAGTGCTGCAAGAAAGCTTTAGATCGAGAACAGATTGAATGCTGACCTTAAAATTAAAAGTAAAATCGCAATCGTACATTTGGAGAATCTCAGTTACTACCTTGTGTCCTCTCTTTACAAAGACCAGATACTGCAGGTAAGTCTGCAGTATCTTGGAGGAGGCTTCACTGAGGACCTGACATGACTTGGCACAACCTGTGACTCGACTTTCCCAACAGAAACTTGGGACAACTTGCCTGAGACCGTCTGCTATGAACTTTTCTCCCAGTTCTGTGAAACCTAAATGTTAACCGGACTATTGTAGCATATAAACAACTCATGCTAATCATTCTCCGGCATGTGTGCTACTTATTTTTTGGCAGTGGGTCAGAAAAACAAACAAGCAAGATGAAAAATGATGTGACGATGGGCTACATGCTGAAACGAAAATGAAAGTCCGACATCAGTAACACAACGGATCAATCTGGATGTCTCTCTCATCTTCCATTACTGATGATTACATGGAGGAGCTAAATCTGGCAGAGTGCAGGCACCCGGAAACTAAACCGCAGAGATATTATCTAAACCAAACACATCAGGAAAAATCAAGAATACTCTAAGCATCATTGAAGAGATCAAAAAAAGATGACACAGGTAAAGTGGACATCTAAATATGAACAGAACCAGAACACCACTGTGCATGTAAACCTAGAGCCTGACCGATACTGGATTCTTGGGGCTGATGTCGACACAGACCCTGGGGAATCTCCTCTTGGATGCCCCTGTGGTAGACGGCTGGTGCCCCACCACATTCAGCTGGTGCCCTTTGTATTTTTTCCGCCCCTGCCCCTCAAACATCCTGAGACCGCCACTGCTACACGGGCACTAAACATGTGGATGAAGCGACACTTACCATGATCTCAAGGACTTGTCTGGGGGGAGGAGCGAGTGGGCTCTCATCCTCCTCTGGAACAGCTATGTTCGCCTTTTGGATCTCCCTCAGAAGGTAGCCTGCGTCCACACACACACACACACACACACACACACACACACACACACATGAAAAAAAAAAACATGCTGATGGTTTGTTTCATGGTAATTAATGCTGTAGTGTCAGAGCACACTGCAACATCTAAACCTCCGGGGGACCCATTTTACAGAACACACTCCGCCCTGACTAACTAACTACCCCTGGTGACACATCTGTCCAGGTGTGTGCTCACGGTCACATGACGATGAACCCTCCCAGGTGCTGCTGCTGCTGCTCTCTTACCCAGAATCCTCTCCATCTCTTCACATCTCTTGATTTCGCTGACGAAGCGCCGCTGGAATGAGCTGACACTCGGGTTGAGCTGAAACCAGAGGAGCATCACAGGTCAGGTGGCTGCAGGTTATATACTGCAACGTGCACTCACAAGGTCCACCATGACACCTTTATTACAGTTTATGACACATTAGATAGATGTGGACATTTAGGTCTATTTTTAGGCGCACAGACTTTAACACTTGACAGAAGAAAATGAGTTCAGCATCTCTACTTACGTCTCGGAACTCGACCAGCCCCAGCTCCCCCAGCTCACTGATGCAGTCGTACTCGGAGCCGGACTGCAGGAACAATTGCGCCAAGCACATCTCCTCACTCCGAAACACCATCTTTATCTGCCACACAGACCTCCTCCTCCTCCTCCTCCTCCGCCTGGTGATAATCTGCCTGTAGCCTACTGAACCTGCACAACGAGCCGTTCACCAGCAGAGAAAATAGGACATCACAATATTCAACCCCAGTCGTCGCGTGGCTTTAACCCCCTTAACCAATTAACATCACCCCCCGAGGATTAATTACGTCCGTTGATGATGATGTTCAGAGGGGAGACCTGGCTCTCATTCTGGGGTCTACGCGTCGCACCGCTTTAGTCTCCAGCAACAAAAAAAACAAAACAAAAAAAAAACCCCGCCGATGTCTTACTGAAAAAACAATATGAAAACAAAGACAGAAGCCTCCCTGACAACGATGCACCTTCTGCACCGAGCGACGACAGAGAAAGGCGTCATCCTGTGGCCGCTTTACCTTGAACACCTGTCATCGCAGCGCACGAAACACGGAGACGACGCGACGCAGGCCCGGACACGAAGCAGCAACAGGCACACCGGAGAGATAAATCATCAACCCGCCATGCAGACAAATGGGGCTGAAGGCAGCCTCGCGTTAAAATAAGCCACAGTCAGAAATAGACCACGGCCTTTATTCGCGCTACGTCGCCCGGCAATTGACACAGATTGCGTCTCCGGGTTGCCAGGTTTTGTCACATCCCGCGGAAATGATCGAGTTCGCCTCGATGTAGAGACGGATGAAGCTGGAGGTTTGAACGACAGACACAGCTCTGAGCGCAAATGATCTGTCCGTGTGTACGTGTCACATCCCGCTGCATCAACAGCAGCTATGTGATGTTCGCGAGCCTATGCACTTGTATGGAAGCCCACAGGGGTCTGAATTCAAGCGATTACGTACACTTACACATCAAAATGTAATTTAAAAAGATCATTATATATTTTTTATATTATATTATATTATGTTATATTACATTATATTATATTTGAGTAATACTTGCAATAGTTCACTTTGCATTGTTATTCACTTATACTTTAATCTGTTTTCACTGTTCACATACTTGCAATGAAGAAGGAAAAGTTGTTTATTTAATATTCAGACATTCACTGCTCCAAAGCAGACAATATTCAAATGTAAATTCAAGTTTGAAAATGTTGTATAAACAATGCAGACTTATTTCCCAATTCATGCAAGCATTATAACTCATATTTCAAATGGCAATCTTGACATAATGAAGAAGTTCTTGCAGTTCAAACAAAAGGCTTGTGAGATATAAAAATGACTTTTCTATTCAAGAATGAAGATAAAATGCTTTGGAGATGTTAACATTAACTTTAATATGAAACACTGGTTCACAGGATTCCTTTAAAAAAAATAATAATCTGAGCATGGCCGTCAGAGTGGCAATAACTTTAAAAGATTATCCTGGCAAAACATTTATTTTCATATATTCTTTTAGCCATGAACAAAGGAGAGAAAACAAATTAGATCAGGGTTGTTTTTATCACCTGCCTCTTGGGGCTTACATACAGAACTATTTTGCATCTTAACACCTTAGGTGTTTGCTTCCGGTCCACTCCACAGGAAAAGGTTTGGCCACCCCAGCCTAGATCTATTCTAAGTTATGATTTTATCAGCAAATGTATGCTCTGACAGACCATACTTATTTTGCTTTGAAATTATGTTGTGAATATTTATTTTATTTGACCAGGAAAGGAGTCTCATTGAGATTAAAAATATCCTTTTTCCAAGGGAGTCCTGGCCAAGACAGGCAGCAGCACAGCTCGACCCGCTCCCAAAGATTCAGACAATGTTTTAAATGATTCCAAGCAAAGGAGGATTATTTCTTATCCACCTTCAGCTTGTTTTTTTAAGTAATAGCAATAAAATAAATTTGGGGTGGAAACAATTCGGTTCACCCTTTTGTCTGTTTTAATTTAAGCTAGTGAAGCTTTTCTAATAAAAGGGGGTTAGCTCACAAACCTGGCAACCAGCGCATCTTCATATTCTGTTCCATCACTGAAAGCGGGCCGACCATCTGCCCTTCTTTGTGTGTGAAATCCTTTATTTAGGGTATTTTGTGCATAAACGGTAATTTAGGCATATTTAGGACAAATGTTCCTAAGTGATTAATTATTATTGGATGTTTTAATAAACCCGCACAGGCACGAGCAGCTTTTAAAGACACAATATGCTGCTCTGCTCTGCGTTGGAGGAAAAATACCGTTAGCAGACTCACATGACTCAACACAATGACACTCAGGCTTAGAGGACCAAGGGTGTTATGACTTTTATTCTTTTTAAATCAAGCTGTCAACAGAAACATGTTCACACTCTGTTGGGATTCTTTCTGATGTCTTAATCCTGCAAATTCAAACTCACACTTCAGGGAAATATCAATCGGAGCAGATTAAGGTCAACACATTGCATTACATAAACTTTCTTTAGACATATGCATTATCACCATTGGTGTGCCCTTGAGCAAGCAACCCTCAATTGCTCACCTATCAGACCGAGATTGAAATTCAGCTGTGTGAGTCTGAACATTCTTGAAACCAAGATCTTTCCTCTGGATAAATAAAAGTAAATAAAGGATAAATAAAGATTCAAAATTTGACATTGAGGAGATTCAGCTTTGCTGGTATTAAACAACTGACTCTACACACAAACCTGATAATGACACAAGTGGAGCAGACACCTGAGGACCATACATGCATTTAGAGCCCTCCTGGTACATTTTCTACATTAAACAGCTTCGAGGAACTTTAATGTTTTTGTTGATTCTGGCGTCCCCTGTGGTCAAAAGCACTTTATTAATGAGACAAGGCCGCAGTTAGAACCTCTCACTGTGTATGATGATGTCAGGCAGTATGAATAACTGCATCTTGTGCTTAGTTGTAAACATATGATTAAGGTTTTCAAGAAAGAGCTCTGTACGTGTTGTTTGCACTCAAAAGAGCTCATGTGCCTTAATTTGAATGCATTCAAAGAGGCGCTGCCAGCTCTGATTTGTGTTTTTCCTGGGGTCGTGTTTATATTTACATAAATGCTACTGGTGCTGTCTGTATGAATGATGTCAGCTGATGAAGGTCTGAGGACAGAAACACTGTAAATAAAATGACTACAAGTGGTCGAGAATGAGCTGGACTGTTTATTTCACATTAATGTAACTAATTAATGTCTTTGCACCATCACGATACTGACATCATAAATCGGTCTGATGCCAACTTAAGTAGCTGGATTGGAAGAAAAACGGATTGGCGCATCCCTAGCTAACCAAGTTTTTACATACACATATTTCTATAAAAGCACACAACACATGATTCGCAACATTTCAAGTCCTCAGACTCTGGGCCAATCTGTTGAGCTCCTGTGACAGAGCTGTGACAGTATCCAGGATCCTCTGCTTGTCCTTCTCCTCCAACCGAGCCTCACATCTCTGAGCAAATTTATCAGGATGCCACAGCGCTTGCTGCTTCCGGAGCATTTTACGAAACAGCGGCACGTCCTTTCGGTCCACACCGTGCAGCATCACATCCACCATCTCCTGCACGGTTCCTCGTGGAGCTGGCCAGGGGATGTCCTTGTAGCTCAGCTTTGCGCTGCCAGCCGACGAGCCAGCATTAAAAGTAGCAGCACACCCTTCCTCGTACTTGCGCTTCTTTCCCAGTCGAGTCTCTTCCTCTTTACGCGCTGCTCGTGCCAGATACTCTTCGTGCTCCCTCTGCAGCCTCTCATGGAGCTCTTTGTTGCTTTGTTCTTCCTTCTCCCTCTCTTGTTTGCTCTTCTTTCTTTTCCACCCAGAAGACGACGCAGCCAGTCTCTGAGCCTCGGCGTGCTTTTTATCGAAATACTCTTTTCTGATTCGATCAGCCCAGTCCCCGAAGTCTACTTCGTCGTCATCAACAGCAAGATAATCGTCTGCTGTGAAACAAACACAGCAGTGTTATTGTCAAGTAAAGAGGGTGGAAACTAAATACAAGATTTAAAAGATAAGTTTAAATTTACCATCATATACTCCAAAGGTTTCATTGAATTCATCCTCGCATTCACCAAACAGCTTCTCCAGCCACTCCTTCTCAGGGTCTCTTTCAGCAGGACGGCTCATGTTTCCTGCAGTCTGTGAAGGACAGAAATTATTAAACCACATTGTTATAAAAGAAAAACAAAAGCTACCTGGAAAGTGCTGAATAATAAATGGTAATAATATAAATAATAATTTAGCTTCTTGTATGTCTTCTCAAACATAATAATGATGATTAATCTGCCCAAATTTGATCCATTAATCCTATAAACTGTCAGAAATTGTCCAACCCAGTTCCCCAGAGCTTGAGTTTTCACACAAGCAGCGCAAAACCCAAGATTTTCAGTTTATTATTATTCAAACTGCAGCAAATCATCACTATGAAGAAAATGTGTGTGTGTGTGTGTGTGTTTTTTAATTGTTCTATCTTGTGTTGATAATAAAATAGCTACAGTTTTTCTGTCAATCAAACAATCGATTAATCAACTACTCCTTTCAGCTCTATTATTAAAAATAGTAAAAGTAATATTAATAATAATGAGGGTTTGGGCTTGTTGACAGGCAAATGTGTGACTTAAATGACCATTAGTTGCAGCCATACACTGTTTAGATACAGCCAACACATCTGACCATAACATTGTTATATAATTGTGATCTGTCACCTCTTTCTGTCTCATCCAGTTGAGCAGGTCTTCAGGTGTGACTCCAGCACTGTTGGGAACAGTCAGAGCTTCTGGGCAGCTCTTCTTTAGAGGGACAACCAGGTCAACATACGCTGAAGGAAAAACAAAATAAAAGCCAGAATATAATACATGACTGATAACCTTTATAATTCAGCATTTCCTCTGTCCTCTTTACCTGTTTTCCCGTGTTTAAGAGCCCTGTTAGCTGCGGTGTGTAACGCTGTGTCTCCTTTACGGTCCCTCTGGAGAACATCGGCTCCGTGTTTGAGCAGCAGCCGCAGCACGGCGTCGTCTCCCAGGCAGCAGGCCAGGTGAAGCGGGCCCCTCTCCCTCTTGCCCTGGGAGAAGTTCACATCCAGGTCCTGGTGCTTCCGCAGGTACGACTTCAGCTTCAGCAGGCTGCCGTCCTCCACGTATCTCCACACCCGCTTCTGCTTGCGAGACACCATACGGACTAAAAACAGACAAGAATACGAGACTCACGCCGACAAACGGAGCTGGTTGTGCGGGTAAAAAACGTTAGCTTCCTCGGCCTCAGCGCTTAGCATTAGCATCGGCTAACCCGGTACGTCTGCGCAATAACTCCGAAGCTAGCGGCAGCTCGGACAGGAAAGTTCCGGGCCCAGAATGGTTCCGCTGTTGTCACTAGGTGTCAGTATTGACCATCTTTCTTAATCAGCCATTAATTGATCAAGTAAACCTGTGTTACACGCCACTTTATTGACTCAACAGTACACTGTAGCTACACAGGATGCCCCGAAATGCAACTTTTTTTCCTTCCTTCTCTTTATAATGTCAAAACAGAGGCCCACTATTCATCCTATACAGAACATTGGAAGAGTTTGGCACTTATAATGATGATTTTTAGACGTTCAGGACTCTGTTGCTATCCTCCACATGGGCAATTACTCAGTATTCATAAGCTGTCCCTGCTCTCTTTGGGTTTCTGTGCTTCTGCCTCCTTTAGATATGCCACCTGACAGGGAGATGTCATGTAAAGAGGTCATCTGTGTGCTTCTCTCTGTCTGTGGATATCAGGGGTTAACATTTTTTCCACTTGACCAAAGAATCTTTATTTAAAAACTCCACTTTTGGCTAGTAGGACAGCTTCAAGGGCATCATCTTGTGTTGGGGACATTAGAGCTCAGATGATTTAAAAAAAAAAAAAAAAATGGTATTAATCATTTTAGGGCAATGTAATGGTAAGTCACTTACTTACCATTACCAGTCACAAATAAGATACAATGATCTAAGTTTGCAAACCTAAGGCTATTCCAGGTAGCTCACTAAACAGTCCACCTAATGTATTTCATTTGTATTTTACAGCATGCTGATCACATCAATTATCGAATGAACAATATATAATATATATAAGATACAATTTTCCTGCACAGGATGTAGAGTTTTATAGTGTTTATAGTGTACAGTTCCTGGGTTAAAATGCTCTCATTTGTTTGTTCAAATGCTTTGGTGCATAGTATGCTATACTCTCCCCAGCTTCCCCAGTGTAAATGACACCTATGAGCAGACTGCATGGAGTTCAATTTTACTAAGACATACACTGAAAGGTTTTTGGGTGAAACCTGCACATCCCATTAAAAATCTCACTGGCTGTGACTCAGACTTTGGAAAATGGAAATGGAGATGCAGGGCATCAGTGATCCTGAAGCACACTGAACAACTGCTGCATATGCAAAGTTCCCTGAAGTTACTACTGTTTCTATTTCACAACATGTACAACTTTTATGACTGTTTGTTAGGGCTACGTGATTATTCTGACAGATATGGTGATCGTGATATGACTCATGATCAGTGGGAATTATCCTTTTAGCATTACAATTGTCATTTTCAGTGAAAAAACGATTAAAAACATGATGATGTGACATTTGTTGGGGTCTGTATAAGAAAAAAACATGTTTTTCTTACATCTGGAGACACAATCCGTAGGTTACATAATGTAGTTACGCATTTAACCTTTATCAAAAGATTGCAGCTTCTGCGATTTGGATATCACACTTGGCCATATTGCAATTGATCATATTTTTGATTAACTATGCAGCTCTACTATATGTGGATCTGCAACAGTTACAATGGCCTTGACTGATAATATATTCGACTGTTGTTGAAAAATTAACTAAGAATTTGAGGATATTATATATATATATATATATTTTATGCCTTACTCTCTGGAAGGAATATTGATTCAGAAATTGAGGTTACAGGTTTTTGGGTTATTTTGGCCCATACTGTGTTTTGCACCACAATCCTAAGAGCACACACAGAAAGACGGAGAGTGTGTGTGGCAGCAGATTGTTGTTACAGAGACCCTCAAGAGGTGGCTGCAAAAACAGAGGACAGTTGGCAACATGTTTGCATTACTAACACAAGTCTACAAAATCTGCTCAGCCTTAAATGCTCACCATCATTAGTCTAATATGTGGTAAGATTGAAGAACAATTTGACATGATCAGCTGCACCACAGACATCAATTTAAACTCCAGCTTGCAGCCTCTCTGGTTGTTGTTCTTGCGTAATTTCTTGCTTGCACGTGCAGCTATCTTTACCTGCGATGCTTAAATCCGTGCAGCTGAGCTTCTGAACTGGCTCGGTCCTGCTGCAGATGACAGAGCATCCATTTAGGGCCTGAGGGAGGGAAGGATGCACAATGGAGAGGATAGAGGAGGGAATGAAGGGACACTTTGTGCCCATGTGAAGAGGATGATCTTCTCCGAGACTCACATAACCCAAGATCCGGAGTCACCCAAAGCTTGGGCACTTCCGCTCTTTTTTGCTGTCGGAAACGACGTGTCTCCACTAACGATGAACGCCTTTGAAATGTCTGACATCTCAGGAGAGACGGAGTGAGGGCAGAGAGTGGGGGTGAAAGAGACGTCTGATTTGTCACCTCAGGTGTTTGAGTCACATGTTTGCCACTATGGATGTATAAGCTCCTTTTCTATAGCTCTTCTTTGTCACGCACTCTCCAAGTGGTTTCCTCACATGTGCATTGTAGAAGAGTGTCTGAGGCAAGCACCTTTGTCCTCCAAGACCTCAGGTGGAGCATGCATCTTCGCAGAGCGCCCTAAAAGCAGGGAGATGCTTCTGAAAGACAGGATATCCCCGGTCAGGAACACCTACCTTGCCAACTCTTTGCCTTTCCTGCCTGGCCTGCTGACTCCTATCCTGTCCGTGAGGTCTGTCGTCCTCCTGGGACGTTTGCAAGGAGGAGCACTGCAGGAGCGGCCGGCAGGAAGCTGAAGGCCCTCCAAGACGCTCCGGGGGTCAGAATCTCATCCTACCACGCTACGGGTCAAGGTCCGGTCTGTTTGCCGTACTGCTCAGCCTCCATTGTTAGGTTGGAGGAGAAACGTGTGCACACTTCCTCTGTCTATTTTCTGCCTGACCTGGTTTATTGGGTTCTGATTTATGACAGCTGAACATGTGTTGCTAACATACAGTAGGTCTGGCTGCGAGCCTAAGTTAAAACAAACACAAAGGCGCAGGCACTTTGTCACCCATTGATATGACAATGAATGAGTTAAGGTGGTCACACCTATAGAAACTCGGCCTTCTTACCTTTCCCTCTGGTTTCTATTGGTATACATCAGATCTGGGGTTTGACCTTTTTCACAGTCTGCATTGTGCTGTGCCGAACACCTCCAAAGCCAGAGAGGATTTGTGGTTTCATGCCTCTCTGTTCAGATTTTCAAGAAATATAAAAGCAAAACAAACCCAACTAAAAATGTTTTTATATAAATTACCCCTAGTTGCATTGGTGAAGGAACTATTCAGATCCTTAAAATTTAAAGTTGAATTACACATTGTAAAAAATACTCCACTAACAGTAAAATTCATAATTTCGAACTGCATTTACATAACTTAAAGTATAAAAGTATTATCAGCTAGTATCTAAAGTGAAAATATTTGGGCTCTGTCAGTATTTTACTGTTATATCTGATGTTGGATGAACATAACTGTTGCATTGTTGTTGCAGGCTCCTGTGAGTGTTATATTACCAGGGGTAGAAGTAACTAATTACAACTGTAATTAACTGTCATTTTCTTTTCAAGTCTGTAATATAACTCGAACTTAAGTATGCATTACACAATGTAATCAACTTAGTTACTTTTAAAATTATGATTGAGTAGTGAGTACAATTGAATTCATTCATTCAAAAAGTAACTAAAACTCTGAGTAGTGTTGGAGAAGAATACTTTTTACTTTTACTGAAGTATTCATTTAATACCCGCAGTTTTACTTGTAGTTGAGAATAGTTCAGTAATGTATTTGTTTGTAAAATCTGTCAGTAATCTGCATTGTTGCAAAATAGGTCAAACAACGTAGAAAGAAAAGAACAGTATGTTTGTATAAGAAAAAACAAAAGCAAAGAACCTAAGAATAAAAAATTAACAATTGCAAAACTTGCAGAAATAATGTCCTGATTATTAGGATAATCCACAGATTTCATAGTTTAATCTGGATTGTTTTTAATGTAAACTTGACTCTTTACCTGGTTTCAGGGGACCGTGGTAATAATGGGGACGTTTGAAACATTTAGTTCAAAACAAAGCAGATTTATGTTGTCAGAAGTTATTAAAAACGACAGGATGTATCAGGTGTTGACTTGGATGTCGACAAAATACTATTAGTGATATAATTAGTGGTATGAGTTTGTTATCTCTTGTTAATTTATGGAGCTTTGATTTTTGTTTTCAGGCAACACTGGTGCTCGTCTTTGCAGAGACAGAACTACTGTTATTTCTGTGGAGAAATTACCAACACAATAATCTTTCACTTATATTATCAATACAGGACACAAAGCTATTTCTTAAAGTATTTGGACGAAGTAAAGGTTTCATGATAATCTGTGCTTGTGAATGTTTATATATGGAAAGCTGTTGTAGATGTTTGTCATTTTTCAGAGGGGGAGAAAGAAGACTGTTTATACCCTCGGGATTCCCTGCGGCCAGGCTGGTTCCAGTGCAGACAACTTCATTTTCACACTCTGTTATTACTGAGGAATGAAAACATTTGTGTAATCATTTCTGAAAAATCATCTCAGACAAACAGCCAGCCTATAGAGCATCAAGGGGCATAAATCCCTCTTTTCTCTAACAGCACTTTGTTTCCAACTTTTGGCAAAGTTCATGCCATGAAATCTTCGTAACACGATCGCATTAGCTTCATAAAACTTGAAAACCGATGGAAATAATCTATCCGGGTTGTGTTTCACAGCCGGGTTTGACTTTGATGCTGACAGGTGGAGGATAATGTAACAAGTCGTCTTGTAAAAAATATCTGCTGGATGGAATTTAAAAATGTACCGTGCGCTTTTTCACTAATAAAACATGTTGTTGTGCAGACGTCTGTCCAAGATTTATATCTAGCAAGAATGCTGCTTCCCCCTCTTGTATGTAAAAATGTTTTAGACTAGATTCAGAGATGTGTTAACAAAGATTGTGTCTGCGTGTCTGTGTTTGTGTCTTGACTCAGATGAGATTTAGTAGAGCGGAGACAGTGATGAAGGAGATGGAGCGAATGTCGCTGCAGCTGTTGGATTTCTTTCTCTTTCAGATTTCACCTGTCTGACATTAAAAACACAGATGATTTTTTTCCTTCAGCTTTTGTCACATTTACCTAAATGGCACACTGTACTCAACTGTAATTGTGGGTGATTTAGACTAAGCCATTCTCCATCGCAGGTATTACACAGGGACAGATAGGCGACTCCTACTACAAATCAGTAACCAAGGATTAGTCCAATCCTTCTGTCTCCTTCTGTTGCTGATTATGTCCTGTAAAAAGCTCATTACAGAATGGTTAATCATTGAATTTTAATTTAAAGCTCAACAACCTGTTGTGGTGTTTATTTGCTATTAAGTGCTAAAAGCATTCAGATGTCACATTTTCAATCAAGATAGACTAAAAACGCTGAAAGGCTATTTTAAGATGCATTCACAGACAAAAGAATCCTGTAGTTGTTGTAATTAACCCTTTAAGACTTTAGCCAGATCTCCTGTGGTTGATCCAATTTAGAAACGTTTGTCCTCGCTGATTGTTTGTGTGAGCGAATTGTAAGAAGAGGAGGAGAAACAAACATTCCCCCCGAAAAGGGAAACAGAAGTGGAACGTGCATTTCCTGCAGACATATGCTTTGATTTCGGCCCTGCGAAACACAATGGGAGGGAGACTGGCTCCCCGCAGCAGTGCACCAACAGGAAGAAGCACATTCACTGGATGGGAGAAAATACATTCCAGCAAGACGAAACAAGCTGTCACAAGTTAACAGAGTGAGACCAGAGAGAGGATTTGTGTTTTTTTCAAAGCACCTTTTTTTTTATTACAAATCATAAACATCGATTCAAAATAATGTGTATTCACAAAATGCTTCAATTCATCAACTCATTCCTTCACACACACACACACACACACACACACACACACACACACACACACACACACACATACAGACAGACACATCCTCACACACACACCAGCAGACTGTCAAAGCAGTCACCTTTTAATTGGGCCCTCCGCAAGCCTGGAAACATTTGTCAGCTGCCATCTGTCCGTCTGTCTGGGACTCCCAACCCCTCCTCCCCACTATCTCCGTCTCTCCTTACAACACTCTTATCAGACTCCTACACTTCTAACTGACTGACACACCCCTCAGACACACACATGTTACACTGCTGGCTGGGATTCAGATACTACAGCCTGAGCTGGAGACGGAGGGTCGTCTGACAGAAATCACACCTCAAGTGCTTACAAATGAAAACAAGAACAGCGGGGGGCAAATGCACGAGGAATACACTTGAGGGACTTGAGGACAGAGTTGAAAGCTCAGTAGAAACCCATGAGCATGTGGTCCCTCTTAAAATACATTCCACTTTTCCCCAAAACATCATTCAGTTCATGCTTGGTCCCTTGTGTTAAGTAGTTCAGTTTGGCTGCCCTGCAACTGAGAGCGAGGCTGGAGTTTGAGGTGGTTGGACCCCAAAAGCCTGACCGGGGTCTTCAGTAGTCCAGAGCAAAGGTGACACCCTGAAGCTGACGGCTGAGAGCAAGCACCCAGCGTTGTAAAGTTCTGATTTACCTGCATTGTTCTGTATTGTTCACCTCTTCCCCAGCATGCGTCTGGGCCCTCGGCTGTCGTCACACCTTTGTGGCCAGAGACTGAGCCTCTGTCTTCTGAGAGGACAGGGAGCTGGCCGGGCTCGCATGCAAGGACTTCTTCAGGTTGAGTAGGCACAGACACTGAGATCTGAAGCGCAGGTCGAAGAAGGCGTAAAGGAAGGGGTTGAGGCAGCTGTTGACGTAGGCCAGGCAGGTGGCGTACGGGTGAACCAGCAGGAGGGGACGCAGGAAGGCACAGGTGTCAGGGAACAGATCCAGGTAGGAGAGGGCGTCAGCACTCTTCACCACGTGGAAGGGCATCCAGCAGGCGGCGAACACCACTACCAGCGTGGTGATGATCTTCAGCAGCCTCCTCTTACGCTGGTCCTCTTTGCGCAGGGTGTTGAAGTGGCTGGTGACGGTGCAGCCGATGAAGCAGTAGCACACCATCATTGCCAGGAAGGGAAGGAGAAAGCCCAGCGCTGAGGAGGAGATGCTGAGACCTGCGATCCACAGGTACTCCTGCTTCTTGTTGGCCACCACCAGGCTGAAGTCCATGGCGCAGGATGTGCGGTTGCTGGTTGGATCATATTTGGTGGTGCGGAAGATCAGAGTCGGGGCTGCCAGGAAAACAGACATCAGCCAGATGGCTGTCAGGGAGGCCTGCGTGTGGCCACGGGTACGCAGCTGGGTGCTGGACAAGGAGTGGACGATGGCCAGGTAGCGGTCGAAGCTCATGCAGGTGAGGCAGAAGACGCTGGCGTACATGTTGAGCAGGACCACGTAGCTGCTGATCTTACACAGGGCCACTCCGAAGGGCCAGTGGTAGCCCATGGCTGTGTAGACGGCCCACAGAGGCAGAGTGACCACAAAGGTGAGGTCAGCCAGGGCCAGGTTGCCGATGTAGACGTCAGTAGCTCGCCTCTTCCCCTGTGCTCTCCACACGGTGAAGATGACCACCCCATTTCCAGAGAGGCCAAGGATGAAAATCAGCATGTACAGCACCGGGATGACAGAGTACGAGGGCGTCCACTCAGAATAGTCACACATGGAGGAGTTTTCTGTCTCGTCATAGTCGTAGTAATCATACGGACCCTCAGTTGGCTCCAGCTCCATTCTCTCTCTTCACTTCTTGTCCTTTTAATAAGGAAAAGAAAAGTCTAGGTTTGGTGCAGATAGATCCACAGTGGTTGACAACACTCTGCAGTCTGTTGCTGCATGTGCCCGCCCTTATATACCCCCCTCAGACTTGTACCCTCCCAGATCACCCCCTCCTCCCCTCCCACTGCCGTCCTCCTCTCTGCTCTGAAGAACATGCTCTCTCGCTGTGATCACGCCCACCTCTCTCTCCCCATTCATTTGATTTGTACCTCAGTGGAGTCACTTTAATACCTTTTCCTCACTTTTTAAGCGCAAAATATGGGCCACAGGAATTGATATCTTTGGGCAAAATGAAACTATTGATTATTTTTAATAGTAATATTACTTTTCCCCCCCCCCACAGGTAATAGGTCGACCCCACAGGCAACACTTATTATCAACTTTAGGGAAGGAAATGGAAATAGACATGTTTGGACCGTAGCCCATGAGTCAAGTCTGGGCATGACAAGTTTCACTAAGGACCCCATTTTAATATCAATTGAGAGTACTTCTGGCACCGGAGCACTCTGCTGAAATGCTAATAGGCTGCACTATTTACATTTCTCTGTCTGCCTTCATGCCTGAACATGCTCAAACAAGCAGAACCACAAACTAAAGACAAAATAAAGATTAGTTTAGCTTTAATGAATTGTAGGCAAACAAAGCTTTGACCTCAGACCTTTTATTGAAAATATACAATAATACTACAAGAAGAGAAGATGAAAAAATGAAAAGAAGTTTTCTTTTCATTTTTATTTAAGATTAGTTTACTTATGAGGAAAAATAAAATAATTGTCGTATAACATTGCGGCTTCACAATACATCAATAAATACTACAAAATAAAAGAAAACAAAAATATGAATATTTATTTATATACAAGTCAGGGATTTGGCTTTATTGTTATTAAAATTATATATTTGAAGCTCCTGTTAGTAAAAAAAGTTGATTTTTGAGTTTAATTTCCAACTATTGACACTTTCGGATGATCAATATTGTGTTTTTTTGCTTGAACTGTATATGTGGCTGTATTTGTCTTTTTCCTGTCATTTAATTACATCTAGGCTACAAAAAACAAAAACAAAACAATGAACAAGTTCTACAAGCCAGATGTATCCTCTAAAGACAAGAAAAAGCTACTCTAATGTGTGCACAGTACTTCCAGCCTCCGGCTCGTCCAAAATACGTCTGCTGGACGAGATGACATACCTCCATCCTCGACTCTCTGCATTAGTTGCCTTTCACTGTTAGAGTTGATTTGAAAATGTTATTGTTAACTTTAAAGCTCTGCAGGGTCTGAGCCCCGGATATATTACTGACTTACTGGTTCCCAGTACGCAACCTCAGATCCTCAGCGGTGTTTCTCCTGTCGAGGTGACTGGGATTTTGCAATTAAGGGCCCGAAGTTATGGAACTTCATACCTGAGGATCTAAAGGCTTTTAAAACTAATATATATACTGTAAATGAGTTTATTTGTTTTTATCACTAATGCATTTGTATACAATTCTGCTATCAACATCACTAGTTTGCCTTTTACCTATCTCTTTCTATTCTTTTATATAAAGGTACTGTGTTACACTGCCTTCTTTTTTAATCATTACTGTTTTCTTGTTTGTAAAGCAATATACTCATCACTACTTGTATTTTTCTAGTTCTTGTGTATTTCTCTTGATTTTCACATGACAACTATAGACAAGGTACAAGATGCGACTGTATTGATCTCTCACCTGGGAAATTCACTTGATACAGCAGCTCAATAGACATAAGCGGAAAGAAAAAACAGTGAAAAAGTCAGTTAAAAAAGCATTTTTTAATTTCGAAAACATCACCATAACAGGAAAGGGAAAGAACATAAATATTTTTTTCCACCTGAAATCAGACTCAACAACTGCCCCGCAGTGCTTTGCAGCCAAACATGTTCACTTTTAACAAAAAAATTATGCTAGATTTTAGTGGAAATCCCAAAGATACATAATATTTCACACAGAATTTGGGGGAAATGTGTAAAACAGTGACGCACAAGACATCTGGAATAATTCACAATGACTGAATGATGCAAAATTGGACAAACACGATGAGGAAGAAACAATAGCTGAAACAATACTTTCAGTTTGAAATTAGATGATTTCTTCAACTTTAAAGCTGCTTAAAGATGAAACAAAAAGGGGAAAAACATTGAGAGGTTAAACAAGCAACACTCTTCCTCTCTCTTCCTCTTCTCTGGTGTCTCCTGGGTGTATTTGTGGGCCCAGGTGGGACGTCTCAGTCTTCAGACTGCTCCGTCTCTCAGCAGAGTGGCAGCAGTGGCGCCAGGGCACCGACCTTTAGACACAACTACTGTATCACTCAACATTGTTTTCCTCCACTGATCCCTTCCTCCACCCCTCCATCTCTGCCTCCTCCCCGCTCATCTCCGCCTTCCTCCGATTATGGAGACGAGGATTGATTCCCGTCTCCTCTGCCGTTACCGGTATTTACTCTCAGAGAGCTGTTTGTTGTTGCCAAATTGTGATGATGCGAGCTTAATCAAACTGTTGTGATTGTGTTTGTGTGCCTCCTCCTCAGCTCTGTCCTCTCTCACTCTGCTTGATTGTGCGTCCAGCTCTTTGTCTGTCCGGCAGCACAGGAAGAGAGCGGAGTGAAGCGAATCAAAGCAAGCTTCCTATCTGTACTCTGTCGGGACTGAGGTCTGTTTATAGCTGCGTTTGCTGACAGGCATGTGAATATACGGCTAAATAAAACATCAGGCCTTGATCAAGACGTCGACACACCGACTCACTTTCCCAAAATCCCCTACATGGAGCAGTTTTACAGAGGCAGGATAAGAAACTCAAAGTCTGAAGATGAAGATGGACTTTTGTGAATCTGATCCCAATTCTTCCTATTTTTAACCGCCACGAGTGACAACTTCCAATCGGACCGACTCACAGAGCATCCGTCCAGCTTCACTCAACATACCACAGCTCATCCAGCTTGTGTTTGTCCTCCTAATTGTCCACCTGTGTGTCAAATCAATTGCTGTTGTTGTTGGTGCTGTCCTCTCGTGTGTGGCCTTGTGCTGTAAACCACACACCATGAAGGCACCGAGACATTCCTCCTGTTTTTTTACGCTCTTATTTAACCACATCATCCATCCGTCATCCCTTCATTCGACTGTCATCCATCAGCGATGAGTTGGCAAGGATGTGTACCTGATTCTCAAAATATACACAAACCAGAGAGACACGCAAAACACACATACACACTGCAGTGACAGTCTGTCTGCAGAGCTCCCTTTGATCCTCTATCCTGGCCTCGCATGTTTATGAGGCTAGTTTTGGTGATACTTGCAGCGCCCCAAGAGCGTGAGGTGTGTGTTCTTGTTGTTTAGGTGTGTGTGAGGGTCGGCGGGGGTCCGACAGTTGTTTGATGTGTGTGTTAAGCTGTCACAGACCACATGCACGGGCCCCCCTGCGCTGAGACAGCTGGTTCCTCCTCGAGGATGGCTCTACTCTGAGTCAGACTCTTCTGAAAATCCATGATATCACACGTGTGACCTGATGGCAGCCTGACAGTCCTGATGATAAACAGACCCTCAGGAAAACACTGAATCATCAGCTACATTATCGATCACATCAACAGTCTGCGCTGCAGTTTTGATTATCTGGATGCTGTCGAAGCTAACACTTCCAGCACGGCTGGAAAGCTTGAACATTTGGTGTCGTTACCCCCTGCTCCGCTCGGCCTTCGCTCTTTTCAAGCAAAGAGGTGATTGACACCAGCTTGTTAAGACACAAAGGGCCACCAGGATGGGAGACGTTTACACCTTTTCTTACTAATGCGGCTTCAGCTAGAGGTTTACAGCTGTTTGCATGGACGAAACAGTTCTGAACTAGTCTGTGAACGGTATTTCTTACTCAGTCTGGTGGAATCTTTGATGATAGTGTGACTGCTGGTGACGAGCGGCAGGTCAGACCGGGTTTTCTCCTGGAGCTGGTGCACGGAGTAGGATTGGGTATGATTGTACAGGACCAGGTGGCAGGGCAGGAGAGAATGGGATCGGGCATGACAGGACAGAATACAACATGACAAAAGACAACACATTTTTATTGTGGATGTCTTGGACTTGGCCCAACAACAGCTCACATTCTCCTTCCAGGTATGAGTCAAATACTGAACCTGGTTCAACTTTCCTTGCTGGACGGCGTGCTGGAGCGCATCGCTGTGCTGAAGTCGGGTTGTTGACGCATCCATGCCAGACATCTTGTTGCTCTTGACTCATTTTTATTTTCATTTTGAAAGCATTGATTCGGCTGCTTGGTTTCTTTTGTTTTTACATGTTCAAAATAAAAATATATCAACCAATCAATCAATCAATCAATGGTGAAGCAGCGTTATTATGCTACTAAACTAATTTCGTCAGGAGCTTTCTGAGAACAGATTCTCAGCCGAAACCCATGTACCCCATGGGACCTTATTTCAGACTACTGGTATTAGAATAATTCTTAAGTATTGGACTCGCTTCTCCAATTACAAGTACAAGTAAGCATTAAAAAAAAGGTGAAAATCTCTAAAAAAACACATTGACAGCTGCAGTTATGTGTATTGAGAGTTAGTCAGCTCTGTGAGTAGCTAATATAAGCGACTGTCTCTACAAGGTTTCAGTCAGGGGCTTTGGTGAGCGTTAAATAAGACAATGTCTCTCTGTCTAATTAAGTGTTTTTACAGTATTGTATTTCATTAGTTTTATGACAAACTGCAACTGTCTTGACCTGGAAAATTTAAATTTACAAATTAAATGGACAAACATCATATGTGTAATTCATGCCACAAGTCAAACGGGATCAAAAAGATTATTTGTCTCTTGCCATTCACTATCATACATATTTTTTTCACCCTCTGGGCTCCACTGGAAGTGACTTCTCTCTGCACCTTATGAGCCAGATCTGCCCCACATTTGGTCCTCTGGTGCCAAAGCACAGAGGTGAGCTGACATTCAGTGAGACCTGGCCATGGCCACCATGATTATGGTAATGAGTGCTGAATCTGAAATAATTAAATCTGCTATCTACCACTTTTTTCTCTTAAATCATAGATTTTGGCTTGAAAAATCTATGAAAAATCTTGGCTTTTCCTGCTCAGGGTCATGACGTACAAGAAGCAGAGCCTTGGACCTATGTAGTGCTCAATCACTCTTCTGACGGACCTTTTTGAAAGGTCAGAAAACTGCCATGATGCACTTTTTTTGATGAATTTGTGTCTCAATGATAACAATGCACTGTCTTGACCCCGCCGCATGGAGTTCACAAGATGTTTTCATGACCTCTCGGCCTCGATGACCCCACCGCTCGCAGGCCCTCAAACATCCAGAGCAGCAGCAGCTATTCTGAGCCAGCAGCTAACCCTCACATGGACGCCCAATTTCTGTTTTTTGTTTGTAAGACAGTCGACCGGGAGATAATGTTGATATAAATCTTCCTGCCCTCAACGTGTTGTTGTCGTCTCGGACAGTAGCAGCCGAACAGAAATATTTATCAAATATAAAAGTGAGGACAGGAGAGGGAAATCCCACACAGTTTTCACGAATAAAGGTATAAATAGCTCTCATGTCTGCTCGGGGTCAGCAGCGAAAATATAACCGTCAGAGAAAGGCGGGGCGCCTCCTCGTCTCTTACGCAGGAGAGCTGAGAAGAGTTTAAATCAGAGGGAACAAAAGGGAGAGGGTCATTTGTCATTTATAGAAGTGGTGAGGTAACAATGGCAGATCATGCCAACTGTGGTTTGTTTACACAGACAATGAGTCAGGATAGGTGTGCATTTTCCCTCAGTTAGTAAATGTTATCATGCAACACAATAAACTAAAAACGGTGGTGACATGGGGTGAATCCGGGCCCCACTTTATCAAATATAACTCACAATGTGGGACAGCATGTTTTGGGTAATCTGGGACAGTCGATTAACCCTCATCCGACCAACATATTTAACATACATGGACCACCCATTACAAGTTTACCACATAATCCAATTACACAACCCCTCAATGCTCACGACATATTTTATAGTTTTCCTAATTTTTCAAGTGCACTGCTGTCTATATAATGCATGCCACACTCTTTGAAGGCACAGCATGCTTAATTGCATACAAGATACTGACTGTAGGGCAAGACCTTTTCAGAAAGTGCTTTTCTAACCTAAATATGATGGTCCAAACCACTCGTGAAGAACAGAGATAAAGTCTCCACCCTGTCTAAACACCAGAGAGCTGCAATAAAACCTGCACCCACATTTCCGACCACATGTTTTGGGTAATCTGGGACAGTCGATTAACCCTCATCTGACCAACATATTTAACATACATGGACCACCTGCATCACAAGCCAACATTTATTAAATTCAGTACTTAGCAATAGCCTATCAAGCTTAAGGCTGCTAACATTAGCCACCATAAGCTATCTTACTGGTAATAGCAGATCCGATGGCTAGGCTGCGGCTACAGAATCTCTTAGTGTCGGGTTAGTAAATTGAGCAATTGTGCATTTTATTGCACATTTAATCAACAAAGGTTACTTTTGAAACACGCTAACAAGCTGTGAGAAGTTTTTGCAACTTTACAGCAATTGTGAGGCCATGGTGGTGGTGGCGTTCCCACTGCATTACATCATAAACTGCTTATCTCTCTAAACCATATACAGACAAAATGCCACAAATTACAAGTTTACAACATAATCCAATTACACAACCCCTCAATGCTTACAACATATTTTATAGTTTTCCTAATTTTTCAAGTGCACTGTTGTCTATATAATGCATGCCACACTCTTTGAAGGCACAGCATGCTTAATTGCATACAAGATGCTTTTCTCACCTAAATATGATGGTCCAAACCACTCGTGAAGAACAGAGATAAAGTCTCGACCCTGTCTAAACACCAGAGAGCTGCAATAAAACCTGCACCCACATTTCCTTCTTCCTGTGGAGGGGAGGGGGGGGGACGTCCAGCAGGCGAGACACTTTCCTCTGCTGCACCGAGACTGATATTATTCTCAAAATCGTGTGAAACAGCGACGGGTCAGAGAACAGGAGGTCGTCTAGAAACTGTGTGAATTATTCTAAAAGCTCTGCAGGATTTAAGATGCTTTTAAGTCCTTTATCCTTCACATGTAACATGAACTGTTTTACAGATTTTTATGGCTGTCCGAACTTCACAGAGTTTTGAAACACAAGACTCCAGTTTGGTTTCAAGGTTGGGACACACACACACACACACACACACACACACACGTGCACAAAACACACTCCTGTGAGCTCGCACACTCTGTAACACCCATGACTACACTGGATGCAATACAATAAGCTATTGTAACCTCAAACCAAAGGTCTTGACGCCCATGTGCTTTTGTCATTAGTCTCAATTATAACAGGCTATGAGGTCACTCACTGATGTTAACACACACATCCTTTACTCTCTCTCACACACACATGCAAATATGAATGCAAAAACAAGACTGTGTCAATTTTTTAAATGTTTTTTGTGATTTATTTTTGATATATTTCAAACACAAAAAGGCAGTTTTAGGTTACTACTATTTGAGTCTTATTTGGGTGGATTGTACCTATATTTCTATTAGTTATAGTGACATTATACTCAATTGTATCACTTTATTTGGAGATGTCACTGAAAGTAGTTGCAAAGGTAATGTCATTAATAACCCCTGATTGCACAGGAAAAGTGTGCGAGCACAAGTAGATTATAGCTGGACCAGGAAGTTGGCCTGTGCCTGGTTTGTGTCAGTCTGTGATGGATGTTTGTCACGTATAGTTTGCATAATAATTTCACCTTTTCTCTTTGTTTTCTCTTCCTTACAAGTTTGGCTAAACTAGGGATTTTGTTGTCTGTGTCCGACTTATTTTGAGCAACGTGTCTGCAGAGCAAACTTATCATTAAAGATGGAAAAAATGGCCCAAATCATGAAAATAAGATAAGTTGTTTACGACCCAAATTATCCCTAATAAATTTGTGCGGGAAACAGCCGGCTCGTGCGACTCCTGCTCACTATCAATAGCCTGGCCCGGTTAAGATTGGGCCCCGGTTTATCAGGGCCACAGCAGGGCTCTCTTTCTCACTCTCACACACACAGCGACACGCACACTCACCTCCTCCCCCCTCCTTGTGTATCCTCTCCAAGCTGCTGGCTTCCTTGATGGGGAAAGAGGGGACTAGATGGACGGGAAGAGAGGAGACAGCGGGGATGTGACACAACAATGGCAGGAAGTGACTTCAGATCAATACAGATTAGTGCAAAACACACCGTCAACACAGAAGAAGCACCGGGCCAACAAACATCCCCGGTGAAGAGATAAACACGCAGCACAAACAGAGATGAGTGTGTTGCGAGGCAGCTTCACTCATCGTGTGTCGCAGGAGAGTTTTGGGGTCACGGGGTAAATAACCTATAATTACTGTAATCATATGTTCAAATCAAGATGGGTTAACCACAAAGAATTGCTGATTTTTAAAAGTGATCAAGCACTGTGCAGTATTTCAATGTGCTGATTGATAACACACCAGTCAGCTTCAACAGCGACACCTAACAGGCCTGATGATCCAGTTCAACGACATGCTGAACAATCCAATGCATAGCCTGGTAGTGCACTTTTCTTGTGTTAAAACATGTTTAAACACAAGAAAATGAGTTATATCCTGCAAAATAAGCGCAAGTTGTTTACAGGAAGGTGAAAGAGTCAACAGAGGGTGCAGTCAGAGAGAGGAAAAGTTGGTCAGCAGTTCAGAGGTCACAACAAGGTCCCTAAAACAGAAAACCTGATAGGTCTGGAAACTGTGTAATGTGTAACCAGGAGCCTACCCAACTTCAAACGCGCTGACATCAAGTGGAAAGAGGCCAGAATTACTGGAAGGTATCGTGATCTTTTACAGCCAAAAGACCGTCTGTTTGAGAATATAACAAAATGTAAGACTTTGTCCAGATCTTTAATCACAATGTTTACCCACTGAGCACTGCACATCTTTTCACTGCATCCCTACTTTGTCTTTTGTATTGTATTATATGCATTTAAAACACATCAGTACTAGTACAATCAAGGATCTTAAAGGATAAAAACAAAAATTTTGTCATTATCTAGTCATTCCAATGCTGATGGAAAGTCAGGTGAAGTTTCTGGAGCTTCACAACTTGGGATCTTGGGGCTTCAGAAGACTTGGAGTCCCCATTTACTTCATTTGTTTAGGAGAATGCTGCAACGCTGTTTTGCTGTTTTGCTGTTTTGCTATCAAAAATGTTTTGTAGACTACAGAACTTCACTTGACTTTCCATCTGCATGACGCTGAAAAGATAATGACAAAATTTACATTTTTGGGTGAATTTATCCTTTAATGCCTGAGCCAAATTTTGCTTTTATGGTCTTTCAAACAGAAAACGCCCCTTTCGAGGACCCTTAGACAGGAACAATAACTTGGATGTGGATCTGAAGTTGCTCTGCATTGTGCAGTATAAATCAGTCTTACGATGATTCATAAGACGTTCAGCTGTAAGGGAGATCAGGGGGATCCCCCGACTGGAACCAAACAGGTGTGTGTTATCATTTCCTACTGTGTCAAAAAAACGTGATGGATCTGAGATGATTAGGGGCTCCCTGTCCAGCTACCGTTATCCTGAGGAGAACCATAAAAGGACAAACACGCATCCTGTCCACTGTCCATTGAACGAGCATCTGTCCGACCCCTGACACCTTCCACTCCGACTCTGCTTCCTGTCCCACACGTGCAGCTTCGCTACTTGAAACTTTTCATCAAAGCCTTTCTGCCAAAACACGGAAAAGTCCCAGAAAGGAGCCTGTATATACAGGGTGTGGACAAAATAAGGGGGACACAGATTCTCAGATTTTACCTATGTACCCAAGTATTGGATTATAAACACCGACTGCAGAATCAGCTGCAATCCAATTTCACTATTCAAACTTTTATCAACATGGTTTTTTTTTGTTTTGTGCCCCTGACCTCTACCCCTTCTAATCCCAGAGCGGGCATGATGGGGGATGGCAGGCCTGGGATAAGGGTCCCAACCAGGACCCTCGGTCCTTGTTACCAAAAAGCTTTAGAGGAGCTTTACAGCTCACGCAGCCAGACTATAATCTCCCAGACGCTTCTCGCATATGTTCTCATTAGATTATCCACTTTACTATACTCACCCACCCCCCATAAACAGCTACAGTATGTAAACAGACAAATCACATGTGTGGGATATCTGATTAAACACACACATAATCATCAGAACGTTTTTGCACTAAAGAATAAAACTTAATTCTTGATTCTAGATTATAAGAGTCAAAGTATACAGGCAAATAATTGACCCAGGTGCACAGATTTTCATCCACTTACAGCATCTTTTCTGGTCGAAGTAATAAATTCAGTCGGTGACGTTTGCTGGTGGAAAGCAAAAGTAAATATTGGGTGCATAATGTAATGGTTAGAGTAGACATATACTATACTATAATATACTCCAGTGGATGAAGTTTGGTTTAAGCTCAAGACAAGTTAAACTTTATAATTCCTACACTGGGATCTTAAATTGTTTTACCCGTGTGCAGTTAGCACATTCAGTCTGCTATGCGGACCCTTGTGGACAGGGGAGCGTGACAACATTTTTGTCATGCAGGCCCGGGCAGCTATAATTTGAGCCTGCAGTTTTTTCTTTCTACACTGTCATGTCCACAAAGAAAGTCATTTTCTCAGAAACTAAAGCATCTTCGGACATTGCCATGAGACCACTCAACTTTAGATTTTTCAATTTCTTATGTTTATTTGATGTTGTTATTAGATAGTTGTCGTGGTGAGATGAGAGGACACATTGGGAGAGAGAGATGTAACAGAGGTCAGATTGAAATCAGGGACACTGGGTTCATAGTCGGTTGACTTTTGCTGCAACACAATGCAAAGTCATCAGGCAACAGAAGGTATCGGCCAGTCACATATGTATAACACTTTGAGGATAAAAGTATTGCCACCGTGATGACTTGCAATAAACTGCTGTGTCGTGTTTCTGCGTCAGATGAGTCTTTAAGCTCTTGGATGTCGTGTCATACTGGACCTCCTGGATCATATTTCATCTTCTCACCACTACGTGTAGCAACATGTCCACACCAACATAGCTTCTGTGTCTTTTTTTAAAAAACAGATCTATTTTCAGTCTGAATGTGGCTTCAGCTGCAACATGGACCGGGCGAAATGGCCACTCCAAGTCGTGAGAAAACCGGGAAAATGCCCCAAAACATGAAAACGATATGACGATATGATTATACCAATGTTCATAGGTTCATGCGGTCACTTGATGTATCGTGATAGCACTTGTACTGTACTGTACACATAGAAGAAGCGCAAAACCGACTTGTAACAGAGTGTACCATGATGTTCTGTGTACATACAACACATCCTTAGCAACAAGCTATTGCTACTACGAAAGCTGTAAATCCTGCTCAGCTCTTTTCTGAGAGTGTGGTTATGGGGGCACGTCTGGGTCACGTCTCCATAAAGCCGGTCTCCCATTACACCCTCTCTGGTCTAAGCTGGGGTCTAGCGAATGTCAGTGGGCACACCAGCAGGTTGGGAATGGGGGGGTGGGGTTGGATTGAGGTGAGGGGTGGGGTTGGGTTTAGACGGGGCGGACAAGCTAGCATTGTTTACCGATGGCTAAAGACACAAAAGAGATGATGAGAGGAGGCAGAAATACAAAAATGCTCTAATGACAGGCATCCTCAGACATAAAATCTTTCACTGAAACAGAAAAAATTTGTGACGGCTGCGAGGGAGACTCAGGAATGTGACACGAGGATGATGAAGAATCTCAAACATCTCATCTGATTACTGGGTGTGATAAAAAATGAAATCATGTATTCTCAAATGACAGAAAATGAGCGGAAGCTTGGAGACGTGAGTGGAAGACAATGAAGCATCCAACTGAAAATAGTCATGCAATTATACGCAAAGGGACCCGTCTTGTATTTAAATAAATTAAAAAAGTCTAGGTAAATTAAAATGTAGAGGCGAGCATTCTTGGCTGTCATGTTCTTGGACTGCAGCTGAACCTTGTCGAGGAAGAAGAAGAAGAAGAAGAAGAAGAAGACGTCTTTCAGAGACCAAAGGCAAATGGCTGGGTGAGGCGCTTTGGACGGTGCTGTGGGAATTTGCCCTATTTGAGATGCAAATGCCTCAGAGAGCTGAAAGAGCCGGAGAAACAGGTGTCCCGAGGAAGTGTGCTGCTGTGTGGGTGAGCGAGGGTGGGTGTGAGGGTGCTGAATGACAACACAGGGTGTATTGAAATCCAGTGTGTTCACTCAAATCCAGTCAGTGTGGCACTTCTTCTCTTGTCTCCTTGTATTTGTTTAATATTAAAGGGGCACTATGTAGTTTTGGAAAATAAATGCAGAAACTCAGGAAGGTAATAGTTACAATATTATCAAAGTACAAATTCAAACTCAAAAGTATTTATTGCTTCTATAATTTAGAAAATAAGCCTTCCTCGGAGGAAAATAAGGTCCCCAGAAGTAAAACAGTATGAAATTGTGTTGTCCTTTAAGGTCAGTTTGTTTATTCAGACATGAAAATGAAGAGAGTTTGAAAACATTTTTCTCTTCTGATTCAAATGACTTTACTACAAAAACTACATACAGCACCTTTAAATGTGGGCAAAACAAGGAGCTTTGTTGTCAGTGTAAAATAAGGAAAATATGACAGATCTGCAAATGTTTTCAGTTTTTATTGATTTAAATGAAATTTGGTATAAAACAGCTTATAGATTTGAGGAGTTGATTTCAAAAAGAATCAGCACATAGATCAGAAATAAAGTCCTACATGTTGACAAAGACAGCAGGTTGCAGATTTACAAGCCTCGGGCTCAATCAATGATTTCTTAAATCATAACAGTTACAATGATTCTTAATAAGGAGCACTGTCCACGTGGAGTACTTAAAAAATAAATCCTTTCATAGAAGTCAACATAACATTTTAGATGCCTCCTTCAGAACGACTGAGCAACTAGTCATTCAGTCCCTGGTTGAAGCTCAGTGGCACCATCTACATAAAGTATGAAAGCTCAACTGATGAATTGCACGGCGGTTAATGTGATCTGTGTTCTTGCTACAGAAAATGTTTAAAATCTAATTATAACAAGCTTCAGAATGTGTGGCAGGTAAACAGTGCCTTCTAAAAAGCAGAAAACAATAAACCCGTAGCACATATTTAAAAATGAATATCTCCACAGTGTTCAAAATCAACACATACCCACTACCATTTTCCATTTTAAAACCCCTTGACAGCATATAATCTGATGTAGAGTTACACATGCGAGTGCTGGTAAAGGAGTGTCCAGGACTTTCAGTGTTAAATGTTAAGAATTCATTATTTCTTCATTGAAACATCTCAGATAAAAATGAGTATCAACACATACAGTTTGGTCATTATCAAAGATTTGTGGCTTCCTTGACTTTTAATATCTTTTGCTGCTCAATTGTTTTTTTTGTTTTTTTTCTCAAAATCCTTTTGCTGTAGGGTCATGTGTTTCAAATAACAGAGAGACTCAGTGTTTCGGTTCATTTTTAGCCAAACATGCCTTCAGAAAAGACCTGCTGAAGACGATGTTTGTACATTACTTGGACCCCATGATTCTTTTATAGTTTTGATTTTTAAAACTTCATCAGAGCAGTTTTGAGAAGACAAAACCTGGTTCTCATTTCATCACATTTCAGCCTAACAAAAGAAAATCAAAAACTGACTTGTTGAGTGTTTAGATTGTGTGTTGCAGACAAAAAAAAAAAAATCTCCCAATGGTTTGCATTTCAGCTTAAAATGAGATATCTTTCAGTTTAGGACCCACGAGCCTTTAAGCACGATTGTAAAGACAAAAACAAAATAAAACAGTTTCATATTAGCATCCTTCAAAATGGCATTTTACCATATCTCATTCATGACATAAATAAAAACTTAATGCTCTCCCAAACTGACAATCACTTTATCACAATATGACTGAATAAACTTGCTTAGACAACATATACATTAACTACATGCATTAAAAATCTTTGGCTTAGTGGCACAAAATATCCCTGCACACTTTTTTCCTTCATCCAAGACTCACAAATCTCGTGTCAGTTTTACTGCTGGCCACTGCTGAGGCTGAGAGATAATCTCAGGATGCCCTCAAGTGTTCAACATGAGCATAGAAAAACTAATAGATGCAGCATAACTGTCACAAGACTGTGTTTAACAGACACACTGATAAACTGTGTACCTGCATATTAGTGCCAGTGACTGAGTCTAGAAAAGCAGGATAACTATGAATCTCTGTGTCGGCAACATAGTGACTTATGCAGGCAAAGAGGAAGACTATAAAGGCAAAGTGCTCTAGAGATGACCTCATCCAGTCAAACTTCATTTATAACTGAGCAAAAATATCTGAGCACTGCTTTTAGTAGGTAAATATCAGCAGTAGCCGTTCCCAACGTGTTCAGTCATATGAAGCTAACAACTCCATTCTCCCATGAGTCAAAACCTCAAAGATGTGAGGGCACGTCGTCGCCATCTGGTGTCGCTCCCTGGAAATTACACATTTCCATTACATTTGAAACAGTTGCTAAACTATTATGCGAGGCTTCCACGACTGTACTACTTCATTAAAACTGCAGTTAACGACAACAACCTGTGTAAATTATACGACACTGAAAATGTGTTGAGTATTACGGCGACTGCTCGGTAGTCACAGGCATTTCTTGTGCGAGTTTTGATGATATGATTACTTTTACAAATGTCTAAGATTAATTTTAAATCCCATAACTTTTCCTGGATTGTCTTGATTGTAAAACGTTTTACTTAATGACACAGTTATGACAATACAGTTGCTCTATATCACAGAAAGGGATGTCATGTCACTGACAGTTGTGACATGTGAGGCTGGAAACTGTGATGAGTGTCACTGCTGAGCTGGAATGATTTATGTGTGTAAACTGCGACACTCACCCTGCTACAGGTAAGTGTCATGCTCTGCACTGCTCAGACTCTCTTTGGACCCCTGTACGGTCATGTGTTCGAGGAGAGGTGAGGGTGGAAGGTAAGGATTATTAACAGTCTCCTGCGTTGGAAGGATCGTTTCCTTCGGTTTTCCATCTTGAGTCATTCGACTTTGCTTGCCGTTGTCTGCGCTCACCCCATCTGTCTTGGTTGCCAGAGGAGACTCCACGATGATCGTAGGCCTCTGTCTCAGGTCCTGTCGGCTGGGTGGTTCGGCTGCCATGATGGCCTTGGCGCCGTGCATCCTGGGAGGGGACTTGCAATGTAGATCTCCGTGAGACTCCTTCCAGCGCCGCAGCTGAGCATTGTGTTCCTTCTCAATGTCTTTCTCAGACACCACTAACTCAATAACCTGAAACACAAGGGGAGAAGGAGTGTGAATCATGAGTAAGTGAGTAATGTTCCAGCACATTACAGGTTAAGTCTACCACTGTTACCAGAGGAGGGCAAAGTCAAAGAAAGGGGAAGATAGCTGAGTGTGCAATAGGTGCCAGGTCAAAACAATAAAATGGATAATACAGACTACAACCTCGACAGAAGTGTAAGCGTACCTCGTGCACCAGGAAACTTTCTTGCATGTACTGTGGCTGTATCGCTCGGAGCAGCTCCATCGTTTCATAGAGACCTTGACAAGCCTTCAGTTTCTCTTGAGATCCGAGTGTGCACTTCAGGAGAACCAGGCCCACTCTGAAGATGATCTTCACACCTGAGAACAGCATCACATCATATTTTTCAAGTGTCTGTACTTTGTTTGAGTAGTAATTTCTTTGCAAACGTATGACTTTTACTCCACTACGTTTGAAAGACAAATATTGTGCTTTCGTCTCCACTCCATTTCTTAGAAGGTGCATTTTACTCATTTCCTTGAAGCATAGTTTAAAGCCAGCAGATTATTATTTTTGTCTTTTCTAAAATGCAACAGGCCATATGCAGTTTTCATCACAGGAGTAAGTCATCCAAGCCATATTGGGATCGGGTCCTTGTTAGCCAGCCAAAATACTGGAGTTAATAATGCTGACTTAAGTCCTTTCAGATGTATTTGACTAACTGTCACTTGTATCTGAGTAATATTTGACCAGGAGTATATGTATCCACCATATGTCTTCTCTATATTTTACAGACAGACAGAAAAAAGTGGATATTAGATTCATAACTCTGGTCTTGCAACATAGATTGGGTTCAACAACCTGGCAGTGAGGTGAACTATTTCATACACATTCTCATATTCATTCAGGCTTCATGTATTCAACATTTGCCTTGTTACTTTAAGGGTAATTGTGCTCTGGTGTTTTACAAGTAAAATGAAACAGGAGGATGATAAGGCCCTGCCTGGGGGAAGATTAAATACTGCTACGTAACCCCAAGCTTAAATAAATACGTTATCGCATTGTCTCTTAAGCCAGCTATTGTGTATTACCTCTGGTGTTCTACAGGTAAAACAAGTGGGCATGCCAGACTCATAATTTAAACAGCAAAGACAGCAGGTTTCTAAAGAACTAAAGGATCACTTGACGTAAACACAAGCTGTGTTTGCCTAGTGTGCAATCTCATGATGTAATCTCCGTAAGAATGATTTGTTTGGTCTGAGGAAACCGCTTTTGGTGTAATGCGTTCTCATTCATAATATAATAAATACATCAGTGCAGTATCTCACCCTCACAAAGGAACATGTCCCAGACCCGCAGCACCGATGCCCACGGCAGAGTCCGAGAGAAGGCACACATGAACCACTCGGTCATGTACAGGATGGGCTCCAGCTTGTGCTTCTTCAGGTGCCGGTGGGCCGCAGGGGAGACGCGCCGCAGCAGAGCGTACAGGATCTCCCCGTCCAGCTGGATCGCCTCCTGTGGAGACGACAAGGAACAGCAGTCAGGGGAGAGACAGAGACAGAGAGAGAGAGAACAGACACCTTTCTCTTTGTTTAATCTGATTATGTCGTCCTTGTAGCCTGGTCACCACCTCATGTTATTAGGTTGTGAGCATATCAGTGTTAAGCTAGAGACACACTGGCCTGAGAAAGCTACCACCACCAGCCACGTATTAAGTGCACTCTGTAAACTGAAGTGAACTGACAATTGGTTTTATGAGACCTCATTGTGGTGGCCTACAGTGTAATCTCTGGACAATGTAAATAAATGCCCAGATGCAGTCCTATAATGTGGCAGAAATGCAGACTTTAGAAACAGCTTTCTTGCTTCAGTATTGTGGGTTTATTCTTTCTTCTAATAGATTCATTTGAGGAGTACACAGTACATTCTGATGGATAATAATTGACGTGCTGGACACTGTGAATATATCATCCTGTTACAGGTTGTACTTGTTCTCTATGTTCTCTAACTTTTCTTACGGTGTCAAAGTCTCCTTTGCAAAATGATGTGACGGTGTGTCTGTCTGGACTCTTACCAGCCCTGTACTGTAGTATCCAGGAAGGTATTTCTCACAAATCTGGACAAGAACCCAGAATGCATCCTACGACAAAGAAGAGAAACAAGGTTAGACATGTAATAAAAATCACTATTAAGACTGAACTACTTCGACATAGAAATTATATTCGTTCACACTCTTTGCCCTGTTTTTTCTCTTAATCCTATCATCAGATCAGTGAGTATAATCTCTATATTCATTTCTAACAGAAAACATCTTTGGAAAGGTTGAATCATTAATGTTTGCTCACCTCTGCTGGCATATGCATCAGGAGTACAGCAGCGATAGGAGCCTGAGCCTGACAATAACCCTCTTCGGGACGATGCAGAGTGTAAGCCTTTAGCACGCGGAACAGGTCCTGCTGCCTGAAGGTATGAACATACAGTATACAAATGATGTATATTCAAAAATGACATTCAGCCACATTAACACACTGATAGGCATCATGATAGGCCTTCAGAAGACAGTGCTTACCCATGACCTCCTCTCGCTGCAAACATTTCGTGGAAGGGGAACTGTCGATGGAGGTCCCTCTCAATAATATCTACCCATTTAGGATCTCCTGGCTGGTTGTCCAACTCCTTAAAGCACAACAACATTTTGTCAGCTTTCATAAAATTATACTTGACATTTTTGGACCATTTCACACCAGGGATCACAAAATATAGGACTGACCTGGAATTTGCCCTGATTTTGCTCCCTTTTCACTTTGCCCCCCGTGAGGAAGAGCCAGGCCCGGCCACGCAGGGATGGAGGGATCCCCTTCTGACAACGTTCTTTCACCTGTTATTCAACATACGCACAGTTAACCGGAAGCAAGAGAAAGGAAGAACAGGAGAAATCAACAAAAACCTCTTTTACACAGCCTGTTTAAGGCTGCCTTTATTTGATATCACTGTTCTGACAGGGGACAGGGGTGTGATGTTTTGACGATGTGTGTGAACCGGGAGATTTAAAAAAGAAGCTAGCAGCAGTTAGCAGCTAACTCAAAGAAGGAGATGATCAACCAAAGATGTCCGCAAATTGGGGAGATAACAAATTCTGGGAGCTTGTTATCCTCCAAACAGAGGACGAAATCAAGCAACTTATGACGGGGACGTTATTGACTGAAGAAGAAGTGAAGTCCGATCTAATTTACTCAGCAGACCTTCTTGTGTTTTTTGGCCATCCACTTGTCCCAGCTGTTGAGCATCTCCAGCCATTTTGCCTCCCGCTCCCTCAGCACCTCAATGGGGATTTCTTCAGCACTGTGGAGATAGGAGACAAATGTCACTGATAACGTGATCACATTATTTTCATGCAAACTGACGATGGCTGCACTGCACTGCTTCACTTCCCTGTACTTATGACAGGAGGATCCTGCCATCAGAGGAGGAGGGACGGTGGTTCATCTCTTCCTCGTCCACACAGGAAATCTAACCTCAGACAAAACAGTGGAGCACTTGCCAACGGCAGCAGAGTACAAGGAAAACAGGAAGCTGTGGGAGAACTTTCCCCTTGCTCAGTTCCCTACGACCGCTCACACAAAACTTGCACCATTATCTCACCTCACTACAGTCCGACTGAAGATCGGAGCGGTCATGCTGTCATACACACACTTTCCGGTCCTGATCCGCCAAACAAACGCCTTCTTGGCAAACAAATTTAAAGAGCTGGCTGACGTTGCTTTTGCATACAGCATCTCAACAACACAACCACTAAACATCTACTGGCAGATGACGGGACCAGGAGGCCTGGTTAGCTCATTTCTTCCAGTGTCACTTTTCCAAGTAGTGACTAACGTGCTGTACAATTTTCAAGGCAAGGTTAGAATTAGCATTAAATAGATAGACAGATATATAGTTAGACGTATATACAAACAGAGAATAAAATGTTGTGTATGCTGGTGCGTGATGCAGAGTAACTGTAAACAAACACTGTGATTCAGTCTGTTGGCTTCCAAACTATGTGTGATGTCACATCTCATGCCTGACTGCCCACTTCTTTAAAATCAGATTTTCAGTGAGCAAAGAGAAAACTGGAACTGAATGAATGTAGTGTCAAACTCTGCACATACATTGTTCTACACAGAGGAGAGGAAGATAAACAATACTTTGAGGGGAGTGGGACTTTAATGAGCTATTAAGCTATTAACATTTACAGTGTGTTAGTGTGTAGAAGAGAGGCAGACCATCTGTTTAACTCACAACAGTGCTAGAAAAAGACTAACAACTCTGAGGCACTCATGTGAAACTCTTCTGACTACTTTATTGAGCATGATGAAGCTCCACTTACTTCTGTCCGGAGTGCTGCTGTGCTCCTCCTGAGAATCCGTACTTGTCCACCTCAGTCTCCCCGGGGACAACATTGCCGTTTGCCTCTGGGTCGGAACCTTTCCTATTATCTGTCAGCTTTTCTGCGCTGCCCCGCAAGTGAAGTCCATTGCCCTGCTCAGTTTTTGCCATTTAATCAACATTTATGTTAGCAGAAGCCGCCGGCCGGTCTATAATCTGAAGACAAATCTCGAAGGCTTAGCTAACAACACCTCAAAGCTCTCCATGAAGACGCCCGCTGGCTAGCTAACCAACTGTCACAGCTAGCTCCGGTTGCTAGGAGGATTTACTTCCTAGCTGCTCGCGCGCTACTGCTATAAAAAAGCCACTTAAGGTTGGAGAAATTGTTTCATGATAAACCTGTTTGACTTTGGTCGCTCGGTTTACGTTCTGGTCACTCAAAATAATGTCAAACTATTAAAGAATAAACGCAGCTACAATTGTATCACCCGAAGCTAACATGCTAGCATCACACAACTGTCAGCTGACACACACCTTCCTACTTTAGCCTGGATCTCTGCTGTCAGCAGGAATGTAGGCTAGCTGGTGGCTACAAGGAAGAGAGGCAGGAGCAGATAAGTAAACATAACATCCCTGGCATCCTATGACTCTCCACTGCCATCTACTGCTGAAAGCCACATGTTCAGGTACAGCATCTATCCCTGTTATTACACAGGTTTTACTGCTCTAATTTAAACACACTTTTATAGGGTTTGTGTGCTCAGATACAGCTGGCATGTTTCCCATAGCAATAGAAACTGGAAAACTGTGGATGCAGCAGTAGTCCCTCTTTAGAAAATACCTCTGTATGTTTAATCAGAATCAGAATGGCTTTTATTGCCAACAAACAATACTAAAAGTACTTAAAAGACATAATAAAACTATAAAAATATAAATAGAGTGAGAATATATATATAAATAGAGTGTGACCGATTTTAAAATGGGTGAAGACCGATTTAACCAGTAGTGCAAAAAGTTTGACCTAGATTGTGCAAGGTCGCAGTAGATACTGATATTACAATGTGCAAAAATAAGAGCGTCTGGTGACTAAAACTTACATTAATGTAATGTAAGTGAAGCGGGAGGGAGAGGGGTCAGTGTCAGTGGGGGTCACGGGCCTTGTAGAAAATAATTAAGTACATTTAAAAGTAGTTCACTCATTGGTGAACTAGTATAGCCTAAGTAAGAAGATATGAAGATCATGAGAGGTGAAATTACCATATTTATAGATATATATACTTGCACATACTTTTACTTTAGCAGGACATTGTAATAATCTGTGGCCCCCAGTGTTGGAAGGAGTACTCATATCCTTGAACTAGTTTAGTAAAAGTAGTGAATGTAAAAATACTGTCCTGCTTTTATAATTATACTTTTAATTCACCAAAATATACTAAAAGATTTCAAAGTAAGAGCACACATACTGCAGAGTGGCCCTTCCCTTTCAGAGTAACATTGTTACCTTATTATGGGATATAACTGACTCAGAGGTAATAAAAGTAAAAGTAAATAGTAAATGTATATGTGATAAATAAATGTAATAGAGTAAGAAGTACAATATTTTCCTTCTGAAACACAGTGTAGTGGAGTAGAAGTATGAAATAGCAGAAATACTCAAGTAAATTTCAAAATTGTACTTGAGTAAATGCACTTTGCTGCCTAACACTACTTCTTATGAATTTTCTTACATGCTGGTGTGTATGTAGACATATCTGCAACTATCTGGCATGTTTGCATACATAAACAGTTTGTCAGTGTTGTTGATCTTTAAACATGCTCTTCACACTTTATCAATAATACAGGTGTTTTTTTTTATAAATGTAGCTGCTGTATTAACTTATTTAACCCGCTTCGATATTTGCAGCAGTCGAGGATCATAGCAAATAAAGTAGTCAGAAACATTTGGTAAATGTGTCAGTACAGGAAGTTCATCATTTCATATTGAGGATGTTGAAATTTTCTCAATCACAAAAAAAAAAATGAAAATGAAACATGTAATGGCATCAGGAAAAATCGCAGGCAAATTTAGTATAAATACTAGATTCTTTATTTAAATATTGTACATATTTTAAAACATATTTACATAAATTAGACCTGCATTGTTACACTGTAGACATAGGTGTATCTTTCATACGCACAAACATCGCTTGCTGAAAAGAGGACAATCGTACCATACAGACTGCAGAAGCACCTTTGAGAACGACTTTACAGGAGAGACAGACGGGCACACTTCATTTACGTCAAACACCGGGCGACATGACCAAGACGAGACAAGCTTGCAATGACAGGAAAGGCCTCTTGATTACAGGTCTAGCTATTTGTTAAGGCTGAAACTGTGCTCACCCTCATACTTAAAGTTCACAGCACCATTACCTATCTCACCACCCCATCCCTCTGCAGCTTTTTGTGAAATATCTTTGAAGTAAATACAAGTTCAGAACCTTTGTACAACATATTTAAACCATTCTAACAACTGTGTGAAAATAACTTTGTAAAGTGGCTGAGACAGAAACCATGCAAAGAAGAACAGTGCGAACAGTAAGACAGATAGCATTCGAATAATTGTCTCCATTATGTGTATGAGGAATACACACCATTGAATCTTTACAGCAGGGCTTACAGAGCAGTGCCCCGATCATGTGTTTATATATGGCTTTCCTTCTTTGGTTTCATAAACCTGCCTTATACTTTGTTGCAACCAGTCCGTACAACTTAAACCAAGAATATGTTCTGAGAAAAACAACTGTAGGCATAGAAAATATCTCTCTGAACGTTTCTACCCACCCTTCCCGGCCATCAAACAAGATTCAGAGCACAAGGAATTTACAGTATTGCTGTCTGATGTTTGTAACAACAAAGCTTAATTACATACACAAAGAAAATGTGTCTTTGGTGCACCTGCTCTTAAACTGTAAAGACATTGTCCAAACCACTTGGGTGAACTGTTAGATAAAAAGGGACAAACTATCAGGAGCAGAACAGTATTATCAATGTCTTTGATTAATGTCGTTTGTTGCAGCACACACATTTACACACGCACTCGTTACAATCATGGTGACCATGTTCATATAAATCAAGTCATATACAGACATCTTAATTAAAAACGAGAAGCAGCAAACAAAAGTAAAAGGGAGAGGGAACTGAAAAATAAAAAACAACATTTCTCACACACACCCCCGCACACACCTGATTCTTGTTAAGATAGCTGGATCTCTTGTCATCCATCACACATATTTCATTTCAGCAGACACTTCAAACTCTTACTTTGAAAACTAAACAACGTTAAAAAAATACATCTTTCTCTTTTGAATTCATGCCTGACCTATCATTGCAACTGTAAGCATTCCCAGATGCTAGCTTTAGCTTTGTGAGATAACAAAAATAACATTAAATATACCACACACACTTCTCAAGCGCACACACACACACACACACACACACACACACACACACACACACACACACACACACTTAACATCCTTTCCTACCACACAACAGCTGTACCGATCAATCTCAGCACATATCTTCTTGTTCATTTCAGCAAATGTGGAAGTGTGGGATTGATAAAGCTCACTTCAAGATTAATGCTGCATTCACACGCATTTAGGTGGATGGTAAACGGCAGACAGACAACACTTTATGGACGGCATGTGAAAAAAAATTCCCAGTGTCGATATTACATTTAATTTTATATTGCCATATTTGCCACCATATGCAATATTTTTCATACCGCGATATCAAATTTGGGATCTTTTTTGTTATCAAGACTAACTGTGTTGTATTGTTTAGAAAGAATAGAATATAATGTATTGAAGAAAATTATTCTATTATTTTATGTGATTTTTCTAGTAATCTAGTTTCTCCTTGTCCAGATCACACATGCTTTCCCCTTGTGTGAGGACGAAAAGTTAAAATAATTCTGTCAGCCTCACCTTATTTTACCATCCTGCACTCATCCACTAAAATGATATCCGGTTTGCTGTCTACGGTCTGCCTGAATACATCTGAATGCAGCCTAACATCTACACAGGAAAAATATATTTATGAATGCATGTGTACATCTAGTAACAGAATTTGCTTTAATGACCAAAGCAAAGACAATTGAAAGGCCAGAACGTAGCCCTGAAAACACAAAAATATTTACAACTCATCAGGATGTGCGCCCCCAGCCGAGTTACGAAACCTGATCAACCTTCACGTTAGCTCTAAGTGTTGTTAAGTTTTCCCTTTACAGGTTTCTTTGATCTGAGCATTCACTAGTAAGCTCCTCCATCGTTCACATTCCCATACCCAAGACACTAAAACCCTTGAATCTCACTTTAAAACAACACCCATCCACTCCCAACATCAGCTTCCTCAGTCCCTCTATATGCTTCAAACACATTTACAACATGGGACAGATTAACAACTGGGACAACAGACAGCTGGATTCAATAGTCAACTCCAGAACTACGCTCTAATGAATCCAAAACCATGGCTTACTCCTCTGCTAATATTACTTTTTTTATATATGAGGACTACCAGGTTTTAAGGCCCTCAGTCAACGCAAACTGTCCTGCACTGCCTCTTTGTCACATCCACTCAAAAGTGTTGATGCCACGCAATGACACATTAGAGACTGAAAGGCATCCCCCTCAGCCCGTCGTACTCATCTCCTCCTGCGTCATGATCAACATGAAAATGTCCTAGCTGCCTGCTTCCCCCTCGACCGCTCAAGCACCAAAACAAAACAAGAGGAAGAAAACAAAAACGTGTACATGGGTGGACGTCAGCCCCGCAGGGAGGAGTGTGCGTCGTGTTGGTGGGCCTCCCCTGTCAGCCCACAGGATGCAGTGCATTTTTTGGGAGGGCTGCAGGTGGAAGACTCAGGCAGACGGGAAGGAAGGACCAGCCCCAGAGAAGCACACACACACACTGTCGCGCACACTTCTAGTCTGTATATTCAGCCACAATGGACAGCAGCACCGTGATATCGTCTGGCTTCCCTCCTGCAGGACAAGAAAAACAGTATGAGGAACCGTGCAAACACTTCTAACCAGATTTTACCCCCACAAGGTTGCAAGGATATTTCTCACTCACTGACACTTCATGCTGGGAGCACAACGACATTTCCCTTTTTATTTAGCTTTGGCTGGGACGGGGGGAGGGAGGCAAGCTAACGGTGTGAATACAGCCAAAGATGGCCCTCAACTTGCTCAAGGTTTTTCAAAAGTCCATGGTTTTATTATTTTCTGTGAACAGGATGTTTCCGGCTGTCAGTGACAGACAAATTGGTGTTTTTAAATGGGAAAAGACAGCATCTGAAGCACTGTATATTTACCTCGTACATTCAGGCCATTGTCACAGGCAAACTGTGCAAAAGGAGACATGTAGTTGGGGTCGTAGGCAAGGTCGTGAGCTTGCTTTGCAATGCTCTGTGCAGTCTGCAGAATGCTATCATAGTTGGTAGTCTGAAATGAGTAAAAATAAAAAGCATTAAGTGTGAGAAACAGTTATTCTGCACATATTTTCATTAAAATAACTAGATACAACATTTGTTAAAGCATAACTAAGCTGTCACCTTGAGTTTTTTAAGCTCCTGAAGAATCATGTAGTCTGGCATGTTGTCAAAGAGGCCGTCGCTTGCCGTCAGGATGATGTCTCCGAGCTGCACGTCGAAGGAGGAGCTGTCCGCTGCTTCAGGGCTAGAGGACACAGGAGCAGCGCGGCAAGATCAGTCACAAGTGAAACAGGAGCATGCGGCGCCTTAGCCGCTGTAAACAGTTTCCAAAATGGAATCAAGCAGGTCAGAAGACACTCTGCCAAATCTCGGAGGTGAGGCTGGACGCGGCGTGGGTGTTTAATCTGACAGCTGACTGTCAGCCTGCCCTGTGTGTCCTTGCCAGACACAGAGAGGTCCTGTTGCTTGCTGGCATCACAGCCAAGACTCAGGTTATTTTCTGGAAGCCTTTAAACTTATGTTCATGCTTCACCTTGAGGATTTTTATTTCAAGGTGACACACCACAGAGCCACAAATGTACCTTAAAAAGGAATGCTTACTGCTGAATAGCTAAATCTTAAAATGTTCCTCACCTGAAGAAGCAGATTAAACCAGTTGGAAAAAAAAACCACCTCAGGGCTGCTCCAAATGGATTACAAAAGGTTTATCCCTCGTTAATGAGGCTGCCATTGTCAGAATCAAATTGTGACACTTCTCTGGGATGCCTGACAAGCCTATGCATACGGCTGTATTGTGTGAAATAATTTGTAATCTAAATGAGTCTGGAAATTTCCAAACATGTTTTTCTTAATAAGCATGTGCATGTTTTTTAGATTGTAATGATAATAAAGATGATGGTGTGTTCACCTTTAAAATGGTTGAAATGTAAACGAAAAACAACAGACTATAAACAGGATACAAGAGGATTTTCCATGTGGGCGATATAAGAAAAAATTGTGTATTTGTGAAGTCAAAGTAGGTCTTGTTTATCCTGCAAACACTGTTTGAAAGTTCTTACTGGAACTGGGTTTGCTGCCCACATGAGATGATACAAGATGCTTTAAGAGATCCAGTGTGACTCAGTTGTCTGAACACACACAGCAAAAATCAAAGTGAACATAACCCCTTTCAACAAAGGACAATTTCACTTTGACCTTTCTCTTATTCACTTGTGTCAAAGAACTACCGACCTGTCGCTGAGCACCACCCCTTCAGCTCCCGGAGGAGCGATGGACAGCTGGAAGGGCGTGTTAAAATAGTGCTGTTGTTCGTCTGAGCGATGAACCACCTCTCCTCCCCGAACCACCAGGAAGCCCGAGTCACCAAGGTTACACGTGTGTAGTCGGTGACTCCGTCGATCCAGAACCACAATACAGGCTGTGCTGCTCCCTATAAAAACAGAAGAGTGCAAACAACAAAAATGTTATGGACATGTAGACAGAGAGGTGAAATTTGAGAAGAGATCTTCCAGTTTGTACAGGTGAGAACAAAAGAGGCACCGGCTAAATTCATGTCTCCCCTCCCTTTCAAGACAGGTACAATGCTGAATGAATTTCATGCTTCCATATTGGGTTGATGAGATTTATGATACAATTTGCAAGTGGTCTCGCACCTAAAAAAGGAGGAAAACAAACCCAAGGGTCATGGACTGCTTGTCCTAGTGACTACAGCTTTGTGTGCCAGTAGTCTAAGCAACCTTGAGCAGCGAAGGTCAAACTCAGACCTGGTCACAGCTTCCCAAAATAAAAGTAGGCCATTTGACAAACAGCGTGACAGGGGGAGGTGGCTAACATTGAGCGTCTGCGCTGGTTGTATGTCAGGGATGCTGATTCTCAGAAGAAATGTGACCTTGGTCACATGTTTTGATGTGAGCACGCTTTTAAAAACTGTTCAGCCCTCCTGCAGTGTCAGTTACAGATGGATTCTTGACCTTTTGGAGCTCTGGTATGAGACAAAATATTCAGCCTGCACGTTTAGCCCCACAAGGTCAGTGAGTTTAAACTATTATGTGTTGGCATAACGAAATACAGTCTGATTATGTTAGTTAGTTACCTCACACAGTGATTGCATCACTCAGTCAACAGCCCCCACACAAAATAAAATACTGGGTGAGGTTGAAATTCTGCATCTTATTTGCATATTTCATGCACCTTTTGCCAGGTTAGAAAAAAATCTGACATGCAAATTAAATGAAGGTAAGTTATAATAATGTTATAAACCTTGCTAAGAAAGGCCACTACCCATAGTCTGACTCATCCTGCAGCTATGTTATTTATTTAGAGAATGGTTGTTCACATGGGAAGCATGACTCACTCTACCTCTGACTGTGTGTGTACCACAATATATGATATCTGTGCGATGTTGTCCCCATGCGTACTCACCGAGCAAGGGAACTTTGTTCTGTAGAAGCTCGTAATAGCCAGTGGTCAGGATCCCAACTGGATTACTGGGAGTGAAGCGTCCCTCCTTCACCAGTCGCTCACAGGTTCTCATTAAGGTGGCGGAGAACTGGGATGGGTCGACGCCATAGTCACGCCAACCACCTACGCCATCTGCAACACCTGATGGAGAAAGGGGAAATAACATTTTTGTTTAGATGATGTTTGGTGTTCGCCCACCTGCAAATGAATGCTCACATTGTTTGTCATACGAGGTGATGACATGTATTGAGGCCCTGAAGAGCTCAAACTGTACGTTGATTAAGAGAACGAAAACAACAATAAGGACCAATGATTTGCAAATTAATCTAGAAAATAATTTAAAATAGCTTAACTGTACGAGGCCACACACACAGACATTGATGTGAGGCACCGAACTCCAGACCCTTTGATCATGAGGTAATGCATTAAAGCTTTATTCACGTTATGTTTAGTCAAATTCATTCTATGACTGTCCTGGAAGATACAACAACAGAAGACCAAGCAAGGCACCGTTACCTTGAGTAAAATTGCGAATTATCTGGGTTTAGACATAGTTGGAAACATTTGGGATAACTTAAGTGCACAATTCAACAAAATGTTTAACAAAAGGTGTAGTTGCTTTTAGATATTTCAATGCAGAAATTATACATATTATCTTTAATACTTTTACGTTTGTACTTCAGCACCTCATTCCATATTCCAGTATAAACAGTTAACAGTACTGTGACTTTAATCACTGCGTGAATTGTAAAGAGGACCACAAACTATGTGAGAAGAATAAACTTTACCAAAGAAATGGTAAACCAAAACAATATGACATTCGTGGTTTCACTTCAGATGCCTGAGAAATGCTCACCACAAGGGGAAGTTTTTTATTAGGAGGAAACAACCCGCATGATTAAATTATTAATCCTCGCTGTTTCTGCCATCCACTGGAACACTTGCTCTCCAACTATCTGTTTGGTTTTCAGTTACATCAGCCCAGCTGGTTCCAAACCACATGCATCACAGCTGTTGTGGTGGACAACACCTTTTTGGATGAGTCAAATGCTAGAGGGAAATAAACTGGATCAATCTAGGCAGTGGATACATCAGATTTGACCACAATGGCTTTTAATGGATATCTGCTCAGTGGATAATATAAAGAGCCATTTGGAAAGGCTGCAAGATTAAACAGTCCTCTGACTGAAATGCAGTTATGGATCATCCAACATCTAAAACACAAATACTTTGTTGACTTAAAAAAAATAATATAATATTTATCTTCACAGCACACTAATAGTATTTCACTCTATTGTTTCAAGCCCATGTGCATCCCTCTGTTAGTGAGCAAATTGCTCTTGTAACTTACTGTTCATTTAGGTTATGCCCCATTTCAAAACAGAAAGAATAAAATGTGGTATGGTATATAAAACATTCATACCGACATCAAGCACTGTTATCATGCTTTATCCTCAGATTTATTTTCCCCTTGTGCCTCCTGTGGAAGTTCCCTCAAATGAAACCAAAATTACAGAACAGACTCTCAGAGATACTTCATATTTCCACCATACATTTCATTTATTACAGACCATTGTTTGATATTTGATTAAAAAACAAAAAACAAGCCTTGTAGGAGTCGACCAAGCCATTTGGTTAGTAAAATAACCTATTTGCCTGTGTTAACACTCCTGTCAGCTGGGCGGTGAGGACAAAGCAATTGCACTCAGCTAAGCTGGCAGGCTAGCTTGACGCTATTAGCAACATGGCTGCCTCCATGCTCAACCATTCTGACCTTTGCAAGACATTGTAATATGAAGTATGAGGCGTTATAACAGGAGCTTTTTCAGGCATGTCCACCTTTAATGAAGCCTATCTACATCTCCTTGTTTTAATATGTAATATTTATTATGTTACCGACGCGTATTCTTCGGTTGGAGCTCATCTAGGTGAAAGGTCATTCGGTGTTTCACCTCAAAACTACCCGCTAGCGGCACATAATCGCAGTGTATGCATAGAATAATAACACTGCAGTTGCACCTTTTGCACTGATCTCTTGTAAACATTTACCCGGCTTTAAGTAGACTAAAGACAGAAATATCTATTGTGAGGAGAAAAGTTATGCATCTATCTGCTGCTGGAGGAGGGGGAGGGGGAGGAGGAGGAGGGGGGCTGTTGTGTTGTCATCCGAGGGGTCGCTGCACGTGCAGGCTAGCTAACTGAAGGTCACCTGAGCACAGAGGCTGTCCACTGTCCCCCTGCAAGACATCAACACTGATTTCTGTGTCTGAGAGCTTACCTAAAACGTCGGCGGTCCTGTGCCGCGCAATGAAGCAGGCGTCATCTCCGTAGCACATCCCTTTCTTAAGGATCCCCTTACGAAAGTCTTTACCGAAGCCATAACTGGCGCTTATCAGGCTGTAGTCCCGACCGTCTGTCTGAGAGAGTCCGCCCAGGACAGCCCTGGCTACCAGTCTGCCATAAGACAGTACGGATAACATCCCCCAGCAAGGACCAACTCCGTCTTGCTTAGAGCACACACACACACACACGCTGGCTGCCCCCCCCTCTCGCTCTCTTTCTACCCGTCCCGGCCGCCTGTCTGTTAGGCTACTTCTTCGGATCAAGCCCCGGCTGTCTGTCTTTATCCGTCCATTCGGTCCCGACCGGCCTGCTTCGTGAGAGTAACGTGGCCCCAGCAGCGGTTGCTAACTCGCATAAAAACGCCACCGTCCGTCCAGACCGATTGACGTCCAGTTTATGTCTCAGGTGTGCATTTCACGGACGCAGTTCCTCCGCTGGGCTCTCTCCTCCCCGACATGTTTCCACTGTGTACCGGACTGAATGCTGCGAGTACATACGGGTATTCGACGAACGTTTACAATCTTGACGTCATGGCTCACCGGTGTCATCCAATGAGGGAGCAGCCCGCAGCCCCTTTACACGTGCAGTTCACAGAGCCGCCGACAGAGGGCTCGCGGTACCTTGGAACTACGCAGGCTTCGGGGGTGCACTTGTTCTGAGTCCCTGGATGTAATGGTTGGGCGGAACCAGCGTTAGCACCAATTCACCTACTTACATTATAATACATTTATGTTAATAATAAAGTTATTTGATGATTCAACAAGGTCTCTACCCGTCCCGGGGTAGAGACTCACAGATCAAATTATATCCGTCTCTTTGTACCAATTAAAGGCACCTGTTGTGTTGTGTGATGAGACATGAGTGTGATGATTTTTTGTGTGAAAATGTAGCTCAAGCTAGGTTAAGCAAGCTCTGTTTCGGTCCTTATATGAGTGGCACTCGTACGTTACAGTCTTCTCAAAGCACAACACTTCTGTGAATGTAAAACATTTTAATTTTTATCGGTGTTTTTGGGCTTCTTCGTGATCATTTCACGGAGGTGTCCCCGCCTCACTGTGCTCGCTGAGTATCAAAACGACCGCCCCGCCCCCAACCGGGCGAAACCACCCTGAGCAGAGCATAACTGATCAGAGAGGGATAGAGGACGACAACGCATTTATCACCGAATAACCGTCGAAGCAGACCGCTTAAAGCCCCATTTCACGGTGAGAAAAAAATCATTTATGCTTAATGAAGATGTAATGGTCTTTGTGATTGGGCTCGACGAGAAAGCAAAGACGCCCTTTATAATAAAATTTAGCGTTAGTGGTTCGGCTTAGCTAAGCCACTGGGCATAATGATAATGATGCAATGGTCGTTTGTCGCTGTTTAAAGATGAAAACAACGTCTGCCACCGTCAATTCATAGTGGTAAAAATGGATTTTACTCATTCAATTTATTTTAGATTAACCACTTGATGAGATGATGATGATGGGAGTGGGCTTGATTATCTTGACATAATTAAAACGCTCCGCTTTAAAGGATTGAATAAGGCTATTTGCTGCTATATGGCTTACAGACGGATGCAATTGGGGAGCTATAAAAAGCCCTCCATTGTTGCTCATTATTAAATATAAATGGTAACACTATGCTTCTTTCAATGTCATCCTATGGAACACGCAGGGAAAAAAGAGCAGGGAGAGCAATGTTTGTTTATGTAATGCTTCATTGTTTTTATGATGTTGACCATGAAACACTTCATTTCAGGGCCATGATGGGGAGGTTGTGCGAGGTAGCACTTGTGAGCCTCCTTCTTGTGTTTCTCCTGAACACTGAATCGACATGGGCTAAAAGAGGTAGCAGCAGCAGCGGCAGGAAAAGCACATCATCATCCTCGTCCAACAACAGGGGTGGGACACAATCAAAACCATCCAGTACCAATCGAAACCCCAATCCATATCCCTCTGGTGGAAGTTATCCTGGAGCTGGTAACTCTAATCCAGGAGGATATCCCAGACAAAACCCAGGAAGTAATCCAGGAGCTGGTAACACTAATCCAGGAGGATACCCCAGGCAAAACCCAGGCAGTTATCCAGGAGCTGGTAGTAACCCTAACCAGTATCCTGGTAGAGCCAATCAGAATCCAGCAGGTGGATACCCAGCCGCAGGAGGATATCCTAACCAAAACCCAGCAGGTGGATACCCAGCCGCAGGAGGATATCCTAACCAAAACCCAGCAAGAGGGAACTATCCGAATCAGAATCCAGCTGCTGGAGGCTACCCCAACCAATATCCAGGCAGAGCTGGTACCAACCAAGGAGGATATCCCAACCAGTACCCAGCTGGAGGAGGTTATCCCAATCAGTATCCAGGTGCTGGGGGCTTCCCAGCTGCAGGTGGCTATCCTAACCAAAGGTCCCCGTACCAGTACCCAGCAGCAGGTGGTTACCCAGTCAGAGGTGGGAACACAGGACAGGGTTGGGGTCACGGTGGTGGGTACCAAGGGGGTCAACCCTATGGTGGTGGTTACCCTGGTGGCTACCCCAACTGGAACCCGAATAATAAGATCCTCAGTCCTGGCTTTGGTGGAGGAGGCTACGGACATGGTGGTTATGGTGGTGGGATGGGAGGCTCTCCTTTCTCTCGTTCTGTGCAGAGTATGGGATATCAGCCCAAGTCTTCAGGTTTTGCCAAAAAAGCCATTGTGGCAGCTGGCGTCGGCGCTGTGGCTGGAATGGCCGTTGGATACGGTCTGGGCCGCTTCCCTCGACCACATTTCAACTTTCGCAACCCTGAAGAAGAACAGTACTACAACAACTACATGTACCGCCGTTACGGCACCCAGTCCACAGATGAGAAAGACTTTGGCCGTGATTATGTCTACAAGCCTCCACCACGGGCAGAGACTTATGACAAGTTCATGTCTCGCTGTATGAATAGGACTGACCTTCTTAAAGATCAGGGCAGCAGCTCTACAACTCCTAACAATCAGAGTGGAGGAGATGATGACACCGTCAGCATTGAGGAGATTGGATATCCGTCCCTAATTGAGCAATTGAAGGCCCGACGCTGTGTTGAGCTGTACATGGAGTATTCTGAGAGCTTTCTGGAAGAACGAAAACCCGAGCCACACTCTGGTAATAAGCAACAGTACCAGCCTGGAAATCGCTGCAGCCCACTGAGCGACGGGGTGATTCAGCTTTTCACCTCCCTCATTATGCTACTGTCCAGCATGCTTCTTCTGCAGTGAGAACACCCTAAAGGGATTTCTACTTCCCCCATTATATCTGCACGCCACATTCAGCTAACGTAGTTTACCTCCATTATCTCCACAGTACAAACCATAGCTGTATACTTGCAAGATCTGTGGGTCGTATTTAGTCAGCCATTTATTATTTCCAGAGAAAACTTGCAAATGGTAACAAAATGATATAGTGTGTATAGTAACTAAAGCAGTCATTTTTAAGAGGCAGCAGTCATGTAATATTTTGACAGATCAGTTTTGTGTTGTGCAAACTGCACATATTTTTTGTTTTAATTTTATCAAGAATTCATTTTGCACTTTTCTAATCCCACATTGTTGAGCACTGAATGCATAGAAAAGAGATTCAGGTTACTTACGTTCAGTTTTTTGTGACAATTTATTATGACAATAGTTCTTCTACTGTAGGTAAAATAGGAATGTGACATTAAGAGTTTTATATATGTACAAAATCATCCAATTAACATCATCAAATCATTCATTCATCCTTGTCATCGACGGGAGGATCCTACAGACTATCATTGGTTAAATATGCTTAATCAAAAGGAAATTTATTTTAATCGAATATATGAGCATTTAAAGGATAAGGATAATGGTTAAGTATGGCTCGTCCAGTGTAATCAAAGTCTTCAAGAGCCCCAAGATCTCAAATTGATTGATCTCCGCCGGACTTTCCATCAGCATAGTGATGAGTAGATAATGACTGAATAATCAGTTTTGGGTGAACTTATCCTTTAAGCCAAAGTTCCACTATTAAATCTGAATACACGTCAACATAAGTATACTGAGTTAAATCTAGTTAGACTGAAGACCAATTGTCATTGTGTTTCAGTAACAATCCCCAACTCCAAATGTGCTTTGACGTATTAACAGGAAGAAAGGAGATGTAAAAGTTTTCAGGCAACACTGTGGTTTGCTCAAAATGCTGATGGATCTGTGGTGATGTTTGGCTCTACATTGTTGTATAATGGCCCTGACGAGACCACTTAATGCTCACAAAATAATTCACATTTTAGTACTGAAACTCTAAACATCCCTCAGGATCTACAAATTGGTGAAAATCAATTAACCACATAGGGACATGTTGAAGGGCCTGTGGTAAAACGATTGAATATCCCACAATTAATAACAGTTATAAGACAGTCTGGTACAGAATAGCCCCACTCCTTCTCAGGTACATGATACTAACATACATTATTTGTTGGCTGTAGAATCGTGGATTGCATGTAATAGCCCTTTACAGTAAGAGGCTGTAGGTGAATGTATGTCCTTTGATGTGCAGCAAATGGCGTCATTAGTGGTGTTGCTTCCTTGCCTGCAGCTGTAGAGAACAATAAAAGCATTTGTTGACAATAGCTCCTGATGCTTTTAGCCTGTGTTGTATTAGCATGGTGATAGCTAGGCTTTTGAACCAATAAAATCCACAACAATTCAACACTTTAATCCTAAACTCTCAGCACTAATTCTGCTTTAATCCTGTGCCTCTACCTTACTCATCATCACACACAGACTCTTAATGTCACATCTATTATCAGAAGGACCAGATTAAGACTGGAAGTTGAAGCAGACACTGGTGGAAATTAACTGGAAACTGAAAACTGCTGTTGAGGTTAGATTTGTTCCCAAATCTTGGTCAGATTTTCCAGGCCTGAGCTGGTCAGTACATCTCTGCGTCTTCCTCTCTCTAAGATGAGGTATTGGCGGGTCTGTAAATATCTCTGTTTGCTTTTTCTGAACTCTTGCCTCCCCTGGCTGTCATGCTGTGTGTCTCTGCAGGAATGAAAATTCTGCTCTCCTTTTCCTTCAAAGTCAGTTAAGTGGACTTTTAACTCCCACTAGGTTTGTGGGGTTGTGTATAGCGAAGTTTATCTGTACATCATTCCTTTGTGTACGTTATTCTTTTACTATTCCTGCTTGTTTTCTTTTATCTGAATGTTTAAATTCCTTCTTTAACTTTGCACTTTGTAACCGTGTTTTGAAAAACGCTTGATTACAATTGTAGGCTGTCAGTGAGGGATTTTCACTCCAGTAAATGTTCAATTTAAAGTAAAAGTATCACTGTTCATTTCAGTTTTTCAGCGTACTTGTGTTCAGTGAAGTCTGTTGTCGGTACACATTAGACAATACTTAGTGTGTTATAACTTCTTTGTAACTTTGTTCTGATCCGGCCAGTCGCCCTTCAAATCCCTCTTTTTTCCACACTCCTCCCAAGGCCTTTCCTGTTCCTTTTTGTTAATTCTGGCAAAATGTTTTAAATTGATTTTGAAATAAACATTTTCATACAGTTTCACATTTTCATACAATCTAGTCTGTAGAATATCTTTAAAGTGCACTTATGTCCCTTCAGGAGTAGATATTCTGTAACTGTGTCATTGAACTCATATTGGGAATGTAGACTGTGTGAATCTTCTGGTTTGGCCTGCAGTTGTAAACACTTTGAGTTACTCATCCAGTAATATGACTAATATGGTTTGTCATGGATGTTTATGTGTTAAATAAAATGAGTAATACAATAACGGTTTCTCTGTCTGAATGATATAATATCACAAACACTGTCTATGACATACTCTTAATGAAGTTAACTGATTAAATAATAACATCAAAGTACAGAATAAAGAGAGTGAAACAAAGATTAACTATTTCTGTTTCCTATTCAATATACAGTTAAACTGTTGAAGTTGATGGCAAGCTTCTGTTATTTTGCCATTTGAATACAGTATATATAGCAGTTTTGGACAAATTCTATTGGAGGAAATCTTGGTACAACAATTTTGTGATCTGGAAAGTCATTTTAATTCTATTAATCGTTTGTGCTCTCAGCTCAAGTTCTTCATTAACTGGTTTTTGTTGGCCCTAAAGTTGTTGAGTATACAGATCAGGTATCAGCCCGTACAATAACCACTATGTATACGTTTTTATTGTAGAATCTATTCTCCTCTGAGGTTGATAAATTACCCTGAAGTCCCAGAAAAAATGACCAAGGACATGACCTCAGTGTTGATATATGTAGTTGGTAATATTTCCATTTTAAAGAGAAATATTAAACAATAAAGGACACGGAGGATGATTTGTTCAAAGGAGCTTTTATTTCATTTCATTTGATGATCTTTTCCCCAGTGATCAGATATCAAATGTCTCTTATCCAGACTGCTATGAGGAAAGACACCACATGTCCCAGTGTGAGAAAGATGTTAGTCATTGGAGGAGGGGCAGCCGCGTTAACAAAAGCTCTCCACCGAGACTGGTTGCGATACTCTTGACGTTCATTGTAGTAATGCCGTTGATCTTGCTCATGGGAGGATGTCTTATGGCTGTGGTGACCCCCAGATCCGTGCTTTTTCTTACCGAGGAACCCCAGGCCATACCCGGTGCCCGTGCCTCCCAGCATCCCGGCTGCTGCTGCTCCAGCCCACTTCAGGCCGTGCTTGGAGAGGCCTCGGTTCTTGGAGGGAGGCTCTTTGTCGCCATCACTTTTTCCTCGACCCTTAAAGATGCCTCCACGCTTACTGTATGCACCTGGGCACAGAGCTGCCATGAGCAACAGCCAAACCCACAGTGAGAGAAGCTTCTGCTGGCCATTCATTACTGCAGATCTGTACCCTGCAAAAACACACCTACATGTGTAAATAAGAGCGACAGGTGAAGACTGAGTTGAATAAATAATGCTGATGATGATATTAGAATGATACTACGCTGTCTATTTATTTTGGTATGGTACATTTTAGAGACAAAGAGTCTGTAAAGTCTGTTGGCTGTTGTTCAAACAGGAATTAAAGCTTTTGATTTTGCTCACTGAACATCTGATGTCACATGCTCACCAGCACTAACACAACAGACATCCAGAATGATCCACATGCTCTGTCAACACTGGGATTAGCTGGGCATTATGTGTCTGATGCATATTTCTGCCTTTCAGGATGCATTTGTTTGCCCCGGCTCTGATAAGCAGCATATATTCCCCTATATATTTCCATAGTTTGTTTGGGTTAGGAGACGATTAACACAACTTAAATCAAACAGGTCAAACATGTTGATACTAGGGATGCACAATATTGGATTTTTGCTGATATCTGAAATGCTGACGTTTTTAAACTCAGTTTGGCTGATGACGATATGTGCACACGATATGTGAACATCAACTTTCTCCAGTAGTGGAATGAAAATGTTATAAATCCTACTTTTATTGGCGGATGCAGACATAAACTCCTTTTCAAAATGTACAAATTCACGGAAATCAGCAAAATCTTGATCTTATCAGCAAAATTTTTCATTTTAAAGCTTTTATCAGTCATTATGAGACCAATATTATCATGCATCCCTAGTTGATACCATCTATTTTGCAATGAACAACATAAAAATGTAATGAATATTAGTTGGATGTTTTCTTTACCTTTCTGATCGGTCACACTGAGAGGTCGTGATCCTGGAGCAGCTGTCCTTTCTCAAACCCTTTGAGTACAGCAGAGCAGCATTTTGGTACCTGCTTCATTTCTACATCAACATCCACATAGCGAGCACAGCTCCTCCCCAAAACAAACCCTGCTCTGCTATTGGTTCAAGATCAATAATACAGTACAGGTTGAATGAGTTTAGCTGATGGTGGCATTTCACATACAGTTTTCTCTCATTATTCACTAACTGCAAAGGCTAGGGCAGCTCCCATCTGTATGTTTGTCCTTACTTTTGTTCATTAAAAGCTTACATGTTGGTGCCAACATGATTCTAATGTTCAGCAGTGTTTAGGGAGATTACTGGTTTGTCCACTGAACTTTAAACTGGGACTTATTTTTTTAAAACTTATTTAGGATTAAAATTACAGTATGTAAGATTTTTGGTTGAAAACATTCAAAACGTTTAAAACTCTTATATATAGCTTTTTTAATCAGTGGATGTATAACATAGCAGGATAGCACTTGAGCTAAGGTGTTGAATCTTTGCATCCCAGTAATGTTTTAATATATTGTACCTGAAATCCAGAACATAAAACTACAAATTATAGCTTTTTTTCTTTTACTTTCTAATTTGCAACTGAGATATGGAGAAGATGGACTAAAAGAGATGTTTGGGACTATCTCATCGTGAAGAACACGATTTTGCTTATGAATGGATGTATTCATCACGCAGAGCAAAAATTGAGTTAACTGCATCGAGCTGGCTCTATGAACTCGACCCCTTCTGTATGAAATATAAAGATCAAGAGTCCAGAGGATGTAGAACAAGACAGATGATTGTTCAGAAAAGACTGGTGAGGCTGGTAAAAACGCAAAAATACAAATGATTGGGGAGAATTTCTTCGGGCCAAATCAAAGAACTATGAAGTTTTTTGCTTTGTGTCATGGGTACAGAAGCTCCCCTTGTTCAGTATCACTTTTACGATGACTGAATTTTCCATGTAGCTGGATGCATGCAAGTTGCACAGACCTCAAGCTTTTGGTCAGGAGAGGGGACAGAATACAGAAACTTAACCAAAGGGAAGCTTTTTGGATTTGTAGACCGGATGCACTCGTTACGTTACAGTCGGGGTCATGTGACTGCACAGACTTGACACGCAACTTACAGAGCAGCTTTACAAAAACAGACATGTGGCGGATGTTGGCTTTTTTTGTAATGATTTGTCTTTTTTAATGATGTAGCCTCTTTAATAAAGGCTTTTCAATATTGCCTTCCTCGTTTAAGACATTTTGGAGTTGCCTGGATCGCCTCTGGTTTTTGCATACTACTACTGTATGTTTCATTGCTCTTTTGCAGCTTTGCAGTAACATAACCCAAAATGTAATGTAACGCATTTGATGAAATCCTTTGCTACATGTTAAAATTTGTAAGCAGACATTCAATTACTATCACAGATCCCTGCGTCATGTTGTGATCGCGTGACAACTGGTACAAGATACAAACAAGATAAAAGCTGCATGTGGAAAGAACTTCATAGTTCTTTGATTTCGCCTGGAGAAATGTTCCCATGTTTACAATTTTGACCAGTGTCTTCTGAACAACATCCCTCTTGTTCTATATCCTCTGGACTCACAGCATCACAGTCTTGGTATTTCATATGAAAAGAGTTGAAAAGGCTACTGGCTGCTGTCATTAACTCTATTCTCATTCTGTATGATGAATACATCCACTTATAGCAAAAGTATGTCCTTCATATTGATTAAGTCTTTATAATTATAAAAATGATATATTTTACTTCAGGCTCACTACTTTTGGTGAAGACATTATATAAAAAAGAAGCCATTCATTAGAGTTATCATTATGTGAAGGTAAATGTTTATTCCAGCAGGTTTTGGAACAACATGACTACATACATGACTGGGTATCACGTTTACACAAAATCTGATAACTTAGAAACATAATTATTCTCTTTACATTATAATACAGTAACAAAGTATTGTCATTTGTTTCAAAGTGGTCAATGATAAACCCTCTCGTCTGTGTTCAATGTGCTTTGCATCACATGCTGTTAAATGTTGGGCAAGCACTCATGCTCATCTGACAAAGATTTTTCTTCACATTTCCTTTATGTGCAAAATGAAAACTGTCATGCAAAGAAACGTTTCTTCTTCAAGTGATTTGGTGCATTTTTTCTGCATAGAACAGCTCGACAGGGAAAATAAAAGTGTTTGCCAGTTTGTATTAAAATGTGCCAAATGTGTTGCATGACCCAGTTTTTTCCTTTTCCAGGGATGACTGAAGTTGTTTCAGGGCCAGAAGCTTGCAGCTGGAAGCACTAAGCAGCATTACTGCCGCGTCCGTCTACAGAAACTAGATGACGTTCTCAAAGAGCTGCATGGAAGCCATTATATTTTCATCCTGTTGAGAAAAGAAAACACAAGGCTGCATGAACTCTGACCCTCACCATGTGGTAAAACTTGAGTTTGATGATGGCTTTACCTTTTGGCAGGTTTCTATGAATTCATCGATTGTCACCATTCCATCCCTGTTCCGATCCATTTTCTAGAAAATGTCAGAAATGTAAAAGATGCAATAATATATATTCAGATGCCAAGGATAAGTCCTTCTGCTTTAGCGGTTGCAGAGATAGCATACCTGGAAGAACCTCTCCACATGCTCGTAGGGGGAATCATCTCGCACACTGGGAAAGGTATACCTGCCCATCATGTCATAAATGGAGGTCATTATTGCCATCATCTCCTGCAGGAAACCAGAAACACATACAGCACTGCAGCAGACTTTGGTAGGTTTTCTCAAAAATGAGAATTTGTTTGTTGAACAGCTCAGTGTCCAGGATATAATGTTAGCAGTTAATGGTTCTGCAAACCACAGATGTACACAAGTTTTCTATGTGTCATACGCTTTGTGCCATATTGACATTTGTACAAAACGTGTCATATCATGACCAAATTACATGTTTATTACCTCACTTTCACATTTGGAGGATACTTTTGATGAGGGACAGCAACGTTTAAAGCCTGACACCACTGGATGTTTTAAAGGAGACCTTGGGACATTTACAGCTGTGTTTGTTGCGACCAAAACCTTGTTTTTCACAGGAAGTTAGGCCATCTACAGCCGTGTTTGTGGTGACAGAAACGGGTGTTTTTAGGGAGACCTCCAGAGATTTCCAACTGTTTGTGAAGACCAAAATCTTGATAACCATGATGTTTTCTTAACCAGAGCATAAGCATAACGAAACATAACCCTTTAAATTGTCTGTGGTTTTGCAGAAATAAACTGAGCTTACATTTTTTCATGCGATTGGGTTGCGTTATGTACCTCTTTAGTGATGTAGCCGTCTTTGTTGATGTCATACAGGTTGAACGCCCATCGCAGTTTCTCTGGAACAGAGCCTCTGAGCAGCACCGACAATCCAATCACAAAGTCCTGGAACAGCAGGAGGAAGTTTAATAATTAACTTTCTTTAAAAACAAAAGTCATTCTGGTTAAAACTAAACCCCGGCCACCCATGTTACATAACAACAAACATGCAGTCCCCAGTGAACTCACTTCAAACCGGATGGAGCCACTTCTGTCCATGTCGAATGCATTGAACAAGAAATGTGCGTACATGGTTGCATCTGGGAAAACACAATGAAAATCCAGGGGCATTAACAGGATTTGGCTTTGTTTGATGGCAATATTTATTTATACTAAGGGTCAAGGTTTTGCCTACTTGCCTTACAACTTTAACACGTTTTTTCATGGTTTCTTTCACTCCACACAGATGAAATAAAATAAAGGTTTTGATGAGGATAAACTGCCTAAATTGTCATTCTTCAGACATTTTGAAATCAACTTGTCAAATTAAGCTTGCTGTTCCAAACGTCAGCAAGATTTACTGAGTCAGTGAAGGCAGCCTTGTATATTCTTGTATAATAACATGAGCATGAGCATATAATTGCATGAGTTCCTGTACCTCCTTGTGGGAAGAACTGTGCGTAAATGCTCTTAAAGGTTTCTTCATCCACGAGCCCACTGGGACACTCCTGTTGGAAGAAAAAACATGAACATCTTTTAAGTTATTGATTATATCATTATTATTGTTATTATTATTATTGTTATACATCTAATTCTTAAAGATTTCATCTTTTGCTGTTTGTGAGATAACCTTTATTTATTCAGGGAGGGTTCACTTTAGAGTGATGCTGTCTTTTTCAGGAGCACTAGAAAGAAAGAAAGCTTCATAGAGGTTTGTTTTTAGAAAAAGGACCCCCTCTTTTAAACTATAACTCGTCACATTTCCTGGTTAATAACAGATCTCTAGAGTTAGTGTTACTGACATTCATCAGTCATTGACATTGTCATGCTGTGCTGATACAGTCCCTGCATGCAGTGCAGGAATGTGGCCACTAGAGGATATCTAAAGCGCCAGTACAATAGGCTCTTACAGTAAGTGAAGCCTTCTGTGCTTTTTATTTATTTTGTTCATTTTTTTTTTACTAATCCTCATAATGCAGCGGCCTCAGATTACTACAGTAATGGAAGCCCTGATGGCACATGTGTACAAGCTGGGTTGAGGTCAAAATACAAGCGGTGCAAAGACAATGACACAGTTCAGTAACAGCACAACAAGAACAGAGAGAAAAAGCAGGGCAGGGAAAATTTGATTTTGAAGACTAAAATCAATTAAAATGGCCTGTTTTTCAACAAATGTCACTTAGCAGAGCAGTCTGCCACCAGTGGGCAGAGAGCAGTGGGAACATTTCTAATATCACAGGCCAAACAAGTGAGTCACATGTAATAATTTCATCTTCCAGGCTTTAGGTGTTGCCAGCTCATTGTAAACATAAGTTTTCATTACATCAACAAATCACTTAGAACTTAAACAAGCTGCTAAATACACCTTTTTCATCACAGACATTTTGACTTGTGATAGCAGGAAAGCGTAGGTCGATGTCATGACATTAGTGGTGAAGGTCTGTTTGACTATTAAAGACACCACATAAAGAGTTCATTACAGTTTTGCTTACACTGAACACTTGTCACCACAACTCATTATGGGTGTCATTAAGGCCTCAGAAACCTCATAAACCATTTGCAAGCCTTTTAAAGCCGACTTTGTTTACATCAGCTTGCTCCTGGTCTTCTTCTCCTCCTCTTTAATGACTCTTTGCTACCATTGAAGGCACATTACAGTCACTATCTGTCGATATGCATGCGCCTCTGCAGATGGCAAAAATATTTACCATGTCACTCCCATGCCCGTGCATATGCATACTTGTGCGTGTTTTGGTAGAACACCAAATTTGGTAGAAAACAAGTTTCTATCTGCACCCGGATAACAAAAGTCAAACGGCAGCTATAGGACTTTCCCCTGGCTCCACAGAAAAACTAGCTGCGTGCACGGTTGCATATTAGCGTGATTTCTTTTCCTTAAGAGGGTTCTGCTCAGTCCTGCTCTACTCTGCTGTGATTGGCTGGTACCACTGGGGTGTGATAGGCTAGTACTTACATGTTTGTGATTCAATTCAATTCAATTCAATTCAAAACACTTTATTTGTCTCCGGGGGACAATTAAAGATTGGAATGCTTGATTGTGCTGTCAGTGCATGTTTAGATATTGACAGTTGGGAGTAGTTTAGGAACAAAGTTGTGTTGGATGATGGGTCCAACTGATAATTCTCAAAGAAAAACAGGCTACTATCCTACCTGAAGTCAAAAATCAATATGAACAGATCATTTTTAGACAAAGCTGAGCTATTTTCCTCAGAATCTTCTTTTACTATTTTAACTTTTCAGTTAGGCAGTTTGGTAAGGTTAAGGCTGGGGTTAAGGCTTGGGTAGGCTACCTACACCCAGGTGTAGGTAGCCTACATCTGGTGCACCTGGTAATATTAAATCATTACAGGCACCTGCCCATCAAAACACTGCTTCACAGCACCACCGGTGGTCAAAACCTGCACAAAGTACTAACATTTTCATGTTTATGTGCAAATTTTGTCATTTATATTGAACATCTCATGCAATAAAACTGTTTTTCCAGCTTTAAAGATGTGGAAAATAACCAACCATACGGCTAACATACAGTATGTGACTAAAACTATGTGGACATTAATAGTGTTGTGTTATTCATTGTTTTGTCTAGACCCCTTGGTTCTGACTAAGGTCACTTATAAAGTGGCTTGGCCATATGTGAGCCAGTTGTAATGTGACGGGAAAAATAAGACCTTCCTCATCTCTTAGGTTCCTATACAAGCCTGTGGACTAATTGTTTAAGTTGTTTAATGCTGCTTGAATACAGATTTTTTGTGAAGGATGTGACTCTGTCTCTTACATAAAGTAACGACCTGCTTCCAACACATGACAGAAGCTCCACAGAGCCCCTTTAATATTACAACATAAATTTAAATTTTGGACCAACAATTTCTAACCTTTATGTTGAGACCCCCCAAGGGGTAACAACATAAATTTGGAAGTTGCTTTCAGTCTCAAATGTACCCTTAAACCACCATTAATATTATCAAAACTGCAACAAGTTGTTGTGCAGTCATGTCGAAGGATATGTGCAAAAAATGCAAGCTCATCTTTTCAAATCAAAACCCCTTTACAATTTCTTCAGATGATCAGCCACTCCTGATTGTGCGGGGTTAGGGTTAGGGTTTTCATACATTTTTGAAGCCTCTGTAAAGCGACTGAAGCTCCTTCCTGGTGAACTGTGTCTGGGCTTGGAGCTGGTCGAGGCCCTCGGGTTGGTGACGCACCATGGAGAGTTCAAGGTCGCCGTCACAGCTGTCTGTCAGCGGGAAAAACAGAAAAAAAACAGGGGTGGGAAAGAAGGGGAGGAAGAAAGGAGGGAGGAAAGAGCGGTAAGACGAGAAAGAAAGAAAAAAGGAAGGGAAGGGAGGGCCGAATGTGAAAATACTAGAAAATCAAAATAGATGGGAGACGGAAAATCAAAACGACTGCACATAACTCAAAATGCTCACCATCTTTACACACACACACACACACACACACACACACACACACACACACACACACACACACACACACACACACACACAAAAAAAACAGAAATGGAGAGGTTTAAGAAGGAAAGGTGAGAAGAGGAGGGAAATGGGCAGGAGATAAAATGGGTTAAGAGTACAGTATTGAATCAAATGGTGACACAGGGAAAGATGGAGGGCATTATTTTGACAGAGAGGTAAATAAATATGAGCAAAAGCAACTTGTAGCTTGGAGAAATAGCTTTGGGAAGAAATTAGCTTGATTAGAGGAAATAAGCAGATATACAGTACAGGATAACTAGCAGGTAAGTTAGAGCAGTTTGTTAAGGAAAAAAGACCTTGTGGACACTCGGCTGTGTCCAAAACAACTCCCTCTTCCCCTATCTCCTATGTAATGAATACATAATAGGTTCATTCTTTGCAAAAGAAGTTGTAGAAATTATAAGAGGAGCTCAGTTTTGCATCCAAACTACCTCTTCTTGCTCCATTTAGGACATTTTTGACACCACTTTTAGTGCACTGACACTTAAATAGAACGGGGGTGAGTAAATAAAGATAGCAATTAGGGAGCTGTTATAGACACAGCCGTTAACTTGCCATAAAATCACAGCTGTCACTAATAAAAATGAATGAAATTTCCATTTAAATGTACCAGTGAGCCAGCATGCACAACATCACACCTCTGGTAGCTATAATGAATGTTATTAGTAACACCTGTGTTTGACAAGTCGACATGTCCACTGTGAAAACGGGTTATTATTAAATCAGCCAAAAGGGACAAAACTGACAAGTTCAGCTCAAGAAAAAAACGTAAGGGGAAGGAGTTTTTGACGTGACTGGGGTGAAATTAAACTCAGTAATAATGCGCAGAGGAACACCACCTGAGTTACTCACCGTCTTTACAAGAACAAAACACAAAGTGGGAAGTTGAAAAGAGGTGGAGGCGAGGTGATGGAGGAATGAGAGGGGAGGAAAAGTTGAACAACCGTTAAAATATTTGACTTGCTTTCTGCAGGTTAGCAACATTAACCAACATACTGTAGTGGGCACACTATTAAAGGATGGATTCCCTTGTTTTTTTGGCCTTTCATCACTTTATTTGATAGGAAAAGTGAAGGGGGACAGGAAACAGGAAAAGAGAGAGTGGGGAATCAAACCCTGAGGACACAGCGTCTGTACATGGGGCACAAGATCCAGATTCACATTTTTGTATTCAATATCATTTATATTATCATTTATATTTCATTATATTTATACATCATTTTATATATTTATATATTATTATTTGGCTTTTCAGGGCTTTATTTGACTGTACAACTGAAGAGTGGCAGGAAAGGGGATGAAAGAGAGAGGGGTTGACATGCAGCAAAGGACCACAGGTCAGACTCAAACCCTGCGGCATACACTCTACCAACTTTAAACATCATGTTAAAATATCAGTATGTACACTGAGAGTTTCTGTTCACTGCCGGTATGAACAGGAGGAACGATTACAGTGACCACAAACACTTTCTATGTACCTGAGGGTTATTCTAAATCATTCGAAGAAGACTGATACATACATAATATTTTACAGCTGGCTTTTGGGACTGCTGTTCCTCCTCATGTCTACAGTACTATTACAGTCAGAATAAATACAATAAAATTGGAGCAAGTTTGACAAGATCATTGTTCTAATGCTGCACAGAGCAAGATTTTAACATACAAACATCCCGATTTCACTTCTTCAAACTCGCTCTCTTACCTTCCAGTGACAAGGGCTCCCAAATCCCAAATTGTTTGAGCACGACAATAAACAGTCCAATGACAACAAGAATGGCAATTACTTCCATGCCGTCCATTTCCATTGTTGCCTTGCATTAGATATCGCCTGTGCAAAAGCCCTTTTAAAAAACTTAACAAATACGTTTGTAAAACTGATTCTGAACCTGATCAGCTCGTATCCAAAAACATTATCTGCTGCCAATCACCTCCGGCCACATCCTTTTTTTATCAGTGTTTTTGTGCAGGCATCAGCTATTACATTCGCTTAAAAGCAACCCCCAACTTAAACCACTGACCAGTGCGAAAAAAAGCTAATAGGTGGACCGCTGTACATCCTCCTTTAAGTGAGCAAGTCCATCAAGTGCTCCTCGCAAAGAAATATCTAATTCATAGAGCGGTAATCCCCCAAAAATATCCACTTGCAAACGTCCATATCTGTTACAACTCGCCGGCGTTTTACGTCCTGGGCCGGTTCATTTTAGGATGTGTCCCACAACTCCATCAACTCTGGGGCTCCACCCCCCACTCACTCCATCTCCTCTCACTCTGTCCTGTGCTGTGTGTGGTGAGGCTAAGGGAGGGGTGTTTTTGCTGAAGGAATTTCTTTACTAATAGTCCCTGATTGACAGTCCACGCTGTCTTTATTTGCTCAGTCATTACAAGGATGTATAGCTGTAAAACCAAGCATTGATCCACATTCGCTGATGGCTGGGATATGAACAGCACTTAGAATAAAGGAGCCTGCCCTGCCCTGTGTGGCGCTGCTTGTGTCTACTAGGTCGTTTAGCGATACGCACGGTCAATAACAAGGATTCACTCAAAGCTGAAAAACATTGAGACTGTGAAAAACATTGTAGTTAAGAATAGTGAAGTTGAAGTGAATTGTCTGGGCTGCAAAGGTGCACACACCTCAGAAATCAATTCAATTGTCCACGTGCTTCCAGAGTATTGGTGATCCAGAAGGTTACACAAGTCTTGTTGTTGCAATGACGTGAGTCTTTGTTTGTTTGATTGTGCTGTGATGAGAGCAAAGAAGAATCTGAGCTCACAAGTGATGACTCTGCACAACATAATGGACTCTGTGTAAGGAGGGTGGAGAGAAAATCAATTGTTAAGGGGTAAAATGTTGGTCTTAGAACAGGTAGGGAAAAAGGAAGGCCAGAAGTGCATTTGGGTCGCCCTGGAGAGTATGTAAATGTGCTTCATGTCTGAGTTAAACAGCTTCTATTGAACTGGAATAGTGTCACTCCGAAAATTGACTTTATGTGGAAGGAAACCAGAGCCAGATTCTGGTCAATTTTTAAAGAGGAGCAGTAGAAAGCATTCTGGCTGGAAACATCACAAACCGGCATGTTTCGTGCACGGCACAGGACAAGAAGGCTCTACAGCAGGTGATTAAAACCGCCCAGAACATCACTGGTACCCATCGACAGAGCATCAGTAATATCAGAGAAGTGAGGTGTATGCACAGAGCCCAAAGGATACTAAAAGACAACAGCCACCCCAGCCACAGTCTGTTCACCCTGCTGCTGTCTGGCAAAAGATACAGAAGTATCCGTTATCGTACCACCAGACAGGGACACACCAAATAAATAGTTTCATTTTTATGTTTTAAAATGTTTAACATACCATGTTTTACATAATTAACTTTTTTGTAATTAGTATCAAGGCACTACAACTATCACCTTCATGTACAATGATAAATAAAATAATTCTTGAATTTTGAATGTTGATGAGCAGTGTGATTTGATATTTGTACACAGAATTTGTTCAATAAGATGTTGTGGTTTCAGAGGGAGATTTGATGTCATATACAGTATTTGTTTGTATTCTTGTGATTATAATATATTAAGATAGGATAGTTCCTTCATTAATTATATATATATATATATATATATATATATATATATATATACATATGAAAAAACTAGAAGAATGCCAGTCTTGTACAGCTTAAAAGGTTTGTTTCCCAAAATGTGTCAGAATATGAAATAAAATGGAAACTGAGGCTGAAGTATTACATTTTAATTTGTTTTTGGACATAACATGCTTGAGTTATGAGTCTGCAGAGTGTAAACTGTGAGATCAGAGGCGATGAATCGTCTAATAAAATAGTGTCACTATAGTTATCCTTTGCATGTGAATGTGGATGTTTGCTGCGTTTTTGATCTGTGACCTAATCCTGCCTCACCAGACAGACACGCTCTACTACAGCAACATGCAAGATGTATGAGCTCATATGGAAACTCTTCCACCATAAAAATAATGCAGCATTACACTGTTTAATGCACTCTAAGTGCTGAGCTATCCCTGTTCTTCTATTAAATACAGACAGGAGTGAGGTGGCTTAAGCATGCAGAGATGCAGACAGTGCAGCCATCAGTCTCACCGTCAGGTTTTAATGACTGCAGTGAGAGCAACATTACAGCTCAGATCCTCGGACCATCAATCAGAAAACCATCACACAAGTTCTCTTCATCACACAATTAAACACCCTTATCTTTGCTCTCTCTCAGCCCCTCTTCTAAGTGCATCCTTAAAGCTCTTTCATTGGTTTTAGGCATTTTATTTTGTTGGCATGAAGTTTCCTTTGCAAAGAAGTCTTTTTGAATTTTTAAATGGATAGCCATCATCACAGGCTATCCACAGATCTCCTTTTAACAGCTGATACTGTATGTTGATGAAGGTTCTCAGTCATCCAGGTCATGGTAACTGTAAGTGCTGTATCGTAGGCACTGGACTTATAGGGCCCTTATAAGTTCTTATAATTTTCTTATTAACACTTATACACTTATAATATAGAAGTGTTAATAGTAGCAAGATAAACACATTTATTTTCAGATTATAGGACATTTATAAGCACCTATAAGAAACTTGTTAACAGTTTATAGATGCTAAAGAGTGTTAAACTCATGATTGTTTATAATTACATTACAAATAGGCATTATATAGGGACTTATCAAGGCCTTATTACCTGTTAACTAACACTTATTAGAAGACCCTTAACATAAAGTGTTACCGGTTACAAAAGGACATTCATACAGCCCCTTTAGTCCTGAAGACTTTAATTTACAAGAACAGATTTGTCACTTCTGGATTAGTGTGGTGTGGGAGCCGGTCATGACTGTATTGTAACAGAGCACCAGTGGGTTTGCCAGTGTTTAGTTTTGAGTAAACTGAGTGAGTCTACTGGTAACAAACTTGGATTTTATTTACAGTATGAGGTGGAAGAACTCACAGGCAGAGCGACATTTTATAGTAAGTGGTACCTGTAGTTATGCATTGTGGTTACAGCCAAAGAGACATTTAAAAACATTTGTTTCCACATTTTACACAAAATCGAATTGCAATTGTGTTATTCTCACCTTCATAATGTCTAAACAAAGCAGTAGTTCCACCTCTTCTGGCATGATTTTAAAACGTTTTGTGAAAATTTGTTTCAAATTTTTTTAGGCTGTTCTGCATGAGATACACCTGTAGGGGAGTGAGTTCAGATCACCTTCTATTGTGTAGAGACGAGGCCTAAACCAGATCAGAGTCATGACAAAGACCAAGACAAATGCGAGTCCCACAATGCATGACACACAATAAAATGAGGAACATGCGAACCATGGCACGCCTAAAGTTGATCTGGTCCACATTCGGATAAAAACCCACAGAAGACAAATGAGAATTCCTCTGCATTCACCTCTTTTATTGATATATATATATATATATATATATATATATATATGTATATATATGTATATATATGTATATATATATATATATATACACACATATATATGTATACTGTGTATGGGTACGTGTATAAGTGTACCATGAGAAATGCCTTGATAGTAATAAAACAGCACTGCAGGGGTGAATTTTACGTGTGTGGAAAACAAATACAAACACGAAGGAGCTGAAATCAATGTTTTACCCTCCAACAAACAGAATACAATTAGAAACAGTGATATCCCTGCAGTTTGCGGCCTTGACTGGTCTTGAAATCCCAGAGTCCTCGTTGAGACCGAGAAAAGACCGAGCAGTAATGCGGTTGACTCTGAGACGAGACCGAGACCTTTAAAAAGTGGTCTTGAAACCAAGATCGAACTCGAGTACCACAACACTAATAGAGATGGTGGTGCAGGAGACATTCAGGTGCTATAATGTCTACACACCACTAGATGGTGATCAGGTTGAGGAAATATGCTGACAAATATGTCCATTTTAATGCACAACCAGCAGTAAGTGAGAATGATGATGTATCTGAGCCTGTAGAATGCAGTGCTGACAAAATAGTGATTTATTTCCAAATTGTTTCTAAATTAGAGATGCGGTGCTTTTAATTTGATAATGTACGTGTTTTACATACAAAATACATCAGAGCATTTGTTCCTATTTATGTGACTGTTTTCATCCTTGTGATGTCTGAGTCACATGGCCATCTGTCTGCTGGCAGAGAGAGAAGTCAGCAGTTGATTCCTGGAAACTGCAGAGAGATTTTGTCTGTTCATCACTGTGTATGTTACCCAGACTGATCAGTGGGGAAGATGATCGAACACATCAGAGACACAAAGAGATCGTTTACACGTTAGCTGAAATGAATTATGTTGCGATGCTTTGACAGATTGTAGAATGGTCCGTCCTGCTTGTGAAGCACACAGCTGACGGTCTGTGCTGTCTGCAAGCACAGGAGGACAATGTCAATAATTTAGGCAAACCAAAAGGAAATGGGGGCGCGTGGGAGCAGTCAGTGGAAGACACGGCGCTCTTCATCTTAAAGATCTTCTCCTTTTGTGACACATAAATATGATGAAAGGACGTGTTCTTGTTGATTAATTCCTTCGTAAATTGAAACTAGAGTTTAAGATTAAATCATTCCTCATAATTTCTCAGAAAAGAGCAGCTCTATGTGTTTGTCTGTGTGGGGGTGTGTGACAGAGAGAGAGAGGAGAGAGGGAGAGCGAGCACTAAATGGGGAGGGAGATGTGTAGTGGATCAAACTTAATTCTATGAAGGAGAATCAGAGGTGAAAGCGAAAGCAGCAGCGGCCCATTCATTGACTGATTACATGATGGAATGAAGTGGCGTTTGGTGAAGAGAGAGGTCTGTGCTGTAAACGCTGGAAAGAGGGAAAGACGGGCGAGAATATATAGACCGTAGATGGGGCAGGTGCTTTAAAATTCATGTATTCTGTAGTGCTGGAGATTGAAGGCCTGCCCTCCCACTGTACCTCCCTGCTGCTTTGCTCTGCTTCCCCTGCTGTCACACACAATCATGCAGATATTCACTATGCTGTATTGCTGTTTAGGGGTGTTACCCTGCTGGTGTCTCTCTCTATGTGCCTGTACCTGGCCCTTGTTGTGTGGTACTGGCGATAATCCACTTGACGAGACAGCACTTCATCAGAGATTTACGGGTAAGCCGTGGTTTCTGCCACTTGGAGCCATCCGTCTGTCCGCCAGGGTTTGGGTCTTTCCCGTTGGCATCAGGCAGCAGACCGCCATCCACTGCCTTCTCGTTCGCCTGAGGGAGACAGAAAAGAAAGTGTCCTCTGAGAGAGATAAGACGCAAGACATCTGCAGGTAGGGAGAAGAAAGCAGGCACCCCTCCTGTAACTTCTTCCATGTTTTAGCAGAGAATTTGCTCACCAGATGGCCAATAGCTTCCAACAGTTCATCAGAAGTGTGTTAAGACTTGGCAACAATTATATAATGGATTAAAATAACATTTGGTACAGAAAATGAGTCGTCACAACTTTGGCAAGCCACTGACTTTTCCAAGTCTTTTCCTCAAGAAAATTTGGTACAGTAATTCATGCCTTGTGGTAACTTCAAGGATCCCTTCACTTTTCATTTAGCTCCATTTTCAGATCAAAGTTTCTGTCCGACTCTTTGGTTTACCGAATACCTGCAAAACTAATGACAATCCCCATAAGCATCAGCTATACTTTGTATTTAGTGATAATTAGTAAATGTTACCATGCTAACACGCCAAGAATGTGAACATATTCCAGATGAGTGTAAGCCTGCAAGCTAGCAAGCATTAGCTCTGCCATGTAAGCATCTTACCATCCACATACTTGCCTATACTACCCCTGTTACTGGAGGAAACCACACACATTAGTTAGTTGTCCCAATGTTGTCCCTGCTGACTTGCTTACTGACCTCTGACCCTGTCACATCCTGAACATTCAAACGGACCCAGGATACACGAGGCAGCCATCAAGCAGGTATATCTTCAGTCTTAGCTGACGTCTGTAGACTCTTTTTGTTGGTGTGTTTCATTTTGCAAATATAAATAGCGACCACACATGCAGATATCAAAGAAAAACATTATGTGGTGCCCTAATGACCGGGGGGTTCATGATACTGATCTGAGTTTGGTTGGGGCCTTTGATGTTACACATCCTCCCTCTGCCTCTCAACTCATGTTGACTCAGCTCTCTGCTGCATGCTGTCTGGAAATGCCCCTTAAGTACTTTAAAAAAGAAAATGTCTCGGTATTGCATCTTGGTTTCCTGCCTCACAGGCTCATAGGTCTCTCAAGCCAAAAAAACTAGGTGTACAACCCATCATCCACCGTCTGGTACAGGATGGAAGTTACAGAGAGCAGACAGTTTTTCACAGACATATTAGATGTCTCACAAAAAAACCCAATTCAAGCACATTTTGTACAAGTTATGTATTGATAAAGGCTTTTATGACACGACAGTTGTTCTGGCACTGGCAAGCTAGCTCTGCTTTCATAGCTTTATATAGCAGCTGAACCAGCAGCAGGAGTTACACTCAGACATCCAGCCAGCAGGGGAGTACTGATGAACAGATCAATACCTCAGTAATAAATACTTCAATACTCAAAACGCTGCTCATTTGACATTAAAAAGTGTTGTTTACCAAGATTTGTTTTGTTTTTTTGAGGCTGCAGGACTTTTGGAGACACTATCAGGTTCTCTGAAACTACATATATTTGTGTCCAGCATATTTTAACACTGCAGCTCAGAGGGGATGATGTTTATATGTATTATACAGATTAACAAGTATTAAGAAGTTTCTATGTTGTTATTTCCAGGAAAAAGACAGAGAAAATCTAATACTCTGTTAACATGAGCACTTACGAGAATAGGGACCTGCATGCTCTCTCATTTCCACTTATTTGCACCATCACATAACATCTTCTCATCTCACACCGGATGAACATGCATTTCTATATTCAGATGAATATTTCAGTGATAATAGCTTTACATATCTGAGTCGCCGAATTTACGCAGCACAGTCCGTCTAGCATGATAACTGTGAGTCTCATGCAGGCCCCTTCAGTATTACACTGCCACATGCTCGGCTTTTCTCTTCTTTCTCTTCCGATTTTTTCTTTTTCCCTTCTTTTGTTTTCTGGATCTTCACAGACAGTTTTCTTAAAGCCCTTGTCTCCTTTTTCTTTGTCTCTGCAAAGTCGTCCCCCTTGCTTTATAAATAAAACAGCTTTCTTTAAGAGGTTGGTGCGAAAGCAATGTAAAGAGTTTGCAGAGAAAATAGCCAGAGCTTCTATCTGGGGAGCTCCTCTGTGTCCCCCTGGTCCTCTATTTGAATACGAAGGGATGCCAAAGCATACAGAGCTTCGAGAACGTCGCTCAATAATTCACACTCCTTAAAACTGCATCAATAAAAGATCAGAGCTGGCTGCCATGTTGAGGTGAATGATGACTACGAGTAACACACAAGGACTGATACTTCATGGATCACCCAAAAGCCACACACTGTACACACACATTCATGCAGAAATAAACAAAATCACACTAAAAAAAACACAAAAAAAAAGTCAAGCATATGACCTTCTGGAGCATCTGAGGGTTAATGAGATAATATATCAATCAAATAACACAATATGAAGCACAATAAATCATCAGTGAGCCATTTCAAATTTCCGTGACTTCATGCTGAGAAACTATACGATCTGAGAAGACGCTGATTTGGGGTTTTAACATTCACAGCGCTGCATTATTAAAAGCCCTGAAGCCATGTGTGCTGAGCAGCGAGATGCTCCCTCTGATCATCTGTGCCATCGTGAACACCGTGGGCGACCATCCTCCACTGATCATCACATATGTTACCTTTGCAAGCCCACACACACACGCGCTGCTTAAACAAAGAGACATCACAATATCTGCCAGGATTGTTTCTTTCTTCCAGCCCACTTGAAAAGGACACAGCTGCTGTTGGTGGATATTTCAGCACGATGACAAACCTTGTGTTTGCATGTTTTGCATCTTTACATCGCTTGTATCCAGCCTGCACAGCCCAACGCGACTCTCTACCACATGTGATGCTCCTAACTACCTTTTTATTTCTGCTTTCCGTGCAGTTAAGATGTTTTGGCCTGAAGACAAACTGATAAAACACAAACATGCACATGTTGTATTTGTATCTGCCTTGAGATCAGCATAACATGAAGGTGCCCTATGATTATCTCTCTATATCTCTCTTTGTAATCACCAGTTTACAGTCACTGTTTTGCTCATTTTTAACACATTTAAGACGAACCATAATGGGTAAAAAAACATATTAATAGTCATGTCACTTTGATCATGAAGGTGACACTACTCTACAGAGTATACAGGCTACAACACTGAATAGAAATGAGAATTTATAGTAGTTTTGAGAATTTTATAGATCCAAGACGAAACTGACAAAAGGGCAGAACTGAAAGAAAAGATTCAATTACAAATCCGTCTGCTGCTTCAGCACCTCTGACAGCACCGTGGATTTATCAATACACAGAACAGCTCGACTACTCATATTTCAGAGCCATAGAGGGGCCATATATTCTTACTTTCACAAACCTCAGTCAGATAAAGTGATCAATGAGTCAGACGAATTAGATCAAGACATATGCAGCTAAACCACCCCTCTGCCCCCGCACTCTGTCTGCTGCTAGAGGATGGGGAGAGGGGGTGCCAGGTTGAAATGGGGGATGCATTTTAGTGCTACTTCCATTTCATTACATTTCAGAGGGAAATACTGTACATTTCAATCCACTTCATTCTTTGATAGCAGTGCTGTTGCGTTTTTCCGGTAATTACAATAACTGTGATGATAAAAAATTACATTGTGTTAGTTATACACATATGATAACTTTGTGTGACTAATCCAGTGCAGATGTTTGGCCTTTGGGTCCAGTGTTTATCAGTTCATCTGGTTGCCTTTTCACGAAGTGTTATGGTTCTTTTTGTACTTATTATTAATATTTTTTTTACATTTATGGTTACAGTCTATGGTTACAATAGTGTAATTTATTTGCCAAAAACAGCCGAAACGTACAGTAAACAAAGTTAAAGATACATTTGACTAAGTTTCTATGGATATTGTGGATTTGTTTGGCCACAATAATGATGTGAGTCTGCAGGTCCAGACTTTAGATTCAAAACATATGATCAATAACCAAAATATAATGCATTTTAAGAGAATATAGTTCCCAACAGCATATAAAGTAGTTAAACCTATCAACATATGGCATTAAAATGCTGCTCACATGTTAATGAAATAATAATAATAACATCCAAATAATAGATTGCATGCTGCATATAACACTTCTTGATGCCTTATATATTATATATACTTTGCTGATAATACTTACTTGGTACTTTTACTTGTAACTGAGTTTTTACATTCAAATTACTGTATATGTCAGTAATCCAAGTGCTTCTTCCACCACTGGAAATCACAATGCACGCCTCACTAAAATGCTTTTTCTGTCGTGTTCAGTTAAGTTTGAAGACTTTTTACAGAAGATAAATTATGAAGTATTTTGGTCACATTAAGTTTAAGTAACCACAGGTAGGCTAATAAAGGGATATCAACACAACAAATCGTTCTGCATGCCAGTCCACTCAATCAATAACTCAATTAAGGCGTAATAAATGTGTATCGTACCTGCATTGCTTCTGGATTTGAGTCGCTGTTTTTGCAGAAAATGTTGCTGCAATCCTCCGCTGACGCTCCTCCTGCGACCCTTCAGTGATCTGCAGCAGCGCACACAGACAAGAGAGAGGAGAGCTGTGAGGAGGAGGAGGAGGAGGAGGAGGAGCAGAGCTGCTCACAGTCAGTCTGACTCTGTAGATTAACAGGCGGACCTGAGGAGTCGGGAGTCAGTAGCAGGGGGAGTCGTGATCCTCAGCAGAAAACAATAAGAGCATCAGATCTGCTGAAGCTGGTCTCAACAAGTGAAGAGGAGGCAAACAATTTATAGAGCGAGGTGTGGATGAGGCGCTCACATCGTGACAAACAGTATTATTAGAAGTGCCAGACATAATATAACCAGCAGTGACGGGTCCAAACTCAGACAGTGTGACTCTCTGAGGAAATTAAACAAGGATTCTGCATCCTTTCCCTGCGCTTTGCTTTTTCTTTATAATCCTGCTCTGATATAATGAAAACAAGAAGAGTATTATATTATTAGATTTACAGCTCTCTCTCCATCAATCCTGCAGGCTGCTTGTGACAATGTCTCACTTTTTGTTTGTGGGGACAAACTTTGATGTGTCACTTGAAAAAAATGCACACAATTTGCAGCATCAAAATGACAACATCAACATGCAAAACTGTAATTTATTGTGTTTGATATAAAGGGGGAAAACAAGCATAATTTGTCATGTAATGTTTTTTTTATTATTATTATTTCAGTGCTTAAAGGTGCAATGTGTAATTTTACTTCAAAAACTGAATTAGCATGCTAACCAGCTAGCTCCAGCAGGCCAAGGCTCCTGTGCTAGTGGTGTTAACGCCCACACTCCCCCATTGCTCCAAACTCCCAGTCCAGTCACACTCAAGCCAACTAATAAGACCACTAGCTACACTGCTAACTGAGCTAACGGAGGCTGCAGTTAGCTGCTACAGCTGGCCGATTATTACATACTGCACCTTTAAAGATAAAAATCTATTTATTATGTGATGGCTCCCTCACACATGAGGGTGGATTTAGATGGTTCGTGGTTCAATCGGGTCTTGCCAAACCAAAGAAAACAATAAAACATATTATAGACAGGCTGCAACGTCGGTCTGTAATGTGCTGAAACCACAGTGTCAAAATCTGACTTTGAATTTGACATTACGAGGCAGCGTTCACTTTGTACTGTGCACCTGTTCTATTCACGGTTTCACATTAACTTGAAAGGTAAATTAATACGAGCGCAGGAAGCTGCCTCCTGTGCCCAAAATATGCCCTGACATTGCATCAGTGCCTCTTCTCAAATTCTATGAAAGTCATGAGGAGGACTTTTTCTTTTATTGTCTAGGGGAATCTGAAAAACACAACAACAAAAAGAAAACGGATGGAGACCAACTGTGATGCAGGGAAAGAGGGAAAGATTTTAAGCGATGCATTGAAAGAAGTAAATATATATTTCACTTGCGTGCATACTAATGGCTATAAATCAGCATAAATGTGCCTGCTAGTGTTTTTCTTTAAAAAAAACAACAAACTAATGGTGGCTGGTTGTTCCTAAAGTATTGGATGAACCATAATAATATCATTACCATCATGAAACCTGGAGAAATTCAATATTTCTGCACTGTGTGTCCTTGTGGCTCTTATCTTCCTACAGGTCTGTCTCACTCCTGCAGACACTGAGGTTATTTTTAGCTTCACAAGTTCCAGAGAGCCTCCAGTTTCCCTGGTGCCTTCCACATCAGCTCAGGGTTTAATTGAGGGTGTGTGTTCGGTGCAGATGTGCCTTTTGAGTGTGTGTTAGTGTGTGTCTGTGTGAAATGGAGTTTCTTTTATTTTCCCTCTTTCCTCATAAATGTTGCATTTTTTCCCCCAGAATTTGCCACAAACGCTCACATGCATGGCTGCACGCATTTGAGGGCATATTCACACTTTGTCTCCAGCTGCGCCACAAATATCCACCACTTCTCATCCTTATGTATGATGGCTGACATTAAAATAACCTTTAAATATAATGTAAAACCTCCTTATGAGTTACTCACATGTTTGTGTAATGGGTGGTGATGAAGATAAACAGCTTCATGGCATACTTGTACAGCTCTGTGGTTGTAACTCTTCCCCCAAAGGTTCAAAAATATAGTAACCAAAATTAAAATCTCCAAAACTTCCCAAATAAACAAAACTATACGATAAACACTGTGTTGTTTTCTAAGATCTGACCTTGGTGAAAGATCTTTCTAAGAAACAACACATAAATAAGAGTCTACAGCCATGCTAGCCTTGCTTTGCCTTGAGCTAAATGCTAATGTTAGCATGCTAATACGCTCACATGAAGGGTTACCATGCTGATGCTAAGCAGGTATAATGTTAACCATGTTCACCATCTTAGTTTAGCATATGATGCTAACATTTGCTAAGAAGCGTTAAACAGAAAGTAGTTTTGCAGGTATTTGGTCTTAAACGAAAGTTGCGACAATTTTAAATTTTGACCTGATGATGCAATAGATGCAAAGTCAGAGGATCACCATACTTTGCACAGTTTATCCTGAGGGGACGGTGAATATCTGCACCAAATTTCATAATAATTCATCAAATAGTTGTTGAGATATTCCAGTCTGGACTAAAGCCCTGGACTGACAGGACATGCCACCCACTAGCATAGCTAAAAAGACATTTTCTCCTTGGTGGAGAATTTTTTTGGATGACTCTAGCCACATGTTTAAGAGAGAAGAGCATTTAAGTATATATTCACCCTGTTACTTGCGCTACCTCTCCGCACTGCTGCCATGAATCTATCGCCACCAATTTGACTAAAAGTCGAGTGAAAGCTGGAGACTGCTGCTGTGTTTTCACAGCATGTTTTTTGGGGAAAAACTGGAAAGACTTTTAAAGCTCCCAGTTTAATTTTTGCTGTTGAAGATATGGTGAAATATAACCACTTCATTCCCTCCCTGCCGCACCACGCTCAGTCTTTTCCTGACCCACCAGGCTCATAGGAATCACAATGCTAAAGAATTTCAACAGTTTAATTAACTCAACAATCCTAATCTGCCCCGTGTGTTAATTATGTGTGTGCAGCTCTGAAGATATGGTGATGGTCGTTTTTATTATGACCCACTGAAGGTTACAAGTTAATTACACGACGTGCCACCACTTAATTTCCACTTAGACCTCAGTTAATGTGGACTAAAGCTGATAAAAATGTCATATATTACCTTTCTTCTTGCTTATATTTTCCAGTAGCTGCACATCATAAGTAATGCAACACATTATACCTGATTTATTGAAAGCTGATTGGGTTGAATGACGTTATATTGAGCAGTTGTGACATGTCTTTATGTATTAATATGTTCACCTCATGTAAGATTTCAAATGCTGTCAGTATGTACATGTTTGTGAACATGTTTCACAATAAAGAAGTTACACTTGTAGTCACATAATGCTATTTATTTCATTGTTTGATTGCACATTAAAATAACCATTATTATAAAAGATATAATAAATGCACACATATGCAAAAACACTTAGCAGCCAACACTCAGAGACACATGAAATCAAAGTGCAGGAGAAGTAAGAGGCTGTTAAGGTCTCTATGAAATAATAAAGGACAGATAAACAGAATTAGATTAAATAGAAATAGTAATGGTGGAAGTCTTTGTCTTGGTTTTGTAAAAGTATGAATCTTAAAATGTTTTCTGATCGTGGGACACTTCCATCGCAACCAAACTTTTCTTGTTTACTTCCTCTAGTGTCTAAAAGTCAGGGGGCAAGCGTGAGTAACTTACCTTCTTTTAATTTCTGAGTTTCTTCAGTTAATTGTTGTTCAGATAGATGGGTTTGTTTAAAAGTGTGTCTAAAGTCATTTTTAGTCAATAGCTTGCTCAATAAATGACAAAAAATCAGAGGAATAGAAATTACTGCAACAGCTAGCAGCTAGCTTGCTTGGTAGCTAGTTCCCTTTAACTCAACCTAGCTAGCCTAGCTAGTTATTAGCCCTGCCTATGAGCAGCTTTTAAGAATGACCGCCACCCCACCCTGTCCTGCCGTCTGACACACTGGTTAGTTTGTTTAGCAAATAGTTTAACTCTAGTATTGCTGTTAAAGGATGACCTACAGTATCTAAAATAGTTGACGTCTGAAAGTTAGCATACACAGTTTGGGGAAACGAGCAAAAAGAACGGTTAAAAAAACAAACACAAAATGGCCGCTTGTCATCGTCTCCACAGGGCTTCCCTCCTGTTCAGACATGTCCAGCTCTGCAGACAGCTCCAGCAGCTCCCCAGCACCACGGACAGCGACTGAGTTCAGAGGTCATGTGATTACTCTGTGCCCTCACCTGTAGGTCTGAGTGAGGGTTTGGGGACGTGTCACGCTGATGGAGAATGATAGTACAGTAGGATCTGAGCCCCAGGGCCTGTGTGCTACTTACATTTCTTTTCACTACAGAGGAATAGAGTAAACATTTTCACTAATAAATATATCCATGAAACTTCCCCTGTTCTTTTATGTATTTGCACCTGAGTCAGTTATTTGTCTTTCTACTTAAACTTCACTGCATTTCCAAAATGACTGCCTTTAACCATCTAAACACCAGTTATTTGTAGATTCTCTGCTCACTCTCAACTGTATTTTTCTGTACCATCAGTCATCTTGATTTAATTTTCAGTTTGGACACCAGATGTCACTACTGTCCTGTCAGTAGTACCAGTTCTCTCTGCAACGAGGAACTCAAACTAAAGCTATGAGCCCTACAGTCACTAGTGGTTTACTTTGGTTTCCAGAACTTTTAATTGGGTTTTATTCACTCCGCAATGTCTGAATACACTCCACACGCCAGACATGATGTTAAATGAGCTCTCTGTGTACACATTAATTTTTAAATCAACATAATCCTAGTTGTACTCTCCTGACCTGTGATTATGTTCCAGTGCATAATCACAGGGTATCTGTGTTGAGTTTACTGCGATACAGTGTGATTAGCCTGATGTAACACCCTGTAATATTTATACTAGACTCTACAGTTATATGCGATTTCCTTGGTAGTAATCCACATAAAACCTCTCAACCACTGTGATGAAAGAAGCTCTAGTGAACTGGACAGATGTTTCAGCCCTCAGGGAACAAGCTGCAAATATCTGTTATAATAACTGGAGGGGGAAAAACAAACGTCACAGGATGCCGGCAGAGTGTGTATTTGCCCATGGTGGAGCTTTCTTCCTGCAGGGCATTTTCTTTTCTTTGTGTAAATCTCTTAATGATCTTGTTTACCCTTCAGCCACAATGATTACTTACTGGGCAGTGAGCCTTTGCCATAAAAAGAAGCAGGAAATGTGTTACTGCTCACAGGCATCTTGTCGGACACGCTCATGCGTGGGCATGCACACACTCAAAGTCACATAAAATGGATTTACATTTTTCTGTAGTTACTCTCCGGCAGATTAGGATTAAGTTTAGTGAGGCAGGACTTTTCTTGCAGTCACCGGCCAGGCTTCACTAAACAAACATGCTAAGGATAAAATATCCACGGTCCGCCTCCGTTTCCTGACTGAGATGTGACGTCAGTCTAGAGGGAAAAGGGGGGCCCGCTGAGATCCCCTCACTATCTGCTGAGGATGTGAGAGGCTGTGGCTGATTCTGCACCACCCCCTTCATTTCCCCACAATCAACAGGAAGACTGGAGGCCAGCGAGAGCGGCCACACTCTGCAGGAGAGGAAGGACGTAGACGTCCAGCTGTACAGTCCGAACAAAGGAAAACAATCAAGGCAAAGGAATGAGCAAGAATCAGAAAGAAGTGAAGAAAATCAGTTCAGTTTATCTGCAGAACTTGGAGAAGCTAAACCAGGGGATAAAGCCAGACAAGAAAAGTTGGAAAGCAAAGGAAGGAGAGTTTGCTGTGCAAACAGCGATGGAAAAGCTGCGGCAGCCTCCCATAGCTGGAAAAGTAACCAAAAGCTCAGCACACACACACAGAATCAGCAGAGATCTCACCTGCTCCATCTGCTTGGATCTTTTCAAGCAGCCAGTGTCTTTGCCCTGCGATCACACCTTCTGCCAGGCGTGCATTGAGGGTTACTGGACCGGTCCCCGGGGCCCCGGGCAGGGAGGCTCAGGCTCCTGCCCTCAGTGTCGGAAGGTGTACCCCGGACAAAGCTACAGGCCCAACCGCATCGTTGCCAACATAGTGGAGAGCTACTGTCAGGGTCTGGAGGAGAGTGGGACTGCACCCTGCCTGCCAGATGTTGGGGCGACAGAGAGGGCTCCTGCTCCGGTGCCACGCTGCAGCAGACACAGAGAGGAGCTGAAGCTTTACTGCGAGGAGGACCAGGAGCTGGTGTGTCTGGTGTGTGGTCTGTCCCAGGAGCACAGAAATCATACCATGGTGTGTGTCCAGGAGGCTGAGCAGAAGTACAGGGTGAGTTAGGCTTTAAGTTGATGTCTGTGTAGTGCAAAAGAATCAGCAGAGTGTTAAGATCTTATGATTTATCTGTTGATGAAGTTTTCAGGATTTCTGGTTATTCTCCAAAAGTCTGCACATCAGGATGCATCTCAGGAAGAATACATATTTTACTTTTGCATAGTCGTCTGCACTGCCTGTAATAGTAATGTACTTTTATTACATCCTTTTCAAGTTGTCGGTGAGCATTGATTTTCTTCTCTAAACATGGACTTTAATACATTTATATAAAACACCCCTTTTTGTGGATGCTAAAGCCCCTTCTTTATCACATATAGTACTTGATATGGTCCTTTCATCATCATTCATTCCACATTAATCACTGCTGTTTGCAGGTACCACGTCTATTTTTCATGTATAAGGAGTTTTTCGTGTGTCTGCTGAATGTTTATGCTTCAGACCAAACCGATAAAAGTGGATGTGACATTGCATTTGAAGTGTTGTGTCTCTCTCCGTTCAGGCGTCTCTGAACAGCTCCATGGATTCCCTCAAAGCTGAGCTCAACACGGCGCTGCAGTATGACAGGGAAGCAGAGGAAGAGGTTAAAAAGCTGAAGGTGAGAGGAAACCAGAACGAGGTTTTAGGAGACATATCATGATGCACACGTCACATACAGTAACTGTACAGTTTGACCCACTTAATGTCTTAAAATCAGATTAGACCAGAAAAAAATTGATACATTTACAAAAGAAAATTGTTAACCTCTAAAATTTCCAACTCATTTGAGTTATAAACATTTCTTTCTACAGTAAAAAAAAGAGTAAAACATGACATGAATTTTATGCATCCATCTTTGTTGTCATGTAACTTAGGGCGGGGTGGAATGGCCTTAAAATAACCTATATTTTTAGGCTTTATCGTGATACAGTTGACCAGATACCTCAGAAAACTACATAACTTAAGCCTAAAAACCAGGAAAAGGCACTTGTCTCATCATGATGATATCCAAAATCTAAGATGATACATAGTCTCATATCACGATAACGATATAATATTGCCCAGCCACTGCAATTCCTGAAAATAGTGGTTGCGTGAATATACATGTAAGTGATTCTCCTCAGTGACGTCATCCATCATCTTCCATTTACTCAGGAGCACACTGCCGACCTCAAGCAGCGCATCGAGGCCCAGTTCAGCGACCTGCACCAGTTCCTGTACCAGGAGGAGAAGCTGCTGCAGGTGAAGCTGAAGACGGAGGAGCGCAGAGAGCTGATCCGCCTGGACGAGCACAAGGCCCTGCTGTGCGTGGAGATCTCCCGCCTGCAGAGAGCCGTCCACGAGATAGAGGACAAGCTGAAGGAGCAGGACCCGTTCACTCTGCTGCGGGTGAGTTAGGTTCATATGAACTTCATACACGATGATTTGAGTCCATCTGGAGGTTATTAAGAGCATGATGAGTCAGCTCTGGAGATGATTAAGTTGAGAAATGCTGAGCTTGTGATTTTTAAAGCTATTTGTTTCTAAAGGTATTTATAACAAAGTAAAACTTGGGATGAATGACAGCTTTTCTGTGCCAAAATGTTAAACAGGCTCCAATATCAACGTTCAAGGTTTAACTGAGCAGGGTGTGGCCCAGTTCGTACCCTATTCTTAAAAGCCATAAACATGTTGATCATGTCGGTTTGCGTGCATTTTGAAGAGCAATCTTTGACATACTGGCGAAAATGTTGCTGCGTTTCTAATAACAAAAGCCTTGAGCGGAGACAGGATGTAGGCCAGTGATCTCACCCGTTGATCTGGAGGATAAGGAGTTTAGCTCAGGCACAGGGCCATACTCAGGCCACGGCTGCGGGACTTTCCCCCAGCCACAGGGAGATCCCACAGGGTGGGATAGCGTGAGCTCAGACATTGATGTAATGTGGAAAAAAGCTTTCTCTCCTTTCAGATACGACAAATACTAATCATCACTCTCCATCTCTCTTTTCCTGTGTTTATTCTTGTGCCTCGTTTCAGAGCATCAAAGTCCTCCTCCAGAGGTGAGTGTGGGAAAAGTGTTTTATTACTTGATCCTGCAGAGGCTAGTGTTTTTAGTCCCTCTCCTTTCTGTGCTGACTTTGCTTCTGTTGGCAGGCCTTCGCTGAAGTTTGAGAAACCTGCGTTCACACCACCCAGTCTGTGCGAGGGTCGGTTTGCGGGGCCCCTGCAGTACAGAGTGTGGAAATCCATGAAAGGAAGCATTTATCCAGGTACTTTAAGTGACACACATCTCCCCTTCCAAACAACTGACAAGCATTGAATTACACTAGCACCAGCATTTTTCGTCTGAACATCAAGAAGTGTTTTCAAAGAATCTCTTAAATCTTTTGTTGTTTTACATTTTCCTTGTCTTTAGTTCCAGCAGCCATCACGTTTAACTCCAGCACTGCCAACCCATGGCTCAGCCTTACCTCCTCCCTCACCTGTGTTCGCTACCAGACCTTTAACCACACCGTTCAGGACAACCCTTACAGGTTCAACGCTGCCCTGTCACTGCTGGGGAGCCAGGGCTTCACCCATGGACGCCACTACTGGGAGATCGAAGTCTACAGCAGCACAGTGTGGACTGTGGGAGTGGCGCGAGAGTCGGTGCCCAGAAAGGGAGTCATCAAAGCCCTCCCAGCCAACGGCTTCTGGACTCTGTCCCTCTCTTATGGGATACAGTACATGGCTGGCACGTCACCACCAAAGGTCCTGTCCCTGGAGGAGCCGCTGGCTCGGATCGGAGTGTACCTGGACTACAAGAGGGGCCTGGTGTCCTTTTACAATGCAGAGAGCATGACACACCTCTACACCTTCAGGGAGACCTTCAGGGAGACACTGTACCCTTACTTTAACTTGGGCTTTCTGGATAAAGTGCATGAGAATGAGCCTCTCAAAGTTTTCTTACCTAAGATTTAAAAACTGTGACAACAAAAGAAAAAGGGAACAAAAGAAACATGTTTTTTGGTAAAAAGTTACAGAAAAACATGAAAAAAACAACTTTCTATTGTACACAAATAGATTCAACAGTGGATTTGTAATTGTGTAAACATTAAATATTGGAATTATCTGTCCACAAGAAACAGATGTATCTTAAAGGGGCCCTGTGGAGTTCTCTTATAAACAAACAAAGTTATGTTTATATTCAGCGTTAGTCATCAAAACACATCGTGTGCAGCTCGCAGTCCTCGTCTTCCCTGCCTTTGCTGGCATCGCAGCATATCTTGGCATGTAATCGCCACCGAGAACCGTAGTTATGCATGTCCCCCCCCTCGACAGCTGTGGGTCAACACATTCAATGTCAAACACTGTCTCTCTGTTTCATTACTCGCAAATGTATTGAAAAGTAGAAAACAGAAAGTAATATTGTTAAGGAGACTGTCACTGTGGATTGTAGATCTTTTTTTTTAAAGTGTTGTGTAGTGTAGTGAATATGATAGAGAGCCTAGGAAACGAGAGGGGAGGAGCTAGGTGGAGAGGAGACTTGGGGAGGAGATGAGAGAACGGCAGAGGAAACAAAAGAGGAAAAAATGTCTGGACGTGGCAGCCGTGCATGGGACAACATAGAACCAGAGGAGAGGAGAAAATGACCGGAGAGGAGGGCAGAGCTTGTTAATTGTAAATATCTGAACTTATCTTCATATGACGATGCATAGATTTCTGTACAGCCTTGCCACTCCCTGTTGATCAGTGGAATAGCGCCAGACCATTGGTAGGATTGTGTATTCACCCAAAAGTAAACAGGGAAAAGCAGCTCCAGAGCACCATTAGAAATCAAAACTTCACAGGGAACCTTTAAGTAATATTTTTATTCAGCACATAACTCAGTTTGTAGACTGGATCTACTGCCACACATTTCACGTCAGAGAAGCTGAGCTTCAGTGAAGAATGTGAAACTGTCTGGTCGCCTGACTGCAATGTGCTTTATGTTCTTTTTTTTAAAATCAATTATCTTTCTTGTGCATGATACACTTCATACATTCAATATCTTCATCGATATATACTGTAATGTTTTTGACATGTTGAAAATGATGCAAAAATGTACTGTTTAGTTGATTTCATGGTGTCATATCATACTAATCATGTATTTGGTGCTTTCAAGGTTCTTGGGAGATGTTAAGCTCTTTGATTTGAGTTGGTAACAGAACAGTTATACGACAAGTAAAAGCAACTTTGGTTTAATAGTCTCTTTTATGTGAACAGACGGTTATAATTTTGGACTTGCGGTGCTACATGACAGTACCAACTGTTCACCCTGGTTGATCTAAGGGCTGATGCACGTTAAGTGGCACCCGATGTCACACAGAATTATACGATCAACATTTTTAATAAAAGCAAATGTTTTTGAAACTGTTTTTCCCCAAAGTGTGCTTATTCCAGCATAAAAATAAATAGAACATCCTTGTCATCTGATTACATCGAGCAAGATGTTGAAACACTATTTGTCATTGTTTAAGAGTAACGGCCAGACAGCGTCTTCAAGAAGTCACGTGATCACACCTGAGGCAGGTTGAGCAACACAAGCACTCCTCTTCAGGTGCAATCACTTCCTAAATGATGCCTTCCTCCCTCTGTTTTGTCTTTGACCCCAGTCACGTTGTGTGTGTGCTGTAAGGGAATTTTCTCATTTAACACCAGGCTGAAGAGTAATGTACGACTGCACCTGTAACCACGCCCCCTGGTGATGTCACAGTGTACTGACAACCTCCAGATTACTCTTCTACATATGAGCAAGTAAAGACAGGAAATAACGTGAGGGGTGAGCAAAATCAAGATATTCAGCTGGTGTTAGGTCGCTCTTTAAAGGGACAGTTCACCCCAAAATTAAAAATACATATATTTCCTTCCTGAAGTGCTATTCATCCATCAAAAGATATCGGCCACAGAGATGTCCACCTTCTCTGGAATATAATGGAGATAGATGGCACTCAGCTAGTGCCCAAAGAATATATTTGAAACCTTCTGTGTGTCCACAGACGGTTTCATGTAGGAACTATTGTCTTTTTTTGACTGAACTACACCCACTAACTGTGTCATGGTGCAGAAGGAAGCGTGCATCTACTCATGGATGAGAGCAGGGTCGGGTTAAATGAATAGATTACACTAGGCAGACTATTTTTTGGGGCCCCCACATGCCCATTTAGAAACTGTTCACAAAAAGGTCCTTTGGATTATCTTGAGTAACAGGGTCATGATTTTAAGAAAGAGACATTGCTGTTGAGTTTTTCAAATGTACTTTTCTGGCACTTTGAGCACCACAAGCCGAGTGCTAATCAATTTCCATGATAATCAAGAGAAGGCTGATATCGCTGAAACTCGGCAACTCGCACCAAAACAATCTAGATGGATAAATAGCACTACAGATAAGAGGAAAAATATGTATTTTTGGTTTTGGGGTGAACTATCCCTTTAATTTGATCCATTATCGTGCTGTCCTTATGTATGTTAATAGAGAGCACACAGAAACACCAATCAGAGGAAAAGCAGGAAAAACTGTGAAAAACTGTCACAAGGGAACTCAAATATACTGTGATTGACTGTTAATGTAAGGAAACTCAAAAATTGAAGTAAATCAACGACGGGGCTGAAAAAAAAAAGTAAATAACTGTTCAATTGAGCTTTCAACATGTTCGATTGTTTCATCCTTCTTACTCATTTTGTGCATTTCTCCAGAGATATAATACAACAAAGTGCATCACATTCATTTAAAGTGATCAAACTTCAGCCTCAGACAGTAAAATGTTCCATAGTTGATATTATGATTAAAAAATAAACAAGTCAAACTATATCACAATATATACATTTTATATCTTAACACAGTGCTACGACGTAATCAGCTCATTACAAGCGGCGCGACTGAATTTACTCGAAATAATCACTGCAAACTAGTCCTTGTTTCTCATCCTACACAGCTACAGTATATAATGAGGAAGAGTAAAGTGTGGCTTCACCCCCTCTAACAGATGTAAAGTATGTGGGCTGGTGTTTGTGGTGTCAGTCCATGCATTCACTCCTCGTCTGGAAACGGGTGTGTCCCACCAAATGTTAGGGGTGAAGTCTCCATTTGGGTTTTGGGGTAGGTTTTGAGAGAGTCACTTGCTTGCGTGTAACGTGTCCTGGAACTTTGTGCTTGTGTAGCGTACATGAAAGCCTTTTTTATTGATGCTGTCATCTGAGTGAAACTTTAAAAGTATGGCATCTCCAGCTGAGTAGACCTCCTCTGGGGCCTGAGTTAGAAAGAAAAAAAGGACAGACGCAAAAGGAAGTTTTACGAAGATTCATTTAGTTTACCAACACAAGGCCGATATTTTTAGCCTTACCCCAGATCCGCAGTATCGCCCCAGCCTCGGAGACTTGATGTCAGCGCCGTCGTACAGCTCCACGTAATCATACCCGCAGTCTGCCTCCTCCTCGATCTCAAACACTTGGAAGATGATCTCCACTCCGTAACCCTTCTCAGCAGAGACCACCCACAGACAGTCGGAGCCACCGGGGTAGTTGTTATCTCCAAACTGGGCATGAGAGTAGAGATCTTTTGTCTTGACCTCGGCTTTCAGGCTTCCTCCACATTCTGGGAATTGGCGACCACAAAATTAGAGGGGTCAAAAAGAGGAACTCGTAAAAGTGTGGAAAGAATGCAGCCTTCTAAACACGGCAGAAAACAAACCCACGGTTGAAATGACACATTTTTGGTATTCTATTCTCATTTTACTCATTTTCCAGGGGTAAAAAAAGGGACTTTATTGTTGCCCACCTGCTCCATAAGTAACCTCGAAGCCTCTCTTCTGCACGGAGTTGTCTGAGAAAAAACGCAGGAACATCTTGTTGCCACTGGAGACGACCGGAGAGGGTTTTTTGGTGCCACAAAAGCGTCCAAGAGTTGGGACACGCACGTCTCGCCCGTCGTAGATCTCCAGATGGTCGTAAGCACACTCCAGATGAGCCTCCATGTCAATCTCGTTGAAAACCTGAGAGCCATTTTTAAAAGTCATGAATGAACTCCATAGGTTGCTGACTGTTATATCATGAAATAATGTTTAACTGGGAAAAAAAGCAAACATACAAGTTTGATACGATGGCCCGGTGTGGTGGACAGAATCCAGGTGCAGGCCTTCTTGCTGGGGTATCTGTCAGGCCAGTTGGGGCTGCTGATTGTCCCTGACACACTGTTGACAACATGATCACAGCCCGCTGGAAAACACAACAACAGAGCAAAACAGTGGAAGCTGCATCACTGAGAGGTCACATCATTTCCTTCTTCACAACACAAGTGCCCTCTGGGGTTATTTCCTTTAAATAGGCATCCATCAAGAGTGAATACAATGAAAGCACAGCTAAGTCGTTCCGTGCTTAAACACACTGGAGATATCTTCATTTGGACTAAAAGACTAAAAAACATAAACACTTGGGCTTCCTGTCCCCCCATGACTTCATACCCAGCCCTAAATGACCCCCAGCAAGTGATTAACTCATGAAGAACTAGAGAATTTCATCCAGACATTTTGTAATTTGGATGGACTGACCCTTTAAATCAAGTAGAGAGCAGAAACACACACTGTACCTTCCTTGCAGTCGTGCTTGTTATCGTGCAGCATGAAGCCGCTGCGGCACTGACAGCTGTAGCTTCCGAAGGTGTTCACGCACTCATGCTGGCAGCCTCCGTTTTCTTTGGAGCACTCGTCTATATCTGTGGCAACGTTGAAACAACTTTAATTAAAACCTATTCACAACACGCTGCAGAAACTAATAGAACATACCGAGTTACATTTTAGGCCCAGATGTATGAAGTGCAGGTGCAAAAGTGTTTTTTTTCACATGTGAACTGGACATTTTCACAAGTGATTGGCTTTTTCACGTGTGTATCAATATTTCCACATGTGAATTTAATAGATTAATATGTGACTTGATTTTTTTGTCACGTGTTTCACATGAAATTTGCTTCTTCAGCTGTAAATTCCACATTTTCACACACGTGATTGGCTTTTTTCCCCACATGAAATCCATTTGCCAGCTTTTAACGGTAGAAAAAGATGTGACTGTTCCTATGTGGATTTTTGGATGGGCTATAAACATTCTTTTATTTTTATTAATACGAAAGAGCAATTCAGCAGTAAATCTATCTGACAAACAATCGTAACTCTATAGCTATCTGTGATTTGATTAAGCAGAACACATGGTGAATTTATTTAAGCCTCCATGATATTAAAAACTCCCCATAAATTCATAGTTTTATTGATCATCCTTCCTGACTTACCAGAGAAGAAGTGAGCCTTGAAGCCCCTCTTGGCAACGGTGTTGTCAGACTTGAACTCAATCCTCATGTTGTTGTGTTGGGAGGTGATGACCTCGGGTTTCTCAGCTCCGCAGAACTTCCCATGAAGCTTTGAGTCCGAACTCAACCCGCTGCGCACCTCCACATAATCATATTTACACACCTGATGGTAAACACTGGAAAATTTTACTTACTACAAAGATGATGGTGAAAGACGACGCTATATTACCTATGGACAGAAAAACATCACCTTCGTGAACTCACATCGTTTCCTTCGGTCTCGAACACGTCGAACACCAGAGTGATGCGGTACTGAATGGGCGCCACCAGCTGCCACACGCAGTTCTTGTTGGGAGGGTATTCTTTGGGCCAGCCGGGGGTGGTGAGGGAGCCGTTCAGCTTGGTGATGAACCCACCACAGGCAGCTGCTGGTGGGAGAGAGCACTGATGTTAGTGGTAGAAGTGTGAGAGAAAACACTTGCATAACATAAATTATATATTCCATTTGTACAAATTTGTGCATTTCTTATCCTATTCTTTAAGTCTATAACTGCAGGCGATGATGGCCTCTTAATTCTGCTGCTGATAACAAAGAAATGGAGTGATCACCAAGTACAATCAATGTCACAGGAAATAATGGCGCCAGAATAAATCTGTAATCAGAATACAATTCTTTATCTAATGCTATGACCAATGTAGTGGAGTAACAAGTAAAGTATTTGTCCCTGAGATTTACTGGAGAAGAAGAAGAAAGCTCCATAAAATGGAAAAGTGAAATACAAGCAAATTAGTCAATCAGTGCTGTAGTGGACTGTCCAGGCTCAAAAATAAGCTGCAGCAAGGACGTGCTGCCCTCTTGTGGTTGAAGAGAAACCGCCAGGCCAACTCATATTGAATGTAGTACATGAATGTACAGCAGCTGATATTTGGCATCAAGTCTCTGACATGTCATTCCGCTAACTGGTTGCAGGCCGTGGACTTATATTAATGGAAATATATGAGAGCGGTATTGATCTTCTGAATTTGGTCTTCCCCACAAAGCAGCATACTACTAGCTTCACTAGCTTTCCTGCATAATTCGGGTTAGTATCATGTGTGTGTTAGTGCTCTACACTCACTCTCACAGCTGCGTCTGTCAGCTGCCAGCTCATATCCAGGATCACACGCACATCTGTAGCTGCCCAGCGTGTTCATGCAGCGCTGCTCGCACTGACCGTTGTCAGGTCGGGAGCACTCGTCCATCTCTGCCAAGTGAAAAATGGGCAGAATCAGTTCCAGACTAAATGTTCTTTTGATTGCAGGAAGTTTGTATCTGAATGGACTTTCTGACCTTTAAAGAAGTTGGCTGCAAACCCAGCTTTGTTGACCGATCCGTCAGATACGAACTTGAGCCAGAGCCGTTTGGAGCTGCTTTTGATGTCGTCTGGTTTGTCGTAGCCACAGAAACGGCCCAGCAGCGGGCTGCTCTCCGAACCGCCGTCCCTCACCTCCACGTAGTCGTAGGCACAGCTGTCATGTCTCTCGATCTGCAGTAGAAGCGAGGACAGTTAAGTTTGCCAAGAGATATCACAGCAGATGAGAGTGAGCTCTCAGATGCTCTAACAGGCCTTTTCCTGCTTTTCGTGGTCGGCACACAATAAAACGAAAGGTTCAAGGTGCTGGAGTGAATATGAGGTTTTTTCCTGGAGATATTTTCTTGTTTTTCTTAATGTAACCAAAAGCAATAAAAGTGGTTTCACCTCAAATGACTGGAAGGAGAGGCCAACATCGAAACCTTCCGCGACTGTGATTTTCCACACACACACTTTGTTGGACTGGTAGTCATCGGGGTAATTGGGTGACTGGATCTGTCCGCTGTCTCGCTTCACCTCTCCTCCACAGATGGCTGCACAGGAGGTGAGAGAAGAGATTCTAATTTTTTTTTTTCTACGTTTTCTACATTAAGCAGTGAAAAGAAACGCATATTAAAACCCACACATTGTCAGTTTTATACCTTCGTAGACTGCTGAAAAGCCTTTGCCCAACCAGCTGCTGCTGCTTCTGAACTCAATCCACAGCTGGCTGTCAGTTGAGATCATTGGATCTGGAAGTGTGTCTCCACAGAAACGGCCTGCCAAAGCACATGAAAAAATAACTGTGTCAGGAACCAGTGCTGAGAACATAACACAGCAGGTATGACAGGTTTCTGGATGATACTCAGAGGAGAGAGAGGAGGTGTGCTGTAAATCACAGTCGAAGACCTTTCAGGGGAGCTTTTCTCCAGAACCCGTCTCGGACCTCCACGTGGTCGTACCAACACAAGTGACTCCTGAAGAGGTCCATCGAGGTAAAATTCAGAACAATCTAAGAGACAGAAGATTGGGACACTTCAGTGATTGAAAATCGTGGTCGGCGTAAACACCGACATTCAGTAAGTCAGTAACTTGATCATTTTGGTCACTGTCAAATTCGACTGATGACTTCACTTATTTTGTCATCACTCGCCTTCTCTCCAGGAGTGACAGAAATCTTCCAGACACAATGAGCGTACGCTGAGTAGCCGTTGGGAAAACCAGGAGAGGAGAAGTTTCCAGCACTCTCCTGCAGGCTGTCCCCACATCCTGTAACAACCACACACCATAACAACACGTTACACTACAATAGACCAGAGAAACAACATTATAAAGAACAGAGAAAATTCTAAACTCTCTTCTATCTTATGTTTTCTTTAGCTTTAGTTAGCGCACATACTTATTTTCTCTACATATTCAGTATAATGCATCTTACTTGCACACTTGTAGAGTTTGCGGGCTTGTGCAATATCCCCTTTGCTGAGCTTGGTCCTCTGTCCGATAGGTGGCCTGACTCCATTGACATCATAACGGGGCAAGATGGTGTCCAAGAAGACGCCTCTGTTTCAGACAGACCACAACATGAGCCGTTTATTCTCAAAGAGGATCGAAGCGTCTAATGATTCAAAAGTTAAATACAGCACAAGGAGCCTGATGAGGAAATATCCAACCTCCTAACTGACGTGCAGGAAAATGTCATTTTTCACAGAGAGATTAGATTGCAGCATTTTTTCTTAGTAGATCCGACTCCTGACCAACAACTTGATACTTTATTGATTTTGATAATCTCTCACTGGGTTTGGAGCTCACTCTCGCACAGTTCCCATGGTGATGCGCCCATGAATGACAGGCATGTGCAAACAGAGTGCACTGAATGGGGCCTTTCGACGGTGCCAGCCGGCTCAGTGGAGCCCGCTCCTGAATGCCAGAGAAAAAGGCCACTCCAGCCCAAATTGTTCAACAAAGCCTGAACTGCCAGGCCTTTATTTAGCTTGGCTTGCCTCCATGACCCAGACCAGCAAAGCGGCGATGGAGGTAAAAAACCAGAGCACAGAGAAAAGCAACGGGGCAACAACATGCACGAGACAGAAATGAAAAGGAAACTGGTGTGAAACCATTTCTGTCACAATACAGGATCAAATCCCCTGAGGTTTCCCGTGGAGCTTGTTTAGCAGAGCTGAATAAAGGGACAAACAGCAGGTCAGCTGGTAATGCAGCATGATATTAGTGTCAGTGAGGGAGGTTTTGATCAAGTCAGAAACCCTCAACAGTGCAATATTTAGTCATTTAAACCCCAAAAATGCAGATATTTGAAGGAGTTTAGTCACTGACTGAGGTCAGAAGTGAAGTGGTGGTGATGATGGCCCGGTAAGAAAAGCCGGCTGGTGCACTAGATGCTGCCAAATTAAATATACAGGCAGAGTGGACAGAGTGAAATCACCAAATGCTCAGCGAGTCAGCTCTTAAGCAGGACATTTAAGCAGTAACTGTCCCAGTGGAGCTGTGTAATGGCCTGTTAATGTGAACCAGGGTAGAACTGAAAACAAAGTGAGCACGCTCAGGAACATTAAAGTGATGAAGTCCTTGCAAACCCGTTAACACAAAACTAACTCTAGGAAAGAAAATGCGAAGCAAAAAGAGTCGCCAACCTGGAAAACGTATTCCTCGCGTAATGCATGATGCTGCCAAAGTCGTACACCTCCCCGAGTGAGTCGACCTCGCCTGGCTCCATCTTCAGGAAGTTATACTCCTGTCCTAGTCATATACAGATGCTCTAAATGCAAAGAGAAACATCTGGAGCACACACATGCTTTGTCTTTTCTTTTTTCTTTTGACTTTTTTACACTTATTCATGCCAGCTCAGCTGAAGTTAACAGTACCTGGTTGGATGTTGTCTCTGACGATGCTTACATGCTCATCGCGGTCTGGACGCGTGTGTTCATGCCAGAAGCCGATCACGTGGCCTAGTTCATGGACCACAATGCCAAACTTATCACAGTTCTTTCCTATGGAGATAGCCTGAGGGCCGCCGCCTCTCCTCCCCACGTAGGAGCAACACCTGCAGGGGGCAACACTGTTTAGATCCTTGAGCGCCTGCAGAACAAACACTGAGCCTTTGCTGCTTTTGAATATTGAAGAAGCATGCCAGTGTCTGTACTTTATCTATATTTTTTAGTTTTTTGAACTTTTTAGAGTACAGGTTTGACAGTTTAAGGTTCCTGGATGTCATTTTCCTAGAGTTCAATAACTGTATGAGTCACAAACACAACTCGTGGCAACAAGTATGTCCGACCCATGTTCATCACTTTTTAAGGTCCTCTGGCAACAGTCTCTGTTGTTGTCTGTGCTACTAGCTGCATTTTTGTATTTGGTTTAGTTTTCTGTATTGGTTTTGTTTTTGAGTTGTTTGAGTTGTTGTCTTGTTTCTACTTCCTGCTCACCTGTGTTCTGTTTCCCTCCTGTGTTCCTCCCCAGTCTGATTTTGCACCACACCTGTCTCACATCAGCATCGCTAGCACTGCCCTGTTCCCTGTGTCTCTCCACTTGCACCTCATCCCCTGGTTAGTTTGGTTTTTTAAGCCTGCGTTGGTTCGTCTGTTTTCGTCCTCGTGTAAGTCCTGTGTCTCCTGTGTCTGCTCTGCCTGTTCCTTTGTCCTTGTGTGCTCTGCGTTCCTGATTTGTTCCTTTTGGTTTTCTGGTTTGTCCTCAGTTTTGTATTTCTCTTTAGTTTTTTCCTTGGACTTTCCTTTGCCTGTCTTTTGTTACTTCCTTTTTGGTTTTTGGACTTCACATTGGACATCAGCTCATTAAAGCTTGCTTTTTGTTTTCAACCTGCCTGCCTCAACGTGTCTGCATTTTGTGTAACTGTCACAATTGGTATTCATTCGGACTCGTGTTTCTGGCAACCCGATGAACGTAGGTCCAATATTCTCTCTCTTTTAGCTCTGTTTTTGTCTCCACCAACCCCTGAGGAAAACATCTGACTCTTTAGCTGCTAATGCTCCACTATGCTCACCAGCTAGTTGCGAAATGTAGGTGCTGCGCAGGTAGCATATATTGGGTTTTTAGAGCACTTTAAAAAACAGTTGCCAGCTGTGGCTGAAAATAACGATGACGAGTACACTGAGAGTGAACCAAAACAATGAACTGAAAGGAGATAAACTGCTCTGCGAAGTCGGGTAATTCTCTGTGGGTTCATCATCAAGCAAGCTTACATGTAAAGTCTGCCAATTGACTTTCACATCATATGAAAATGAATGGAAATCAATGGATCCCTTGAATAGTAGAAATGTAAAAATCCTAAAGCAGGACATATGGTTGGTTGTGATGTGCCAGACAATCTTCTATTCCTCTGTCTTTATAGGATCTATGTGCAAATCTGTTGATCAATCGATAAATAATGGTAATTCAAAGTAGCTAGTGTGAACCCAACTCACCCACAGGGTCGGTATGTGAAAACAATGTAGCTTTCTTCAGTCGTCCTCTCTGTGAATGTTACACAAGTGTGTTTCTCCCAGTGACGCATCGCCTGACGGAAAATGGCTCGCTGGCTGCCTGAAAGGAATTAAAGTAAACCACACATGGCAAGGAGCTCATTGTGGCTGTATAAAACACACACAACCTCTGCAGGAGCAGATGAAAGACTCATTGTTTTCATCCAGAACTCACCAGTGAAATTCCCACTGATCACATACGGGATGATGCCATCCGGCCACACTCGCTCAGGTCTGGAGGTGGCCGCTCTCCTCCAACGACGGAGCGTCTGTCTGTCTGCTGCTCTCGTCCTCCTGACACTCCCGTTGGAAGAGGAGCCATTAACTGCAATAAGTGTGTAGAAATCACTGATTTATTTATCTGAACTCACAGAAGTCAGTCAGAATTATTCATAGATCAGTACATTAATGCCTGCTTTGCTACCTGAGTCTGTGTGGTTGATCTGGAGAGAGTGCTGTGCACTATCACCGCTGTGGACGTTTTTGAACATGCGGAGGTCGTCTTCATCGAGGGCAATGTCTCCCAAAAAGGCAGCTGGGGAGAACAGATGAACAGTGTACAAGTGATCAAATGTCTATCTAAAATTTACGTCACATTTACATTGTCTGACAACAACTGGAGTGAAATTAGGAAGTGTGTTTCTTCTTGAGGCCTTTTTCATCCATTTTCAGCTGCAATTTTGAATTTCAGTGAAGGTTTCTCCTCTAAGCAGGAGCCAACACTAACTGTCTGCTTTACTGTACTGTAGGTGCATATCTCTGTCCTGAAGAGAGGACTCCATGTGTCTGTTTGATCAGCAAACACACCTCCTGAATACAGTCCGCACCGCACACACACTGGAACATATTGGAGAGCTGTCAGGCTGCTGCGTCACTTTAAAGGATAAAGATGTGAACTGAATACGTTACAGGGTTGTGATCTCACTGCGCTGGACTCTGCAACAACGTACAGCTTTTTGTACCATTATTACAGGAGATTTATATGAAAGGCCTATAGATGTTGTCTGCACATTTGTGCTTATACCAAATTTACACACACACATCTATTGTAGTATAGTGGCCTTGATCAGTAAGCAGGGATTCTTTTGCAATGTTCAGCGACTGACTAACGTCAGGAGTGACGTCCTCTCCGTCAGAGCAAAGACCTCCACATGCCTGATATGGTGAAGTAATGCCTCTGTACTAAAGCTTCACTATAAAGACTAAACATACAGCACCTCTATAGCTTTAAAATCCTTGAGAGGAAACTTCCTCTAGAATATGTTACTTATGATCAGTGTGGATGGTAATGAAGGGAGAGCTTTGCTCTTTGACACACAAACTGACTGAATGCAAACAATCCCAGTCACCTCAGATGAAGATTTTTTTAAACAGTAATCTTTCAGGATCTCCATCGGTATCATTAACGCCACAGTGAAGAACGATTAGAGCGATTATCTGGTATGTTTAAAGCAAATCAAGTTTCACATATTTGTCTTGAAAACAACCTACTGTGAAAAAGAAACGTGTGTTAACACATACCAGAATGACAACAGATATGCAGATTTACGGGATACTGATGATAATTTAATGAGCCTTATCAATTGGTAAAAAAAACCATAACATTTATTTTTCCGTCATCTAAAATGCAGAGTAATTACTTTGGTTCCTAGGGGGCCTCCAGCTGGTTGGGGTCCCTTTTTAACTTGTGACTTCTGAAACTTCCAAAACACACCGTTCCTCTTCTCCGGGGCAGTTGCCTGGAGACATTTGAGGTCATTGAGGCCGTGCCAGCGCAGTCCTCGGCTGGACGCCGGTGAAATCCCTCTGGCTTCAGGGCATGGGGTGCACGCCGCAGGGGTGACAGTCATTTACAGTCACCCTTTGCATGAGTGAATTCACTTCAAAGGCTGACTCAGGGCCTGCTATGTCTTTTCATTTGGACTTTCAAAGGTTGTTACATCACATGGCTAAATGAGCTATTTAATGGGAAAGTCTGAAGTGAGCTGTTCTGCTTGACTAGTTGATTTATACAGGAGGTACGGTCATAATAAAGTGTTAATTGCATTGGGAAGGGAAACATGGAAGAAAAGTGATGTATGATGTCAAATACAACTTTCAGAAAGGAAGTTGTGAAGCCTGGATTAGGGTTAACATTCAGTGTCGTCCTACTGGAGACAGAAAATCCTGATTTGGGCATCAGGATCGACCCCGGGTTGTCATTCACGCAGACACAGTTCATGATATAGAATTGGTATTTCCAGGAAGAAGTCGAGGGTTTTCCCCACTCAGTGTGTTGAAGCCAACAACCCAACTTCAGTCCAGTTTTCTCTCACAGACGATCCTGTTTGATGTCTTATGGTTTCTGATGGTTGTCCTATTTTTTCTTGAAATCTTCAGCTGCTTAAAAACAGTTTCTGTGGTGACTATGTAAGAACACATTAAACCCCGCAGTAATCAGCGGTCGAAAGAAGCCACTGAAGATCAATATTGTACATAAACACATACAGTAATACCAGCTCATGAAATATGATGCCTTGCTGTAGATAAAACTTTTGTTAGATGAAAAAAGGTGATTTGTCCCAACCATTACTATAGTATGCTTGTTTCACTGCGCTCGCAAACCAAGATTCCCCACACGGGAAGAAAAGAGCACATTAGTATACCTCCTCTAAATAAAGTTAATTAGTTAGTAAGTTTTGTTTATTACCCTTTTTGAAATTACCTTTGTGTAAAACAAAAACAACCGACATTACAACAATTTACAGTCAAACAACAAAGTGCTTCACATCATCACCAACAAAAAATATAAATATACCAAAATACAAGCGCAGAACGCCTCATGTCACAAGCACAAGGAGGTCCACCAAGGTGGTACCCTGCACCTCCGTCCTGATGGCAACAACTCATATTCACCACAGAGAGGCTGTGATGCCTTACAGAGGATTGCCCGTCCTTCTTCTGCCACTCAGGTATCACAAAGCAGAGAGTCACTGTGCTGTGGCTAAACACACTGACAACCTTACCTAGTTTGTTCTTCTTAACTACAGACAATCCTCACTGGAGTGTAAGGACAGAGGATGTTGTTCACTGTACAGATCGTAAAGCCCACTGAGGCAATGTGATTGTGATTCTGGGCTGTATAAATGAAACTGATTTGACTTGATTTGAAGATTAGCAGGCTTTGCTGAGGTATTTCCATTGTATTTATTTACATTTCTTTGACAGCTTTAGTTAACAGCTACTTTGAAGATCAGATTTTACATACAAAAAACACGATGTGCTATAAAATATGATGTATCACTGTCGGTGCTTTACTTTTTGTAAATAAACCTATGAATACAAGACTTGCAAAAGAGTATGTTTACAGTGTGGTAAAGGCCTACTTCTTGGCTTGCTCTACATTAGCAAGCAGATTTAAATGAGGTATTTACTTTTACTTTTTTTTTTTAAAGTTAATTGTTGCTTTATTTATCAATCACATGAAAATATGGAAATATTTTTCTTGTGCTTTTGTTTTGCATGCAAGCATTTTCATCCACCTACATCAGCTGTTTCTACATCACCAGCTACATTAAGTTATCAGACTAGCTCACAGTGATCAGGGCCTGTGGGTATTGGCCAAAACACATTAGCCTATATATAAACCAACCGGAAAAGCAAAAAGATCAATAAATTGGTAGAGGAGATAAAATGCACAGTACCAGCTTTACATGGATCCTTGTAGTCGATTACATCATCGAGGTAGGTGAAATTAGTGTCCACAAACTCCCAATCAGCCGCCAGAGAACCGAGCAGACAGACGCACAGCAGGAACAAACATGCAGGAGCGACTTCCATGACTTCTGATCAAATACCCGCAAGAGCCGCAGCTAATGAGCTCACTGAGCGGCTGTAGGTCGCTGTGTAGGCAGGTAAAAGAGCGTGGAAAAGTTGGTGAGCAGCGGCGGTGTGATTTTCTGACACACAGCGCTGTTTTCTCACGTCTCCATTCTGCTGCAGTGATCGGCTGACGGACAGGAGCAGAGCAGCGCTCACAGCTCACAGCAACACACAGACATGACGGGCATCCGAAGCAGAGAGGTGCCTCACCTGCACACACGTTTCCATCATGAGGGAGCAGTGCTGCGAGTCGTGCTCGAGTCAAAGGAAAGGTTGCTGTCAGAGCAAAAGTAAAGGGATGGTACTTGAGGAAATGTCCTAAAATATTTGATATGACTGAACTTAAGTATCAAAAGTACAAGTAAAAGTAAACCATACATGTAAATACATGCAGTGGAGTAAATATCTGCCTTTCAGTGTTGTTAAATGGAAGTATGAAGTAGCAGAAAATGGAGATACTAAAGTAATGTACCTCAAAATTGTGCTTAAGTACAGTACTTCAGTTAATGTACTTAGTTACATTCCATTGCTGAAAGTACCTTAAGGCTTACTTGAGTAACAGTGAAGAAAACGTGTTAAAATATTACTTTGGTAAAAGTGAAACACACCCATGTAAATAGTGCTTGCGTGAAAGTATCTTGCATTAACTGTACTTACTTAAGTAAAACTTGAGTACTTAAGTAAAAGTAAACGATACATATAACACATGTAGTGGAGTAAAAGTACACTATTTGCTTCCAAAATGTAGTGGACTGGAAGTATAAAGTAGTGGAAAATGGGAATAATTGAGTAAAGTGCCTCAAAATTGCACTTAAGTACAGTACTTGAATAAATGTACTTAGTTACATTCCATCTCTTAAAGTACCCCAAGGTCATACTTGACTTAAAGTAAAAAGAAAACATGTTAAAATATTACTTTGGTAAAAGTGAAAGTCACCCATATAAATAGTGATGAGTAAAAGTCTTAAAGTATCTGATATTAACGCTGTATATTACGAGTTGACTGATTATTGACTTGGAATCTTTTAAAATTCAATTGCTGATAAAATAAACTAATTAAAAAACACACTTCTTTGGCTCTGATACAGGTTGTAATCTGAAAAGTTACTGCTAACTAAAGTTATCAAATACATGTAGTGGAGTAAAAGTACAATATTTGCCTCCAAACACAGTGGAGTGAAAGTAAACAGTGGCAGGAAATGGAAATACTTAAGTACTAGTTACCTCAAAGTTGATGAAAAAGGCACAGTACTTGAGTAAATGTACTTAGTTCCTTTCCATCACTGTGTGTGTACCACATTTTAATGTTTCTGTCTGATTTAATTTGAATTGTGGTGGACCACAGAGGAGCACTTCAGAGCCGAAACATCAGTATCACTTCAGTGAAACAATTTATTAAGAATAGCGTAGATTTTTAAAATTCCAACAAATCATTTAAATAAAAATCATATATAATAAATGAAAGTGCTCTCTGTTGAAAATCCTGCTTCCGACACATTCTCATCGCAGACGCTGATTGGAGAACAGAGCTAAAGAGCAACTTGAGAGAGGAACGAGGATTCACTTACTGAGTGTGATGAGTTTATTGTCCTCAGCGTTCCCAAGCTCATCCATGGTGCCCCATTTAATCCTAAATGTTCCTGAATGTAAAGTGTTGCATTTAAACTTAAACTGAGTGAAGCGTCACCTTTTACATGAGATAAATCCTGTTTTCTGCTCTTCATCTGAGCTTCTTTACTGTTACACAGCTGCCATTCAGCGATGGCATGAGAAGCTTCAGTGTCCTCTATGAACTGTTTTTTTATGCTGGCACAGACAGAAAGACTGCTGCCACGATTTTTTTTTTCTTTTCTGGGTGAAAGGCCCAAACGCTGTCACTTCAGTTTAGTTGGTTTGGTTTCAGAGGATGTCTCTATTGAAGCAGTCCCTGTTGCTTTGAGGTTATCAAAGCACCTTAAAGACTGGGGGCTAGATCCTTAAAGGAAAAGTTCACCCAAAAATAGACATTCAGTCAACAAGTTCCCATCTGCTTCAGATGTTTAGGAAAATGCTGCAACACTGTTTTGCCGTGAAGCTCCAGAAATGTTTTGTGGACTATGAAACTTCACCTGACTTCCATCAGCATGAGGGTGAGTAGATCATGACTGAATTTTTCATTTTTGGGTGAACTTTTCCTTTAATGTGGCTGATATGAAAAAAGAAAGAGCACTCCAATTTAACTTCTTAATATTGCTACAGGATGTTTGGGGCAAGTCGCCCTTCTTCAGTGTGTATTCTGGCAATTTCACAGTCAGTATACTGTACATCAACCAGCACAAGTACGTCCCAGCAGGGGGCGCCAAAACATTTCCATGATTATCATGATGTAGAGAGATGATCTCCACATCAAAAGAAGCCAATGAAATCTCCTCGTTCATCCCACTGGGAAGGTGGTGTCGAGCAAGTGTAAGCAATATGATGCGATTTTAACTGTGGTATGTGCTTACTGGGAATGGGCAATTCAGTACGAGTTAGTGATGGTGACACATCAGTCAGTCTCTTCTGTAAACAGGATGAACACCACACGGCAGCTTGGCGACATATAACGATAAATCTGGCAAAATGAAACACAAAGTCTGTCTTCATGCACACAGAAACTGGTTGTGGATGAGGAGCAGCTGCAGGGCAGCCTGTCAGTGATGAGAGCTGATTAGCGATGAGCCACAGGTGTGAAGATCAGGAAAACAGCAACAATTCTGAGGAAAAAGTTAATTAAATAAATAAAGTCTTAAATTAATTTGAATTCATTCTCAATTTACAGTATGACCCAGCTATTTGACCTTCTCCTGTTTACCTCAAAGGTAAAATATGCATTCTTCCTTTTTTCTTTTCTCTTTTCTGATGCTTAACCAACCTGGAAATTCACAATTAATAAATAAGTCATTATTTTTGACATACTGAGTCATTTTTTGACATACTATGTAATTATTTTGACATACTTAGTCATTATTTTTACGTAGTAAATCATTATTTGACATACTAACTCAATATTTTGACATAGCAAATCATTAATTATATATACTAAGTCTACTAGTATGTCAAATAATGATTTACTACATAAAAATAATGACTAAATTTGACATACTATGTCATTATTTTGAGATAATATGTAATTATTTTGAGATAATATGTCATTATTTTGAGATACTTAGTCGTTATTTTAATACTAAGTCATTATATCTTAATACTAAGTCATTATCTTGAGATACAAAGTCATTATTTGACATACTATGTCATTATTTAGAGATTATAAGTCATTATTTTGAGATACTGAATCATTATTTTTAAATACAAAGTCACTGTTTCAAGATTCAAAGTCATTATTTTGGGAAGGTTTCTCATTGTATCAACTTACAAGATATTTTTTTATTCCATCAAATTGACAGAAATGGACTTTCATAATAATAAACTGTCAGGCATTTCTTTTCTTTTGTGAATTGCTCAAGACTTGACCTGTGTTTGACATTAGAAGGTAAACGTGTACCAGCTGTCCCAACAGGTGTACTGCATTACTTTAGGAGAGACACATCACTATTCCAGTTCTTACTGTGGTTTATTTTTCAATTTCAAATGCCGAGAATCTGAATGACCATTTCATGTTTACAGTGACTCACAGTGAGTTGCATGGTGCATGTGTTTACCACTGAGTGGCACTGATGGGCAGGCTGTGGAATTGAGTGAACTTAAAGAAAAGTGAAAGAACAAAACAAACTTAGTTATTGTGAGAACAAATGACTGGTGAAAGCTGTAGGGTCACACAGACAACACACTAAATCAACCACTAAGACTTTTTTATGATTTTATTGATGTGATTTCATGGTACTGTGTGTTAAAGTGGTTCACTGTGGAGAGAGCGAGAGAAAGACCATCAACTTCACTCCTCCTCTGCCAGCACACATCTGTTGCTGAGGAGATGGGACTGTGATCCAGAGAGGAGCGTTCAAAGCCTCTGAGATCGCTTTGCACAGCATGGCTGACCGCATGCTCAGTGTGCTGTGAGAGGGGACAGGAGAGTATTTATGTTTACCTTCTCTCTGATTGATTGAGCCAGTGCTTTCTCTTTAACCTGGGGTGATGTCCCAGTGCTGGTGCAGCAGGCAGGTCCTGCTCGGTGTGGAGCTGGGCATGCTGGTGGCGGTCCTGGTGGCCGGCGGCGCAGGACAGATCCATGACAGGAGGGAGGCAGGGTCGTCCTGCTACGGAGGATTTGACCTATATTTTGTTTTGGACAAGTGAGTGTTACTACTTTCACACTATTACAAAGGAAGGCTTTTATTATTCAGTGCATGAGTCATCTGAAGACACAGGTGCAAACATTCAAGTTGATCTCTAGAGATATTAATGGGCTACTTGCTTGAAAAATATGTGCTACTGTACTACAACCAGCAGCCTTAGCCTGTTGATTGATGAATCTAATGAGGACAGATTTCTGGCTTTGTAAAGACAAAAAAAATCATGTGAGTACTTAGAGTCATAACTGCCAAACAAAAGCACATGAATGTTTATTTTGATATGTCGCCTGTCCAATTCTGTCTGTATTAATGTAGCATGTTTGCCTTGTTTGCTAAAAGATAACTTAAAAAATAAATGAAAAAATCAGTCATCAGAGCTGCAGAATTTTTGGTGGTGTGAATCTCCCACAACATTTTATAGCTCCATTGTTTTCCAAATTGCTGAAACAGAGCTGTAAACCAACAACCTGCATTGCAATTCATTGTAATTCTGCCCTGCATCAGACCAGGGCTGCAACTGATGATTAAATTCCTCATCGATTAATATGCTGATTAATTTGAATCGGTCAGTGGTTACCTACCACAGAGGTTTAGGGCCACTGTAAGACTAATTTTCAGAGTTCTGACTTTTCCCCCCCATAATCTTTTTCTTCAAACAACAGTTTAAAGTCAAATTTATCAGTTTACAGTTAGAATTCTGAGTCTAAAGTCAAAAATCTGAGAAAAATGACTTCTGAGTTTAAAGACAGAATTTGGGGGAAAAAACAAAACAAATTCTGTGAACAGCAAAAGTCTCAACAGTGGCTCTTATCCTCTCCCGTAGGTGTTTCAAAAAGAAAAGAAAAAATTGAAAAATAACCATTTGGATTCATTCATATGGGAGAATAGAAAAAACAGTTGACACTTTTGTTTGAAAATGACTTCAATGGTTAATTGTCTCCCTTTTTAGTCACCAGGCAAAAGCAGCAGATTTTATGGAGACTTGAATGTCCTGTGTGAGCGCAGCCATAAGGGTTAAATTAGACTGTCCATTAACCTGTCATGAAGCTGATGTGTTCTCCTGAGCAGGTCATGTCAAGTCATGTGCTGTTGTTTTCTAGGCCAGGACTGCATAAACATCCAGGAAGAATAACTTATAAGACAGACAGAAAGTGTGTTTACACTACGATGAATCATTTGCAGAGTGCTTATTCAGCCACATCAATGAGAAGGTGCATGCAGGGATTCCTGTTGTCAAACTGCGGCCACATTTCACTGACGGTAGCCCACGCAAAGTCGCAGCTTCAGCTCCCTCTGCTTCAGTCGACAGAACCCTTTCTCCATTAGAGCCAGATGTTCCAGGGAAGTTTTTTGGCTGTCTGTGCACTGGGACTCACATCACAGGATAAATGAAAACATAAGGGAGCGAGGCAGAGGAGCAGTGCAGCGTGAGAAGACGCTGCAGAGATTTTGCAAACTTTTTCCTCACATTTCTGGTTAATTGCTGACTTTTGCTCCGAAAGCTGCATTCTTCTTTTGATTGCTTTGTCGAGTCGGCACCTGTTTTCAAAATCAGGACCCCGACACAAAGCCGAGTTCATAAGAGAAGAAACTGACGTGGCACTTTGGTTTTTGTTTGGCATTTAAGAATGAGCTGTGAAGCCACATGAGAAACAGTGGAAAAATTAAGCATCAGCATTCAGAAGGAAATACAAAGGCTGCAACTCACTGGCCTCTTTTGTGAAGTTTCACAATGTTGAATGCGCAGACACTCATTTAGTATGCATAAACAATCATAGTGCAAAACCAACTTTTTTTTTGTTCACAGGCCAAGTGGTTAGTGGATGTTAACTCAGTAGATTACCATTGTTTGTTTGCCTGGCGAGTGAAGCGATTTTTTGCCCTATCACCATATGAGTCATGACACTTACTCTGCTAAAATAAGTGCATGACAGAAAGATAGAAACTGGAGGGCTTTTGGGACTGCCACTTTCATCTTATTATCATGAAACAAAAAATCATTCATCTGCCTTGAATTTTCCTCTCCAGGTCTGGCAGTGTGCAGCACTACTGGAATGAGATCTATTACTTTGTTGACCATCTGGCTCACAAGTTTATCAGGTAAGTCCTCACAGAAACATCAGATTCAAAGAGAAAAAGAGTACAACGTGTTTTGCTCCACGTATCGTCTGACAGTCGCCTCTTCTCGTTTCCAGTCCTCAGCTGCGGATGTCTTTTATTGTATTTTCAACAGAAGGGAGGACTCTCATGGCACTAACGGAAGACAGGTACAAATATACACTCAAACGTCTTGCGTTGAAAATTCTTAAATTTACTTAGTCTTGAAATTAATTTACATTTTTATTCCCTGTAACTGATCAGAGAGCAGATCCGGGCCGGGCTGGAGGAGCTGAGTATGGTGCAGCCAGGTGGAGACACCTTCATGCACAGAGGTTTCCAAAGAGTAAGCCATCTGTTAATTCAATGGGAATCTGATCCTGCTTACCCACCAGTATGGCATCTAACTTTTTCAAATGAGGCTCATTTCAATTTATAGCCACTGACGCCTTAAAACTTCTCCCTCAGGCAAGCGAGCAGATCTACTACGGGACTGGAGACGGTGAGTAGAGGTTTTCCTTTTTAACACTTAATCATTTCCTTCTACTCGTGGAGTCTTCATCCGTTCATCAGAACTCGATTCAAACAGATGGAGGAATCATCATATGAAGAAAGACACAACAACAAAAAAACCCTCCTGCCCTTCCCATCACATGACGATTGTGTTCAAAATGTGTTTTTCCCAAAAGGCTGATGGTGATTCTTCATTAGAAGAATACATTTGAATAACTAATTCCACTTCCACAGCTAATTTTCCTCCGATCTGGGTCTGACTTTCAGGTTACCGGACAGCCAGTGTCATCATCGCCCTGACGGACGGTGAACTGAGAGAGAATCAGTTTGATCTGGCACAAAGAGAGGTGATGTGAAAATCAGCTTCACAATGAAATGAAGGGTGCTAGCATTCTTTGAATGTACTATGAATGCACTTTTAATGAATCAGTGTTCAATAGCAACCCAATAGGCAGAATAAGTGACCACAGATATGTTGCAACTTTACATTTAATATGTTAAAACTTTACGTTTCTTTAGGTTCAGTTTTCAATTTTATGTTGAGACTGCCCTGTGCTTATGGTCTGGTGAGCTTTAGGCACAAAAACGTCTTGGCTCGGTTTAGGAAACGATCATGTTTTGGTTCACTTGGCTCAGTCGCCAAAGACATGCCTGGAAATTCTCCGGATCTATCGTTAAGAACACCCAGTTTCTGGCTGCAAATTGTCTTGATTTATTGTCAGAAATATCCACTTTTGTTGCCACTAACAAGGCATACTTCTCATGAACAATATCCACCGTCATTTCAAATAGTGGTCTCTCGCATTGGTGGACTCCATGGAGTGCCCTCATGTTTGATAAAAATGACGGGAAAGTGCCCTCTTTGATGCCCTTATGGTAGATAAATCATGATAAAGTGCCCTCTTGGATGCCCTTCCAGTGGATAAAACTTGTGCCCTCTGTTCACTATAGATATATCACCACTTTCCTCACATACATGTGATGCCTTTTTTGCTTTTTTGGCTTTTTGGCTTTTCTTCCCCTCAAACATCCTCAGTCCACCACTGGTCTCTTGTTTGGCAGCTGTCTGACACATATAATATTTATATAATACTTATGAAACATTCAAATTGAACTTATCTGTGGTTTGCAGAAACTTACAACACCGACATTTTATTCTGGCAACTCAGCTGTTAATTGTTAATATCTTCACATAAAAAAGGTAAAAGGTAATAATGCATAATTTAACTTGACCATTATCACCTACTAATGTATAATATTGCTTATTTTTCCCTTCACTATGTTAAAAATAATTACAAAAATATAAATAAGGAGGATGTTGCTGAGGATGTTGCTGTGTTGCCCTCTTCAGGTGAAAAAAACTTCCTGGCTTGTTGTTCTTGTGGCCACGCCCCTCTCAGTGATGTCACAACAGATGTGCCCAGCAGCTGTCAATGGCAAAACATGAGGCGCAGCATCACTTCACTTTGAAGTTTCGGCCCATGAAGCCCGTCTTTAGCGAGCGTTCATCATTTTACTGCAGCTCATTTGTTGTTTGTTTGTTTGTTTTATTTCACATCAGGCAGGCAGAGCGCGCCAGCTGGGGGCCACTGTGTACTGCGTGGGAGTAAAAGACTTTAATGAGACTCAGGTACATCAATCCGTCAACCAATACACAAGTTAATCAGCAGAGGAATTAATTAATCATCCGAACAATAAAACGCATCAAATTTCTTGACAGCTTTCGACGATAGCTGACAGTAAGGACCACGTCTTCCCTGTCAATGATGGATTTCAGGCGCTACAAGGGGTCATTGACTCGGTAAGAAAGCACATGACACTACAATATTACCGTGATTAAATACCGGATCGCATAATTGAATCTACTGTTCCTTTATTCAGCTTTTTAATATTATTATTTTCCCTTTTAGATTCTGAAGAGATCCTGCATTGAGATCCTGGCTGTAGAGCCCTCCAGCATCTGTGAAGGAGGTAAAGACGCACAGAAACAGAAGAACACGACATTCATTATATTATCAGATTACATGACTCTGCCCAAGTTTCTTCAAAAATACTTATTGCATACTTACCTGCTACTTCAGAATCTTTCCAGGTGGTAGTCAAAGGAAACGGTTTCCTGCACGCCCGAGACGTACAGAAAGTTCTCTGCAGCTTTCGCATCAATGACACCGTCACGTTGAGTAAGTACAAGCCCCAAGGTCGTCGTTCATAAACTTAAAGAAAAGTAAGAAAAGTTGATTCTTGAGTCTCAGTCCCAACTCGTCAAATACTGACACTCTGGGATTGTAGGTCGGGTCGGTCACCTTCCCAAAGCGTCAGTATGTGACAAGTTGGGAACGAGACTCAAAAATCAACTTTCTTACAAAGTGAAGTTTAAGTTCGGTGGTACATCACACTGTTCTTGGCAGCCTGTGATACATCTTATTAAGGGCGTATGTTTTAAGTTTTTTAAGCTGCATTGATCTATATTTTTATATAAACAATGGTAATCTTCAATACGGAACGAGTTGCTCTTAGTGACAGACTCACATCGAATTCTCGCGTGGCTTTTTAGCACCTTTCAGCGTGTTGTTTCGGTTTCACAGCCTGTAGTGCTACCTGCTCAGCACCAAACATCAGACAGGCAAACTTAGCGACCATCTGGTAAACAAGCTCTCAGGAGCTCCTGGAGACCAAAACAGAGCTAATAGGAGAGCGAATGTTGGACTAGAAATTCAGCAGGACATCAGCTTTGAACGTGAGGGCTTGTTGTGGAGTTCTCCCCCTAAGAGGCCAAAAACAAAATACAAAAATACATTAAACCCCAGAGCAACATTTCTTTATTGTGATGCACTATATAATCACTCTAAGCCAAATAACAGTAAACTTCTGTAGACTTTGATAAAGAACCAGATTTGTTCTTTCTAAAAGCTTATGAGTTGTTAATACAGTAAAAACTTCAGAAATCATGGAACTGACGGGTGTTAATGTACTTAAAGGAACAGTAAGTCATTTTGTGAAGTGAATATATAGCTTTCTTGCCAATTGATGAGAAAATACACTCATGTCTGTGCTAACTAAGATATATATACACAGCCAGCAGCAAGTTAGCTGAGTCAGTATAAAAACTGCAAACAGAGGGAAAAAGCCCATCTGGCTCCGTCCAGAGGTAACATATGGTTTATCTGGAGACGGTATGGCTGTTTCGATGGTGAACAAAAGACAGAAGAACAGTCGGAGGGAGAACCTGTTAAAGTCATCTATATATATATTACACAGTACTGAAGGCAAGCTATTTTAGATACAGAGATGTGTGAGAAAAATCCTCATCCTCTGTTGTTCGCATTATATTGTGAAGTGATCGACGAGGGACAACAACATCGTAGGTGTGTGAATTCAAACATCGCATAAAAAGCCCAAATCCAACTATTAATAGGCAGAATAGAAAAGCAGCAGTTTTTGGTATTCCACTCAGCAGCCATTTACATGACTGTGCCACGTTTGTTTTGGCCAGCACGGACGGGGATGGGTGGGGGAGAGCAGCACTTTGTGGCTCACAATGATTTAAATCCCCGTCCTCCACAAAAACCATCAGCACCATCTCTCTCCGCTTTGAATCGGCTGGTTTAACGCTCAACGCTTCTCAGATGTCTGAAAGGGAATGTGGATCTCATCAGCGACGAGCACTGTCTTAACACACACTAGACACTCACTCAGCCAGGGTAAATACACCGCAAGCCTCCCTCATTTGCTTCATTTTCCATAAGGACAGGAAGTCCAGGAATTTAATAACAAAAAGAATATTTTCAGGCTTGAATGGACTGAAGTTTCAGGACTGGTAGAGAAAAGTCTAGCAAACCTTTCCCTTTTATTTTTCACCAGAGACCCTGACCTATCTTGGTATTTGGTATCTTGGTATTTTTATCATGATACAAATTCTCATGTTTATTCTATTTCCACAGTGAAAAGACCTTTGGTGGTGAGAGATATCTACCTTTTGTGTCCAGCTCCTGTTCTGGAAAAAGAGGGAACGTAAGTGATCACTGTTAATGATCACAGACAAGCACTGATGGAATGTAACAAAGTACATTTACCGTAACTGTATTACGTCGAATTTTGAAGTACTTGTACTTGAGTATTTCCATTTTCTGCTACTTTATACTTCCACTCCATTACAATTTGGAGGCAAATAGTGTCCTTTTGACTTGTTTATATTTATCTGATAACTTTAGTTACTAGTTACTTTGCAGATTGCATGCTACATTAAAGCCAAAGCAGCACATTTTTAAATTATTTCATTTCATCAAAAACAAAGAAAACTGATTTTATTAAGCAGACAAATGCTGAATATCTGATCTGAATAATCATAAAGGTCGATGATCCCTCACCCCTTAGTATTTATGTATACATTTAAATATTTCGTTAATTTTGTACATTGATTGCCAATAAATGACTCTTGATACTTTATACCACATACTCACTATCACTTAAGTACTATTCATATTGGTGTCTTACAAAATACAGCAAATTATCGTCATCTTTCATTTACTTTCCTACCTTTTCTACAGGTCTGCCACCCTCCACGTCAGCATGAATAATGGCCTGAGCTTCATATCAAGCTCTGTCACAATTACTGCTGTCACCTGTGTAAGTACAATGTACAACAAACACTAAACTCACTCATTAGCTTATGGCTTCAAGTATTCAATGACCTTCAGCGTACACTTTGACTTTGTCTAAAGGATGCTGAATGTTTCCTATTTCCAGCACAGCAGGTTACATATTATTGTGTTGCTGGTCATTAAGAGTTATGGCATCAAAGAAACACTTTTGTCCTTGTTAGCATCAGCTGTTTCTTTCAGTTTATCTTTGAAGAAACATCCAAGTCTCCTGCTGTCACACACGTCTGCAGCTGCAAGCAGCTTGACCTCCTGCCTCAGTTTTGAGCATTTCGTTAGTAGCCTTAATGCTGACAAGATGCAATAAATCGAAAGTAATCCATAATGTCCTCCAAACATCACTGAAAAGACTTTTCAGAGGTGATTTATCTCATTTTGGTTAAAAGTGAAAGTTGCATCAATAAAATACACATATAAAACATCATAAAGTATCTACATTTTCTGCTACAACGAGCTGTATACAGGTTTGATGGGGTACTGTATGTGTTGCATTGACCTCTTGGACTTCTCTTTCACAGTGTTTTTGTCATTTTATCCAGCAAACACACGTCTTTTAGGAATCTCACCCTGTTCATGTCCTTGCATCTATTTTCCGCTATAGTCTGATGGGACCTTTGTGGCCATAGCTCTGCTCATCCTGATGTTCCTGCTCACCATCGCTCTGCTGTGGTGGTTCTGGCCTCTCTGCTGCACCGTGGTACGACTTGGATCGTCTCAGACTGAAGAACATGCAAATGTATTTACGACACACCAGCCGTCCTCTGAGGCTTATAATACACATTCCTTTTGTTTTGTTTTTTTGCAGGTCATTCATGAGCCGCCTCCTCCAGTAATAGAGGACGTCTCTGTGAGTTTTTTATTTCTTCACCTCGTAATGAAAAAATTCTTGGTACCCATTTTAATTATTTACGACACATCTGCTCTTTGGCTGCAGCCTCATCTATTTGATTTACTCTTGACAACATGAAGACTGTTTCCTTCCTTTTCAGGATGATGAGGATGGTTTTCCCAAGAAGAAGTGGCCCACAGTGGATGCCTCGTACTACGGAGGGCGTGGAGTCGGAGGCATCAAGAGAATGGAGGTAAAAACAGATTATAAACAAGTAAATATGTAATAATTATGATGAAGACACACTAAAATGGAAATCAGTGTGATATCTGGCACATGAACAAAGTGAGTTCTTTCTTTTATGAAATGCTGACAACACTGTTTGTGCATTTTGTGAACATGAGTCATCGTACTCAGGATCATACAGTATAAATTAATCTCTAAACAGCTGGAAGATGATACAAACATTATGAATTTAATTTTTCATGATTTTAATTATTGTTATTAAAAACTCTTTTTCAAGAGAAACCTGAGGGCAGCATAAAAACACTGTTACAACAGTTAATACTTCGCAAATAACATAAACCAAGTAGGTTATTTTCCAGATATTCCTTAACCCTAAACTAAATCATTGCTTTCAGGGTTTCTTTCTTACATTGAATTAACATCAAACCATCATCTCACGTTTCTTTACATGCTTTTGTAGTGTAACTACTTGGTCAGAACTGCTGTAAATCACCTCCTTCCTGTATCCCCTGTTGTCAAACTGACCTCCATCAGTCTTAGGAGGCTGTGTTCAGTCCCAGTTCGGTCTCCAGCCGTGTTCACACTCACGTCAGGTGGCCAAATCCAGTTGAGCTGGGCCCCCCTGTGACCTGAGGTCTCAGTCAAGACAAACTCCAGGGCCACTGGGTACACGGCTAATTGAGGCATGAGCTAATCGTCCAATGGTGGATGCAGGCTTCCTCCTGCGTGGCGTAGTTCTGGTATAAAGATAGTTTCTCCATGAAACTGTTCAGAACAAGATCTGTGGATTATCTTGAGTAACCTGGTCATGATTTCTGTTGACTTTTCTAAATGTATTATTTTATAGCATGTATCTTTAAAATACAGAATATGATTGAAACTACTGTATATCTGTTTCCATCAGCCGGCTTCAGGCTCCTAGACGAAACACGTGGCAATCTTAAATCTCGCACGCAGCCAGTTAGGAACTGTTGGAAGACGCGATCAAACACAAATAGAGCAGGAATACAAAAGGAAACAGGAAGCGACTCATTCCTTAAAAGAGATGACTGTGCAAATCCATGCTGGAATAGACTGAGTCAGTTTGTTGTTGTGGCTAGTTTGGAGCGCTAGTGAGAGTTGTGATGAGGCCATCTGGCCGGTAAACTGCAAGTACGACACATCTAGGCAAAGATTTAGACAGTTTTTACGGTCCGGGGGCGAGGATGTACTGTATATTAATCATGCGAGCTGGCATGATTCGTTTGTGGTTGTGTTTGGTCTTTGGCAGTCTGCTCCGGACAGATGAAGGTGCCTGTCAGTGAGATCTTTTTGCAAAGGCTTGAGATGGTAAAAAAACATCTCAGTTTCTGTGAGGAAAAGAAGGAAAAGGTAAGGAGTGGAAAGAAAAGTTCAGAGTCATGACGTCAAGTGATTCCTGATTCAGTTCGACATCTGAGCCAAGATAACCGAGCGCAGCCGTCAGTCGAGTATGAAGTAACATCTACAGGTCAGGAGGGACCAGATGTGTCTGTGGTCTGAGAGAAAAGAATGTCAAGGAGACAGAAGTCTACCTCTCAGTGTGAAGTGCTTTACAGACTGGTGGTGCAGTTTGAGGTGTGTGTGATGTGAACTTGAAGCGGCACCGCTTCCAAACAAAGCAACGGAAAATATGCATGACTCCATTTAAGTGCCACAGTTAAAGACTTCACGGCTTCTCTGTGGCAGCTGCAAGGGAGCTAATCTGAGTAATGAACTTCCAAGGTTGCTTTGACAGTAGTTTTCACTCGTGATCTGATGCAAACTCCTTGACATTCGTGTTAGTTTTGTTAGTGTGAGCAGCCAGGTTAAAAAAAAACATCTTGAAACAAAGCTTTTAGTGAAACGTTCCTTACCTGTGGCAGTGGGTCTCTTGTTTAATTTGAGGTTTTTAAAAAAAGGGTCAGAAATAACTGCTCTCAGAGATTTAGGACAGAATCCCCAAAACTCTGGAAAACTTTGAGGTAAGGGAGCCAACTTCTGTTTTCTTGTGGATTTTAGAGGACTGGCTTTAATTAAATTCCACACAGACATGTTTATGACATACACGCATCTGCCAGCATAAGTGAGGAAAAGTAATGTTTTACATGTAACAGTAATGCAGCAAGTTGTTGCAGAGCTTGACATAATTTACAACGGTTTTAGTTGTTGCATTCAGATGAAGAGGTCTTGGTAGAGTATTAGCAGCTCAAATCAGATCACAGCATCATGCTATCAAGTGAAGATTGTCTTATTATCCCAAAATAACAGCTGTACTAGCAGCTCTGTGAGGCTGTACTTAGGGCACAGCAATTTTTTAAGCTAAATGTTCAAAATCATGATCACCAAAAGTATTAAAATTCATCCTTTTTCATGACAATCCATTCAATATTAAGGTATTTCTCTAGAAACCAAAAATATTAAGCTAATGGTGGTGCTACAGGATTTCATTGCAATCCATCCAACGGTTGGTGAGATATTTAAGCCTGGACCAAAGCGTCCCCTGTCCAGTTCATACTCCAAACAAACACCATTTCACCAGAGTAACTGCTAACTGCTGCTAACTGTACCTGCCGTTAGCTTGTCAGATAATAGGGCAGTGCTAGTGGTCCAGATTGGGAGCTTTGTGCACTGGGGAATTGTTGCTGTTTATACAGATAGCACAGGAGGTTTGGACCAGGGTGTGCCGGGGCTAGTTGGACAGTAAGCTAACTTCAGTAGATATCTCTTCATCTATCTCTCTTTCAAATCAAAACACCTTACCTTTTGCTAGGAAAATCTGGCGGGCCAAATCGAACCTCGTGTCGGGCCACCTTCGGGCAGCCCTGCACTAAATAAAGTCTCGTATTTGTGACTGATTGCAGCGCTGTGCTGAAAGCTTCTGCTTCTGTTCAGGTCCGATGGGGAGACAAAGGCTCGACTGAAGAAGGAGCCAAACTGGAAAAAGCTAAAAACGCTCGAGTTGTGATGCCCGCAGAAGAGTTCGAGTCACCGCAGTCTTACTACACTGTGCACAAAACCATCCGTCCCCAGAAGTGGTACTCTCCCATCAAGGTGCTCCAGTCATTTACTTTTATCTTCCTTTTTATTATATTATTTATCAATTCACTTATTTTTCACATTGGACTTTGGGGATTACTATGTGCAGGTTACTTTTATTTCATCTAATGTTTGATTCTGCCATATTTTGACTAAAAAGATATAAGTTTTGGGTTTACTTAGTAGCCTTTAACAGAGCTTTCGATGACATCTCACGGTGCTCCTCAGTTTGCTCAGCTGTCACAGAGATGTGGATCACATAATGCTAACATATGTAATACACAGTGTGGTGCCTCTTCCAGATGTTGCAACACTAGGCTTGGCATTAAAGACCTCTTCCTTATGAGAATGTCCATCCTCCATAACCTAAAAATATTTCATTTTTAATGTTTCTGGGACTGATGTGTTCGCAGGAAACAGTTAATAAAATTAGTTTCCTGACATATTAGTCAGCTGGAAGGAGGGTAATGAGAACCAGACATGAACCCAGCTAACCCTTGAATATGGAATCTGTTGAGCTGGTGTTATTCCTGACAGAATGCATTCTTTGTTTATATGCCTCTGTGGCATATAATAAAGCTTCCTGAGAATCAAAGAGAGACATCTGGAGCAGATACTGTCCATCAGAGTCATAAATAAACACTTAAACTCTGCTGCTCGTTTGTTAACTCAGACTTTTAAGTGATTGTTTTTGCTGCACTGATGGCCAAAGCACACACATTGCGTTAAAATTCTGGTTGTTATCAGAGATTATTTGTGTAATATACCATTTTTTATTCGCGCCCGTCATCTGTGATCCTCTTTCCGCAGGGCAAACTGGATGCTTTGTGCGTATTCCTGAGAAGAGGCTACGACAGAGTGTCTGTGATGAGACCTCATCCTGGAGACAAGGTGAGACACGCCAGAGATAACAGAATAATAGAAAGTTAAACAATGTTTTCCTCTGATGAAAAACAGCAATCAGCTCTTTACAGCTGTAAGATAAGCACACATTCATTCAAAACAAAGCAATTAATAAGATTGTGAACCAACTATGTCAACTTTTGGCAGGGAGGCGTTTAGGAATTTGCCAGAGCTTAAAATCTCAACCTTTTGGAAATGAGGGATAAGGGAGGTTTGGATCTGAATTCTGTACAAGTTAAGAGAAGTTTTTCCATGGAGTAGATGTTTATAAAAAAGAAAGAATAGTGACTTCAAGGAGACCTTCAAGTAGCGTAGTGAGTAAACAAAGGTGATATTTGCAGCAGCATTGTCTGCAGGAATGCTCCGGTCTGCAGAAGTGATCAGGAGTAGATGCGGCCTGGCTCCCTTCAGCTCCCAGCGTCAGCACGGCTCGGCTGGCAGGAATGCTGTTTTCTTCCATGACACTCACTAACGGAGGAATTTCCTCTTTCCATCTGTTGAAAGCTGCTGCAAACCTGCCAATCGCTGCGCCACAGTAGATTTCTCATTACACTTAATGTGAGACACAATCACCTCCAAAGTAACGTCTCAGCGAGAGACAGGGACTTGTTTTAATTTTCACTTGTTGCGTTGGCATTTTGTCTTTTGCTTATTACATGAACACCTTGTATTCATTGTTTCTTTAACTTGTTTTTTAAGTGACATTTTTTTCAGTTTCATGTCTTTTCTTTTCATTTCGCATTGCGCAGTTCACCCAAAAATGTAAATTCAGTCATTATATCCTCACCTTCGTGCCAATGGAAAGTAAGGTGAAGTTTCGTAGTCCACAAAACATTTCGGGGGCTTCGCAGCAAAACAGCGTTGCAGCATTCTCCTAAACAACTGACGTAGATGGGGACTTGTTTTAAAAAGTGAAAAATCAACCAAAAATGCAACATTGTTTTGCTGCGAAGATCCAGAAATGTTTTGTGGACTTTGTACTGAGTACATAATGACTGAATTTACAGTTTTTGGTAAACTGTTCCTTAAAGTACATGAACAAAACAACCTGCGATTACTTTATGTGCTCTGACTGAACCAACTTGCTTTCTGTTTTAAAGGGCAAGTGCATAAACTTCACCCGAAGCAAGTCCTACCCCGCTCCTCGCTATCCCATCTACAACCACCCTGCAACGCCTGTCTACACTTTGCCGCACAGTTACCGGCGCCGTCCATCAGACGACGACAACCTCTTCAATTTGCCCCCTTCTCCAACTTCAACGCTCCCCCCTCTCCCGACCACTCCTCCCCCGTCCTCCACCACCCCTCCCATGTACTACACACCGCCTCCAAACAGAGCCCTGCCCCCAACCAACATGAGCCCAGTCTCTGCACCGCCGTCTCCAACTGGCTCCCTACCACCTCCACCTCAGGGTCCACCTCCGTGTAGAGCGCCTCCTCCGTCACGCCCTCCTCCACGCCCCAATTCCGAGAACCACTGATGATGATGATGATGATGAAGAACCAAAGAGTTGAAGAGGAGGATTCAAGCTCAGGATGGAAACATGAAAAGACCTTCTCACTGTGCCTCTGTTTAATTACAGAGTGAGAATGTGACTATATAATGCAATTCAGTGCCTGCACAGTAAAAACTTTTGACACTTATGTCTCTTCCTCAACAAGTGGCTCATGCATGATGTGCCATGAACTAAGTTTTTTTTGTTTTTTTTAAGTCTAGAAAATGCTATTTAGTGTAGCAAGCACAGCTTCGGAGCTTAGCTTATTAATTTCTTCTGAACATTTCTTCCTAATATCAAATCAGACAAATTGGTCGAGTATTGCACTGTGCTTTGGACTGGTATAAGCTTACATTTTAGCCTTCGCCTGGTCTAAATCTTTTGACCTTAAACTAATCTTTTACTGTTTTGCACAGTGAAAAACAAAAGTCATGACTTTAAGCAGCAGAAAATCCAGAGGCTCAGCAACAGCGTCATGTGTTTTATACATGCAGGTCTGTATATTTTGTGAATGAATATTCAATAAATCACAGAAATATATGTGTGTACATTATACAGCATTTGATTGATTTTTGATGGTTTTTTTTAAAGTTAAAAGTAGGAAGGCTAGTTAAAGTAATACTTAGATATTTTGGGAAATACACTTATTCGCTTTCTTGGCAAGAGTGAGATAAGAAGATGAGTACAACTGTTATGTCTTAATGGTCCTCTTCAGAGAGACACGGCTGGAGGACGAGCCATATAAATGCCAGGAAAGACTTAGCAATAAGGGACACAATATTTTGTGTAGTTACCAAGAAACAATTGAGGAACGAATAAGCAACTAATGGCTAGTTACACATTAGTAAGTAACTCCTAAACAAGTGAACAAGCACCCAAAACTCTGAACAAGCAGGTGAACGGCACAATCATGCCTTAATAATTACTTAAACATTAGTTACACTTTTTGTGCACCCCAAGTAGTGACACAGAGTACTGAGTAGTTAATAAGTAGTTCCTCATTACCTAATCATTATCTTGTGATTACTTACAGCAAAAGGCCACACCCCATACATGTGAGTATTTTACTTGCACACTAATAAAAATGAATACAAATGCAAAAAGAAAAACAAAAAAGAAGTACAACATTTATGGAAAAAAACATACAGGGAACTTTTAAAAACAGTGACTTTAAAATCATATCTAAAGCCAGTGAAAAACACAGCTTGAGAGGTGTCACAGATGTGTTGGTTCAGAAAGTTAAAGGAGCACTATGTAGTTTTTTTTTATGCCTAAACAAACTAAATAAACAAACTCTCTTTGTTTTCATGACTGATAAACTGACCTTCAAGGACAACACAATTTCATACTGTTTTACTTTGTTTATATTTGTCGGACCCTGCCACCTTTCTAGCGTCAGACAGTGTTCTTGGGACCTTATTTTCCTCTGAGAACAGCTTGTTTATTCAATTATGGAGAAAATATATTGTATTATTACCTCATTGATATTGTAAATATTAAAATCCTGAGTTTGCATTTCTTCTTTAAAACAACATAGGGCCCCTTTAAAGTTCAGATGCAGAACTTCCCATTTCCACCATCACAACAGAGTTCTCTTGGTCCATCTTTCCAGGGGCGGCAGAGCCTTCAGCTGTCTCGTATTTCTTCTTCCTCCAGACGTAATAGACGGCAATCCCAATTAATATCAGAGTCACCACAGCTGCTCGCAAACCACATATGAGCAGGGAGTGATCTGTTCAGATAAAGAGACACAAATATCACGAATCAAGTTACTGCTGTGACAGCAGAGTTAGTCATCACTTACTTGAGTACCGTGGGTCATCTCTGCTGGATTAGTGTGTGTGATGTGAGTGGAGAGTTTTATGGACACTTTGCTGCTACTTTCCTTACCCGCAGAGGATGACTCTTTATCTGTTGTTGGCCTAGTACACCAGGATTCGCTGGATACAAGCAATCTCTGTGAAAAGTGCGTCCCGTTGAATAAGCTGCAGTCAGTTAATCTGAAGCCTATGGAAAAGAAACAGATCGATAACTGATGTCAGCTAATCTTCAGTGTCGTAATTACCAAACTGTTTTCCACTCGTCTTCTCACTCACCGCAGGTAGACATCCTACTGACGTGATTGCTGACTGAGCAGTCCAGTTGTCCTGAGACTTTTTGTTTCAGAGTGATGTTGTTACTGTCTTTATTTCCAGAGAGGAGCTGAGCGTCTGTCAGTGTGTGTCCATCCAGAGTCCAGCTGTACTGAGGACTGTCCCCTCCCTCAGAGGAGCAGGACACCCTCATCTCTCGCTGGGACAGACACTCAGAGACCAGCAGGACAGAGGACACAGGAGCTGAAGGAAACACACTCACATGACTTTTGATATTGTCACAATCTGGGTCACTCTATACAGTTTCTAATACAGAACAGACATAGATACAGAAATAGGTAGAATATGAGATATGTGTACCTTGAATGGTCAACTGTAGAGTCCGAGGCTCTAATTTCTGTCCTCTTAAATCAAAGATATGAAGAGTGTATTCACCACCATCAGTCCTGCTCAGGTTATTGATCCTAAGAGTTCCATCACTGGGAGTAAATATGGAGATGTTTTCTATCAGGTTAGACATGATGTGATTCCCTCTCCCATTCAGTACCATCGTTTGGCTTTTGAACCATTGGTATCTGCTTATTTCTGAGGCGTTGTCCATCAGCCGGAGAACCATGGTTCCTTCCAGAGGTCCATAACACTGGGCTCTGTCCTGTCTGCCATCACAGTAGGTTTCCACACCTGGAAATTTTGAAACAGAAGTTGAAATTAACCATTCTTGATCCTTCAGTTTCAACAAAAATAAATGACAATGAGACATACAGTAGTCAAACCAGCAGAAACAGTGTGTTAGCTGCAGCTGTGTCTCTGGCACAGACCTGTGACCAGTGGTGGGATGGCACTGAAGTACTCTGACAGAGTAGTTTTATATTTATAACACAATACAAATATATATTATACATGATAATATATATGAAATAAAACCCTGTGAACAATGCCATTCAGTACTGTGAGTACTTTTAATACTCCAAGTACATTTGCACAATTAACCTTTCGACTATTTTAGAATCCATTTTTACTTTGTAGCATCTAGAACTGATAATGTAATTATAAATAATGTATTACGTATCAAACAGAAATAGTATTTTTGCTGCATCTTCTTAGACCAACCAATAAAACATTTTAAGCTGAGCCACTAGTGTACAATTTTTTAGGTAAAACATTGTTTTTAAGTCTCTTCCGGACGTTTTTCAAACCTTGTTAATCTTTTGTATCTGTTATTTGTATTTCAGTTGTTTTAATATCAATGAAAAAATAATACAAAAGCCGCTTGAATTTACCATCATACATTATGTAAATAGTAGTTATACACAAGCTTTTGTTTAAAATTACGCCAGAGGAAGCTCTCGTGATGTTTCAGTATCGCAGTATCGAGCTATAACACATCACTGAAGATGATATTTGTAACTTTATCTGGTCGTAGTATCTGCAGATGATATTTTTAATATATTTGATACCTGCAATAAATGTGTCAAATTAAAATAGTTCAACGGCTCACCATGAGAGACTCCAAGCAACATCAGCAACAGTCCAAACACAGTGTCCATGGCTCATCAGTGTTCAGCCTCTGTTTATTCAGTCAGCAGCTTCCAGACAACCTTTCTGCTACTAGCAAACAGGCAGATCTTAAACTGAGCACCCTGAAATGTATTCTCATAATGATCAGATGGAGATAACATGTGTGAAAACTGTTGTTAAAATAGTATAGCTGAGAGAAGAAACAGGAAGCAGGGTAAATGTGGTCAGTACTTCTCAACAGTACAAGTCTCAGAAACAAGTCATCTGCTTGACAAGTTGAAATCTTGACATCTATCTTATTCTTTAGTTGCAGACATAATGTTTATCAGCGAGCTTTGCACAATATCAAACTAACTGTAAAAAGTTAAACAAGTAAGACTTTTACTCTATTTTTGATGAGCAGAGCAAAGATGAATGCAGGTTGAAAATCCATTTTCACTTTGAGGTTACACAGCTTAATCCCTGCAAATATCTTGTAAACCAGAACGTCTCATAGACTTGTTGGATCAAAAACTCTGTGAAAGAACTTTTTAATTCTGCTTTTGGGCCTCAGAGCATCATCAGGTAAAACTTTACACTGCATCAACATAATCTAATTAATGCATTTATTTGCAAAATGGCACGAACCATTTCTGCCAACATGAAGGTGTTTCATGAGGACAGTTGATATTCTTATACCCAGGATGCCTGTATGCACTTGTGCGAAAACGTATGGTCTATTTAACACAGCCAAACCTCAACCCACCGACATCACAGTAAAGCTGTTTTTCACAAAATGATGAAGGAAGCAGAATATTGCTGGTCGTACCAGTTCCTCATTTATGTTGGGAACAGAAGTCCAGGCTACGCATCAAGATGTTATGATATGTTGATCGAACTGCAAGAAAATGTTGGTTTATGTAATTGTAATGAAATGTTCCTCATTTATAACAATAATCTTCCTCCTCTGCTTCTCTCTGTGCTCTCATTAGAGTCTAAAACAGTGTTTTCTCAGTCCTGTTCTTGTAGGCCCCCTGCCCTACATGTTTAAGATGTTTCCCTGCCCTGACACACCTGATTCAAATGAATGGGTCGTTACCAGGCTTCAGATGTGTTAGAGCAGGAAAATGTCTAAAACATGCAGGGCATGGGGCCCTGGGATCAGGACTGAGAAACAGTACCCTAGCAGCAATAAACTCATTTTCTATTAATAAGATATCTTTAAAAAAAAATCTTAAATGAAAGTAAATCTTTCTGATCTTGAGCTTTTCTGTTGAGAATGATCAACAATAAATCCCAAAGTTAGATAACCAGAGAGTTTAACCTGTAAAACTGTCTGCATGAAGCTCTTAAAACACAAGAGTTACATCTTTGGCAGCCTGTGAGGCAGACTGTCAGGAGCTATTAAAGTTATGTAGCACGGACCAAACAGACCTCTGGAAGATTACCATGAGACTGACTTGGCCGCCAGAATGGCAGACTGAAGGCTTGTGAAAGGATGTGTTCCTGCCACAGGTGAGTGATAGATCAGTAAAAAGATTATTTTATATTGTTTGCTCCACTCATCACCATGAATTCTCATTGGCTTTATCTGCATTATGATGGACAAATCATGGCACAGAGGATGTTTTAAAACAGTTTGATGCTGGTTAGTGATGAGTTTATGACTTTAACTTGAAGGTGTAAAATTGTGTATGTATATTAATTCATCTATTACAAAAGTCCTACGTTCACAGATTTATATGACAGAATGAGAACATGACATGAACGTGTCACTATAACATATAACATAGAGCCATGGGGACAAATGACCTTGGGAACATAGAGTCATGAGAACCTAGGCCTTTGTGAACATAGGACCTTAAAAATATAGGGCCTTGAGAAAATACAGCCATGGGAACATAGGACCTTGGGAACATATGATATTGGGAACTTAGAACCCTAGCAACATAGGGCCATGGGAACATAGAACCATGAACATATGACCCTGGGAACAAGAGCTATGGGAACATATGACCTTTGGAACATAGGACTTTGGGAACTCAGAACAGTGGGAACATAGATACAGACCTAATGTAACAATGTCAGTTATGCTGTTACAGTTCAAAACTGTACCAAGTGTTTTCTACTAACAGATCACAACACTGACACCACTGCTGGTGTTTTCACTTTGGCTGATTAGATTTAGCCTCTTCTCAGGGCCCCCTGGGTGTGTGCAAATTGTGACATCACCCTGACTTTCCTGTTAATGTTGTGTGCTTATTAGTGCAGAACAACCTAAAGTAGGATCATGAATTTGTCCCAAACCACTCCCTCGTTTACTCATCCGTAAAAAGCAAAATTAATGATCATTTAGCTGTGTAAGTCTCGGTGGCCATGGCACTGCTTAACTGTCACACTGTCATGGATAACAGGGGCACTCAAATAAAATGGAGCTATCGTTAAGTCAAAATGTCTGCTGCAAGAATTAGTGAGGGCACTATATAGTGCATGCATTTTACACTCAGAATTCAGACACTCATATAAATGCAGGGTGGTGATTATAGTGCACTGTATAGTAAAATGAGGAGGGATTTCAGACACAGCCCAGGACTTTTATTACTGCATAAAGTTTGTTGACATCATGTAAGTCGGTGTAGCTCCACCCAGTTTGAGCCTGAGCAGTGGTCCAATCAGCAAGAATTGGAAACACCTGTGTGGGTGTGCAGGGTCTCTCAAAAACAACATATGAACTTTGTCCTAACATTGGAAGCAAAGATGGTACATGGATGGAGTACTGATTATAAATCAGCCTCCTGATTATGACCAATCATGTTAAAGGTCATTGAAATACAGTAGGATGAATGGATTCACTTTAATTGAAGTATTTGATTAAAAAGGTGGCTTCACATCATTGTCGAGACGAGATGAGCTGCACTTGAAGTGGTTGTTCTACCTGATGAAGACGCCCCCACGTGTCTCCATAGGAGTATACTTTGGGCACCACTTGAAACTTATGGAAAAACTGGAGAAATTGGCAAGAGATGCACATCTGGGCTGCTTTGCTTTCCTGGCTGGCACGGCAGGAAATGAGCATACAGCTAGAATGTGAATGAATTAAGAGAAGGACGAATGAAGTGAAATTGTTTATTTCTAAGACGACTCTAAAATGCCTATAGCCTATAGACTCCCTCTAGATAAAAACTGTAACCTGATATTTGGGATTATGCAACAAGCCAAGGAGCAGCCAGTCAGCTGACTCTTACTCAGATCTACAAAAATAAACCCCATTATATCTTTTCCATGTGTATCCCTTAGTTTCTGTTCATTTGGAAGTGCTTTCACAGACGCATTCAGTCGGACTTGCAGTCCTGTGGGCAGTGAGCTAATGGAGGCGTGTCTGAGAAAACTGCCAGACGCAGAGGCAGACAATAAAATCAAAATCCAACTATGATGCCATGGAGATCTGGAAGAGGAATTTACACAGCTTAACACTTGACCAAGTTCATCAGAGAGCAATGAAAAGACAGTTAACAAAATGCTTCTTAAATCTTCCTATTGAAAAGCAACCGAAGCTTAAAGACGGGCTTTGGGACCACTTAAAAGTCTATTTCTGATCCTGTTTGTCTGTTTCCAGCTTTGTTTTGGCAGAGAGTTTGTTTTTTCTGTCTTCCATAATGACCATATTACACAATAAATGAAATTAAATTCTCTTATTTCCAAAAGGACAACTATGCAAAGATCTCTTGACACAAAAGCAGGCACTGTTTGTGCAATGTGCATGTGACAAAAACCAGTGCTTCTTTTGTTGATTCCCTTTTCTGGAAATCTCACGGCACAGTGTCGTAGCCTCAAATACCAAATGATAGCAAATATGTTTAACTCAAAGGAACAGACTGTATATATGCTCAGCTGTGGCCTCAACTTGGCCAGTGCTCAGCCTACCTTGGCTGTACAAACAATAGCAATCACTGACGTCACACAGCTCATCAGCCGCACCGTAGTGGGGGTTTATGTCTACTTTGCACACTGCCTTGAACTAATTCATAGGAATGCCTCGGCCCTATCTCTTTCCATTCATCCTGACATGTTTACTGTGATGGAATCGGCTCATGACCCGGCTCTCTCCCCTCTTTTTCCATGTGCTCTTCTTGTCCCAAGTTGATCAATCTCTTACTGAATCTGAGATCAGGTGCCTTTTACGCATTGCTGAATAAAAACAAGTGTCTCATCTTCCACATGAACTGAACTTACCCCCTTTTCTTCCTGGACTGGGAGTTTTAAACTGTAACTCATGTGTTTTCGCGCTGGTTTATTGGAGTTTCAGCCTGTCATGAAATAGCAAGCACTTGTGTTTATAGAGTTGGATCAATTGATTTGTTTTTGTTTTTTTTCAATTTTCCTGCATTTTGTTATATTGGCACAATCTGGTATGACTAACATCCTGCTGCAGCCAAGATACAGAGGAATGGGACTCATAATCCTCCTTAAGTACCTATCAGAAAGCCTCCTCAAGCCCCTGTTGTCTTTTAAAAAATCTTAAAAGTGGCTGAAATTTAAACAGGCATTTGCCGTCACGAACCATAATAGGCACAGCATGAAATCCTGGACCCTAATATGAAACAAAGGCAATTTGGCACAAGTACAAATAAAGACTCCCCGGTAAGATGACACGGTTATGTAACTCAACATCTGCATCGTGTCGGTAGATATACGTCTCTTATACCCAGTGGCGGACTCAGGATGTTTGAGAGGCAGGGGCAAAAAAAATAAAATAAAAAGGGCACCAGCATGTAGAAAGTTGTGATATATTTATAGTGAAGAAAGGGCACACCACAGGGACATCCAAGTGGGCACTTTCACTGTGCTTTTTCCAGTGTTTCTACCCACCGAGTAATAAGTGACAGTAATTCATGATCATTTCATTATAGTTGACTCTATAAAATGTCAAAAAAAATTGTGCCCATCACATTTTCCCAAAGCGAGGTCTTCAAATTGCTTCCTCGGTCCAACCAATAGTCCAAAACCCACAGACTCTTCATTTAAAATGACAAAGAAAGGCAGCAAATCCTTACACATACTGTGAGCTGAAACCAGCAAATGTTTGACATTTATGCTTGAAAAATGCCTGAAATGATAAACTGATTAAAATTCTAATCGATTAATTGACTAATCATTGCAGCTAATCATTGCAACAGGTGTCACCTGGACCAGAATCAACCAGAAAAATATTGATGTGGTGTGCTCCTTAGAGGAAATAAACAGGAAGCCATTATGTTTACAAACCTTTAATAAAATACAGTTTAAAGTTTTATCTTCACTGACAACCGTTCCTAATGTCCAGTATTAATAGCCAGATAATATAGAAACATAGAAATACTGTTAGCAAAGGCAGCATAGTTTACAACAAGTCCTTATCTGTGCCAAAGCAAAATTAGAAGCATTATTTAAAATCGTATCACTTTTTTGTCAACACATTCTCTTGAGAATGCATTCAAACTGAATCCAATACACACATGATATGCATCGTTTAAAACACCAAGGCCAAAGACAAACATTATCAGGTTATAAAAATCCTTTCAAGAGAACTATAATGGTGCAGTTTGTGGGAAAGTTGCAGCAGCAACCTTCGAACAGTTATTAAGCATTAAGACAATAAATTGAGCTTGAAATCTTGTGATACGGGTTCCAGTATAAAGCTCTCTAGTGACCTGCCCTTGAGGATTTTGGGTAACTCGCATCTCTTTTCTGAAAATATTTCTAAAACGTTTACAGTGCTTTCACTCTTTTGATGTGAAACTAATAACTGCATAAACATCTTTTGTCCTTTCCTTCAACTGTGTGTAATGTTTCTCACCATTATATTTAATTTCCAATGTTCTTTGGCTTGCAGCGAAACATTTGGTATCCTCTGCAGCACTGACGCTGAGGCCTGCAGTGATACCAAGGCACAATTCGTAATCTACAGTAAATGTAAACGAAAGGGTAAGCGGCTACAGAGATTTAAAGGCGTGCAATGTAGGATTTTTTCGGTTGCTGTTTGTAAACACACCATTCAGAGTTGGTTGCTTCGGGCTGACGAGCCCTCAACCAAAATTGTCTGTATTTGAAGAACCTGAAATGAGACAACAACCATCATCTTTCAACAGGATTTCTGACACCCAGAAACATCTCGGACGTGGCTAAATAATAATGAAAAAACAAATTACAGGCAGAAGGGCGGGGTCTCTAAAGATACAGACCGGCCACACACTTCTAGTCGATCGTAAGTGCTGAAGAGGGAGCATGTTTTATGAGTCTGAACGTTTTGGGGTTTTTTTTGTTCTTTTTTTGTTCTTTTTAGGAAAAATCCTGCCTAATATACCTTTAAAACAGAACCTGCAACCACTGCTAAACTGACTGAAGGACTAACTCTGAAAACTAACTCTAGTTATGGTGTTTAATGTTTGAATACAACTGTCATGTTTGTAAAGGTCTGAGTCAAACAGGACCCACTTTCGATTATGATAAACTGAGAGACGCTAAATACTTGTATCATTTGAATAAAACTGTTATTCATATATTTAAAACAAAATACAGATTGGGCTTTTCAGAACCCTTTATGATATCTTAAATTGAGTCGAGGACCAATCCTTCAAGTCCATTTTAAGAACTCAGTCCAAGTTCAGACTAAAGTGCTGAAATGATGCACTCACATGACTGAGGTAGAACTTTAAGTTTAAACAAGTACATAGTTGGCTAAAGGATCATTTACTTGTCTTAATACTGCAGCAATAATGACAAGAGTACAAGAAATGTGTATAATACTGCGTCTCAACTGTACTTTGGCTGAAAAAAGCTCTGACATTTTTTTCAAATCAAGGTTTCCCCTGAGAGCATCTCGGATGAAAAGGTGCGGCAGTGAACGGGTCTTCCAGCGCTCTTCCCCCGATGGTCCAGGCGTGCAGAGGCCCCACAGCAACCGAACCTACGGCGGCCTGCTGACCGATCCTGGAGACGACGCGGTGCACCGCCACTGGCTGCTGGAGCAGAGGCGCCTCTGTGTGCACATGAGGGGCCCGAACACTGAGAGACTGAGGAGCAGGAGGAGATGATACTGGGACCAGGTGACACTGTTTGACGGGTCGGATCTGCTGTGCAGCAGACTTAAATATGTGAGTGTTACCAGAAACAGCTTTGGTGGTTTCCTGCCTCTTTCCAAACGGTGCCTGGAGGAAAACATCAGACGCCTCAGCAGGTCTATGAGACGCAGAAAAGGAGGAGCTGCTGAATGCCATCCGACTTTCTTTTGCTGGCGTTTTAAAAGGGGCCAGCTGGAAGACATCAGAGGTGACTGGGCTGTCTGGGGGCTGGAACTGGGATACTTGGTTGCTGGGTACAAAGTGTAGGTTGGTGGACGTAGCGGGTGTCGTAGTGTGTTGTATGCTTCTCTCCTCTGATGGCAACATGTGTTTATTGTGGTCACATGCAGCAGTCCTCTGCTGGATCCTCTGCCTCTTATTCTCCTCAGAAGCTGCAGTCTGAGCTGCTGGCAGCACATTACTGTTGAGCTCCCTCTGTAGGTCTGTATGAGGAAAAAATGAGAGGAAGGTCAGACAGCTCTGAGAGACCTCTGAAGCTTTTACACTCTTTTGTTACAGTATTCAGAATCAGTATCAGGTGTCTTGGCCAAATTTGACCCTTTTTTTCGTTGCTCTTAATGCACTTACACAGGAGCAGACATAGAGAAACAGTGACGAACAAGGACAGCAAAGCTGAACAAATAAAGACGAAGAACAGACAGGACGATTATGTCCACAAGTATGTGAAAAAAATAAGTAAAACTACAAATACTTGACCTTTACTCAAGCTCATTTTCCACTCTGGTGAACATTTTTCTTGGACTCTCTTTCTCGAGTTGATTAAAACTCAATGATTCAAACACATTTGTGTGTTCTTAAAATGGAAGTCCTACATGTGATGTGTATCAGTAAGCTCAGATATGAGACATGAAACATCGCCCCACAAGATTTCTGAGGCTGACAGATATATTAGAGTTTTACCAACTCCAATACTGATACAATACATGTATGTAGTACATGACAAGCATCTTTGATATCGTTATTGGAGAGTTGTGGTGGTTGAAAAGTAAATTTGTCAAAGTATATGCGATTAGATAATACAGGTTAATTCATCGGTTGGGCTCGAGAAATGATCCTAACCCACTCAGCAGCAGATGCACTCCTGACTCTCGACTAGGGCTGCAACTTACATTATTGACATTTTTTACTAATCAGTCTATTATTTCTTGATTAATTGATTAGTTGTTTGGTCTATAAAATGTCAGAAAATGGTGACAAATGCCGATCAGTTTTCCCCAAAGCCCAAAATGACAATCTCAAATGTCTTTTTTCATCCACAACTCCAAGATAATCAGTTTATTCTCATAGAGGAGTGAAGAAACGAGAAAATATTCACATTGAAGAAGCTGGAATCAGAGATTTTTGCTTTATTTCCTTAAAAATTACTTCAATTATCAAAATATCTGGGGATTCATTTAATAGCTGACAACCAATTCATTATTCGTTGATGCTCTACTCTTGACTCCGTTTAGGAAAGTGAAACATGAAAGAGCCACAGTCAAAAAAATACAAAAAACAAAAAATGGACTGACATTTTCATGGGGCATGAAGTTGATGATGTTTGGTCTTACCTGAGTAGAATTAACCTGCTATTTGAGCAGAATGAGAATTTGATTAGTGCATTCAACATTGAACCTGCCCGACTGTATTATGTTACAAATTAACACACCATTCACCAGATAATTTAAGCTCTTACTCTCTCACCCAGAGTACTTCATGCAGATACAGTACATTTGCATGCAAACCTAATAAGAAGCAATTAAAACAATACTCCAGCAATTTAGCATTGCACTAACAATAATAAATAAATAAATAAATAAATAAATAAATAAATGGCTCAAGAAATAAATTAATATACCACTAAATGCACCAAAAATAATAACAATAATGTAGGCATTGATACATTTATAAAATATGACACAGATTGATATTTCTGTATTTATTTACCTTTGAATTAATTCACCTCTTCATTTAGTTTGCAATCTAATTCATTAATTGTTAATTCATTTGTTTAATGTATTAATTTTTGTACTCTTTTGCAACCCTTGCCACATATTTCCACAAACTCGAATGTGAATTATAACAAAGAAGCAAATTAAAAATACCAATTTATATCACATTATACATATAAACGGCAACATTCACTTTAAATCTTATCTTTGGTGCAATTAGTTGTGTTGTGTGTTTATTTTTTTTTAATTGAGCCATTATTTACTTATTCATGTATTTCTGATTTTTGGCAGTTTCAGTCCTGCATATGGTAAACTCACTTCTTACTCCACACAAACAAGAGTTTTTAAATTCTTAAATGTGTAGTCTTCATCTCAACTTAATGTATTAGACTATTTATTTAACTTTTTCACACAGTAGACCTTAAACAACATTTGTATACAAAAATTGCTTACAGTTTATCAATCATGTTTTTTAAAAAACAGTTGTTTAAAATGTAGAATATTTATTAATGCTGACGATTTTCCTTTTTCTGACAAACAAACATTATGAACCATGTAATTTTGTGTATCATGTAACTTTGTTGAGTTGTATTAGTTTCATATAATATTCTGAGATATAACGACATAAAACCTTTCAATCAATACTCAACACGTTGACATTCACATTTGTATTTTATTTGCCATCCCTTTATAATTCTTTAATTATCTCACAAAAATAGAAGGAGCACACGATACCACAGCTCTGACGCAGGTTTGGGCCATTAAAGACAAGAGGTGTCTCAAAACACTCAGATAATCAGGTAAATCGACAGCTTTCATTTTTGGCAAAACAACAGAGAAAAAACGAGGGGCTTCTGTTTCACATCGAGGACTAATCTCACTACCTGCTTGGCTTTTTACCGATTACAACAGCACACAGGCGGCTACAGGGAGAAGAAGCTCGGGAGTTGCATAGGTTCAAACAGTAACTGCAAATGATTGAGTTGTTCGGCGGAAGGATCAGAAAGAGGATGAAAAAAAAAACATGAGCCTTCAGTTACACATGCAGTACCTACAGTAAATTCATCTGGGGACCAATTTTTTTCAAAGATAAAATGATCATTTAAAATTTAAATCAAGAACTCTACTCAAAATACTCTAAATTTTTTATTGGAATTACTGAATAAAATTGAAATAAGACTTGTGCATATGTCCCTTTTATAAGGGCCCTTTTCCACCAAATTAGCTCCAGTTCTGTTTGAGATTCTTGGGACCTTGGTGAACCAGCCCGAGTTTCTACCAGTTTTGAGTGGAAACACTGTGATCAAGGACGTGTCATCAATGGAGGGCGTTGCACAATGCACTATGACTTGTAGAATATGACACACCCACTCTGGTTCGCTCTTGATGGACATCTTTTTTGGTTCCAGCTAGGAACGGAACCGGTGCTATGTTGGTGGAAAAGAGGTATAACTGAGCTCCATGCTTTTGGCACTTTTCTCAGACTGAATTTTGAGATTCAGTTTTGAGGTGATTCATTTGATACTGCTTGTTCAACAGCCAACTACATTTTATTTCACATTACATGTAATAAAAGGTGCAATATGTCAGAATTGATCACCTGTATAATTCACACTCCAAACAAATAGGGGGCAGCATATCACCAGAGTAACTGTTAACGGCTGCTAATTGTAGCTAATGTTAGCTAATAAGCTCAGTTAACTGTGAAGCTAGCGGTCATATGAGCTGACTCTGCCCGGACTGGGGGCTCGGAGGAGTGTTGGTGTTGTTAAATATCGGGGCTATCACCTCTTGAGGTACAAACTCGCTAGGTGCTAGGTGGTTAGCATGCTAACTTTCATAGATATCTCTGCAACACAATACATAGACGTCTTTAAAATAACATCAACACTGTTGTTTCTTAAGACTCTGTAATTTTTTAGTTCATTTGTTGAATGTTTTAGAAAATTCTTACATATTGCACCTTTTAATCTAACTAGCCTGTGAAAAACCACAAAGATGTGTGCACTTTGTCCAAAATATGAATGATTTGTTTATCATTCAAAAAAAAGAACCTTGTTAGTGTAAAAAAAAAATACTTAAAAGGTGCACTATGTAACTTTTTTAGTTACCATTGTTATATATTCCTCTATACAAGCCTGTTTTGCTCTAATGTTCACAACTAAAAATGTAAACATATGGCTTAAGTTAATCTAAAACTCATTTAGCTTGTGCTGTCTTGGTTTGTTTATAGCCCTGAAAAAAAAGTTGCATAGTGCACCTTTAAACTTATCTCTGAATTACTTGCTGAATTATTAGATCTCTCAAGAAAAACATACTGTTTCTTTTAATATTATTTGAAATCACTTCCTAACATGACACGATGAAATTAAAAAGGTTAATGCAGTCTTCTCATTGTGTTCATGCATGAGAAGCAAAATAACTTTGTTTGATCCTACAGAAACATTTATATTGCTGATTGGAGCTGATTTTTCGAACCCTGGACAGCTGATTTCATGCTGCCTGATAAACAAAGCACGGCTACAGCAGCTTCACCATAAGATTAAACCTTTTCACACTTCACAGAGCCCCTCACACATGACCTATCAGACAAGCTCTCTTAACTGTAATATGGAGCGCAGACTTCCAGCGGACAGTGAGACTGGGGAGCAGTAAGCCAATACATATCCAACTCTCAGAGAGAGTGATGTAGCTCTGACTTCCTGAGAGAATTCAGGGATGGGGTGGATGGGGTTTGGGTGGGGGGGCTGTGCTTTCAGAAGAGATTTTAATGACAACGTGTCCGTCGCCATATTTGCAGCAAACAACAAACACAATAGGCTACTGGAAAACACATCCAACAATTCTGACTCCACGCACACACACACACACACTTATCATTAACACTGTATACCAACACACATGAACATAACATTCAACAACACTGCCATGCTTTTTGATATGAAGTCTGTGATCACTAAAACCCGGTAAAGCAAAAACAAAGCTTTACGAAGCACAAGTTCAGAAAAAGTTTCTAGTTTAGCGATGAAATGAAACAAGAGGTTACGCTCCCACTTTCCAGATAACTGTTTTGAATAAAAATATAATCCTTCGTCAGTCCATGTAAACAAACAAAACACAGGCTCACATTCTTTTCACAGAGGAGGAAGAAGAAGAGGGGGGTTGGAATAAAACATGGGATTCAGCCTAATCTCCAGGTTGAACAAAGACTAGGATTATCATCTATACATTTGAATGTACTGACAATAATAGAGTAGATATAACCAAGAAAAAAAAACTTTCTCAACACACAATTCCACAAAGAGGAATGAAATATTTATATAGTATTCTTCAATATTATTCAGTGATTATGGTGTTAAGAATCATAGATATTTTTTTTAATTATAGACTAATATTTATTTCTTACATTCATTCTCTAACACTCTATTCATATTAACATTTATTAACAGGAAAACAATGTCATTTTTCAATCATATATACATCCATAGCTATATATAGATGTATATATGAGATTACACAAGTAAAGCATTATGTTTTCCACAAGTAAAGCTTTATGACAATGACTTCATATATACATGGGAAGAATAACTGATCCTATGGTCTGGATAAGAGCCCGCAGGGGTTGCAGATATCTATTTACATAAATGAGGAGTAAACAAATGACAGGAATGTAGGAAGGATTGCACAATGCGGGATGAATGTTTGTGTTAATTTCAAATTAAAAGTGTCAGTGAGTGAAAATAATTTTTAAAATGCCATATTAGACTGTTTGTTAGTGCCAAAAAAATGACCTGACTAGTCATGAATGGTCTCTCTCTCTAAATATATATATAAATAATAGCTACTGTATTTCTACGATTTCCTATTATTGTTGATTATTGAAATTATTTTCATGATTTCATGCATTTTCTATTGATATGGCACACTGCTATAAACAAATGCTAAATGACCCTGATTTGTCATTTAATTTCAAAACAACCTATTGCTTGCCTCAAGGATAAAATGAAACATAAGCTCAAAATAATAATAGGTCCTCTTTTAAAAGTACAGTGTGTCTGGAAAACAAGTTAACCTTGAATAGTCAGACAGATAATTTGTTTTGTTGTATTTTGAGTTTAGCTGATACACTTTCAGAGCTCAAACTGTCAGTGGTTTTCTTCACAGATTATTTTATGGCACTTGGCTGTTAAGTCTGATCAGTAAGGTTGTTCTGATACGTGGGTGGGATGTGTGGGTCTGTTATTTTTATCAGCACTATGCCGACGATACTCAACTCTACTTATCTGTTAGGCCCAGGGAAATCTCTAATCTAAAAATCCAGCAAAATTACCTGACTGAGGTTGGTTACTGTATGTCTCAAAATGTTCTTCAATTAAATCATAGTAAAACTGAAGTTCTGGTTTACGCCCCAGATCAGGTCTCCACCACAGCCTCCAACACCTCGGCCCACTAGCCACTAATAGAAAATCATATGCCAATATATGTCAGTTTTGATTAAATTTAGGATTCAATTTAAGATCCTCCTCCTCATTTTATAGGCTTTAATCTTGCTCTGTGGTATATCATTAAACTACGAAGACAATATTTCTCTGCTAGGCCCCTCAGGTCCTCTAATCAAGGCTTCTTAGTTATACCTCAAACAAGACTGAAATCACGAGGGGACTGTCCTGGGTCACGGGAGGTGGAACAGTCTCCCTCTGGGAATCAGGTCAGCAAATTTTCTTGGGTCTTATATGTTGCAGTTGAAGTCCTGTCTCTTTTTGTTGAGCTGTAAATACGCACTGGTATATGATAACGCACTGTATCTGATCGGTTCCCTGTATTGGCTGACACACAAAGTTGAAGTATCAGTATCGGCATTGGGAAGGAAAAAATGGTATTGGAACATCTCTACTGATCAGGAAAACTTTTGGCGTCCTGCTCTTCCCTTCAACACAAATCACAATAACTTAGTGTGATGTTTGCAGGACGTTTGTTATGGCTGTTCTGTTTCCAGATTGATGTAATTTTTCAGTCTAACCTATAGCAGCTTTAAATTGTTAAAGATATACCATCTAACAACCCTGACAAAGGTAACATTAATGCTACTGTGCAAATCAGGCTACATGACTAAATTTCCCTTTTATTAGAAGAAATAGACCAAACTAATTTCAACAAAGGCTCATTTAACTTTTACATGATTTTACTTTAAAATGTGCAAATAAATGTGGGGAGGAGAATTTAAAAAGGCAAACGACGACAAATTCACTTGTGCACCATAATAACTACGACCACTTATAACTATGCCTATTGTACATTACAACAATGATCTTCTATTGTTTGCTATTAGACATAATGCAATATTGTTCAAACAAAAGGGATAGCAATATTATATCCTGAAAGATGTAATGGTTCGTCTTTAGAGAGGATGATGTTAGCGTACTGGCCACTCTTAAACCGATGGACGGTAACAATGGTGATGTGTGGAGACTACAACAAAGAGAAAATGTGAGCGAGAGGGTGAGAGATGAGAGCTGAAGAGAAGCCAGATAATGCGATCGATGCGGCGGAGAGGGCAGGAATGAAGAAGCACTGAAAGGCGAAGGCTGCTTCTACTGTAAGAACTAGAATTGAGATGACAGCCGAGGGCGGGGTGCAGGAAGCTAGCTATGACAACAGTGTTGATTGCCGTTATGCTATGCCAGTCTCTAATCCAGTGTTACAGCTTCTACTGGGGGGGTTGTAGGGGTTGGGGGGGGGGGCGCCTACAAGTCGATGAGCTGGTCCACCAGCAGCAGGGAGCGCGCCAAGCTGGGCAGGCTGGATTCAGAGCCACCACTGTTACTGCGCGAGTGGCCTCCTGAAACTGGCCGGAGAGACAAGGGGGGGGGATTGGGATGAGACGAATACAGGCAAACAGAGGGCAGAGGGAAGGGGAGGGGGCAGAGGAGCGGGGGTCACAACAAGCAAACAGAGCGGAGGGGGAGAGAGGTCGAGACAGAGAGAGAGAAAGAGAGGGCAGAGTTTACCCATTTACTTCTACTGGTTTTAAAACATTCTTAACTCTGAGGATGTAAAAATAGTGCAGGCACCTGATTCTGTTATCAGTAGGTTTGACTATTTCTTTCATTCATTAATTAGCAAATCAGCATGCAACTGATGGGAACCCAATAAACAGCCAGTCCCTGTTTCGGTTTATCTGGTATTGCTATTTGTTGTTGTTCCTACAGTTCAAATTAATATTGGTCCAGGAAAATCATTGCAACTGACCAAAAAGCAACGAAGTCCACAGAGGAAGCAGTTTGTGGTGGGTGAATGGGTCAAGCTCAGGACTTTCACCTGGCGGACCAGACTTTTTATTTTCAGTTCTCAATCGTAGGAGTAGGTGACAAAACTACTAGGTCATGTTTAGAGAGAGAAGGTTAAGAAGATTAACCACTTGTTACAAAGCATAACTTTGGTTTCGGCCCTGGAGCAACATTAACTATGATGTAATAGGAGCAACACCAACACGGCGATATCAGATCGTGTTACCTGTCTTTGATCTTAAAGACAAACCCGAAAGAACCACCTGAGCTTCCTTGTGGAGAATGAATGAGAAAGACTCACCTTGGGAGTTCTTTCGGCCTGTGACCGGAATTGGATCGAACTCGTCCTCTGTGCCGGCCTCTGCACTGGCTTGTTGGGGCTCAAAGTCTGAGATCAGGAGAGATGAGTCTGCAGGGTATAAAAGAAGGCAGGCTGATGATGGAGTATGAAAGCCCAATTGTGTGAGAAAAAGTTTGATATGAAAAGGTGAAAAGATTACCTTCTCAACATTACACAAATATTCAGAAAATCTGAAACTACTGCCACAAAAATAAAAAAATAACACAGTGGAAGCTCTCCAAAGCCTGTGTGATAAGACATGATGAGGAGAGATCGGTAGTAATTAGGATCTTGCAGCTGGCTATCAGGCAGTATTTCAGAATTGGCACCGTCAATACAGTTTGCTTCCTTTCACCAGCCAAAAACCAACAGATGTCGAGCTCTCAATTAGCGACAAACGATATGGTTTTACAAATAATTACACTCAGAAGAATTATTTTGTAAATTTACAAACAAAAGGAAAACCATTTTCATGAAAAGATCAAGTTTAAAACTTCAATTGCTTTTTAATTAACTTATTTATTTTCTATGCTTTATGAAGTTGTGGGGATAAAAACACTACATAGTCTGTCAAGATCAATTTGGATTAGATTAATATGTTAAGAAGAAATAGAAATGCTTTTGCTGCCACCCAGTGGTTGAAAACTTCAAAACATTGCACTGTGAAAATGTTAACAATGGCAGCTCAAGACGTTGGTATGTCGATGTAGTTTATCAAGGCTCCATGTCACGAGTCAGCCTTAAGTCCAACTTAAATTGATTAAATTAAATTAATTCTCCTACAGCATACTTATCAGCTCTATAGACTACATGTCCTGTGATCTCCTGATAAATTAAACAAAAGCAAAATAAAAAAAAATAAAACAAATCAGGAGGAGAAATTCAGTTTACATGTTTTGGTTTCATGCTGGCGCCCTCTAGTTTTGCATTCCTTCCTCAGAATGCTGTGATTAGTTCCATCTACGTAGACCCACATATACTGTCCTGCTAAAGCGTCCGTCTTTTCTAAACTACTAACACATCTTGTCCTGCACCTTAGCTTGTTGAATGAATGACTAAACAAATTCATGGGGAAAAATGCACGTCAGCTACAGCATGTAAACTTACCTGCAAATATCACTTTGGTTCAGTTGCATGTGGGTGTAGTCCTTACTCATAAGGACTACTGCTGACAACACACAGTCTACCCGTGTCTTGAAAGCTATGGTGTAAATTTGTTTATTTTTTCTCTCTTCCCCTACCCTTGTACTGTACAGTGCTGGGGCTCAGCCTGCAAGCTGCTCCCAATGAAACTCAGACAAACAAAATGTTTCCAAAGACCCTTTTTCTTACTTTTAATAATCAAAAACTATTACTATAACACAGAAAAAAGTCAAAAAGGATCACTGAAGGCAATATCTAACTGAAGTGTAAGTAAAGAAAAGAAATAATTCGGTATGGAAATACTTCTCTCACTAATTAAAAAGCATTGGAGTTCACTACCTATGTGAATAAGTATTTAGATTCTTCCACCTTACCTGCTTTGGGCTGTGCGGAGTCTCCAGACAACAGGCTGAATTCATCCAAAGCTGAGGCAGCGGAGTTGGGAGCAGATGAGATCGAGGAGGTGGCACTGCTTGCTGCTGGAGGGGCGGACGGACCGGAGATCAGAGAGCCCAGGAGAGAATCGTCTGCAGTGAGAGGGTCTGGGACGGGTCAGGAGGAGCCAAAGGTTGACAGAAACGAGAGCAAAGTTTAGTTATGGCTCAAATAGAAAGATACAACCTCTTGTATTTCAATAAGTTGATAAAAAGTGTTATTTATTCACCATTAGTTGTGTACTGTTAAGTTAAAGAATACATAGATGGAATACATTTTGAAACACACACACCTTTTGCAGACTCTTCCACAGAGCCACCGAAGGGATCAGACAATGACAAGAGATCGGGAAGCATGAGCGAAGACGTGTCTGGAGATTTGAGTCCTTCAATCAGCTTCTCTAAAGGTCAATTAAGAATTAGACACAATAAAGGAGACATACTTGAGCAATGCGCAATGACAACATCAGCTGTAGCATACATAACTAAGACAGAGAACAGAGGGAGATATTTACCCGGTGCATCGATACCGAAAGGATCAGGGACAATCAACAGTGAGGCTCCTGAATCCACGTCAACGATGGCTGATGGTCTTTCAACTAGGAAACAGAAGCAGTGCTTTATAGTAAAGATTTGTAATCCATTAAAAAGCCTGAAAATTAGGCTAAAATGCATTTTGGGAGGAAGCAGACTTTTTCAGCTGGTGAGTCTCAATAGAAATGCTTGTTTCAGCCATTTACATCAATTAATACCAAGTCAAGTGTGAATCTGTCGCTGGAATTTAAAAGTGCCCATGGATACTTTAAATCCAGTTTTTCAAACAGTATGAAATGTATTCAGATGTCCACATAAACACAGCAATTCCTTGAGTGCATTTTAATTAACCCAACAGGAAATTAAAAAACTTTATGAGCTCTCTTGTGCATGTTTTCACAGCGTGTGAGACTAAGCAATCCCATCACCTGATACAGAATATGAGCAATATGCTATGTTAAAAACGTTCTTACTTGTTAAAGGAAACAGTGCGTACATTTGCTGGGCAGAGCAGCAGTACAGCCAGAACTCTTTACATCAACATCATTAGTGTGATATTGTTTCTTTTATTCAGACAAACCCTTTATTTTATTTATGTGATGCACAGAGGCAGAACTTGCTTTCAAAAGCTTCTTAAAGAAGATCAGATTAATGGATAAAGTGCATTAAGACCTTTACCTCTCTATTTGGTATTACATTAATCAAACTCATACAGTACAATGCATTAAGTGGCGTCAGTACGATAAAGTGGGGAAACAACTTATCAAGATATTTGAACTGTAAATCTCACCCGCCTTGCCAAATAAGAGAAGAAGTCTTTATATTAGCTTCGTTTTGATGTCCATAAACCAGCATGCTAACTCATGCTAATGTCTATTGACATTTAACCACTTGAACCAAGTGCACAATCGTTGTGGGGGTTGGACGGGTCATGTCCCGCCAAATACATGAAATATTAGTATATAATGTAATGTACACTAACCCGATATGACTAATCTTCAAATGCATCTAAAAGCTAAAAGAAAGCAAATTTTATTTCTTCAGTAATCAGTTTAAAACGGACTCTAAAACATGATGGATGCACCTCCTTCATGTTCCTAAAGTTTTGGGTCTTTCTGTATCCTCCCTCATCATGTATACATCTGATCCGCAAGTTGATCTCTCTTGTCTACTCCACAGGTAATTGTGTTGTTTGCAGCAGCATCAGTGTGGTACTGCTCCTGTTGGTTGACACATCTGGTCGGGTGTTTTTAACAGGCTGGACGATGATCTGACTTTCACTCTATTATTAGCCTTCGGATAACTGGGTCTGTAGTTGATCTGTCAATAACCTATGTCATTTAGGGATGGACTGATTATCGCCCTTGCCGGTCGGTGTTTTTTCTCTCAGATTGTTGATAACAAATTTAAAAATGAGCTACTTTGGCTCTGATGCAACATCCCCTCACACAATGTCCTGCCCACAACAATATCTGATTAGTTTTATGTCACAATTAATGACCGACAAAAAATGAAAGTAACTAAATGTATAAAGAATCAGAAAACGAAAATACTCAAGTAAAGTACCTCAAAATTGCACTTAAGAACAGTACTTAATAATCTGTACTTCTTATTGCATCACTTGTTCTAAATTTTAAAAACAAGATTTTAATTTTTACTGCAAATGAATGTTCGTTCCAAATAACAGTTATCGGTCTCCTAAAAGAGCGATATCAGTTGACCCCTATTGTCACTATTTTTTTTTGTAGATTTGTGTTGACAGATCTGGTTATAATGTGTTGTGTTGTCAGAAACACACTCACACATTTGCATGCAGGTGCTAATTCTGAAACACGGGTGCAAATCATCTGTGGCTCGTGGTCCTTATACATCTGTGTTTTACTGAACATCCAACATGTAGCTACTGTTAAAGAGGTAATTACTAAAAAATCAAGGTAAATCTTGGTGTTTGGATCCTTTTAAGAAAGCGTGCTCACATATAGACTGAGTGCGCAACTGGATACAAATAGAAACTAATGCATGTACAGCCTCATTTCCCAGATCAGCGATACGCTACTAACACTGCTGTCTAATTTCCCTTCTAATGGGTTTAAAGTTAAATAAAGTATTTCGAACAATTTAACAAGATTAAACCCCTGTTGTGTATTTGATTGTTACAGCCCATTGTTGGCTGCTTTCATGAACTGTTGAAGCTTTATTACACGTATTGTGCAATTAGTTTAATAGTTTAATTCCAAGATACTTGAATGTTGACATAATATGGGAAGTGTTGCAGTCTGTGTATCATAAATTGCCCAAATTTGAGAAGAACTAATGTTGATGGGGACAGTGTGAGTTTGCGATAATGTCACTAAAGGATTTGTGGCGTTTCATGTGTCCAGGTTCATGCAAAAGACAGAAAAGAAGAAAAACCCTGATTTTAAAGCAAAGACATACCAGTTTCTTGGGGTGGACTATCCACAGTTGAGTCCAGCAGGCCTGGTATCAACTCCTCAGAGGATGTTGGCTCGAGTTCTGAAGGTGCGTCTGGAAAAAGAAACACCCAGTTATCGACAATTTGTCACTTACTAGAAATACTTCTCACATACGACTGCATTAAACTTTACCAGCAAGGTTTTTGTCCTCAGCTTTGAATTCCTCAGCACCGAGGTTAGAGAAGTTGTCATCGTCAAAAGGATTCCATGCCGGCTGTGTGGGGGTGTTGGAGGCACTGCCAGACACAGGAACAGCGGCTCCAGCTTTGCTTTGGTCCTGCCCTGCATCACCAGCACTGGGCTGAGCAGGCTGGGCGGTGCTTGGGTGAGATGGAAGTGATCTACAGGTAAAAGGAAGTACACACAATAGATAAAACAAACAGGAGAAGACTTGAATTTAAAACAGGTTTATTCCAGTACACATGCCACTTACTGGCTGAGAGCAGCGTCTCCATTAACTCCTTGTGGCTGCTGTGAAGTGTCACTCACTGGGACTCCAGCAACAGTGCTCGCTGCGGCGTCACTCGGTGTGCGTTGGTGGCCTCGTTCTTCGGTTGTCTTTGGAGAAGCAGGTGGAGTCTGTTCAAAAGGGGCATGGAGTGAAAATAAAACAAGATGGAAGATCAAGATATATTTCATGGAAGATCTCATGAGTCACAGCCTAATATGTTTAAAGGTTAGGCGCAAATGCTTTGACAACTCGTGTTATTCAGGTTTCATTTCACTCACAGTCGCAGTTTTTTGGTGGCAAAAAGTGTCGAAGAAAAGGAGCAACATGATTAGCAGATTAAGTATCTAGTAAATATTTTTACAATTTTTTTTTTCTAAATCACATTTGTGAAGAAAATGGAAACAATTTATGAATAGAAGGACAACAAGAACATCACGCTGTGGCACTTTAAAGATTAAGAAAAATGAAAAAGGGAGGAAAAGTCATCTGACAGCTCTGCAGTGATGATGACTTTTAGACACTTTTTGAAGCTGGTTGGTGAGCAGAAGGCCACTCACCGTCTCAGCTGCTTTTTGGCTGATCTCGCTGGAGGCGGGCTGAGCTTGGGCAGCTGATGGCTGAGTTATCTGCTGCTGCTGCTGACTAGCGGCCGCTTTGCTGGGTGAAGACTGAGCCGCTGGCTGCTGAGCCTGGCTGGCCTGCCTGCGTCGAGCTGGACGTTGAGGAGGAGCAGGACTCGATGGAGCCTGTGCTGCCGGCTGGGAAGCTGCGGTGACCACGGCGGGAGGCGTGGTCTGTTGCTGAACTATCGGCTGTGCTTGTGCTTGGACATCAGCCTTCGTCACTGGTGACACGACTGCAGCTGCTGCTGCTGTCTCTGCCCCAGCAGCTGCGGCTGGCTGCACCGGCTGTCACACAAAGAAAAGATCACATTTGCATCCTAAACACCTTCATGCTGCGGGTCCAAAAAACAACTGTGAATGTTTTGTTACATCTGTGTGATGCTGACACAAGACTTCAGTGTAATCCATCAGTATGTACCAGCTTCTGTTGAGCTGCAGCCTGACTTGAATTGTTTTGTGACTGGATGAGTGGCAGACATGAAGTCTGTGCCTTCTGTGACTGCAGAGCTGCAGCTGGCTGAGAGAGGTCCAGGCTGACTCCTGTGGGATGTTAGAAGAGCACAGACAACACATTAGTCAACAGCATGGAAACATATTAAATCTTAATACTTAATACAGATGAAAACAATGTAAATATCAAGCAACATAAAAATCGTAGGAGTCGACACAATATTCATTTTAAAGTTAAAGAGGATTATATAATCTGTTCCACAGTGATTAAGACATCAAAGTCATTAGTAACAGGTACAAAAAGTGATATCAACAGAGGCGCCATTTCAGAGTGCGGAGAAAATCATTACATAATCCATTTGGGCCTGTGGTTACATTGCTTTAATTTGCACGAGTCTTAACCTGCATACTTGATCTATTCCTGCTGAGAATTGCAGCGTTTATTGTGTGCACAAAGGATTAGAGGGATTCCTGTACTTATGCACATCTTTATTCAAAACCTCAGCTTCTTTTCTCTGCGACGGAGAGGAGAATAAGGATGGAGTGCTGTACGTACCCACAGGCTGAGCTGTACCACCAGGGAGATTAGCTCGCTTGCGAGGGGTGAGAGCAGCAGGCTGGATGGGTAAGATGCCAGCCGCAGGCTGGGTATGGGCTGCTTTGGGCCTCTGGCGAGGGGTGATGGAGGTTTCAGTGGTGGGAATTGGATCTGTCAGTCTGGCAACAAAGGGAGCGTGTTGGCCTTCTTGTTAATCATGCCACATAGTGTTAACATAATTATTTAATGAGTATCAGAACACTGTCTATACCTAATTACTTCCACAAAATATAGTGTCACTACAGCTCTCATGCTAATACAATGTAAGCAGGTCATGCTTGCCTGGGCTTAGCCTGGCTCTTCTTTGCTGCAGCAGCCTCACTCGCTTTGACTGGTTCAGGAAGTTTAGTAGGAATTGGAGAATTCTGGATTATGGAAAGAAATGCAAAGTCATCAAAGAAATCTTGAAGTTTTACAAGACAGCAGTATGAATGACAATGGTACACTGGTAACGCTGGCCGTAATAATGAAGAATATCATCAGTGCTAACAAGCATTTCCTACTGTATGCAACTGATAAATTAGTGCAGATTTTGCTGCAGAGCCTGACAGCCGATTGCTCGGACAGAGAGCCTATAGCAGATTCCACTGAATAAGACATGAAAATCAATTCCTGATGAGAGAAAGCCGAACAAATCCAAATATTTCAGCTGACTCTGCTGCTGAGAAAGACTGACCTTCACATTCTGAACAGGGCAGGTCCGCTGAGCTAGTTTAAAAGCAAAGTAGGACACCTGGTAGATATCTGGTCTTTTGTCTGGGTCTGGCTCCAGCATATACCCTGAAAAATGAAAAAAAGAGTGAGACTCAAGAAAACCAGCATTGCGAAAGCCAATTAATAGGTATTCAAGCTTCAACCACAAGTGCAGATTGAATTTGATGTTGTTGAAAAATAATTAACGTTTAAGAAGGACTAACGAATGAGGCAGTGAAGATCATAAGAGTAGCGGGAGTTATCTGGAATGGTGAAACTGCCATCACAGATGGCCACCTGGCTTTCACCAAAGGGCAGAGTGAAGAAGCACAACTTGTACAGCAAACAGCCCAGTGCCTGGAGAAGACAATCACATGCACACGCCCCGTCACACCAAACATGAGGAGAGGAGGAGAGGAGAAGAGGAGAGGAGGAGAGGAGAAGAGGAGAGGAGAGGAGAGGAGATTAACCAAGAATAACAATAATAAACAGTAAGTCACACAACAATGGCATTTCTATACAGTAGTTTCTATACAGATTCAATACAGTATGGTTTGCATTTATATGAATCCCTGTCATGATTATACTCCTCACTCACCCAGACATCTGCTTTTGTGGTGATAATCTTATTGTTGTAGAGGTTCACCATCTCAGGGGCACGATATGATAAAGTGGTGTACCTGAAAGAAGACAGGTATGACTTATTTACTCTAAAATGGACAAATTTAATAGGAAACCATATGTTTTTAATGTGGCAGTGAACAAATTCAATATCCATCAAGCTAAAGCTGTTTTGCACACACATCAAAATATTAACAGTGCTGCGCAGAACCCTATATGAGGATGAGGTGAATAAAAAAACAACAAAGCTGCTGATGAATGAAGAACTGATGACACGTTTCTGTGCAGCCATACCTAAAGAGAGCGCTATGAATGAAATCTGCAAATATGGCTTAAGCAGATGAAAAGAGGCACAAACTTTTTGATCTCTTCCTCCACGGCGGCCACTCCCTCAGTCTGGGGGCTCTGGAACTTGTTGGTGGCACTGCCAAAGTCACACAGCACATAATGACCCTTGTCATGCAGGAGGATGTTCTCCACCTGCAGAAGAAGAAACAATCACAATGTTTGTTTACAATATCTTCCAGGTAGAAAACAGAGAGGTCAGACCACCGTCCTTAACAATATATTTTACAAGTTACATTTACGGCTGAAAATGACAACAAAAATAAATAAGTTTGCAGATTACACATATCTCTGCATTGCAAAACAACAGCCATTGTCTACCTGAAAGTGACTGTTGTTAGCGTAGAAGAGGTGAGACCCCAAACATGGAGCTATACATGAAAGGGCCGAAGTCAAACACAGTTTTTTTGCCTCCTGCAGCATGTGCAATTGTCTTGAACAATAAATGCAGTAGTGAAATCATTATGACACATGCTATCATTTTCAGGTTTTTATGCAGATCAAGAAAACTGCACTGCAATAAAAAGATTAAATCTACTGAGTGACACTGACTAAAAAAATAAAGCGACTACCACACCACATCGACTGGGCTCTGCAGAAATGGACATATTTGAAGTATTTTGACAGCTGACATTCATCCCCTCCCTCCCCTGCTGTTAGAGCTTTCCATAATTAAACACAGTTTCAACTCACAGAAACATGTCAATCAAGACATCACACAGCATGGCGATCTACAGAAGGTGATTTCCCTGCCTTAACATAGAATGGCAGCCCGTCCCATCCAGTACGCAAAATGTGTCACCTTTAGGTCTCTGTGGATGATGGGTGATTTGCGCTGGTGCAGGCGAGAAACGGCATCACAGGTGTCACAGAAGATCTGCAGCACCTCAGCCTCGGTGAAGCCGGTCTGCAGCCTCTGGTTCATCAAGTTGACTACCTGCCCCCCTGAAAAATAAGATCCACATGACTGAATCTTAACTTTCATTTGCTAACACTTTCACACAAATCCATTCTGACACCGAAAGTGCTACTTATACTCTAATTCTTTCACCAATCACAGCCCATTTCCCTTCAGCACTCACCCTTGCAGTAGTCCATAAGTATGAGAACCTCCCACACGTCCCTCGATCCCATAGCCGTAATACTGGAGTCCAGATAACCAACAATATTCTTGTGACCGACAAGGTCTTTCTGCAGGAACACAAACACACATTCAAGGGCATTAACAAACCACTGTGCATAAAAACAAAACAAAAATGGCTGCATAGTGAGCACATACTACGGCTGAAGTCAATGGTTAGACGTTATTTTCAACTTTGAACAAGTCAGAGAAAACAGGCAGGAAACATTAGCATATTTTGCTGCAATTAATTTTAATGCCATAACCCTTTTACTCAATCTGGTCTGGTTATTGTTTTTTGATGCAGTGTGATGCTACCACCTGCAGAGGGAGCTGCAAAGGAGAGCTGAAATCAGGAACCCATTAGGTAATGAAAAAATGTCAAGCACTGCAGCTGAGGTGAAGCACTGTCTGTCTATGAATGTGTGTGTGCATGTATGTGGGTGTGTATGTTGTGTGTGAGAGAGTGAGACCGAGCAAGAGAGAGAGAGAGAGAATGAATGAGACAGACTGAGAGGTAAATAAAACACGATCAAATGATGTAGAAGAATGACACCAGACATCGTCTTTGAACCAAATTTTAGACTGTTAGTGTTCGTTTCAAAGGCCCTAAGTTGTTACAATGTGCTGTCTGTAATTCTGTTGACTGTTTATACAATCAGCCCCTTTTTTGTAATTTGACCATCCACCGCTTCCTTCCTTCCTTCCTGAGTGTTCCTTCAGACATAAAAGACTAAAATCTGTGTGTGAACTCCATGAGCGAAAGGGTCCAGCTACAAAAATGCCTCAAATCAAAATAAGATAACTCTTAAGACTGCTGGTGGGATACTTACATTTTGTGGTCTATTATACACTAAATAAATACCAGTTCTGCTCTGATTTTCACCAAATCAAGACATCGAACGATGCTGGGATAGTCCAGGATGTGATCCTGATACATTAAGGCCCCGACACACCAGGCTGACAGTTGGAGTCGGCCATTGTTGGAGAGCATCGGACAGAAAAAGAAAGGGAAAGCCCTCTGAACCCGTCGCTGTAATACCCATGATTTCTCCCATTTAGTGCAGCTTCTCCTTATTTTACTCCTTTGCCTCTTCATCAGTGCCACTTGCAACTTCTTATCAGACATATTTTCAATTATAAGCGGCTATATTAGCAAGAGTGGTGTTGAAAAAAGCTTCTTAATCACAACAACGTTGGACATTTCCTTTCATGCAGGCGCAGAACGTACAAGCTTGTTGGCTGTCGGCTGTGGTCTTTGCTGTGTGTTCAAGTGCAGCTTTTTGGCTGAGACACAGGAGGTGGGAGGCAGCCCAACAGTCAGCCTTTGTCGCAGCTAGTTTTTGTGTCAGTTTGGTGTCAGGGCCTTTACATTTACAGCAGAGAGACATGTAGCTTTGTGTCATGTTCAGGGATGTGTGCGATTAGTTGATGATTATTATTATTACTTTATTACTGTACACATTTGAACGCACACAATATGTAACTTGGTCGTTAGAGACGTCTCTAGCAATGACTGTCACAAATTTGTCAAAGACCCCATAGGAGGAAAAACTAGAACTTCTTTTTTTCTTAACAAGTTTAACAATGAACACTGGATAGAAAACACTGCATCAAGAACTAGACGGTCCTTTAAGAATTAATTCAAAACAACTCATTCTTCAAGACGTCTCGGGAGGTGAGCAGGACATGTAAGACAATACTATGAAAACAAAAACAAAGCACACCAAGAACCAGATGAATAAATACAGTACGACCATCCAAACAAGCCCGCTGCAGGCTGTGTGTACCGACATCTGCACTTCAGTCCTGCAGACCAGAAAACTTTGCAGAAACAATTGGACTTTCACGAGACATTCGTTTTAGAGTTGCCTTCATATTGTGGATTTAACCCCCCGGCAGAAAATCACATGAGCTCAGTTTGAGAACAAGCAAGAGAAAATGTAATGTCAGCGACTCACCATTATTTGAATCTCGCATTTGCACACCTGCAGATCATGCTCGTTGTTGACATACATCCTCTTCAGGGCACAACGCACCCCTTGATTTGTTTTTACAAGGAACACGATTGCGAAACCGCCTGCGGGATTGGAGAAAGAGACAAATTAAACTCGTTAGTCCTCAAAGAGATGATTACCAAAAACCTGGATGCATACAAGATAACTGACAGATGCAACTACAATCAAACCCAAATGTATAAGATTCATATGAAAGCGTTAAGCCATTAGCACTCATGTTCTTAGGGCAGGACATGCTAATTTTTACACAAAATTACTTCAACAACTGTTGAAATGTGTATTCATGTGGCCTTACAACAATACAGACAATCAGGACCAAATGGTGCAGCCTTATAGCATAATGTATTAGTCATGCCATTGCTGCAGGGTTTACGTAGAGGCCTACATTGAGGCCCAACCATCTGGTACAGCTCAGACCACAAATTCACTTTGCCGAGTTTAGTTGTGACAGAGTCATCAATTTCAGGCAGGCATTGTGGCTTTCGCTGCATCCTCAACTTGGCGTGTGTGAAATGTTATTGCATGGCACTGTCGCTGCAGGAAATACCTATGGACGTGGGTGCAAGTTGAGGCTGGGGGTCAACACAGTCTTCCTTTATTATTCTCATTCATATCCCCCCGTTCAACTCTTACACTGTACTTGCATTAGCACGGATGCAGTCTGTAAGAAACTGCCAGTGACTGTTGGCTCACATGATATTCAGAGAAAATAATTAACCACTTCAAAAGCAATATAGGAATAGCAAAAAAGATTGAACATGATCAATAAAATGACTTGGTCAAGTACAGACCTCTACTTCAGCATCAGTAATTTGGTGCAGATGCCAAAAAGTATAAAGAAATCCAGATTGTACCCCACACTCAACCTTCACGCAATCATTTTAAACCAAATACACTAACTGTGCTGCACCAGGTGAATTTCCATCTTCTTGAATCACACTTCTGAATCATAAAACGGCCAAAAGGAAAGTGTTGTGTTAGTCAGAGCCCAGCTGAGAGAGAGAGGAGTAGGCCTCTAGTTTGCATCCATGTATCCAAGATACATGGATGCAAAGCTGCATCCTTCCTGTGGGAATGGCATAGGGTTACATCCCTGCTCTGTCACGTGACTCACACATTTGGCTTGAGCAACATGCATGGAAAGAAAAATTTTAAAAAAAGAAGGTGAAAACAAAAACAAATGGCATCATCTGGCCTGTGCAGCCCCTTCTCACCTTCAGCGATGATCTCCTCAACAGTGACTTGGTGCCGCCCGACAGTGAAGGCTCTGCCAATGAAATTTCCGCCTGCATGACTGGACCCGGAGCTGCCACCTCCTCCTCCAGAACCAGGCCCGGAGCTCACCAACTCCCGACGAGAATCAAAGAACTTCCTCATGTTGTCGAGGCGTCAGGAAGATTTTTTTTTTTTAATGTGGCTTCAATCACAGACGAGCTGCCTGTTTCCTGCAGGCTGAATTATTGCACTAGTAGATAACGCAGGTCGAGACTGTAAACCACAACGACCGCCTCGAGCCTTCGAGTCTATTTGGAGCCTCGAGACGTGCAGTGGTGATTCTGTCACTTACGATGCTGATGTTGAGACTACCCAGATTTCTGGTGGCAAATTTCCCATTTGCTTACCAACACAAGCCAGTTGGTTGATAGCTAGAGCGGTTGCGACTAGCCGTTATGTAAGTGAATTACACCACCCAGGAGGCTAAAGCATCTCCGGAGAAAGTCTTTCTTTAGCTATCCATCCAGCTGTTCATGGTCGGCTGCTGCTGATGCTGCTGCTGCTGATAACATTAGGTCCTTCTCCATCTCGTCCAGCCATTACCAAGCTAGCTAAGTGCTAGCTACTTACGCGCTATGACATTTCGTGTAAGGTTATCCAGGTTATCCTCTGAAGATAATGTCTCCGGGTGCGATGTATCCGACGTGTAACTTGTCTGATAGCGTTGCCCGAAAAAATGTTTCCATCCTCAGTCAAGCGAGGCGAGCCGTTTGGTGGCACATAGCTGCCCGTCTATCCGTTTAATTGCTCCCATTAACGATAAAACTATGATTTTTAGTAAGCTAACGCATTAGCGCGATGAAGCCTCTCGTCAACACAAACAAGCGCAGGGTCGACAGCAGACCAGAGCCTCCGTCCGTCACAACTGTGGCACAAAATGACCAAACATACGATTTGACATCTATCAAAACATGAGACAGAGGTCTCAACCCAGCAGCCTAATCTCTGCAACCACAGCAGTCTTTGGCTGCCAGCGATATCGCAACATCCTAGCTGTTGCTGTTGACGCGCGGACGGAATTGTGGGTGTTGTAGTTCAGAGCGCAGCTGCAGCCTCCCCTCCCCCTCGTCTATGTGGTCATGTGCTGCGTTCAAGTCAGATCACGGAGTGGAGAAAACTGTTCACACCAGGCTGGTTTCACTTCTGATGTGTCAGGATCTGTGATAAGAACTCTATAAAGCAAAATGGCTGCAAAGCTAATTAACAAGAAACTAAATACACAGGTTGTTTGTATCTGGTTTACAATGATGGGAAGTAATTAAGTGCATTTACCAATTAATTACTTAAGTTTGAGGCACTTCTAATTTACTTGAGTATTTCCACCTCGTGCTTCTTGTATTCCACTAGATTTGAATGGCTAATAATGGACCTTTCACTCCGCACCGTTCACATGACAGCTGCAAATACTAGTCTCTACTTTGCAGATTTATTTCATTTAGATCTCATCTTTAATTCATGTTATTTACACAAAATAAAATCAACAAATGAATCCTAATGTATTGACTTTTGCTCCCTGAAGGCCTCATCTTTACCTTCTACTTAAGTAAAATTGACTTACAATTGACTGTTAACTACTTAAAGAGTAATATTTATACGCTGTGTTTTACTCACAGTTTTACTTAAAGTTGTGAACACCTATTCCACCACTGCTGTTTTAATTTAATCTCCACAAATGTGTAACATGATACAAATATAGCTAATATAGCCTATTATACGGTGTTGATAATAGTGGTAGAACTAGTATTCAGATCCTTTAATTGAAAGCACTTAAACCAAATTTTATTTTTATTATTCTAATTTTATTTAATAGGGACAATACAATTTAAAATGTACAGAAATGCTATAGTTATTGCTAATTTTAACCAAATACTAAAATAAACACTCCTTCATTGAAAATGTTATTTAGGTAGAATTATGTAAGTATAATCACATCATTAACACTATGACACTGTTATGTCATTAAATTATCATTACTCCTGCATGGATGTTAAAGCAGGATTTAACTGCTGTAGTTGGTTGAGGTGGAGATAACTTTAAACTGATAGTGGGAAACAATCAAAGTGTTCAAAGTGACATCTTTGGTGCAACTACTGATTTAAACACATTCAAAACAAATCCATGTTTGAAGCATTTAAAAGGAAAGGGAACAATTCCTCACATTTGTAAGCTGGAGCAATGAAATGTTATCTCATGAAAACGTATTTAAACAATTGCCAATTAATTTTCTAAATGGACTAATTGATAAGTCGACTAATTGCTGCAGCAGCTGTAAAACAGTCGTATTTTATGAGCTCATATTTTCTGTATGGAAAAATAACTGCAAAACAAAAGCTGCTGTAGACTTTGACGTGTAGTTGTTTTCTGTTTGTTCTGTTTTTTCCCGACATTCATGGAATGCAGCAGCAAACCGCGCGCGCAGTCTAACGTGCACGCGAAGGGAGGACCCTGTTCATAAAATTTGCATCCCGGTGGGTGGGACGTGAGAGCAGCTGCTGTTATAAAGTCTAGTTTCCTGGTCCGGTGACGCTTCACCCTGTCTTCTGGCTCCTCACGAGACTCACCAGTCTTCAGCACAGGTAAGGTGAACTCCACAGGTCGGTCCGTCATGTTCTCGAGCTGTTTCACCTTCTTTCATTTGACAGAGCAGAGCTCAGACTGAGGCGGCTGCTCCCCTGTCTTCAGGGTGTGCCCACTAACTCCATGCCAAGTTAACTGTTACCCAGCTCTGCTTCCTGAATCACTTCTGTTTTACACTTTGCATTTTGTTATCTCACATCTAACCTCAACGCTACAGTGCGGATTTCTTCGGCTATTTTAACGTGCAGTGACAACTTTAGAAACACAAGTCTTGTGTCAAGTTTTTTCGGTTCAAAGGAATACAACCTTTTCCTACTATTGCTCAATTCTGCTGACGTTATAAGTTGATTATCCAATCACATGCTTTAGAGGGGAAAAAAAGCTGAATATACTAAATAATGCATCTGAGAATGAAAAGTCAGGTAACAGGAAAACACTTCATCGATCCAGACTGTTAGACACAAGTTTGACAGCTTAATGTGAACAACCTTCAAGCCCTGACATCACACTATACACACTAATGTGAAGTTAGATGTTGGTACTGCTGTGGCTAATAACTGGAGGTATTTACCAGAGGGATAACAAGCTAAAATTTTGTTTATTCGGGTCAGGGTTTCAATGTAGGCTATTCACTGCTTGCGCTTAAGCAACATGATCCACTTTGTCTATATTTACAGTCTGTGGTTCATACACATGGTGTGAAGTGTGTGTAGGAGCCACCTGCCCTCTATTTACATCACAAACCACTCGGGTGTGGCTGTGGACCTACACACAAAGCTCAGGTCCCTCTGTTTAAGTAGTAAATGCCTCCACTGTCAAACTCCTGTTTTTGTCTGATAAGTAGCAAAAACTTAAACGGAGAGAAGAAGTTTCAATTTATTAACGTCTGTGCTGTGAACAGACTCGCTGTGCTCATAACCTAAATCTTTCTCCTCAGTAATCTTTTATTTAATTTGATTTGGACAGATGTGTGACGGCTGTGTTAGTGTGTAAGTTGATCTATACTGGCAGGAAAAAACCTCCCAGTACCTTTGCTCCCTGTCGAGTAATTACAGGTGTGTCCAAACAAACTCTAGCTTAATGAGATTAGCTCCTGGGACGCCAACGCAGCCGTGGGACACAAGAGAGCTCGTGACCAAATGTGTGTGACGGAAAGCCTCTCTGAGATGATGAATTGCATACAATATTGATCAGAGGTTAATGAGGGTCACACTCAAAACTCAGACCACTTACCGCCCCTAAACCTGACACTGCATTTATCATTCTCTGTTTTCTCTCTTGCAGCTTTCTGCATTTCCAGTTTGGGAAACCTCTCACTCTTCGTACAATGGCAGCGGTAAGTGCCACCCATGCACAGCAAAAAGATACAACAGCCGTGCAATAAACAACATTTACATTTATTTGCATGCCCGGTAGAGGCTCCGCTGTTTTGTTTCGCTTGGATTTGAATGATATTGGCCATTTAAATATTATTGTGATGATGTGGTCGGCCACGGTTGGGATTCACAATGGCCCCTGCAATAAAAGTTATGTTGTCATGTTTATTTTATTCAAAACATAGACACAGGGTGATACATAAACATACATTTTAATCAATATTACCTTTATATAATATTATATATAATGTAATATTACTCCTCCTATCTGCAGGAAGGTTGCAACAGTATGAGATTTTCACAGCTGTCTCAGAAAATATCAAAGCTTCGTGATATACAGTATTCACCAACTTTTATTATAATTATAAATTACAATGATCCTTAAAAGAATTAAAACAGTTTTTAAAAACACATTTTAATAACAATGGTATACCTTAAACTGGCATACTGCTGCAACTCTCATCAGCAGTTTAGCCTATTAAATTTAATGCAAAAAGTCATAATTTCAAAATTCTACATTAAACTTTTGTAAAATCACGATCGTCTTGAACTGAGATTGAAGGTGAGCACATTCAAACTTTTTTAACCTTCAGCAGAGAAATGTGAAAACGGCCTGCTAGCTTCAAACTCATACATACAAGCACATACATCATTCAGCACAGTGAAGGCCAAACATCCAAGTGAAATGAACAATAAGCAAAACACATTTTTGAGCAGACTTTAAACCTTATGTCTATTTATTTTATGTATTTATTTACTCTTTCTTCATGACCAGATTGGAAACCGTGGTGCAGTGACTGAGGCGGCTGGTTTCGACCCAGAGGCCGATGCCCAGAAGCTCAGGGAAGCCATGAAGGGAGCTGGTGAGTGATCCAGCCACTGTCATCCAGAAACGATCATTAGCCGACGATATGTTGAACCGTGTCATTAAGACTCGGCCTCTACGGGGGAAAAAAATGTAATTAGTACTTTCCTCGGTCTCTCTCCTCCTCTCCAGGAAAGTTTGAAACCTAAATTCAGTGTTGCTCAGTGCCTGTGTTGTCATGGCAGCTTTTTTTTGTTTTCATTGTCCGTTCATCCTGCTGAGAGACTCCCTCGACACACTGTGTTGTAAAGCTTCTCCTCCACTCCTGATGTGGGAGAAAATGAATCTTGACTTTGCTGATCATGCAGGAAATAATAATAACCTAATCTCATTATGGGTTGCTCTGTCCTGAAACCACGCTGGCAGGTGTGTGCCACTCGGAGAGGTACATCCTGACAAACACTCAGGCGTGTGTGACAGTCACATCTCTTTCTCTATCAGCTACATTCATGGTGAGGAATGTTGATGCTGTTAAGGTTTGCTCACATAATCATCTTCCCCTGACTCCAGTTTGAGCTCTGCTGCAAACAGATGGTTTCTATGACGATGCAAACAAAACATCTGTGTGTTCGGATCATCTCCAGGGTTGCAGTTCTGATGCTTGATTCATTGTCCAACACTCCAAGGATAAGAATACATGACCCTTACAATTAGGGCTGGACAGTACATCGATATTATCACGTTATCGTCATTATATCCACATCACTCGTGATCATTAATCAAACTTATTATGTTAATATTTTGTGAAAACACCAAAAGTCATCACTACAATATTATCGCAGTATTGTTATTGAGGTATTCGATCAAAAATATTGCAATATTTGATGTTGTCGCTAAGTCCTAGCGTTTGTGAAGTGCTTTTGAGAAGATGTCAAACTCTCGAGATGTGTATCTTCTGTTGTGAGAAAAAATTAAAACAGTGCAATATTATATGGCCATATGGCCCAGCTCTTCTTATAATTAGAGATGTTTCAGTACCATTTTTTCCTTCCTTAAAAATGTTTTTTTTTCTTCTATTTTCACACATTTAAGATCACAAAAATCTGATAATTAAAAAATAAGAGATGTGCCAGGAGAGATCAAGAGAGGTCGTATAAGCCATCAGGCTAATACGATGAACCTTCCCTCCCTTACAGAAAAAAACCCAATAAAAATGAATGTAATATTATTGGGGGAAAAAAACAAAAACTAAAGAAAAACTAACCAATCAAGAGACAGTGATCCAATAAAAACATGGAAATACCTAAAGAATTAATACGAGAAAAAATGTATTATTATTCATTATTATTCTTTATCATTATATACAGCCATTCTAGTAGTTGAAACTACTTAAATGTTTGTTTGTTTGTTTTTGGCACTTTCCACCCTCCATGTCACCTGACAAATGTAGTTTAAAGTTACACAAGTCACTTGCCATATGTGGATATTTGCTTCTTGTGCTGTAAAAAATCTGATAAGTTGCAATCATGCGTTCGGGACACTGCCGGGAAATAGCAGGGTCCGGTTTTGAGGGTTTTAAATCACGTGGTATCAGATCGGTGCATAAACTTGCGTATACAACGACACTCAATTCAGCGTTTTAACGGGGGCATTTCAGATACCGGTATTAGTATCGTAATGACCCAAGGTACAATTTTAGGTTAACATTGGTTAACTTTATAAGATTCAACGTCGTATTTTATCTTGCAGGCACCAATGAGGCAACCATCACTGAGGTCCTCGCACACCGTACTATTGCCCAGAGGCAGCGCATCAAAGAGGCCTACAAACAGTCAGTGGGGAAGGTGAGCGTTCTGTCTGGTGAATGAAAATGTGTTTTTCATCCTAAATCCACTCACATGAAGCAGAAGAAGCCTTGATGGAGACTTCTGGCAGCAGCAGTGGATGTGTCATCTCTTAGCCTTTTTCCATTGTGTACCCTCTCATCACGTTTTCACTCAAGGTGGGGTTTTGCTTTGCTCACATAGAGCTGAGAGTGTGCAAGTTAACTATTAACTGTAAAGCAGAAATTAATCCCACCTGTAAACAAACACCAGGACAGAGAGGGCCTTGTAGTCTGTAGGGAAGGGTAATGTTCACCTCCATAAAAAGACGTACATTGAACCCACAGAGGTATACTTCTCACTGACTGTTTCCTTGTTTCCCGATTATACGGATCAATATATTAACTGAAAGGGAAGTCTGGGATGTAAGTTGTGTTGACCTAATGAGGTAATAATCAGCCCACCTCGCTGTGCCCGCTAAGATGTCGATAAAGTTATCTGGAAGTCCCTGTGAGCGAGCTGCAGACAAAAAGCAGAGCTTGTGAGTGGAAATCCTCGCAGGCAGAAAGAGTGAGTCATGTTGCACTTTGGCGACGCCCACATGCGGTCACACAGGCGAGTTGTGAGGAACAGCTCCTCTGTTCACACAACTGTGTCCATAAACCACACCCTCTAGTGGAGACACCAGTGAGGAAGAGTGGAATGTATGAGGTCATGTGAGGTCCACGCTGGCAGCACAAATCCCAGAAATAAAGCCAGTACTGACTCATTTTAATGCCAAATATAATCAGCTTTCATTACAGATTCCCCTTCTTGATGAAATATGTAAAGTGCTGGGAATGAGTGATGGCCGTTTCTTCCTGTTAATCCATCTGTCCCAATCTTCCTGCAGGACCTGGCTGATGATCTGTCCTCAGAGCTGAGTGGGAACTTCAGGACTGTCGTTCTAGGTCTGCTGATGCTGGCACCTGTGTACGATGCGTACGAGCTAAAGACTGCAATTAAGGTCGGAGTTTCTCATATGCTTCTGTCTTTATAGGATAAGTGAAGTGATTAATCCACAGCTGAAAATAATCCCTGACAATTAGACAATTTACTCCTGTTTGAGTTACGTTTGCTAAGAAAACTACAGTACCCAGGTTTTTCATGATATTATTTAACCTTTAAAAAGTATATTTATGCAGTCATGACATGTCCTCAGTACATATAGGAACAAATAAGACAAAGTTTATCCTTTTAAGCTTTATGTTTCCTTCTTGTGTAATCATTGTCTTTATATCTTATTTTGATCACATATCCATTCATCACAGGGGGCTGGAACAGAGGAGGCTTGTCTCATCGATATTCTGGCCTCAAGGTCGAACGCTGAAATAAGAACCATCAATGCTTTCTACAAGAAAGGTAAGTGTGCCCCCGTCTATGAATGACTTTAGGTCACAGAGTATCTCGGTGTCTGTCGGCCCCATATGGGTTGTGTATGATATCCGATATTGTCTATCAGTGACTAAGCCTCACAGATAGACTGTTCTTTGTTTGCAGATGCAATGACCTCCATTATTAGAAAACAGTGGACGGCATAAATTATTCATAAAAGCCATCACTGCTGGCTGTGTAGCAGTTTATTGTTTGCTCATTTGTTCTTCTGCGGTTTAAAATGACAGTAGATGGAAAGTATTTTCAAAGTGTTTTCTTAAATGGATTTTGTCTCTGTAAATAAATTGTTTTGTTGTAGTGCTTTGTGATGTCACTTACATGTACATGTTTTGTACCAATGACTCCAGCACAGTTTGATTTAGATGACAACACAGTAAGAATTAATGAAAGTGGATTCACTTGTAACTTTTTCTTAATCTCTTTGAAAGTATGGCCCGTAACTCCTTCGTGTTCCTTTGTCTTTGTGATTTTAACATTAAATCACGTCACTATTTTATGTAAAAGGTAGTTGCTCATGCTTTTTTATCCACTTTGAGCTTATTTTTTTTATTTAAAGAACATTTACTGAATGGTTGAGTCTGAAAAGCTCAAATCAGCATTAACTGCCTTTCTAAAAACAGTGGACAAGTTATCAACTGACTATTGAATGTAATAGCAACACTTGAGAAACAGGTAACTACTAGCCACTACATAGTATGTGGTGGCTGTGTATCTGTCAGTTTTTATTGATTATCTGCCCCATAGTGGCCAAAATTCAACAGTTATTAGATTACATGTGTTATATTTTCATTTCTTATGTTTTTTATGGCAGAATATGGATGCTTGGAAGACGCTGTGAGCGGAGACACATCCGGGATGTTTAAGAGAGTTTTGGTGTCTTTACTCACGGTGAGCAAACATGAGCCCACATAACCTCTCGCAACTTGGAGCAATGCGAATGTTATCATGGCACTCAATACGGCTTTGTTAACATTCAGTTTGGTGAGGAAATGTAGTTCAAGTAAAGTGTATTCACTTCCTTTCTTGAGATCGATCCCCCCTTTGTACCCACGGGTTGACTTTTAAAATGTCAGGAGGAACTTGTGGTTAAAAAAAACAAACCCTTTTCAACCATTGTTTAGGGAAGGGGAAGCCAAAGTCACTTCTGCATCATAAAAATACATTTTCTCCTGTATTTTTTCTGTCTTGTCAATGTTGTGCAATCCTCCTCATTTTCTCCTACGCTGTTGTGTCTTCTGCATTACAGGCTGGCCGGGATGAAAGCGACAAAGTGGACGAGGCCCAAGCTATTCTAGATGCCAAGGCAAGAAGAGTTCAGGTTCTTTTACGTGAAAGTGTGTGTTTCGATCATGACCCTCATTTTTTTTTTTCTCTGATTCTAGGAAATCTATGAGGCTGGTGAGGCTCGATGGGGCACGGACGAGGTGAAGTTCCTCACAGTGCTCTGTGTGAGGAACCGAGTCCATCTGCTGCGAGGTATTCTTACTGCACATTCACAGACATCATGTTTGCAGACTGAATACCTTGAGGTTTATCAGTGTAGTCTGTCATGTGAACAGATCTGTCGTTGTTTTTTCCCTTCAGTCTTCGAGGAGTATCAGAAGATTTCTGGAAGAGACATCGAGGATAGCATTAAGAGGGAGATGTCTGGCTGTCTGGAGGATGTCTTCCTCGCCATAGGTCTGTCTTTGTTGAGAAATGTTCCTTGTTTCCCACAGACTGGCTGAGTACTCGTCCACCTTAATGAAGACACATTGTCTTGTCTCACCTTTTTGTTTCTCTCTACCAGCAACGTTATCTGTTTTCTTCGTCGGCAATGCATTTTTTATAAAGTCGACCAAAAAACACACCTCGCAGTTAAGATTTTTTCACCTGTCATTACAGCAGGAGAGCGGCGTGTGGAGCGAGCTTGTGATTAATTATGTAGCCGATAAAAACCAACGTGCACGCGCATGTGAATGACATCGCAACAACCCGGCTTTAAAGTTTGTTGAAAATAATAGCATGAGTAGGCCTTTAGTAAATAAGAGAGGTCGCATCACAATCAGTGTGTAGGGGAAGAGCGAGGGCAGTGTCCACTAGTTAATCAATCGCGTATCCCATCGATCTCTCGGATGGATGGGGGAAAAAAGTATAAAATGCTAAAATGGGTCTCCAAATATACCTGGGTGGACCACCCAAGTAACATCTACATGTATGTGTGGGAAACACTGCTTTATAAAGATTCATAAAAGTAAAAGGGAATACTATACAGCAGGTCTACCCAAAACTGAAAGTTAATGGTGCCCATCAAATCCTTTTGTATTGCCTACAGATTCAAAATGATACTCGGATCCCAAGTGCCCTCTATTGACTGACTTCTTTCGCAAAGTGTCAGTGTGCCCGCCATGCTCAAATGAGGAAGATTATGAATAATTAGGGATCCTACATGATTAATTTTTACTTTTATTTTCACTAGTAAACATCTAGTGGCCGAATTGAACCTTATTTCAGGCCTGTGGGCCTCACTCTGGGCAGCCCTGCTACGTGTACAGTATAGTACCAGCTGTTGGTTTACCAAATAGTCTGTGTGAGGTTTAGAGCAGAAACACGCTGCAGTGAGTACCTGGCACCAAAGATGCCAAAAAAAGAGGAACTTTCATCCATTTAAGCTCAAAAATAATAGTAACACCTGTTCAATCAATGCAGTCTAATACAGTAACCCTGTAATAAAAGACATGTTGTGAAGCATCACAGGGATGAAGTTGTTGGTGCTGTATTCCCTTTGTTTTAAAACACTTTAGCTTTAACTTTTAAATCACTAGGCTTATGAACATTTCTATCGCTGAAGTTAACGCATACATGTTGTGACAGCATTACACCTCATGTGCTGTCATTTGTTTTCTCTTTCCAGTGAAATGCTTGAGGAACAAGAATGCGTTCTTTGCGGAGCGATTATACAAATCAATGAAGGTAAATATTTCATGCTCGTAATGGAATGAGACCAGCAGACTGATGTTATCGTACTCTGTGTGGTGAAAAGAAGCAGCAGGGGCAAAGTCTAGCTCATTATAAACAGATCCTCTCTCTCTCTTTCTCTCTTTCTCTCGCCCTCTCGTCAGGGGCTGGGCACTACAGACAGTGTCCTCATTAGAATAATGGTCGCCAGGGCTGAGATCGACATGTTGGACATTAAGGCGGAGTTCCTGAAGATGTACGGCAAGACTCTGTACTCCTTCATCAAGGTGAGCGAGGGGCGGGGAAATACTGTAGTCAGCGAAAGCTTTGCAATGCATCAGCTGTGATATTATATGATGATAATGATAATAAGGATTCCAGCTTTGATCTTAACGTTCTTGGAATCTGTGTAAGGACGCTTCACAGTTTGGCTTCATGAGACTGATCGCACTTATTCCCTACACTGGTCCTTTGAAGTCTCACTGATCTTTCTCTGCCTGTGCAGGGAGACACGTCTGGTGACTACCGCAAAATCCTGCTGGAGCTGTGTGGAGGCGAGTAAAAGAAGCGTCAGAACAACATCTGGCTCTGTCTTCACTACACAGACCACATCATGAGCTTTTTTCCGTTGATGACTTCCTTGACCTTACCTATCTCTTCTTCCGCTGTCCTTCGCATTTCGCTGATTGACCGCAGTGCCTTGTTTTACTGTTTGTGTTGTAATACCAATTAAACCAAAGAGCGGTGACCTTTTACACATGTATCTGTTTTTGTTATTGATCCTGCATTAAGGGTTAATTAATGGTATTAGTTAGAGAGAGATATATGCTTCTTACATCTTTAAGGACATAAAAGATGAATGTTATTGGCTTCCCCTCTGGGTCTTGGTACAGCACAACATTTTCATCAATGTCCAGTCAGTGAAGTCCATTTGTTTAATTGGTAGCAGTTCCTGATTTGTTGAGTCAGCCCTTCGTTATTTGACTCAATTACATTAACGGGCTGCTAGCTTGATTTGGGAGGCAGTAAAGTGTGCTCTAATCAAGTTAAGGACGATGGTCCATAGCTCATACAAACTTAGAGCACCATCTCAGAGCAATAAGCGTGGATAATAATTTGGAGGGGTTGTACTCAATGTGACCACCAGGTGGAGCCAAAATAGCTCTTCATAGAGTTTGTTTTGAAGCAGCTGGGAGCTCAGCAGTGTAGAAAAATCTCAGCATCAACTTGAAGAACACCCAGTGTCCTGTTTTCTTAATTGAGCTGCAAAATAGGACTCATTTGCAATGTTTTTCTCAGTAAAAGTCTAATGTTGAATATTTAACATGTTCTTCCACCGACTCTTCTCTTATTGTGCTGGTTCCCAGTTGCTCGCAAAAGCCTCACAGGGGGTCGTGTAACCCTCTTGATTTTAAGGGGATTTCAAGGGGAAGTATGAAAACTTAAATACAGTAGGCCCTATCTCTGAGAATGGAATTCCTATTTGTGAAGAAGTGTAGAAAATCATTTTAATAGAAACTTAAAAAAACAAAATCTCATATGATGAGGGCTGAAGACCTGAATACAAGCTAACAGCCTCAACCTGCATTAAGAAAGTACACAATTAAAACAATCAAAGAGCTAATAGGACAATGGCCAAGCGTCAGGGAGAAGAAAACACTGACCTTGTCCAAAAAAAGCTGATTAGGTATGTATGATTGTTAAAAAAAAAAAGAAGAAGAAAAGTAAAAGAAAACCATCACACAATATAGACAGAAAGTTCTATAAAATGTTCCTTTAAAATATCAGGAAAACTCTTGTATTGACCTTTTTGGATAATTGTACAGTTTATCAGTTGTGCTGCACAGTTATCGTTATGCATTGACTATTATATGAAATATCCATAAAATATGTCACTTAGTCGGGGGTCGTCAATTACTCAAGGATAGAAAAAGGGCTCCCTGAAGGGATATAGGATGGAAACCTCTGTTTGAACAACATGTGCTGTATACAGACTTTAAAATAGACCCAGTTTGGACTTGAACGCAAAACATTCACCACCGCAGGCCGTCCACTCTGTGTGGTGCAAACAGGAAAAAGAAACTACATTGTTGAACCCCCATCAGACTGATCGTTAAGCAGTCAGATGAACTAATACATCCATTTATGTCTATCTGTGAGGGACTGCCACCCTCTGGGGCCATCTGGTGAAAGCCTCATGTAGTCAGTTCAGAGTATTCAGAGGTTTTCCCGGCAAATGTGAAGTCGATCCAGGCACCAGAAATGATTAAGAAAGAAGAAGTACTTTATTAATCCCCAGGGGGAAATCAATTTTCACTCCATTATACACACACACACACACACACACACACACACACACACACTCCATAGACAAGCAACTGGGGGAGAGACATTAGACTGATGTGATCTAACAACAGGTTTCTCAGCATCAGCCAAGAAATCAAACCTAAGTTATTTCTGACAGGATAACATGAAGTGATGACATTTTATATCCAAAAGGTCAAAGGTCAACTTCACTGTGACATCATTATTTTCTGCAACACTTTTCAAGAACAGAACAGGAGATTGTGGCCGTATTTCACATTTGGCCGGATACTGAAGCGGTGATTGTGATCATAGAGATCCTCTGTGCTGCTGTGTCCAACATGTGCGTAGCATCCACGTTTGAGATGAACTGGAGGTGGATGGGGCGGAGGAGGGTCGCAACGATTTTGCACTGAAACGACAGCTGACAACAGCAGAGAGGAGGACAGCGCTAAAGTCTGACGGCAACGACATGATTGGTTGGTTGTTTTAATCGAGGACGAATCTGGTTGCTTTAACTGAAAGAGTAAAATGCTCATCGACAGTTGATTAATTACTGGGGAGAGAGAGTAAGATGGAGAGAGTTGTGAATGGTCTTCCTGATTGAACTTCATTTGTCCCTTTGTTCTTATGAGCAACAACTATAGACGCCATTAGTCGACATTATTATAGAAGAAGAGAATTAGTTTATGATTCAAATAAATGCTTTTAAACAGTTAAAGGAAAAGCTCTCTCCTTTACTGTGTCCAATATAAAACCTTTTTAGGAGCACCTTCGTTTATTTGGATTCATGGCATGAAGTCTGTTCATTAGACAAAAAGAGCATTTGTTTTTTCATTGTGTGCAATAAACGTGGTCTAATGAAAGGAAACATTTAAAAGAAAATGAGGACCCTCTGAGAAACCACTTTCTCTATCAAATATTGTCGATGATAATGAACAGAAAGATTCTTAGTTTTTTATTTAATACATCTGTACACTAACTTTTGATAAAAAAATAACAAGTTGTTCTCTGACGTTTGAGATGTGCAGGAGGTCCTTGATAAACGCAGGAGAGCCACAGAAAATAAAGAAGTGAGACAAAGAAGGTATAGCAAACAAGTACCACAGGATACGGTTACACAGGAAGACGCTGTGTTCCTAACTACTTTCATGGCTTAATGGTTATCCCTTAATAACCCTGAATAACTGGAAGAACACAATATTGCAAATATTACCATGGCAACAGAAATAAAGTGCACGGCAGCAGCAGAAAACACAACCTAGTGCTTATTGTTCATTGCTCAACTCTGCGGCTGCTGACATTTGTAGGTGGTGAGCTCTGACACGACAGCTCATTAACATCAGGAAAACAAAGTATGTGTAAAGACCGAAGCTGTTGTTCACTGTCAGGTTAAAGGAACGCAGCTGTCGCAGCAACCCTGGTGTAACTTCAGTACATGGAGGTGGATGTATGGAAATGTGACGCAGAAATAACAATGCATGTGTTTTAAAGTTAAGCTAAATTAGCTCCCACCTGTGCATTACAGGGAGATGTGGTGGCAACTTAAATGTGCAATATCTAAGGATTAGCCACCTTTGACCGCGAACTGCTTCTGACTGTAGCTGCTGTTTGCCGGTTAACTCAATTAGCCATGCAGTGTTGGTGTTTACACCGCTAGCACACTTACATTCTGTTGATATTTGCAGGTAATTTTAGAAGTTTTTCAACAAAAAATCTTACATATTGCATCTTTATATGATATAGGTGAACCGAAAACGTAACGAGACCTCCTCCTCAAAAAGCGACACAGTTCTAAATTAGCATTTCATTTTTCAAAATCATTTTCTTTTACAATTTCCATCTATTTTAACAGCTTTTGAATGGGTTAAGATTAGACTTCATACACACTTTCATGTTTCTGAGAGGATGACTCGTACTGACTTTGGCGATTCCCTGACTTTCCTCCGGTGCCACTGCAAGGTTGACATTTGTGAGTAAAATATCAAATGTTCCTCTTCCTGTTCCTGCTAATTGGCTAATGTTGGCCGAACTCAAACTAAGATGTCGTTGATCTGATGTCACATGATGAAGTAAAATTTTTTTGAGCTGAGGCAAAATGGCGAACTCCTCCTTTGAGGTGTATATCAATAAATAAGTAAAATCACGCCAGATTCTCTCTTTAAAAATAAAAACTGTATCAACAAGTCGAGCAGAGAGGAAACAGACTGTGTCTACTTTTACCTGCTCTCACAAACCAACAACACAAATTTCCTCTTTACCTAGCAGTGGGACATCAACATCTGAATAGAGTCTGGGGTCGCTGGGTCTGAAATGTGATGTGAAAACTCAGGTGGGAAAATATGTGACAAGGTCCACCGGACAAAAACCGTCTGTCAAGGTCTCATGCAGGAGAGTAGAGCACACGGAAGACAGAGAAAGGCTGTGAAGATAACATCAAACTGAGGAAAGGCCTTTGCTCTGATCACAGGGGACAGCAGAGAGCAAGGAGAGGTCTTGAGAGACTGTTGAAGGCTGCAGCGCTGCTCCTGCAGTCCCTAAGACGACGTAAAGAAGAGATGTAAGGAAGATGGGCAGAGGGAGCCGACTGTAAGGCCTTTAACCACCACAAAACCTGCAGTTATTAAAGAAATTAATATCAAAAGATGAATCTGTTTTCTCTCGTTTCAATTATGAATCAAGACCAAAATCCTGACTCTGGTAGTACATTACTTTTTGTAATACAACACCGACTGCCAACAGTGAAAATAAGAGCCTTTGAAAAGCAGGCGTCAACCTTCAACACAGACAGCAGCTGCAACGATGACGGGAAAACTGACAATGGATAAACCAAGGGCAGGTTGTGAAGAACATGCAGAGGGGAATAAGCAACATCAACAACGTCGCCAAGTGAATGGGCTTCTTTTTCTCTGTGAGAGCCGAGCAAGTGCTCATGTTGGATGATGTTCAAGGTGAACTGTGCAGACAAATCCACATCAAGCTCAAACTCGACATTCTCGGAAACGCTTTTCAGAAGAAATTACACCCCGAGAAGTTAGTGGGGGAAATATCAAACTGAATTGAAATGAAATGAGCAGATCAGGTGAACAATGACAGGATGAAGAGCGACCAGGAGGAATAAAGAGCTGCTAATGAGGTTTCCTGAAAGCGTATATGCCTTTTTCTCAGCAGACATTATGAGTTTTTCATTGTAGGAAAAGTACAAATGTTAATAATGACATTGAGAACGATCAGATCAAAATCACTGCATGATGGCAGGAATGAAATGATGCATCTCACTTTGTCAGAATGTGGTCACACTGCTGATTTCACTAATTAAATAGCGGGGAGGACAGAAGTGTTTTCTGCATATCAACTAGACATGTTTAGGACATTTAAATGATGTGAAAATTTATGGCTCTCCTTGGGCATTTCAGAACGCTCGGTGCTTGCCAACAATGACGAGCACTGTTTCTGTTCATCACATTTGAATAGCTGATCAGAAAAACAGAGCAGAATGCTACAGAACCTTGGTGAGTTTTAGTATTTTTATTTTGGGGTTAGCTGCTTATATCATCGCCTGTGCTCGACACAGACAGAAGTGGATTTGAACACTGCATTCAGTAACATTAGATCATGAGCTCATGTTCTGCCTGCAGAAACAAAATGAAATAATGAACAGGGTCTGATGTGAATCCAGCACTGCATAGTTGCTCTTTTTCTTCGAAGAACTTGACAATAATGTCACGTAAAATGTTTTACCTCAAAAAAGTTCTATTTTAAACAGGCAGCAGCCATGGTTTTTTTTAATAAAGTATCATTATGAAGTAAATGTTGATTTTTGGAGTAATGACTGTAGAATAATGACGCCATCAGCATTTAGATTGGTTCCCTATAAACCTCGCTTTCATTTTGCAAGGATGAAATCTCCCAGGAAAATGAGGCTGACTGTTGATCCGGTCAGGCTGGCAGCCAGGCACCATTTCCATACGCTTTCATGACTCCATTACAGACTGACTGAATGAATAAACTCACACTTTTTTTTGCTGTGTTGTTGGAAGCTGACACTCTGAGGAAAATAGAAATGATCCAGTAGTCTTTGCGACGGCGGCGCCAACAATAATAGCACTTGGAAACGCAAGCGGGGAGAGTTATCTGTTTCTACTTTGCAGTGCGATCAGTCGCACATAATATTCAGACTGTCACGCTGACAATTTCACTGAATTTATGAATTGGATGTAATACCCTGTAAATGCTGGGTGTGTCATAGTAAGAAAAGCACAGGTGTTACTGATATTGTTAACGTTAATGATGGCTCTGTTCTATTCAAGCCAGCGTGCACCGTACCAGGACCCTGAAGCAGCTTAATGGGACCAAGCCATTATTAACTTTATTATTTTAACCAGTACATAAAGCTCACAGTTGAGTGAAGAGTTAGGAGAATTGCTAAGTGTAGCTAAAACAAGCACGACACGACATATTATCACCTTTAGGTTGATTTGTTGCAAACTTGTTAGCAAACAGTTGTCTATTTCCAGCTGGGCTACATTAGCATTTATTATTTTTCACTAACTCCTGAAGGAAATATTTGGCTTTTTAGCTGCTAAATGCTAAATGCTCACAAACTACTCCCTCACTTTGTTTTCCTTTCGTTGCGGGCAGGAAGCTGATTTACAATCGATATTAGAGCTTTTTGCTGACAACAGCTGCCTGCTGTTGCTAAAAACTGTGCTAGAGCAGCGAGAGTGAAGCAGAACAGTAAAGTTGCGGACCACAAAACAGAAACAAGGAGCTGAAAGACTACCGATGTGCTGTAGAGTTGAGGGGAGCTGCAGACTTATGCATTTCACAAAGGCCTACAAGCGATCAAATGATTCATGGTTGATATAAAAACATTAAAGCAGCTTTAAGGACTTGGCGTCCATTTTGGCTCTAAACTTGCACTTCAAAGCTTGTTTGTGACCCTGGTAGCTGGTAGAAATTCAATTAAACTATAAATTCACTCTTGCTTTTTTTTTTTTTAAGCTTCCCTTCAAGGGAGACATTAATGGAAATTAAATGTCTACTATTCCATTAAAATGCAAACCATGGAGCTCTTTGAAAGTAATAGACTGTCTTTGACAGTCTTTTGTCTTCATTTGTGTGAAAACTGGTGGAAAATACAAGTAATGCCTTCATACAGTGGAGTGGAGGAGAATTGCCAGTTACTTCATCCAGAGTTTATTCTGACTGAGCTTGAATGATCTACTGTACGCCACGTGTCTCTTTGAGAGCATAATTACAGTACAATGACCCGACACACCCGACCTCATTAAAAGGTCCAAGATGAGCTCCTGAAAATGAGCACGATTATAATAAATTATACGTACTGTAAGTGGAGTATTATTGATGACCTTTGTCTAAAGAATTGATGGTATTATTTAATCTGAAATGTGGCCGTAAGCAGCACCATGATTAACTGTCTTCCTCCTCCTTTCTGAGGGTATATCCTTGTGTCGGCTTGAGGTAATTTTATAACAAGTCTTAGTATATTTACTTAGGTGGCCTGTTTCCTTATCATTCAGTTTAGATATAGTCTTGGCAGCTCAAATTTAGCTTGTGGTTTTACCCAAATAGACAAACAAAATGCTCATCATGTTTGACTACTGAGAGATTACAGAAATATGCATAATGCAGTGACAGATCAGTGACAGGGGCAGGTAGAGGGGACTGCCCTGTGCAAAGACCACTGAGATGACAGAGGGGGATGCATTTAAAATGCATGGTGACTGGAGATACGTTTGAATCTTTTGACAGCTATTATTGTTGCAACTGTCTTTTCTGTGAAATTTTAGCTCTTTCTATGCAAATGAGCTCCCCTCAGTGGCTCAGATCCCATCCTCATTTGTGGAATAATGATCTTTAATCATTATCTTCAGCTTTTCTACAGATGCCAATCTAGAGACTTTGTTTTAATTCTCGCATTCAGTTCATGGAAATAGAAAATACATTTTTCTTTTTTACAAGTGAAGATCAATTTCGAAAGGATGAATTTCAGGGTTAGATTACAGGTCAGCCCCTGGAGAGCCGTTCAGTTCCCACCTGACTGGCTGACTGACTGTCGGATGCAGAACTACTGATGACACACCCATTAATATAGAATAGGCTTTAGAGGAAAAGTCACATGGGAAGAGCAAAGCTCAGCTGATGCTGCTGTATTTGCACTGGAATGAAGTGGAATACAAATATTGTACCAGCTATGTGCAGACAACAAAAGGGATTTGATCAGAATCCCGTGACGGCTGCTGGGACACACTGATATTCAAAGACAAAGCCTGAAACTAGATACGTGGAATCCATCAGTGTGAAGCTGACACACACACACACACACACACACACACACACACACACACACACACACACACACACACACACACAAACTATACACTACATACTGATCTGAAGTCTGTACATGCCTTCATCTTCATTTAAAATGCATGCAAAAGACTGGGGCATGACTCACAGGCGACAGTTTCCGCACCGCTTTGACTGTCTCTCTCTTTAGATCTATTTTCTATCAAAGAAGTAGTTCCGGTTAAAAACATCTGCGCTCTGTGTATTATCAGGACTAACAGGTAAATGGTTTCCGGAGAGAGTTTTTGCTGTGTAATTTTTGGGACTGCACTTTTTAATGAACACTCCTGTCGTATTGAGAAAAATATCTCAGCCATGGAGGTCTGGAAACTTCAGCAGAAGCCTCAAACAGAGCAGAGCTGCTGATTGTACGTGATTGGCTGTGTTATTGTAAATAGGGGACAGACGTTTGTGATGAAAAGTGTCATTATGAAACATAACGATCATTGGGAAAAAACGCTTTGACAGATAACTTGCAATTAACTTTATGATGATGAGCTGAGTAAAACATTTGCCAGATTATTCCACTGTTTTGTTATATTTTAATGAGGCTGTGAATTGCACCTTTTTAGTCTGAGATTTGGTGGAACCGACTCTTTAAAAGTGAATATTTTTCTCCCCTGTGATGATTGCTGTTTTCCCCACACGAGCATTCTCGGGTCCAGCTCCTCCACATCAGCAGCTGCACACTGTGCTTGTTGACGTCAGAGTCTGAGGCACAGATTGGACCTCATTGACTCTAGGTGGCAGACTGAGTTATTCTCTACATCTAGTGTTGGCTGCGACACTCTTGAGTCAGATGAGAGTGTGATTCTACACTTCGGGGGATACAGGGACATCTTTGTCCTGGAGTGGACTCGCTCATCTTGAGCGGAGCATCACTCTGATCATCAAGACTGCGCCTCGATGAGAAGTTCCTCAGGGATCAAAGCCTCCTCAGTTGAGTGCTCAAGTTACAGCGCGTTAACACGGTGCTATCAGCTGCAGCAAAGTGGCAGTGATCATCTTAGAGTACACAGAAAGATGAGTTGTGACTGCCTTTTCCCAAGATAAGGATGTGGTCGACTTTGATGTAAGATGGAATTGATGTTACAGCTGGGTTAAAATGATAGAGAGACGTGGCTTTGATGACTTGCAACTTGACTTGACAGAAAATAAATGACTTGAGACTCACCTCGGACTTTGAAGTTAAAGACGGCGTCGACTAAAACTAATTTCTAATGTAAGTGTCACGAAATGGTCAAATTATCTTACATTTGGACATTTTTGGCATTCTTGATCATACATCACACAGAGGGCAACATTATCATACAAATACTATCTTATCTGTCAACGCAGGTCTCTATTCTTTCACACTTTTCCCCCCTTTTAGTTATCACAACCTGTTTCCGGCACTCTACACAGTGTAGTCTACCGTGCTGTTGGGCCTCATTCGCCTCAGTAAGTGAGAGACAAACAGAGACATGGAGCAGAGAAAGGAATAAGTAAATGTCAAGACATCCTGGGAAGTACAATCCCTGTTTCATTCGTCATTGCATTTCGTAAAATCTGCCACACTTGCTGATCGTGGGAGTTGCACAGACGTCAATCACCATCAACTGGCTGACACATAGGACACTAGCATGCATAGACTCTTTGTTGTTTTATTTTGTATGTGACAATAAACTCGGCCTTTATCTTCGAACTGTACATGTCCATCAAGCTTTACAGTCTGTTATTATCTCCCAACCTCCACAAGACGATTGTGCTGCTCTGAGTCGGACAGGCGAACATCAAGACACTGTAAGAGCAAACAGACGGCTTAAAAGCCTGTGTAAATTCCATATAAATGCAGCTGGTGATAGGTAACAGCCAACATCACTCTCACTGCTAGATGCAGCTGGTTTTGGACTTTTAAATTAAAAGGTAATTTTGTTATTTTCCCTTCCATTAATGTGCTGTGGCCAGTTATGCTTTGCAGCTGTAGCTGAGGTGAAAGTACACAGTTACATCAGGATGCTTCAGTAGAAAACCATTTACCTTCAAATTGGCCATATTTTTCATATTTTCTCATTCACTCTGGTCTGCAGCACCTTTCATCAGCACTTCAACACCTTCATGTCACTACACGTAACATAACAAGTAAAGGCTCAAACTTGCCCCCTGGTGCCATCTCGCCAGAATCTGTGATGACCCTCATACTGATATCAGAGTCACCTCCTGTGTGACTTGGGTGTTAAATTAACAACACACCCTTTCTGGTGGTTTCATCTTCCATCAAAATTCTCGGAAACTGCTGTAGGTGAAGGCCTCATGCATAGTGAGCAGGTCTGCTGCATGTTTATCCTGATAATGTGGGCTCCTCTTGAAATTTGAAATTCATTGTCAGTGAACGGATATAATGATTATGATTAGGACATTTCCTGAACTGCCAGTCATGCACTGAATCTTCTCATATGATATTCTGTCCCCCTTTAGAGGAAATACACAATAGAAAGGGTTTATTATTTATTATTAAGTACTTAATTAATGCGTATAGTGTCAAATATAATACGCACCAGTATAGAGCGTCAAAAAGGTTGGCATCAAGTTTTGACTTAAAAGTTATCAAGTCTAAAAATAAAGTTAACCTGTCTAATGAACTATAAAATCTGCAGGTGGAAATAATGGTGATACATTGATAACAGGGGCAAACCTTTCATTAAACTGTCGTTCGTCAGCGACAAATGATAATAAAGGGTTTCTCAGTGTTCAAAGCTGGAATTATACTTCTCCAGGCATAAGTGAACGTGCACAGGGTTTTTTTTTTACTCGTTGTTTAGTTTGTTTTCATTCCCATTTTAACTCACCTCCCAACAGGAGATGAATCCACCCATCAACTTGCTTGACGCACAGCCTGCATGATGTGTTGCATGGTTCTCTGTGTAGGTCCACGAAATATTTAAGTGTATATTGAAAGAAGCATAACTGCAGCTTTAAAGCCTATAACGGAAGTGACAAAGGGTTAATTACGCAAGTCTGCTGTTGTAATTGTTAATAAGATCTAAATAAACCTGCAGTGACGAGTGGAATCGAGCTGTAAGCACAACACTGACATTTTTTTCACTTTTTTGAATATATAATATGAAGCATTTCGACATTAAAGGGGCTCTGTGCAACCTCTGTATATGTTAGTGGCACTGAGACAAGGTTCTCGAGAACTGAAAGCAAAAGGCCCTTTGGACTGTGGTGGAAAATCCGATGGATTTGGGTCTAGATTCTCTGCAGCTGTTAACCGGAAAATACTCTAAACTTATCATATATTAGGTGAATACAGCCAGTTGGAACATCTTCTGCCTACAGACCATTAAAACTCAAGATAAACTTTAATGATCTGCAGGTTTTGGTATTTACACTCCCATGACATCTAATTACCTGCATGCTGCGCTGAGAAGGGCTCGTACAGAACTCATTTTAAATAAAACTTAACATGCATGAAAATGTCAAAGGTTATGTAATTGCACATAATTTGAATATTGATATCGGAGCATATAAAAATAAAAATAAAAATACTCCCTCTCTGGCAGCTTACTCCATCTGGGTCTTACGTTATCATCTCTGCAGCCTCGGGCAGCATTTTGGGATTAAAGCATTGCAGATAAACATGATGTTTCCTATAACATCATCATCCAAACCTGTGATTATTTTGTGTCTGTGGATTGATTCTTCTCTGGCCCCTTGAGGGATACATTGATTCTCATTATTTTTTCTCTTTCCACCCTCATTGATTTACCAGCTTGGCAATATGAGAGATGGCAATGCTATTATGTATGTATGTGTAATGTTCTGTACATGACACAAGGGTGTCTTTACAGTCTTGCTCATCATGAGCCGGCTGAATAGATAAATTTCTCCCATATTACAGCCCGGATGGATGCGGATTATCACCTCGTTTGTATTCGATCGCCATCTTTTTCTTCACACATTTGACAGGGTTCGAATGCCTTGTTCACGAGTCTCTTACCTCTGAAAGCAGCCAGGAAGGGTGACACTGTCTCTGAGAAGGTTAATGATTTTCAACTGTTCTACTGAATAACAGACTGACTTGTGTTTTGTGGATTTTTTTTACTTGCCAATTAAAAGGAAGTAGAAGGCAGAAGAGCCGAGGTATAAAAGCTGTTTGACTTCCATTAATCATTCTCCATCTGCAATGAAAAGGTCATTTTGTTAGCATTTTTTTTTTTGGCAAAAGAAATGAAATGTTTCAGCCTTTTTCTGTCATTTTAACATGTAACTGTGAATCATAGCAGTGCACTTTAAAACATTTTAGCCAAGGAACATTTCTAGACAGTGAATAACTGCAAGCACTCACATGTCTGGGTGGGAGTTTAGGGGATGATCATCTAAATGGACATATTTTCAAAAAGCTTTGTTTTCTAGTACTGAACAGCTCCACATGCTTTCCACGTCACTCGCAATTAGAGTTTTGTTGGGAACAAGCAGTGGCGGATTCAGGACATTTGAGGGGCAGAGGCAAAGGTCTGGGAAGGCCTCATTTTTCACGTGATGTGACAATCCACTCACATATGGCCAATAAAAAAGTGATCAATACTTGTTACATGTAACAAAGAGCCCCTTTAATGATAGTTTTCACCTGCAATAAAACAGAATAATTCATTGAAGGTGCAATATGTAAGACTTCTAGTTAGAACATTCAAAAATTAACTAACGTTAACAGCAGAATGTGAAGAACAACAATAGACATCATGTTATGATGTCTATTGCGTTGCAGGACACAATAGTTAGCATGCTAATCAGCTATCCCCGGCCTATCATGATCCAAAGCTTCTCTGCTATGTGTAAACACCAATACCACCCTGGTGCTCCCAGTCTGGATAACTAGCTGCACAGCTAATTGAGCTAACTAGCTAACGTAAGCTACAGTTAGCAGCAGTTTACAGTTACACTGGTTGCAGCTGCCCCTTGTTTATTTTGAGTGAGCACTACACCATAACTGTGTAGTGAAATTCCGATATCGTGACAGCCCTGCTCTGAGGAACTGAGTTTAAAGCTGGAGTATGTCTCTTTTGTCTCCCCCTTGTGGCAACTGGTTTCTCTTCCATAAGCTCTGCCGTAGTTGCTGTAGCCTACTCCTTAACAACGGTTGCTTTAAAACATTTAAAAACTGTTATACTGCAAAATACAGAGAGATTTATCTAAAGGGCATAGGCTTTATCAGCATTGTGTGAACTCGTTTGACAATAGCTTCAACCTAAAAGACTTTCATTTGTATGTAAAAGTTACATACTCCAGCTTTAAAACATAACTACATCTATGAATAGCAGGTAGAAACGTCAAAGGACAAATGGTGACAGCTCACAAACTGTTTTTAGATATGTTGGTTTAGTTCTCCATCTGCCAAAAGCTTGTTTCAAAACACAGCAATTAAGTTTTACTTGAAAACAGTTCACTGACAGCATTTAAATATGCTGTTTAAACACAGGTAGACAGTCATGCACATGTCTGTGAACAGATCAATAATTACCGTTACTGTCACTATCCTGAGATCTATCAGTCCCAATTAATCACTTCAAGATCAAACATCATCGTCAAGTGCAACAAGGACATGAATCTTGTTGGGGTCTCTGCAATCTTATTGGTTTACTGTCATCGCCACAGGCGTCTCTCTCCCTCTCTTTCCCTCTCCCTCTTTCTAAAACAGCAGCAGCTTCAGCTCGCTCACCGCGGAGAATCGCACAAGGAGCGTCTGCTCTTCATGCTCACTCAACTCATCTCTACACTGAGAAACACCAACACAGGTAAGTTACTGGCTGATTGTTTTATTTTATTTTTGGGTCTGTATGTATATTTATTTATTCTGTGCATGCCTCAGGTCAGGCAGGAGTGACACCTCTTCCTCAAGACAGAACAAAATAACTGCACAGATTAAAAAATAGACTGACTGATAGAGCAATAAACTCATGAATATATTCTTAGTAGCCGCAATAACTCACACTTTTCACACTATCAACCTTTAAATGTCAGTGAGTGAAATCACATGTCATTGCTGGGGCTCCTTTAATGTAATGGAAGGATTTATTTGCATCCCCCCAGGATAAAAACTGTTTAAATTGATGTGTATTTAGAGATACATTAATAGATGCTCACAGCCTCATGTGCCAGAACCCTGTTATGTAAGTCTTCTTGACATTATAATCCAGAGGCCCATATCTAGACTTTTATAATAGACTTTTATAATACAAGTGCAGGGGATAAAAGCTTCAACTATGGTATTCAAATGACTGAGGATGGTACAGAATCTGTGAACGTGGCTGAATCTATCCCGACGGAATAAAAACAGAGGAAAGAACACGAATATGTTTTTTTTTTTATTGCTCTGATATTTTTGTAACATCCAAGTTGATAACATACTGCTCCATTTGGTTTGAGCCCATGATGACGTGTAGTAATATTCAAGGAGAGTCACTGTGCGCTCTACATTTCTGCTTTAAAACCAGTGGACTGCTTTTGCCTCAGCTGAATATCTGAGTGTTTGTGCAGATGTGATCTTTTGAAACAGATTTGAAACAGAATTGACTGATAAGCAGCCGTGGTTTGTCTGTAAGATACGCACTGCAAAGTCACCAGCCCTCTATGCATTAAAAGATAACATCTTCATGTTAGTGTGAGCACTCTCGTACATATGTGATGATACCTGATTATTTAAGTAATAATAATTATAATAAGCAGAAGAAGAAGAAGAAGAAGAAGAAGAAGAAGAAGTGGAGAAGCTGCGGAGTTTACTGCAGAATTCTGTACTTTCTGTGCTGCATATGTTCATGCACTAGATGTTCATCATGTCTTGATAGTCTGAAACACTGAATATGTGTTAATTACAATTTTCAACGAACAATCAGCAAGCAAAAGACTAATCAACAAAATCTCCCTCACTGTTCATGAGTATCATGATTAGTTGTCTGTGATCAGACTTTGCATCGACTTGTGGATATTAATTTCATATAGAAACCTGACTGCACCATGAGAGCTAACCGAAGACAGTCACTGCTGGTGCTGCAGTTGCAAATTTGGCAATGTGGTGAGGTAGAAGGTACAACAATTGGAATGACATTATGTGCAAAGCAATGGAAAACCACATTAGCAAAGAGGAAGCGAGGTCGACCCTCACCAACGCTGGCTCAAGGACTCTTAATGGGGCATTAAAAAAACAGCACGAGCTACGGCTCTTCAACAAAGTGACTATCAAGATGAATAATCGCAAAAAGCAGAATTATGTGCTTCAGTTTGTCACTGCAGAAGTATCATTCTGTGAGGTGTTTCTCCACAACCAAGCTGATTCACATTTAACATTTTTGGACACAAATGTGTTTGTATGTCGCTAATAACAGTACATACAATCACTCACACAATTTTAATGTTGGCTCAAACCGATTACCTTAAAAATAAAAATTCAATTTTCAGATTTTACTGTTGTGGGTGCCCCAATGCCCTCTTGGTTGCCCCTGTGGTAAATAAAACATTTTGATGCTCATCCAGATTTTCGCTCTCCTTTTCTTTCCTTCTTCTCCCGCTTCCTTCACGATCGTCAGCTGGGTGTTTACTCTTTCAGCTTAACCAACTAGATTATGCCACAATCTTCTGTAGCCAATCATATCACTGCTGCCTCACTAAACCTGTTCTCCTCTCTGCTGCTGTCAGTTGTAATTGCAGTACGCGTCGTCGCAACCCTCCCCAACCACATTCACCTGCAGCACCCTGAGCTCACCAGAAGCCCGCTCGTCTTCACATCCATCCAGATCTCAGCCATTCTCTTCATCCACTCACCACCACAGGTGTCTAGACTCCATCATATTTATACCACACGGCTTCATTGCCCCCTGATGACATCATGATGGGGTCCAAACGCCAAAGATGATTCACATTTCTCATCTTTGTTGCGCACATATCAATAAATACTTGTTCACAGGAAGGAAGTCTCCTGATTTAAATAAAAAAAAGTAAAAGTGCTTTTTCTCTGAAGATTTACTTAGAAAATCTCTCTTCAAAGGGAATATAGTATTAGAATTTTACTTCCCTTTCAAAGTACAATATGTAAGAATGTTAGTCTAAAGCAAAAAAAAATAAAAAATACTAAAATTATCAAAAGACTGTGAAGACGTATCAGTTTTAAGGTTGTGTAATGGCGCCGTCCCTTGCCAGTTTTTCCCAAGTGGTTGCCTCAGTCCCGGTCCTGAAAACAACCTTCTCCCATTGGTCCAAAGCTCCCAGGCCGAATTGAATTTCTACACCGCTAATTAGCTCACTAGCTAACTGCTGCTACAGCTAGCAGCAGTTAGCGGTTACTCTGTCAATATGCTGCCCCCTATTTGTTTGGAGTATGACTCAACAGGTGGCCAATTCTTACATACTGCATCTTTAATTTCCTCTGTAATTCATTATCCACTAAGTGACAGTGACAACAATAATCAACAAGTAAGCTGTCTTTACTTTTTCATAACATGCATCACACTCCATCAGTCAAACAGCTGGTCTGTAATCACCTGAAAAGAGATCTGTGCGTTCTCTGCAGACACAACCCTGTGATTTGACATTTTCTGTAAGGACATTTCAGCGGAGGTTGCACAATGTTGTGGCGCTCATCTATTCACATTCAAATGCCTTCGTGCCATTTAATAATATGCTTTTTGTCCTACGAGAGAGAGAATGTGTTGGTAAAAGCGTTCACTAATGGCCTTCCATTTTCTAAGTGTCGCGACCTGTTTTAATCTAAATGTTGTGTAAATTTTACATGCATCCTTGAATCGAATATTTGACCTTTAATAAAATTATTCATGTTTTGTTATAACAGCTGCAAACCTGCGTTGTTTTATTGTGGACCGTGCAGGTACTTTGCTGCCATGGAGGGTAATCACAGTGGCTTGGCTGGCGGCATGCAGACAGATGGACACATTTATGAGGTTGCGGTACAGAATAACTCCGCCAACCGCAGCTCCCAGTTTGCAGATGTGGCTCTGCTGCAGACGTTCAAGCCTCTCATCATCCCCTTTTATGTGCTGGTCGTGGCGGTGGGTGTCTTCGGGAACTACCTGCTCCTCTACGTCATCTGCCGAACCCGCAAGATGCACAATGTCACCAACTTCTTCATTGGAAACCTGGCCTTCTCTGACATGCTCATGTGTGTGACCTGCGTACCCTTCACCCTCGCCTACGCCTTTAACCCACGTGGATGGGTGTTTGGCCGCTCCATGTGCTACCTGGTATTCCTCATCCAGCCGGTCACAGTCTATGTGTCAGTCTTCACACTCACTGCTATTGCTGTGGACAGGTGGGTGGATCTGTCTGCACTGCGGGAATCATGCCACTCAGAGCTCAAGTGACATTTAAAAGTTTTGTATTTTTAGTTTTTTGTCCTTCTTCCTTTAATTCACTTCAGTGTAGTGTCTATGTGCTGCCATTTTGGAAATAATCTCTTCAAAAACTGATTTAGATCTCAGTCAAGCTCCAGATCTTTGTATAGGTCAAATACCATACAAAGAATTCCCTCTATGTATAATTCATTTTGCATTTTAAACACCTGGGAGTGGAGTTATTTGATTAACGAGAAAGAAATTAGACAACTGAATCATTACCTTTCATCATCATTTGAATTTATACTAATTTAGATATTATGGAGATGTGCAGATTGATTGGTTAATGAGTGCTTGCTTACTTAGTGCTACTAAATCAGTGTTCATTACTGATGGTTAATACATTCACGACTCATCATGATTTAGTGCATAATACCGGATAATCTGGCTTCATATTCATCAGTGATCAGAGTTTTATTCCCTCAAAATGAAATTATTCGAGACATAAATGAACAATTAAGTCATAAATTAATGAACAATACTTAGAGCTGCACGTGTCGAACTCATTTAATGTTCACAGATTGTAAATCCATATGTTAATTAAAAAACAAAAGCAAATGGAAAATGAGCAGCGTGTACGTGACCGGACTAAGTTATCCGGCTTTATACGTTCTCTTTGAAAGAACAGGAACAGGCATGTCTTGCAGGGTGATGTGCAACAGTAGACCTCAGACTCTCTGCAGCTCACTGTAATGCAGAGGTACCTCCAAGTGCTTTGTAAATTAATCACAATTCATATTATCAATATCAAACTCTTTTGTATTTTAAAAAGGCAAATTAAATGAGATTCTGTGTGGTAACAAGTTAAGAGCAAATTTAAGATTATATGTTATCACAGATATGATACATTAATACATGATAACTCATGAATTAATTTATACATTGGATCATGATCAGTCATGCATTTTTTACCCTTAATATGAATTTCTGCTCATTCTTAATAGATACTATGCAACAGTTCATCCCCTGAAGAAGCGCACCACTGTGACTACCTGTGCCTCCGTCCTCACTGGCATCTGGCTGCTGTCCTGTGGGCTCGTCGCTCCGGCAGTCACCCACACCTACCACGTAGAGTTCAAAGATGAAGGCTTCACCATCTGTGAGGAATTCTGGTTGGGTCAGGAGAAAGAGAGGCGTGCTTATGCATACAGCACCCTGCTGGTCACATATGTCCTGCCACTGTCAGCTGTCTTTGTGTCTTATCTCTGTATCACTGTCAAACTGAGGAAGTGTGTCGCACCGGGCCACAGGACACAAGACCAGGCGGGAGCCCAACAAGCTCGCAAGAGAAAGATCTTTCGCCTGGTTGCTCTCTTGGTGACTGCCTTTGCAGTGTGCTGGCTTCCTATTCATGTGTTCAATGTGCTGCGAGACATAGACATCCACCTGATCAACAAGCGCTATTTCTTGCTTATCCAACTGTTGTGCCACCTGTGTGCCATGAGCTCATCTTGCTGTAACCCCTTCCTCTACGCGTGGCTACACGACCGCTTCCGCGCCGAGTTACGGAAGATGTTCAAGTGCCGTCATCGCATTGGAGTGCCTGCAAATCACTGTGCTGCCAGCGTGGTCTTGTAATTACCTGGTGAAGAGAATCCTTTGACATCATTGTAGTGTATGTTGCTGATTCATCTTGAGTACATGTGGAAATGTTGGCGTGTCACCAAACTAATGAGTCTGCCCACCAATAAAATCCACAGAAACATTAATGGCAATTAGTTCTGTTGTGTATAAAGATGATCTGTTGACCCTCTGAGGAGAGGTCAAACTGTCGGGCAGCATGATGGCATCCGGTCGTTTCTATGGCAATCTTAGAGCTTGAGATATAAAATGAAAAAATAGAAACTTTGGCCCTGATGGTAGCAATCAAACGAGGGCAAATCGGTTGTTCATCCTCTGTGGACAATGAATATCCACAAATCTTATTGCAATCCAGTTATAAGATATCTTGTTAAAAGTTGGTAATTTGACTGGAGGTTGTTGCAAAGGAAAATCTCATGTAGGGTCCAAAATTGGAGGAGGTTCATCCTCTGGGAAGCATGAGATATTGTGACTAGATAAAAGATCAGTGGGTCACTAGGGGGTCCTCTGGGGACTATGAAAATAAGGCCACTAGTTTTCAACCACAGTGTTAGTCAAGGGAAAGTTCCACATTACAGTGGCGCTAGGCGAAAGGTGAAAGTGTCTCTGAAATCTAAAGAGGGTCGAGAAACAAACAGCATGTCTTCGTTACCATCCTCTGAAAACCATGAATGACTATACAGAAGTCAAACACAATCAGGCCAGCAGTCGATATCTTTCTCTGGAACCAAAACACTGCAAGGACATTTCTTCAGGAAACTCCTTGTGCCAACTTTTTGTCAACTTTAACAGAGGAACAACAGAAAGCATTCTGCGCTTTGGAGGTACACACTGGCATTGGATGTTCACGGCCAAGGACAGGAGGGCAAGTAATACAGAAGTATCCGCTGCGCTGCCGTACCACCAGATTACAGAGCCTCTATCCTCAGGCTGTGAGACTCCTTAACTCATCCACCGTATTCAAATACAAAAATATTAATATGTGTATTTTAGGGACTTATTTATGGATCCTTCTATATAATTTATGTTTATGTGAATAGCATATAGGGACCTATTATAAAATGATAAAATAAATTAATCATGAACATTAATAAAAAAACAAAAAAATGAATGCATAAACGTGGATATTGTAACAAGGACTACCAGCCAGGCTGTAGAGCCTAATGTTTACTGCATATTTCACTCTTTGTTACTAATTCAGCCTTGATAAAATATGCCAGTTAAACATGAGACAACCTCGAAAGAAGAATGTGAAGAGATAAATTCTTGTGTGACTGGAATACCTGCCCTGTATGAAATGATATGAAATGATAAAATAATCTTTGTAATGAGAAGATAATGACCCTGTGATATGAAAGAGATGAGATCTTCGGGGTGTCAGGTTTTCTTTAATAAATAAATTAGGCTTAAACATCTAAAATGACCTATAAGGCTGGAAAGGATTTGTGCGTGGTGAACAAAGTGCAACTGTATGAGCATCGTCAGCTGAAATTGTGTCGCTGCAGATGTGTGCAGGTGTGTTTCCACCCGTTCCCTGATGTCAGAACGAATCCTCACGTGAAGCCCTGTGGAATAAATTAAATTTGTGAACTTGCTCCCCCGGGCTTTAATTTTCTTAAAGCCTGTGTAGATGATGAATATGCACCTTAACATATAATTCAATAAATTATTTCCCATGGCATCGTGCTGTATATTGGCTGCAAAAAAATGTAACCCTTATATTGTGGAGGTTGGTTCTCTGCTTTCTTTTGTTCCTATAATGCTTCAAGACTGATTTACATGCATAATTTATTTATTAATAATCTGAATACCCACACTCTTAACAATGGGTTGTCAAGATCAGGCTGTCTTCATTCCTACTATTTCCTTTGCATTATACTGTAGCTTTCATGTTCTGTATTCTCTGTATGCATATTCATCTCTTTCCTGCGGGTGGATGGGACAGATTTATCTTTGCAGCAGTGACAACTCAACAAAGTCAACCAGTCTGAAGTGCTACAGTCAGTCCTCCACAGTGGTGTGGATGTAAAACACTTGTGTGCCTTTATTTAGCTATTTCCATCAACATTTTCTTGTTTCAGTAACTGAATGGCTTTGGGTGTTTACTGTCCTATTATTACCGCCAAACTGTTGTAAATTATGTCTATGATTTGTGGTGAAAAAGATGTCATCTGTGGCCTGTACTAACAACACACTGTGTGAAAATTATAAATAAAAATGCAGAGATTGTATGGCCTTTACTTCAGATCAGTGTAAATGCATGGCAAGTAGGACATGAAAAGAACTCAGCCATCATTAATTTCATTATCTAAACCTGTGATTTCCTGACATGAAACGTGACCGTTTAGATTTTTTAAATGCGTGTGCTTAACCACATTAAAGGGGCGCTGTGTAGTTTTGGAGAAGAAGTTCAAACTCAGATTTTAATGAGGTAGAAATACAAACTCAGACATGTTTTTTTTCCATAACTGAATAAACAAGCTGTTCTCAGAGGAAAATAAGGTCCCCAGAACACCGTTTGAAGCTAGAAAAAGGTGGCAGAGTCCGCCACATATGAACAAAGTGAAACAGTATGAAATTGTATTGTCCTTTAAGGTCATTTGTTTATTCATTCATAAAAAAAAGAGAGTTGCACCTTTAATTTATTCTTACAGTCCCTTCAAAAGAAAAGCCCTCGTTTTGTTTTGTTGTTTTTTTACAAAAGCGTTTTATATTTTAACCATTTCAACTTAACTTTATTTGCAAGTCCAAGTATAAGCAGCAAAGTAATACACAGATACAATCTGTAAGTGGACAAAACTACATAAAAAAAGGTTGCAGCATCTCTTAATATGAATATGTGGAAATAAAAATATCTGCATCCTTATTAGAATAGTCCTAAAGTAGAAAGTGCATTTAAGCTTAAAAATCTGTTTTAACTTATACAACCAAGATCGAGAGACGTAAACACTGGTCTCTACAGATAACCGATCATGACTTCTCACTCTCCGACAAGGACAGAATCTTCTGTGTCAGCGCAAATTCTCGAGCTTCCCGAGGAGTGCGGATGTATGAGTCAATTTCACTGTCAGAGATTTCCTCATCACCAGTCACATCCTGGAGCCCAGGCTGCTCCACTCTCCTTCTCTTAGGATGAGTCACACATGGAGGAGCAAAAAGCACTCTCTTCCCCCAGTTTGGTGCCGACTCCTGGCTCTCATGAGAGTCACTGTGCAGCTCAGGTGCCGTGCATGGACTTTCATTTCCATCTCCTGGTTGCTGGGAATTCAGTCCACACAGTTCCACAGCGGATGCATTTGGAGTGTGCTCTACAAGCTCGGAGGAATGGGAGGAAGCGGTCTCCTCAGTTAGAGAGTCCTCTGCCTGCAGAGCATCCTCATGGGTTCTCAGAGCCCTCCTCAGCAGGGCGTACCTGTTCTTTAGAATATCATCCACCTGCCTAACCACATTATCTGGTGTAACGTCCTCCCTGACCCAGGGAATCTCCCTCCCCAGCTTACACAGTACCTCCTTCATCTCAGCGATTCTCTTCAGAGCAGGCTTGTGCTTGTTCACTTTGGCAATCTGACAGAATCTGTCTAGTGTGAATTTCAGGCGCTGCTTGCTGGGCTTCAAGGACTGCCACGCCAAATAGATGGCTGCCATCATGATGGGGATGGGCTTCCGGCCAGTCACAATCCAGGTGTCTGCTGCCAGCTCGACCAGGGCCACGCCACGTTTGGCCAGGTCCTTGGAGTTCTCAGCCAGCTCTTCAGGCACGTGAAGCGGGCTTATTTTGTACCTGACAGAAAGAAGAAACATGCTCAGTAACTGTAGATGCAATCTTGGAAAGGGCTTATAAGAGCCTGGAGTGAATCATTTGAAGCACTTTTAATGCACGGTGCCAAAGAGGCTTTTTTTTTTTTTTAACTAACTAGTATACATTTTTTTTTAAATTAACATTACCACCACCATCACCACAACAACAACAACCCTACAACAGGTTGTGACTTTAATATGACAGAGTATGAATAATCAAGTGTTCAAGAGAAAGATATCTACTTTATTTACTATAATAAAGTCATAATTGAATGATAATTCAGATGTTATTTAATGAAAATAAAAGGATAAGAAAAAGGTCATAGTACAAGAAAGAGTTGAGATGGTAACATCTGTAATAAACAGATGAGAGCTGTCGGTTGTCCAGCAGGGACCTGGTTGTCTCCAGACAGCTGAGACCCGAGTTCAGTCATGGCAGCAAAGAGTGATTAAAGCTTAGTGGGGTTATGTAAATGATGTAAAAGGCAGGCAGAACCTGCATGTATGATAGTCTGCTGTCTATTACGTTACTGTTCTGCACTCTGCTGATATGGTGGTAACCCATTCAGACCAGCTGACAGACACATAACCCTGTATGGGACTGTCTCTCTGGATTAGGGAAGCAGATGTGATGTGCTAACCTGATGCACCAGATGATTTGTTACACAGAACCATCTGGAAAGCCTCTGTTTGGAAAAGGGCAGGCACTTTAGAAATAATTGGCATGTGATTGGACGAAACATCTGTCTATCATTGTGTATCACTTACCAGCAGAAACCAGCTGGTAAATCAAACTCTTGATTCAGACCAGTGCTCTTGACTTACTCCTGACTGTGGGCCTCCATGACATCAGTGACGTTGACGATCGGAGCCTCGATGTTGAGAATCTTGACCATCTCCTGATAAACCACTCCCACCACCATGGGGTCGGCATCCAGCAGGCAGCTCATGGTTCCCATGGTGATGGGCCAATTTAGCAGTCTGCAGCTTACGAGCACACAGCAACCGGCGAGAACTTCTTTCTTCTGAAGACTCACTTTAATGAAACTTTGATGCTGATACGCCTGCTTGTAATACGTCTGTGACAGATCCTCGATCTCTTTGTGGACCCTGAGAATCCGACATATAGCTTTCACACGCTGCAGGCCTGTAAAGATATAACACGGATACACGAGCATGAACAGCAGGATCAACTAAATATAGAAGAGCTATTATGTAATGATATCTAATAAGCAGAAGCTCCTGTTGAAGAGAAGATCTCACCTTTTATCAGGTTTAGACACAGCTTTTTGGTCACAGCTGTGGTTCGGCTGTAGCTGACGTCTGTGCGGGGCACACAGAGTCAAGGCAAAGACAAAATGGAGGAAATGTAAATATAATGAAAATGAGACACATACTGCACACTGATGATATTCACTTATAACCATGCTTTTTACCAATACTTTTAGAAGTGTGGGGAAGGAGTTAGCTTAGTTTCTTTAGTATTCTTGTCATGTTAATGTTGGCAACCCCAAATTTTAAAAATAAAGGAAATGACAACGCTTGACACCGTTTCATTATGTCAACGTGGGTTTTATTCCCAAATAAATGTGTGTTCAACCAAATTACTACTGAGTGGGTAGTAAATCTTTTCACTCATTTCCCTCAAATCATATCACTCATCTCAGTGGTGTCTAACTGTGTAGGTAGTGTCAGATGTATTTTTTCGCAGGTTTTGAGATATCTGTCTCTAAAGTGTCTGCCTCCACCTCAATAAAATAAAGGTGAATGGGATTTGCTCACGGCGCTCACACTGCTGTCAAATTAAATCTGAAAAATAAACGGCATCACGTCTGAGCAGGAACGCTGTTCGTGTTTTAATTGAAGCCGTTATTGCTCGCAGCATTGGTGCAGTCGTATACGTCAGTATACCGAAAAATAAAGCCAGTACGGCAAGATACAGAACACGATGAACCCACATAAAAACACAGCGAGTGTCTGTAATAAAACATTCATCATACGAACATGAATTCAGGAGAAATATAACCCCTACACACAGACAGATCCTCAAGAGCTGTCAGTGATTAGACTTCTACAAGAAAAGCAATGAAGGGGAACACATGTTGCGAAAATACTCTCACATTTGCTGTTCTGGTGGCTGTTGAGGTGTTTTCCAGTACTGTGGGATATTTGTCTTTGTTGTCCTAAGGCCATAACAGTCTTTGCTGCTCTCAGAGCACTCCACCATAAATATTAGTTTGTTTTTATAACATTATCTATTCATCCATTTACATAAGCTGCTTTGTTAGTAGCATCAAGGGATTACAACGTGTCCACCCCTGTGTTATAGAATGATGAATAAATGATCTTTTACCTTGAAAAGTGGCTACTGTTAAACTTATCAACGTTGGGTCTGATTGCACTGCAGTGGCAGCCACCTTATACAGAACCACAGAAGTAACATCTGATTTTGAGCTGACTCTTGGAAAAGCAGGACCCTTTGTAACATCTTTAACTGGACTGTCCCCAGTGTTAAAGCGACTCTCCAGCAGAGCTAGATAAGTCAGCCAATATTAACGTATTGCAGATATATCTGTATCAGTGTAACTGTAGGCTGATAAGACACAAGATACTGAAGGCGCCTTGTAGATCTTTGAAAACAGGGTCTCCATTATGTGGTTTGTCCACCAGAGAGCACTGACAACTTGTTGTCAACCTGTTTACAGAGCATCTATGTATTTTTCGTGTGCTTATGTCTTATCTGAAGTTGCTCCAGATGTTTCAACATGCTTGCGATTTTAAATGTTGACGTGTGTCCTCCATGTTTGATATAGCTGCTGTAGTCTTGCTAAAAAATACGTCATGTAGGTTCCGAAGTGGCAAAATTGGATGTTCAGTAATGTCAGCAAGAGCAGACAAAGTTCAACATGAAACTTCTGAGATGAATATCTCCAAAAGCTAGCAGGAAAACGTGTTAGGGTATCATGAGATGTCCCGCTGTGAGGCCTTCGTACCTGAACCTCCGGCCGGGTCATGGGCCAGCACCCCCTCGGACACCACGGAGCCGCAGTCCACACACACCATCTGGGCCTGAGAGTACAGGTCATCGTCCACGATGTTGGAAGAGCCGCAGCCCGGGCAGCTCACACCCGCACCGGACATCTTCTAGCAAACTGCCGGGGAGCAGGCGACCGATAACATATATCCTCAAATTATTAAACACCTACAACACCCCAGTGAGGACAGGACCCGCGCTGCGACTGTAAACAGCTTTTTGAACGACCAATGAACGTTGTTGTCACCGGTGTGATGGGGGCGGTTAAAATGTGTCCGGGCAGACACAACGTCTGAATGTCAAAGGTTCCGCTTGGTCCTGTCATAAGAACGTACTATGCATTACTTAACGAATGGGAATATGGCTCAACTAAACAAGTCTCTTCAACACAAGCTCACTTTTCTTTTTGAAGAGATTAATCCTAAACTAGTAAATACACAAGGATCTTCACTGATAAAGATTGTTTTTTAGATATTAGGAACTGTTAAAGGTGCACTATGTAGTTTTGGAAAGGAAATACAAACTCACAAAAGGTACAATTTTAAATATTAATAAGGTCATAATATAATCTCAGACTTATAAATATACTATTTATATACAATTAAATATTATTAACAAGTACAATGCTTTATAAACAATTCATTTAGCAATTGTAGAGGTTTATAAACTTCATAATAGCCATCTAAATGTTTTTAGATGAGCTACACAATATTTATCAACCATTTACAAAGTATTATAAACCTCAGTTGAAACTTTACAATAAACAATTGCTTTACAAATGTTTACAAAGCATTTCAGTGTCTGTTAACAGTGAAATAACTATTAACTAAAGTTTGGTTAACCATAAATGTACCAGATATATAAAGTGTTGATAAATCTACTGTACATAACAAATATCTCAACTTTATCTAAGATATTATTTCCAAAAATGCCAAGATGTGATTTTGTCATAAAAGAAAAAACGTTTATTTTATTTTGCATATTTTAATACCATAAAGCAGTAACCTCAGTACAGTGCAGTGATTCAGTGGACATCATGTTAATAGTGTAAGCTGGATAAAGTGCCTTTGGGGTTAGTAGAATCATGTAAACGTTGACATTCAGTAGAGCAAGAAGCTTCTATCAACATGACTAGTGCATTATCATTAGTGCATAGTTGTAACAGTAAAATAAGGCTCTTCTTCATACCGGAGATATCTCCAGAGGACAGGAAGCTAACAGTAGAAAATACAGTAATTTAGTCTGACATGTTGGCAACATTCAATATTGCTGGAAAGATTTATATGCTCGACAGGAAAACGGTCATAACAAATATACAAAAGAGGTTGTTTCAACGTCACACATTTACATACTGAGGCAAAATATTGCTAAATATATAGAAAAAATTTTTAATATGTAATATTTATTACTTATTATAATCTTTGATTGCAAGTCAACTGAAAGGCTGAAACAGCAGCAGTTTTCCAAAATACATTTCAACTCTAATCATTTTTTGCCAGTATGTTGAACTTGAACTCTTAACTGTTCAAACCTTGTAAACCTAACCTTTAACACTGGGAATAAAGTGTCAGCTGTTCATCCACCTAGACAGTTTTCTTCAGAGAGTTCATGGACATGAGGATACTCGGTGACTCTTCCATAACGCGCACAAGCAGGTTGTCGATATACAGCTCCAGCTCCGATATCTTCTTATCTCTCCCTGACAGCTGGTTGTCCTGCTTGAGCACCAGAGAGATGAGCTCCTCCCGAGTCAGCTGGGAGTACGGCCCTTTCAGCTCAGTGTCCTTTGCCTATGAGAAAACAGAAAACATGGAGAATATGTATGTGTATATTGAACACAAATAGGACACAAGTTTATGTTGGTTCGAAAAGAAATCCTTTAAAAAAGGAGACATAGTATGCTTTTTCGTTTTCCTTCAGTGTTTTTTATAGGCTGTTGCGATGTAAAAGGTCTTGTAAGTTAAAAAGCTCAAAATCCACGGCAACAGAAGCTCCCATCTCCCACAGAAAACACTGCTCCCGAAACGCCTCGTCAGTAGCCCCGCCTCTCCGTCACCATTTCATTCATTTGCATAATTTATGCCTATATCCAGGGGTAGAAGCGAAGCTAACGAGAAACTGAAAACACGACAGAGCCGACCAGAGACATGGTGAGCGGAGTTGGCTCAGGCTTGTGTGAGTTGACCAATCAGAGCAGAATGGGTATGCAGGAGGGGGCCTTAAAGAGACAGGAGCTAAAACAGAGCGTTTCAGACAGAGGGGGAATACAGAGCTGCAGCGATGGACAGCATGGAGGAAACTGATGTGTTTTTTGAGCATTTAAGCTTGTAAACTGATTCCAGTAGTAACCCAAAATAAAAGAATGAACCTGAAAATGAGCATAATGTGTCTCTTTTGAAAACCACAGCAATTTTGATTAAAAAAAAAAAAAGAAAAAAAGAGATATACCTTTGTTTTCTCTTCAACTTCACTGTGGATTCCTGTGGATTTGTTATCCATTTCCCCTTGAGCAACTGCGAGAGGCTGCTGTCCCAGAGGATTAAGGGGTTTTACGGGTTGAAGTCTGCAATGACCAAAAGAAAGAAAGACTTAAGCACTGTCTGGATGAGAGTGAAATGAAATGGAGTATTGGTTTAGTAAGAGATGTTTTTATCATTTAACGAAAAAAAGATCACAGAGTAACGCTAGTCAAAGAGAATACAGTAGTTTGTGATGATACTGCAAGCTCACATCAACCTTATCAGATACAACACAGTTAATAATACAAGTGAAGATGAAGGAGTTCAACGATGAAAGATAAATGAGGATGAATCGAAATGAGGATGAAGATGCTACATAAGCAATTTGCAACGTGATGGATATCAGGAACTGGTGGTGTTTGATCTATTATATATGAAGACATGGACGAGCGAAAAGAAATATTCTGTTGAGGAACTGATCAGTCTCACCTGCGTGAGGTCACAGGAGGCACCTCCTTCTTCCCACCTGCCTCCTGCGCAACAGCCATCGCAGGCTGGGACTCTTGTACTGGAGCCTCCTCAGGGTCACATGGGTGGGTTAGACCATTGTCATGTGTGGCCACACCTGTATCATGGCCTCCTTCCGTGTTTTGGTTGATTGAAGTGCTCGATGTGGCGTCTGTGGTTGCAGGAAGCAGGGGAGCACGGGCCTTCTTTGAGGATTTGATTTTTGCTTGAGAGGCGGCATCTCCATCAGCAGCTTGTGACACAGCTGGAGGCCCTTGTATTGAACCGGTAGTATCTTGGGCTGTGAGCTCATTTTCATCCTCATCATCTTCAAATGGATTTAAGCCATAAGCAATCGGCTCTTGTTTAGCCTCGGAGCTACTTTTATTGGCAATCTTGCCATCAGAAGACAAGGCTTTCTTGGGTTCAGATGGTGCAGAGGGTGCAGGGCGTTTACCTTGACTTTGCGCCAAGCTCTGGGTGTTCTTTGCATCTGTAGGAGACCGATTCAGAGGAGCGATCATTTGCACCGAGCGCTGAGGGGGGACGCTGACGATTTTGGCGTCTTTGTCTTTGCTCTGCTTGTTAACTTGTACCAGATGTCGCGTAGATCCATCCTGACTCTGTCCCTCGGCTTGATTTCTTCCTGGAGGCTGAGGAGCCGGTCGTTTCTCCCGTTGACTACTAATAAGATCCTTTTCATCAGTGGAAGAAGTCTTGCTTCCTACCAATGACACAGCAGGTTGACTCCTGGAAGAGAGACACAGACTGCATGATATTTAAGCAGATGGAGGCATTTAATTGAAAGGAGTCTCATAGGGAAGACAATGTACTCTAATGTGCTTTCAGATACATGAAGACGTTCACCCGCCTTGAATAATAATCTGAAACAAGTCATCAGGGATGTTGATGAGACAATTAAAGATGGTAAAATCTTGTTTTGCGAAATTAGAGGACAAACAAATTTGTCCTTTTCTTGATTTGAAAAAGTAAAGGTAATGTAATGAAGTAAGATGGATTATAATAATATAGGAGAACCTTTTAATATGCCAAGAAACTCTCATCCTGAGATCACTGTGAAAAATTAACATCCACCTTCACTGTCACTCTAAGTAATTACCCATTCTTCAAAGTCTGTTTATACGACACCCGATGTAATGACGTATGACTACACAATGAGCCCACAATCTCAGCTGACAGAAGAAACCTATCCTTGCTCACAGATACGTATCGGTCTGCACGCTCTGAACAACTCTAACACACACACACACACACACACACACACACACACACACACACACACACACACACACACACACACACACACACACACACACACACACACACACACACACACACACACACACACACCAGAGCTATGCAATTTTCATGATGGTGTCAGGTTTAAGTTGCGTTTAAAAAAAAAAGAAGTGCTGTGAAGAGTTGTTGTCGTGACCGACTCGAAAACAGAAGATAAAATACTTTCAGATAACATGTAAATGACTCTGATGAAGATGAGATAAAGTCAGACATTCAAATTTAGTTTCAATACTTTGCCTTTCTCTTCCTGGTCCTGTTAGCTACTGATAACACAGGCAGGTTAAGGAGTTGATCAATGCGAGGTTCAGTACAAGTTCATCAATGAGGTTGAAATGGTTTTTCACGCTGTAGTCCTTTTGGCTCTTTAGATTTGGTCCGCCAAATCCCGACTGAAAGTATCTCAAAAATCAGATGATGAATGGAAGTCTGACATTCATGGCGCCACGAAGATGAATCCTACAGACTCTTACGAAATCCTCATTTTAATGTCCCCATCAGGGTGAATTGCAATAACTTTGCTGATCCCGTCGCCATGAATTAACGTGTTGGACATTTTTTTTTTTTTACCAGATACCTGAAAATCTAACAATATTCCCATTGTATTTAGTGCTAATCAGTTAATGTTAGTATGCTAGCTTTTGCTAGCATTAAGATGGCGGACCTTATACCTGCAACATTAGCATTGTAGCCTGATCATTATAAGCATCATGCTTAACTGGCCTCAAAGAGTCACTTTAGGCTGTAGACTCCCAGTCTTGTGCTTTTTTTGACACATAAAAAGGTGCAGGGTTGTGCAGAACCCTGATGAAGGTAAAAAGCCAAAAAGTTCTGGGAAATATAGTATGGTACACATTCATGAAGAGGAGAAAACTTTCATCCAAACTTTAATTTGGATGGTGTTGACTATGCACACAACAATAACAGTTCTGTATGCATCAGTGTTTGTGCTCGGTGTAGTACGAGATGACATGAACTAACCTTTGTTGGACCGTCGACACCGCGGTGCTGTCAGGTGCAGCAGGCGAGTTGGGATTCTCATCAAAAGGATTATTCGAAAAGTCTTCATCAAAAGGATTCGTAGAATAGACTTCTGCAGAGCTCCCTACTTGGGATGTTCTCCCTGCAACTTTCTGTTTTGTTTTATTTCCCCTCTTCTTCTGTTCTTCAGCATTTCTTGCAACTTTTTCCAGCTGCCTGGCTTTCTCCTCTTCCTCCATTTTTATTTTCTCCTCTTCCGCTTCTCTGCTCCTTCTCTCCTTCTCCATCCTAATCTTTTCCTGCTCTTCCTGTCTAATTCTCTCCTCTTCCACAATTCTTTTCCTCTCTTCTTCCTCGCGTCTCCTCTCCTCCTCTTTCCTAATCCTTTCCTCTTCCTCCCTTTGCTTTTTTTCCTCTTCCTCAATCCTTCTTTCTTGCTCTTCTTTTATCCTCTTCTCCTCTGCCAACTTCTCCCGCTCTTCTTCTTGCCTCCTCTCCTCTTCCTTCCTCCTCCTGTCTTCCTCTGCCCTTACCCTTTCCTCTTCCTCCTTTCTAATTTTCTCCTCTGCCTCAATCCTTTTCCTTTCTTCCTCCTCTACTATCCTCTTTTTCTCTACCAATCTCTCATATTCTTCCTTTTCTTTCCTAGCCTTTTCCTCCTCCTCTTTCTTAATCCTTTCCTCTTCCTCCTTTCGCTTACTTTCTTGTTCCTCTCGCCTTCTCTTTTCCTCACGCTCCTCTTCAAGTCTTCTCACCAGCTCCTCTTCCTCTCGTCTCCTCCTCTCTTCCTCCTCCCTCCTAATTCTCTCCTCTTCCTCCTTTCTTACTTCCTCTTCTTCAATCCTACTTCTTTCTTCTTCCTCCAGTCTCTTCTTTTCCTCTGCCAATTTATGCTCTTCTTCTTGTCTCTTAACCTTCTCCTCTTCCTCTTGTCTCCTCAGCTCCTCTTCCATGCTAATCCTTTCCTCTCTTTGCCTTCTTTCTTCTTCCTCTAGTCTCTTCTGCTCTGCCAGTGTACGCTCTTCTTCTTGTCTCTTAGCATTCTCCTCTTCCTCTCGTCTCCTCTGTTCCCGAGCCATTTCCTCCTCCATCCTTATCCTCTCCTCTTCCTCAATTCTCCTTCTTTCCTGTTCCTCCAGTCTCCTTACTTCCTCTTCTTCAATCCTTCTCCTTTCTTCTTCCTCCAGTCTCTTCTTTTCCTCTGCTAATTTACGCTCTTCCTCTCGTCTCCTCCTTTCTTCCTCAGCCCTTTCCTCCTCCATCCTAATCCTCTCCTCTTCCTCTCTTTGCCTTTTTTCCTCTTCCTTAAATCTCCTTCTTTCTTCTTCCTCTAGTCTCCTCTTCTCCTCTGCTAATCTTTCACACTCTTCTTCTTCTCTCCTAGCCCTTTCCTCTTCCTCTCGTCTCCTCCTCTCTTCCTCCTCCCTCTGAATCCTCTCCTCTTCCTCCTTTCTTACTTTCTCCTCTTCATTCCTTCTCCTCTCTTCTTCCTCCAGTCTCCTCTTTTCCTCTGCCAACCTTCGCTCCTCTTCTTGTCTCGTCCTTTCTTCCTGTGCCTTTTCTTCCTCAATCCTTATCCTCTCTTCTTCCTCTTCCTTGATTGTCCTCCGTTCTTGTCTCCTCCTCTCTTCCTCCTCCTCCATCTTAATCCTTTCCTCTTCCACATCCTCTTTTATATCTTCGACTTCCGCCATCTCTTCCTCCTCCTCTGTCCAGGGTGAGTATTGCCTCACTCCTCTGAGGGAATCAACAGATGGAGGAGAGCTGTCGGGGACGTCCTCCATGGATCCGTGTCCTGAGCTGGCCAGACTGAAGTTCGAGCCGATGCGAGCGGTCCGGGCCGGCGGCTCTTCACAGTACACATGACTGCCATTGATGCACAGGTTACTCTGTTCTGTAGTGGCGTGTTTTTGTTGACCGGAGGAGGAATCTTTGTTGTCGGAGCTGCCTGAGCGTTTGTGTATCTTGAACTTGAACTTCTTTTTACCTGGAAGGACACGAGAAAGTTAACATGCATGTAATAACACAGAGGACAAGAGAAAGTGAATTAAATCGCTCCCGACCTTCAGAGGGATCCACATTCAGACCGGATGACTGGCTGCCGCTCAGCGGGGAGTTCTTCCCAGGCAGGACAGACATGGACTGAGACATATTCTTCTGCAGATTAGACTTTGGAGAAAACAACGACTTCATCTTGTTTTTCTTCTTTTTCTCCTCCTTTCCTGGAGCCGCCTCAGCGTCCCCGTTCCCCTCCTCCTCGCTGTCGGTCAGAACCTGAGTGAAGGATGGCACCACGGTCGACGCAGCATCCGATTCTTTTTTCTTGCCACGGACTTTGTCCTTGAACTTGCCCAGGCGGGATCTCGATTTGCCGGCAGCAGAGAGGTCAAACATGCTGGCGGTCATGTTGTTTCTCATGAACTGGATGTCGACGAGCACCTCCCCTCTGTCTTTGTCTGCCTTGCCGGTCTTGTCTAGCAGCTTAAACCATCTGTCAAAGAGAGGCATCTTATTAGAATAACAATTTTCAGGCATGATCCCAAAATATCTGATTAATCTCAAAAAGGTTAAAAACTTCTTAGACCTGCATTAGATATTTTGGACACTAGGGGGCAGTGGACACAAGTTGTGACCACAAAATTAGAGCCTTTAAATTGGTATGTCAAACTTAGAGGGCGACATTCATTTGGAAGCAATATTCACTTTCCCATTAGCTCCGTTTTCAGTCGCTACCTACTCCTCCTACTTATATCTAAAGTTATCATGCTTCACACACCATTTGCTATAACAAGGTTTCGCCCAGAAAAGACTTCTATTAATGGAGCAATCATTCATCACAATGTCGTCTACTGAGTGGTTTAAAGGAATCACAGACACAAAGACTGAGATTCATGTGCAGCACGCTGACGTTTAGTCCTCGTCAGTTTCTTTGTGGAAACTATGATCCATCCAACTGGAGGTTGACTCAGAAGTGACTTGAATGTTTTTGGAAAGTCTGCGAGGCTCTAAGAACAACAAGGAAGCACACCATGAAGGAAAGTTTTTCTTGTTTTAAAGAAAAAAACTGCCCTGTCTGTGGCAGCCTCGAGTTTATGAATGCTTGTACTGTCTCTGTAATTGTTGCATCAATATTTGACAGCCTCTATGAATGTTGTTCCTTTTCCCTCTCATGTCTCACATGAACAGATCTTAATAAAAATAACTGCTTGAGGATCAGACCTGTTCCTGTTACAACTACCCAGCGCCCTGGAGACATGCGTCAAACTCAGCGTTACTGCATATTTCTCAGACATCTAACCCTGCAGACAGTCAACTGACCGGTCTGCTCCCTGAAGGAAGAAGGTTTTATCTTACAAGATTAGTTTCTGCACCTCACAAAACTTAAACAAGTCTGGTTTACAGGGCATCAATCTGCTATTAACCTCATCATCACCCTTTAAATGTACTGTATGTGCCAGAGAGGAAGAGTTAATGCCAAGAAACGACCAAGCAGGGTCAGATGTCCTTGTCCTTGGTTTAACCACCACATTTAGATACAACTGGGACAATTGACCAACATCAAAACTGGCTACAACCTCAGACTAGCAAGTTAAAATGCCTTAACAAGAGACGTCCACTGAGACCAGGCTTTGTCATCTTTGCACTGCTTCTGCACCTGTGTCACGGTCCAGTACTGACAGAAGGGTCCTCGAATAAGCAGAATATCTTCAACAGAAGAATGAAAAAGGAGCAGTCAGCATAAAAAGTGCCTATCAGGCAGAAAATCTGAGGTCAGCCCGCCACTGAACAAACAACTCCAACTGAAATCTGAATTCCTGGGGAAATGAGGAAATGAGGAAGGGGCCGTGTGTGCACTTTTTGTGTGTGTGAGTAAGTGTGTGTGTGCGTGGGCATGCCTGTGTATGCAAGAAAGAAGACATTTCTGTGTTGAGGCTGCATCATTCTGTTCTTGCATTATGAAACAAGAAAAACAGAAAAAGTTGTGATTAAAATATATCCTGTTCTGTTTGTGTGCTATAAACTGCATTTTTTACCCTTATTTTACATAACACATCCTCCTGAGAGGCCACTGATGCGTACTCAACTGAAGACAGTGCCTTCCTCTCGGTGGTACCGAATAAGATATGTTGTTGAAAGTCGTCCTCCTCCTCCTCCCTCAGGAATGCTTCAGATGTGGCACAAACAAATTAAAAGGAGGAAAAAGCCTTTTCCTGGAATTCGCAAAAAATGGATGAGACTGTTGTCAGAGCCCCCCTGCCTCCTGCTGCTGTTGAGTAATGGGATGTGATTTGCAAATTTCAGGCTTTGACATTATAAATATTCCACTGTGAGACTTCCTCATGATTTGCCCGTTGAAGAAGAAAACACTGCTACACAGATCATACACTTATTTATCATGCAAATAAAAGGAGACCTAAATCACTTTTAAGTGCTCATAAAAATGGAAATGCAAACACGCCGGCCGGGCAAACTCCCTAACCCTTTGAAAATCATAGTTTGATGCTATAAAGCTTTGTAGATCAGGGAGGAACTGCAGAGTCTGGTATTAACTCTCAGGTTTATGACTGTGAGAAACCCGTCTCAGATATAAGCAGTCATGAAAGATACTGTTAAACTGAGAATAGGCAACTTTTTGCTTTAAGAAGGTGCAATATGTAAGGATTGACCACTTGCCAAATTGCACAAAATGCCAATTTCTACATAATGTTGCTTTAAGAATGTGCTACTTTGGCAATGACGCATGCAATCTTCAAAGTAACTAGTAACTAAAGACATCAAATACATTTAGTGGAGTAAAAACTACAATATTTGCCTCCAAAATGCAGTGGAGTGGAAATATAAAGTAGCAGAAAATGGAAATACACATGTAAAGTACAGGTGCCTCAAAATTGTACTTAAGTACAGTACTTGAGCAATTGTATTTAGTCACATTCTATCACCAAGTGTAAGTATAATTGTATAAGTTGTATATAATAGTAAAGTATTAGTATAGTATAAGTACAGCATAGTATTAGTGTAATAATAAAGCACATTATGCTTTATAGTGCTATATTACAGCACAGCATTAGCATAGTATGGTATAGTGTAGTAAAGTACTAATATGGTATAGTACAGTATATGGGTTATTACGGTATAGTAATGCATGTTGTACTGCGCTATAGTGCAGCACAGTATTAGTATACTATGGTACAGGGTAGTTTAGTTTAGTAATAGTACATACTATAGTATAATAGTATAGTATATTATTAGGATTATTACTCTATGATATGCTGTGTGAGCTTTGTTGTGATATAGTATAGCAGTGTGAGGTACGGTATAGTATCAAAGTACTTCACTACTATAGTTAAATATAGAATAAAGATACTAATAACACTGTATGTTATATGGTATACTATGCAGTACAATCACAGCCCTGCCGTTTGAACAACCTCCATGATTCTCTGATGCTGAATCATGCCACTAACAGATATGCACATGCACAAGTACAAAAAGAGAAGAAGTAAGTTAGTTCGGTTTAAACAGAAAGGAAGTTGCAAAAGTGTTTGGGCGTTATCTGGTTGGGGTAGTAAGCAGTGTGCAGCAGGAGGAGCTAAAAATGCCTTTCACTGAACAACGGCCGCAGGATGATGCTGATGCCCTTAAACCCAGTAATCTCACACTCCTGTGACGAGAAGAAAGAGTTCTGCTCTGCTGTACAGACATAACCCAAAGAGGATAATACATGACTCAACATTTTGTCAATTTATTCTACATTCTGCACACGCACACACACACACACACACACGGACACACACATCCTTCCTTGTGAAGCCTGAACGACTGATAAGACAATACCCAGAGCGGCTCTTATCACAGAACGCAGCTGTGTGAGTGGGAGAAGAGCTGAGTGAGTAAAACAACTCTACAGTGATAATGTCCAAGGACCAGAACTGTCCAGAGTTTAGTCTTTCACTCCATATCTTAGAGTCAGAGCGCAGGAGTGAAACTGTAGTAGTAATTACATTTCCAACAAACCAGCGGTTGAAGCGAACGTCATTTTCAGGCCAAAATCAATCACAATACAGGCTAGAGTACACACGATGTCAAGATTCTGAACAGAAGCTGTAAAGGAGGCTTGCCTTACTACATTTTTTAAATATCCTTACACTTTACAATTCAATTTACAGTTTCTCTGTATCTGGGGTTCAAAGCACAGGTCCTGTAATGCTTGACCAGACATTTATTATTCCATGATAAATGGACAAACTCCATACGCTGCAGATGATTATGTAGTACAATAAAAAGCTCAACACATCCTCATACCTGAACAACAGAAAAGGTCATTTGCAAATGACTCCCGAAATGACATTTATGACTGTTCTCTAAACGACATGATGTAAGTTGCTTACCTGCCTGACATTTCCTCACATACATGACGTAAATGAAGTACATTACATAGTTAATGTTGTAAAAACGGTCGCTGTTTGGTTACCAAATCTACAAAAAGATCATGGTTTGGGTTAAAACAAGTACTTTACATTAAGTACATGACATAAATAACATAAGTGCGTTAAGAAACATGATGTTACTGTACATTATGCATGTGACATTAGTTCAGCATATAACAGAAGTTAAGTCAGCTCTGGTGAAAGACTTGGTGAAAGTCCTGTGCTTGCTTCAGGCACCCAATCTACCTAGGTTCACACAGACCACAAACAGCGGTCTCTTGGATTAAAGTCCTGTGTTTCACCCATCCATCCATCCCAACCTCCCTCCTATAAATGGACTTTCATGCCCTTTCTCCTCTTTCTGACTTCCTCATTTGCTACCATCATAAATCACCCGGTCCACTAGAGGTCACTTTCAAAGTAAATACTGGTCATTTTAACCCCCTTAAACAATCAGCTAGTGCTGTTGTTTGTCTTTCGAGGACGAGCTGCCAGTACAGCTACTGATGGAACGTGTGCTGCTTTGTAAACAGTCATGATTCAGCTTTTTGCTCGTAGCCACGAGTCTTTCTAAATTCTAATGGTGCCAATGAAAACCTTCTCTATGATAATCGTCTTTAAAATTAAGCAAACAAGAGTCAATAACCAACAATTAAACACAATCATCAAGTGATCAAAGACTTATCAAGAACATAAAAAAATCTACATCAGATGTCTTAAAGTAAATATTATAAAAGCAACTAAAGTCATCTCTAGTCACTGTTAATTTCCACCTGTGCTGTGTTTAACTTTCACTAACAGGACAAACAACGCATGTTAAGAACAAGAGCAAAAAATTGGGTGAACATGCTTTGCTGAATTCAGCAAACACCTCAAACAGTAGAGCTGTTGTACTGACATGTTGTGGGACATGTTTGTCTTTTGGGGGTCAGTGCACTCGCCGTGGTCTCGCTCAGAAAAACTGACCTTGCTAGACTGTCACTGTTGGCATCAGTGTTTGTTTTGCATTGATAAAAACAGTCAGGAATGTGAGGCTAAAGCTGGATTTAACCTCAGAGGCAAGGTACATTCAACAAGCACAGCTGAAAACAAGCCGAGTATTTACTCAACTCTGGCTGGAGCATGTCTCCCTATCCTATCCAAGTGATGGACATGGTAAGAAGTCCTCATGAAATTCGATTCATTTATGCTTGCACATCATCTGATCCCATATCGGATTTCTGAATGCCAAAAAGAGCAGATGTGATCTCTGCAAAACCCCTAATATGCACAATTAAACATGCAGCACACAGCCAGGTGAAGTTCAGCCCAGCATGCTGAGAGTTGGTACACCAGCCAGGCCGAATGATATGAAAAGTTATTTGTGCCCAAATGCATTTTAATAACAGTTCATTTCACGCCCTTGAATTTCATCTCAAATGTATTTTTCACTGTGGAAGCCACAACAAACGCTCATATTGGTCGACCGCTTGCTCCGCGTTATAAAAGGTTTGCTATAATATGAAAAGACAGAAAATCTATATTGTTTTATAATGACAAGAAAAACATGAGCGGTAATGAGCCACAAAATCAAATCTAGCCTCGGCATGGACTATATTACAATTCATGCAAAGACCCAAGACAACACAGAGCAGACAAACCCACAACAACAACATATAACCTTTGTCAAGGTGGAAGGAGGAAGTGTGTGTGCGTGTGTGTGTGTGTGTGTGTGTGTGTGTGTGTGTGTGTGTGTGTGTGTGTGTGTGTGTGTGTGTGTGTGTGTGTGTGTGTGTGTGTGTGTGCGCTTTCAGACAAACAGGTTGGTATGCAGCCTGCTTTTGTATAATACCGGTCACACGGCGGGGGACTAAAATACTCAGAAACAGCTTAACACAACAAGTCATTTTTACATTCTTACTGAATTGCAGACATGGCTGCTGGGTGTTGCGTTTCAAATTTCAGATATCTTGAACTAAAATGTGAAGAGAGCAGGATATTTTCTGCATAAAAGAAGTATAATCATGATTATTGAAGCCACGCAGGAGGACAAGCCAGGCATGTGAAACCTGATCACTGTCATTATTAGAACAAGCTCAGGAGAGACGGGTGTGAATATTTTGTACAGTAAAGCCAATCATCACCTCATTTAAAACTGCACCTACACTGCTGGGCGTCTCTGAAGCATAACAAGCGAGCGAGCCGAAGTTTCGGGTGGAATCTGTCTGACGTTGACAAGCTCAGTCAATGAGAGAGTGAATCCTTTGAGTCGCGTCCTTCGCCCGAGTAAGTAATGCTGATTGGCATCCTTGAAGGCCGCTGCCGAGGGAACAAATCCCTTAAGCTGCAGTGGAGCGAGTGGGCAACGTTCACAAGTCAAACCCACCAGAGCGGGTCTGTGCAGTGATGCGTGGCTGTGTGCATGTGCGTGTGCGCTCGAATACCTCACCTCAGTGGAGAAAAAAGGTGCAAATATCACACAGGGAAACCTGCAAAGAGCCTTTTCAAACGCACGAATTAAGGGAAACGTACTCATATGGCAACACTAATCCACAGTTTTCACAGATGCTGCAAAATTCTCCCCATTAATTTTTTTTAATAAAGCATGGTGTGTAATTATTAGGGATTTATTAGGGATTATGGAGTTTGGTCCTGCAAGACCACAAAGCTGCAGTATGACTGACAGAAGCAACCAGCAGTAACTCCCTGTGGTGCAGACAGGAATCAAAGTTTACTCAGTCTTCATTTTGCCTTCGTGATTTCCTCAAGAATTAGATATTGCACATTCATATTAGCTTTTCTAAAGGAAAAACTACAAAACAAGACAGCGGTTGCTGGCCATAAACTATAATTCCTTAAAGATCCCCTTCAGAGATGAATACTGGACCAGGATTGGCTTCCAAACTGTATGTGATGTCACAAATCATGCTCATAGGCCCAGCAATCACAGAGAAAACAGCCTTGTAGTGCCGAACTCTGCACATACATCGTTCTACACAGTGAAGCTCAAAAATTCAACTGTATGAGCAAGAAGTGGTTGGCTACTTGCTGACAGAGAGCACAAAATCAATTAAATTGGAAAACAATCTGCAGATTTATCACCAAGGAGGATATATTTTCACATGTTTTTTGTTTGGTGGTTGGTTTGTGAGCAGGATTTCACACAAACTACTGAACAGATTCCCACAAAACTTAGACGGAGGGTGTGTCTTGGCCCAGAATAGAGCCCATTAACTTTTGGTGCAGATTCAGAAATTCTCTCACTTTCTTAAAGATCGCAAGATAGGGCTCTTCTTTTGACAATACTATTCATTTCTCAGGGAATACTGCATGGTTCTTGATGGAAAAAATAATCTATTATGGTGAAGCAGTTATGGGTGACACAGGGCTATCCGGTTTGATATTGGATGAGGCTTGATTGAATTAAAGGGCACCGTTGGGAGTTGGCTGAGGTATGTGCTCTACTGAGTGCTATTACACTATTTTTCACTGAAATGATATACCCTCTTATAGAGCTGCAATTATGCTTAATCAATTCATCATTTCAGTCATTTCTTAAGCAAAAATGTCAAACATCTGCTGGTTCCAGCTTCTTAAATGTGAGTATTTGCTGCTTCTCCTTGTCATTTATGACAGCAAATGAAGAATCTTTGGGTTTTGGACTGTTGGTTGGACGAAAGAAGCAAACTGAAGATGTCACTTTGAGCTCTGGGAAATTATAATGAGTATTTTTTCACTTTATTGGAACATATTAACGATTAATCGATCAACTGTGAAACTGATTAATCATAATGAAATTAAAGGCGTTGCAGCCCTGCCCTGTGACTCCCTGCTGTGTGCACTTACTCGGTCTTGTTGCGGGTCTTGTCCTCGCTGAGCTGCAGCAGGTTGATGACAGCCTGTCCCAGCAGCTTGTCTGGACCCACCAGGGCCCGGTGCAGGACGTGGACATGCAGCGTGGATCGCTCCGTGCCTCCTCCTCCACCTTGCTGCTGCTGCTGCTGCTGCTGCGGCAGGTCGAAGGTGGCCTCCTCCTTCCAGACCGGGGCCACGCTCTTCTCCACCACCGAGGTCTGGTACTTCTCCTTGCCCACTTGCATGACCGCGTACGCATCGTTGGTGCCGCCTTTCCCCTTTATCCTGAGGCCTCTGGCTTGGAGCACCGTTACCTGGGCGCTTGCGGGACACCACAGCTGATCCGACAGGGACATGCTGACACCACTTGTTGCTGGATTAACGCGCACAAATTAAAATCCAGAAGACAAACACAGCGGTGGTGTGTCTACCACCATGGGTCCACTGGACAGAAGCAGGAAAAGTTTTCCCGTGAGCTCGGTTGAACTTGAGGAAACAGCTGATTGGGCGTGGTCACACCGACAGGGGGCCTCGGTTGAGACAAGACACTCCCCCAGATTACATGACTGCTGTAACACACTTGACACTCAGCAGGCTCATTCACACCCTAACAATCGTTAACTGGAGACAAAAGGCCACACCTGATGCTTGTTGACACCTGCCACAGAGCATCAGATCAGCTGCTTTCAAGCTAGGACAAGCCTGACTGATTGATTTGACTGAAGATGACAGTTTTCAATCATCTGATCCCTTGATTTGTTCTGTGTTAGCAAATGTTACTATGTCCTATTATAATTTATAGTCCCTGTGACAGCCTCCTCCTTCCCCTGTCTACTATCTCTCTGATCTAGGTCTGCAAACCTGAGACCCACGCTGTAATAATTGTGTTGGAGAGAGGACAGGATACCTGACAGGTCCAGATAAGGTTCATATGGTTGGATTTAGTTTCAAGTGTAGCTCCAGTTTGAATCTTAATCAGGCTGCATGGATCAGGTGGACTGAATGAACCTTGAATGTGTTTTATTTGTCTGTTCGTGAACTGTGAAATAGATTATTCCCTGCATTCTCCTCAATGTTAACTGGGATAAACACTCAAATCCCACGAACCTGGCTAGAATTTGGTGCTTATGGTGTTGATTTGTATGTTTATAGTTCAGTAAAATGTCCTGAGTGGTTCCTGATTGAACACTGACTCCTGCTGTTAAAGAAAGGGAATGAAGTTAACACAATTTCTCTTCCTCTTCATCACTCTAAATCTCAAATGTTTCAAAGAGTTTCCTAACAACCTGAGAAAAACAAACGTCCTACATAGGCATCGTGGAAACGTTTGATCTCAATTACACCTCTTCTCTGGTGCCCAGCACAGATTAGAGGTGAAGACATATATAGAGCTTTGAGCCAATTAGCTCAGTGACGCACAAGCGCTGGCACTGCCCAACTGTCTGACTGTGATGTAACCGCTGTAGTACTAGGGACTTAAAATAGTCCGTGCAGGTATTTACAAACATGGCAGTTCGAATATATTTTTTTAATCAGACATACAACAGGCTCACATGGCAATAAAGGATAGGCAGAAAAAAAATAAGGTCACAGTAGGAGTTCTGTATACTAACTGTTCATTTGGTCTATGAAGTTTGTTTTCAGAAGTCACGATTTCAATTCTAAATTGAAACTCGGTTAAATTGAGCATTCAGTTTCAATCAAAAGCATGACTGCAGTTTCTTCCATGGTTGTTTTTTCTCTCCTAGTCACCTACTTGTGTCTGAAGAAAAACAGAAACAACACCTTCAGCCACAAGGATCAGACATTTTTGCAGGTAAGGAAACAGAAGAACCCTTCTGCCCTCTAGTGACTCTTCTTGTCTTTGAGTTAAACAGTTTGTTCCAAATGACTGGTAAAATATTGTTATTACATTTCAAAGGAGACCTATTACGCCCTTTGTTTCCTTTCCTTCAGTGTTTTATATAGGCTCTTGTGCATGTGTGAGATCTTGAGAGCTAAAAAGGTAAAAGTCTGCACCAACAGAAGCTCCTCGCCTTAAAGAGACAGGAGCTAAAACAGAGTTTCAGACAGAGGGGGGATGCAGTGCTGACGCTCTGGGCAGTATGAGAAAACTGAGTTGTTTTTGAGCATTAAACACATGTAAACATATTCTATTAGTAATCCAACATACAATTATGAACATGAAAATGAGCATCATGTGTCTCCTTCAAATAAATGATTTAAATCTGACCAACCATAGTGTGCGTTAGTGTGGTACATTTACAAACAAATATGGCAGTTATGACAATCTAAAGTTAAATCGAATCATTTCTCTAATTTCGTATTATACAAACAATGTTAATACATGTAGATTTTACAGTACAAAAACATAAATATCAAAACATAAAACGCAAATGACACAGTTACAGCAATTATCAACATAAATTCCTATCTCTGAAGATTCACATTCACCGTTATGTTAGCTGTCGCTATATGAGATGTAAGAGTCGTACATCCACCGTGTCTTCATTGTCCATTTGTTGAATCATGATGTCTTTTATTCCCCACTGAATTTTCCTCCTCTAAACGTTTGTTGTGCCCCTGTTCCTGCTCACCTACAAGAACTTTACTGTAAAGTTTCTGCTGCTCTTCCTTAAAGGCATCTTTCACTTTTGCTCGTTTCAGCCCTCCATCCCTGAGAGCACACAGGCAAGGAAAGAAAATAGTATTAAAAACAGACTCAGCAGTGTTACACAGAGCTACTTCTTACACAAAAAAACACAGGGAATATCCACAATTGCATCTCTGGGGTGTAATACTGCACAGTTTTTGTCAAAGCTGTGAATCAGCATCTGTGGTTTGGCTATAAACCATTCAGCTTTACTGATGAATATCATGAGTTAAGGTTCATTTTTATCCACCTGTTTTTATATGCGTTTTTAATTTGTGAATAAAAAAAACCCTCAAAAACTTGTATTTGTTTTCTTTTACCTTGGCTGAGGACGGAAACTTGATGATTGATTGAAGAAAAATGGGATAAAGTATAAAGGAAACAGAGCAAAAATGGCAGCAGACAAAAACATGAGATCTGTGCAGAGGAGATTGTAACTTTCCTCAAATTACCCACTTGAAACAAACATATGCAATATTTTCATCTCACATTTCTTGCCACTATTTGAGGTTTGACTAGTGCTCTTTTATCTCTGCTATGTTGTGCTTGTTGCGCCCACTTCTTCTGCAGTAATGGAACCTGACTGCAGAATTATAACACCTACTGTTTATCTTGAAGAACCAACTATAATTATTTGCACAACAGATGGAAACATGCATAAATTTGCATTTTTCTAAAAAATTCTTCACATTTGGATAGAAACCTGCTACTGACTCACCAAATGAGATCCACTAATCCTCCTTGTGCAGCTATGGCTGCTTTTACTCTGTTGGCAAACTGCACTGCATCCTCTCCTTCCTACACACAGGCAATAAAAAAGAACAGGCTGAGAAAAGGTGGGAAAACTACTCCAGTAGATATAATAAACACCCTGAAGATTTGGTCGCTTTGATAATACACTGAACATTTCTTTGTTTGGATATGACAAAGAGTTTCACCTCTCTGTTCATTGGCGGCAGGTACCAAACGCTGCAGACGATCGCCCAGCTGCTCATCATCCTCAGCAGATAATTCACCATGCCAAACTTACTGCTGTTCCAGAAAGCATCACCAAACAGAGGATCATACTGCAAGACAGACATACGGACTTATCAGGCGTAGGTAGGAGCAAACTGAGCAGAACGGAAAAAAAGACAAAGAGAAGTTCACACCTTAATGGCAACCGGATAGACGGTGCAGCCAATTTCAAAGCTGCCCTTTTTGAACATCATCACTGATGTGTTGTTGATGCAAGTACCTGTAGGAGACACAGTGTGAAGCTTTCATCAGCACTGAACAAAATTGGTTCTGCATCTGTGTTTTGAAGAATTATATCATCATACACACCCTCAGGGAAGATCAGGATGGGCTGCTTGGTTTTGTCAGCCACATGATCACTGAGCCTAAAAATTACAAAGCAGAAGTGATCTAATTATATAAAATAAAAATCTTTCCATTGGCTTCACTTCAAGAGTTTAAGTCCAATGACATTCAGATCCAATATGGACAGCGGCTATTATAGAAACACTCAAATGATTATGTACTCATACTTCCTGGTCTATGGTTCACTACAGTACTTATAAATGAAAAGAAATGTAGTATATACTGCTTTCTTAAATGCCTTTAAACACCACACTGCCAAGGTTGACAGTAGTGTGCAAGCTGCTACATGCTTTCCAGTTCTACATTATGTTATGGAAATGCTCAGAGTAAAGTTCATTGTTTAATTGAAGAGATACATACATGCTGGTATGTTATATATTGAGAAAACGTTTCTTGTAACACATTCTTAGAGCAAGGATACAAAAATGTGCCATATAAAGCAAAACTAGTGCAAACTGAGAAGTTGCAGTGTTACCTTTTTGCCACTAGATGTCTGTCTTTGACTTCTGATCTATCAAACCAGATGTGAGGAGAGGACTTGACCATGGCTCGCTGGACCATTCCCAACAACCCTCCATGAGCCTGGCCGATCTGAGAGACGGGTTCAACTCAAGTTCAGCTGAAAGACACAATCTCTACTCATCTCTAATACTCAAAAAAGCTGAGTTATTAATCATTCATAGAGAAACACAAACTTTTGTACCAGAGAGTAGCAGCCATCGTTGGCCAAGATGATGACATCAATGGGGGTTGTGTGATTGGCCACGCAGATACCGCCATTCTTCGGTTTGTTCTCTCTGAAATCAAAACAAGTTTGTTTTATACACACATACAACCTGGTGACAGGTGAACAAATATCCAATTCTGAATCCTGAGGTATCTTTACATCACCAAGTTCAATGCTTGCCTTTATTTGTAATGAAATAGAGACACTTAGGAAACTGTCCACTTGTGAATATCACTCTTCTGGTATTTTATAATGTTTTCAATAAATCAAAGTGTCTCTGAAGAAGCTGCAGAATATTAAATATGTTGTACCTGTTATGATAGGTGATGATTGCTGTGAGAGCTCTGACACAGATGCGGTAACACATCAGATGAACCTTCTCGCTCAGGAAGAACCTTAACCTGTAGACATACAGCATAATGTATGAAAATTAGTTTCAACGATAGTATTAACTTTGATATCAATTAATCATTTCAGTCATTTTTAAAGTTCATTCCATTTTCAATTCTCAAACATTCGCTGGTTCCAACTTCTTAAATGTAAGGATCTCCTGCTTTTCTTTGTCATTTATGACAGTAAATGAAGCGTGTTTGGGTTTTAGACCGTTGCTCGGACAAAAGAAGCAATTTGAAGACGTCACTATGAGCTCTGGGAAATTGAGATGAGCGTTTTTTTTTTACAATTATAGATTGAAAGATTAATTGATGAATCGTGAAAATAACCGGAAGATTAACCAATAATGAAAATAATCATTAGTTACAGCCTTACGCACTTCTGTGTCTGTCAAACAACTACTTCAAGTTTCAAAGGAGCAGAACAATCCCTTATAAAGCACAAAATAAAAACATGGCTGCTCATAGCTTTTGATCATCTGTCTATTCTTGTTACAGGGACCTAACGTGAACTGCTTGAACTGTGATGAAAATCAGGGGAAACTTACTCTCTACTTGGTAAAAAGCCCACCAGTGTAGTCAGGACTAGAATCAGACTAATGCCAGTAGCTGCCAGAGTAACCCTGCAGAAAAAAGGATGTATAGTTGACACAACATTAACCAGTTTCTCACCCAATCACAGCCTTTGCAGTATGAGATGAATACCGCATAAACCTGCCTGTGTGCTGCTCTGACCTGAGTGGCAGCAGGATGCCGTAGCGGATGAGGACTCCCAGGCCCCAGAGGACAGTGAGCCTCAGACTTATATGACGGAAGTTGTAGTCGCTTCGAGTCAGCAAGTTCCAGGTCTCCAGTTCCTGGGCGGAAAATCGCTTAGTCACCTCGTCATCCACGATGCTTTCCACACCTCTGCGGCAGAAGTAGAAGATGTCAGCCATCTCAAACTCCGGCTCTGAGTGCAGACAGCTGGCAGAACCCCGGAGCTCCTGGATCCCCTGCTGCAGAGATGATGGTGGTTCTTTGACTATGATTCCTACAATGAGAACACACGGAAGAAAGACAAGTCAGTGGTAAAAATAATACGGGTATAATGAGCGTTAATGACTGACACAATTTTGAGATTTTACCACTGCTATATGGTTTATAGAGTTGCTGATTCTTTTCCTTTGCTTCCATCTCCATCCTTAACGTTGCCCACTAGTTCAAGAGAAGAAACATTGAGTCAACTACATTAGAAAACAAACTTTAAAGTTGGATAAGAAACAATAAGTAATGCAGGCCTCCAGAGTTCATTCAAGGTTGGGGATATAGAGAGATATCAGAGTGATGAAATTAGGTAACACAGTCTCTGGAGACTCGTCTAGTTTCAAAGCACTTTGTCTGACTTATTCAAGCACAAATACCTCCTGGTGTTTACTCTGAATAAAAACATCAGTGTGTATTCAAGAAAGGCTGTAGTCCATAGAAACCAAACTATTCACAATAAGTGCACACTCAGCCTGCCTGACATAAAGCTTCCTGTTGTCTACAAACACCACACACACACACACACACACACACACACACACACACACACACCAATGATTCAGATTCAGATTGATCAGTTCCAGGGTCTCAAACAGGCCTCATCCAGGGCCCCAAGATAACAACTCAAAGGGACTTCATCCCCGGAGTGTAAGCACTCCCTGCAGTATCTACAAACCTCATATGGTAGTCCCATGGCTTAAAGTCTGATCTCCCAGGGGCTTGTCCCAAAATCCAGTTCTCTGAGGAGAGGGAGGCAACAAATCGCCCTAACAGTCCCTCTGAGATGGGAGAACCCCCAGGGTCCCATCCAACAGGGAATGCATTTTTTCAAAATACAATATGTAATCAACAAAGTGCATTTTCACTTCACTGACAACATACTGCATGAATACAAAGGACCTTGATTTTGTACCCGTCTTTTAATATCATGCATTAAACAGATGCTAAGCTTACCTCAAATATCTTGAGAAGTGTCCTCATGTAGAGTCTGCGAATACCAATAGAGACTCCAAGTACAGCCGGCACGATTGTAAAGACAAACAGAAGGGTCAACCACACAGTGATGGAGATGCTAAGAAACGTTAACCAAGTCATGCTGCTCGGCAGCGGAAGAGACAGCAAAGAGACTGCACCCCACGGCGAAACCAGCAGGTTTAGGACAAGCCTTCTGGTCCGTCTGAAGTCTCCGTCTCTGAAGCTGATGATGAAATGTACATCAGGAGTGACTCATTGTCTGCGTCTGACAAAGACAGCACAAAATATCAGGATCAGTCATGAAAAGTACAAAGTCCCTGTGCTCACTTTCAGGTGTTGTGTTCTACATTGTGAATCACTTTAAATAACCCTTTGAGCAACAAAATACTGCTGATGGCCTACATATAAGGTTGGTTTTCACACACATTCAAGCACCCCTGGCCACAGTTTAATAATAATGTTATAGTATAATTTCCTTGGCATCAGAACTGAGTGGTCTACTGCTGAGGGGGACTTCTGTTATTGAAAGAGACAGTTATAGTACAGTACTTCCCCGTAGTACAAGTGCATGTTTTGAAAGATTCAAAATTACTTAGATATGTGAATCGTTTGTGAATTCACCATCATTTTTTCTGACAGCATACTTAAGAGCGACTCCAACCTGAAGTAATAGCTTTTGCTCACAGTTGTAAATTGACAGCTATTTGGAGTAACTCTCAGAAACAAAGCTGGTGAATGCAGAGGAAGTGACTTCAGTTCACCTGTTAGCTGGCTAGTGTTTAATGTCAAATTTTGTGGGTTACCAATTAAGTAATTAACTGAAAATAAAGCTGTGTGAAATTCAAAGCTAGTTATATCACTGAAAACTCAAAATGTTCAGTAATGGTGGCTAGTTCTGGAGTAATGACGAATTCAGAGTAATACCTTAGTTTACTGGGATACAAACATGCCACTTGTGTAAAAACAATTAAACTACAGTAGTTATAATTCAAGGCAAAGGGACACCAATACATAACACAGGATTAAGGCTAATTAAGTGCAGTAAGCGGTCATTATGTAGTTTCTCTTAGCTATATTTAACCTAACTTGAGAACAACGCATTTAAGCTAGTTTATTTCTATTTAAAGTTGAATTAACAGCAATTAATTGTAGATGCATTTAAACAGACGTCTACTTACCTCAAATGAATTGTCGTTAGGAAGTTTAGCTAGGCATTAAATAAGTTTATTTTGTAACATGCTAGCTTAGAAGTGAGCTGCTAGGTTAGAAATGCTCACTTTGACCCCAGGCTAACGGCTAATAACGTGTCAGCTAACGTTGCTGGGTAACTAACGGCTCTTACCGTCCTACTCCTGCGCCCGAGGAGGATTGAGGTGACAGGCGGTGAGGTAGTCCTCCATCTGGACAGCCCAGGGTGAAGTACAGGGATCTCTGACTCCGTGCTGCTGGATTTGCAGGGTTTTAGCAGCATGCTACAGCCACAGGCAGAGTTGTTAGGAGTCGTCATGGCAACAGGTGGCCAATGAGGGCTGTTGTCACTGCACTGTTGGCCGGACATGGGCAGTAATCTGATTACAGTGAGGGGGGTCCCATCAAAGTCAATCTGTTGTATGAACTGTAAGTAGGCACACTGACCCTGACTGTGTTTAATACGATCACACAGGAAAGTGACAACATTTGGAAATAATATTAAAGCCTATAGGAATTATAGTAGTTATACCATTATTATACTGTAGTATCAATACCAGTGGTTTAAACACTACTACTACAGAAGACTTGCCTGTATGCTACTTACCCAGGTCTTTGTAAATGTCAGAAATGCATTTGTCCCCTTCCTAATTTGTTGATATGAGACTCAGTATAACACATTATTCATTTTGATAAACCACTCTGAAATGTTTAATGATGCTCCTATTGCCTGTTGGCTTTTGAAACAGGTCATCACAGACTTGAATCTGTCCTGTCTGCACTTTGCTGGATTTGAGGAGCTGAATTGTCTCCATCAATCCAAATAATGTCACAGGAGGTTCAAAGTTTTGCTCAATTGTCCCCAATGCCTCCTGTGATAAACCTGTAAAGTCTAATTGTCATAACTTCTCATTTATTTACAATCTTATTTTTAAAAATACCTCCTCCTTTGAGTTTTTTGTTTGTGTGATTGTTTTAAGCTATACATTATTAATCATGAAAAATATTTAAAAGTATATAAAAAACACTATATACTGTACTGTATGTACATTCTCCTCTCAAGAAATGAAAAAGATCTAAATTATGCAAGTCACATTGCACTAGCTGCTGCAGTCACCACGTCTTAATGCAATTGCACAGCTATAGGCAAAGTTGGGCAGATGTTAATTTAGGCCAGCAGTAGGTGGCTAGCCTCTGGGAGAGAGGAGTAATGCGCAGTAACTCCATAATATTCTCAATTACCATACGTGCTGTATCTTCTTGGGAGAGCTGAGTGCAGTCACCGGCTCTAATTGAGCTATCGGTCAGTAAATACCACCAAACTATAACCTGACTGGTTGTGTCTCTTTCTTTTTCTACATGTGTTTAACGCATAAGAAGCTGCATGTGAATGTTGATGCTTTGGTATTGTTGGAGGTGAGGCCCCTTTGATGGAGCTGGGTTGCCTAATAGAAAATACTGTCAGGGAGTAATGTAACTAATTACTTTTTTGTTGCGTAATTAGCAAAGAAATTAAATTTGAGGGTAGTTCCATAAACATTAAAGGAGCAGCATATCACCAGAGAAATGGACCACTGCTGCTCCCTTGGCTGTAGCTAGATACTCTTAGTTAAGTGGCTCACATGGCTCCGTGACCCTAGACGTTGTCTGGACCAGAATCACAGGGGGAGATACCACAGGGGACGTGAGAGTGAACACGGCTGGACACTGAACTGGGACTGAATACAGCCTCCAGGTCAGTTTGACAACAGGAGATACAGTACGGAGGTGATACAGCGGCTTTGGCCAAGACTATGTCTTCGGGGACGACGAGGCACGTCAGGCGGTGATGGGAGAGGCAACAAAGAGACAGTAGAAGGTGAAAATGGAGCGTAGGGCTGGAATATTTTCATTTCTTACTCAGTGAATTGAGGATCTGTTTAAACAATCCAAAGATGATTGTGGAACTGCAAACCAAGACTGTGCTGGTGAGTTTTAATGAGTGTATGTGGAGTTTGATTTGTTTTCTTTATGATAGTTAAACAAGGCAATTAAGCTCATCACTAGAAATGAATTTACACCCGTCGTACAATCAGAGCCTAGAATTTTGTGGCATTTGGTTTTCATTGGAGGGGACCGGGTTTTTTGTCCTCAGTCCCCATAATGTGGCTGTCAATCTCATGTCTTCGTGAGTTACCTCAAACAAGAGGACACACTCCCACACACACACATATGCTAGAGATATTACTTCCGTGCTCAAGTTCCAATAAAAACCTTTATTTTTATATATTCTGCTACAAATTTAAGTTGTTTCTTGCATGCATAGTTTCACACAGTTAAGACAAGTAAAATGACAAAGTAAGATTTCCCTTGAGAAGAACATCTTGACTTTATAGCATGCATACTGAATACCCCCATGTCCATGTTAGAACAGTCAACCAATGATTTAGCTGCCCCGGGAACCAACCAGCATTTCAAGCAGCCATTTTGAAAATATAATCCCGTGGATCATATTTTAAAAACATACTGCAGACACTTACGACACTGAATAAGACTCAAATAAATTTTTGTAAACTTTCTTTGGCTTTTTGCATAAAGAAGCTAATTCTACTTCTTTACAAATATAGATAAGGAAGGTAAGAGGGTAAAGAAATTGGTATCAGAGATTATACTATAGGGGCAGTTTGTGGATGAGGTTGATTGTTCAATTCATTTTGAGGTATTAAAGTTAAAAGTGTAAATGTTGTACCAAAGTGAAAATCACTTCAGGACTGTTCGGTAGACTCGGTAGACTCACAAAAGCCCATTAAACAAGAACATTTATCAAAGCTCTCTGATAAAAATTAAAGCATTAACAGAACCTCTCTTTCATGTATAGTTTTAACGCTCCGTCGATCATCTACCTAAGGATGATCTGTCAAACTCTGCCTGGACTCGGGCAGAGTCGTGTTCAGATTTAGTAAAACATACATGTAATTAAAAAAGGCCTATCACAGTAGTCAACTCACTGTACCTAGAGAGGATTTCCTTCAAGTATTGTTGCAGTTGAAGGAGTCTTATTCACACTGAAAATGACATATATATCACAGTAAGATAGGCATAATGTTATTAAAGTCAGAAGAACTGCGTCAGTGCTACATTACACATAATTACAAAACAAATATTGGCTTGCCTTAACCAGGGTTGGACAATAGTCTTCAGAGACATAATAAATCTACAGTAGAAGGTTGAGAGAAACAACAGTAAGCACAAAACACAAACACACAGCTTTGACAAGATCACATGAAATATTTCCATATTGCCGTTTTGGATTTGTGCTTATTATGTCTTCAGCGTTATAAAAACAAATGTTCTGTATTGGTTTGGGTGTCTGCTGGCATACTGCTGTAGTCGAAAATATGTCTGCTTAGTTGCTACATTTATTAACATAATATAGGCTTTGTGCTAAATACCCATTTCCCATTGAGACAACAGCCATACCAGCGTTAGAAATGTTGTTATTACTTAAGGAAAATATGCTTTTCAAAATATACTTTGTAAAAGTCAGAAATGCAGCTGTTGGTTTTGTTTATGCTCTAAGAAACAGCAGCAGCATATAATCAACAGTGTTGCTCCCGGCTGGAGTCGTCAGCCTTTGTGCTTCAGCGTGGCAGTTTCAGGGCAGGGTTGATATGTTTTTGTTTTCTCGTTCACTGACAGTTCAGAAGTTCAAGAGCCATCAGGAGTCCGTGCTGGTCTCTCTCCTCGTCCTCCGACACCAACAAAGAGTCCATGTCGTGTTTTAACATGTCGACTCTACTCATCGAGACATCATCCGCACAAATTCTGCGAAGTATAGAAAAAAACAGATTGTTTTGCAAAGCTTTAGTTTGAAGAAATCTTCAACAAAATGTTACGATGCTGCAAAAAATGCGCAGAATTGCTCTGAGGTATAAAGGCTCGGATATACGTTGTGCCAGTTGAGAGTTTGTCCCTCTGCTTTTGAGTTTTTGATGGGTGGAAAAGTTGGTTTGAGTACTGAACAATGGTTCAGGTTTTTAATCAAAGAAATGAAACATTTGATTAATTTCAAACTTCCCTTGAGAATGCGGCGAAAATGTGAAATTATCGCGCTTCTGAAAACAGCAGCACTTTCTGATATTTTCATCCCTGACAGCATGTATGCATCTTTTTCTCTGTGGGTAATCTAATCCCTTGGTATGGAGATAATCTGACAGACAGACCTACTGCCTTCATCCCCTCACCTCACTATCAGCAGGGTGGGGATATCAGCCACACACATGTTGGGATTTTGCTTACACTTGAAATGTGTGTGTAAGTATGTGCGTGTTTAAGAGAGAGCGAGAAGGTCGAAAATAGAAACACACCAACAGAGAAAGGTATTAGTTAGGCATGGCTGATTTCCAGGCTCTGCATGCGGTGAAAAATGTGTTATGTCGGATGAAATGCAAAATATTCTGTCACGTTCTTTACCTTCAAAGTCCACATGCCCGTCTCCGTTTAGGTCAATGTCTCGTAGGATGTCCTCCAGATCTCTGTGTCCGACCTGAAAAAGTCAGGATGTGGGGAAGGTGTGAATGTCTGTGGCACAAATTCTGGCAGATTACACAAGTGAAGGAGTAAACAGACACGATTCAGACAGACACCGTGACTGATGGAGAGCTACAAAGCGGAGGACAGACTCTCCCAACAGCTCTGTACCTGTTGTCCTAAAAGTTTTTTCATTGCTTCTCTGAGTTCTGCTGTGCTGATCTGGCCGTCACCGTTCGTGTCAAACTGAGAAGGAGAGAAAACATATATCTTACCACTGTTAGCATCCTTTTTTTTATTAAAATAGGCGAGAGGGGCCTTAAAGAGACCGGCACTAACTAAACTAAATTAACTAACGCTAAAAATAATGTGTTTTTGAACGTTAAAGCATATCAACATTTTCTAGTAGACCCCCAAAATAAAAGTATGAACCTGATAATGAGCATAATATGGGACCTGTAAGTTCAATTTTGTTTTTGCAATTCCTGTAATCCCCTCTGAAGACATTCTTTCAACCCACTGAGAAATCTGTTTGACCATAAGGCTGTTACACAACGCTCCATTTGCTATTTTGTGTGCATCTGTCTTTCCTCACCTCCTTGAATGCATCCCTCAGCTCTTTCACCCCAATCATGTCGGCAGTTTCAGCCAGAAGTTTGGGCCCCATGAGTTCAACAAAGTCCTCAAAGTCAACATGTCCTCCCACTGTTGGACAAATTGAAAAGAGGAGGCTGGGTCAACCTTCAGGGTATTCTCCGAGACAGAGAGACTTAGCTATATTTAAACCCCTTCTGATGAATAGTGATGGTGAAGGCTAAGTACTCTTTCAAAAATGGCTGTAAAGGTATTGAAATCATGAAACAAAAAGTGAGAAATAATTCATAGACATGTACTCGCAGTGCAGTTTTACTTACGATTCATGTTGATCTGCTGGCTCAGCTCTATCAGCTCCATCTCTGTTGGCATGTAGCCCATTGTTCTCATGCAGTTCCCCAAGTCTTTGCACCCGATGAACCCATCTTTGTCTTTGTCGAACTCCTTGAATGCTTCACGAAGCTCTGAGAGAAAGAGAGACGGGTATAAATGTGAGAGAGGTGGGAAAATGTCTCGATAGTATTGTAAAAATTACAATTGTATTTACCATCCATTTCTTCGGGCCTCAACTCTCGGTCCTGTGAAGGATCACAGTGTATGGTTAGAGTACAAAAACTGTGGATGTTTTGAAATCATTGCCAAAATGCAGCATTCCTCGCACAATATGAGACTGTGAAAAAATAAATAGGCGACCGCAGGCGTGTGCCGCAGATTGCCAAGAGTCCGCAGGTTTCCTTCCATGCAGGGAGGAAAAGCTCATCGCTGAGATCACCTGCTGAAGAAAACATGCAGTCTCTTGGCAGTCTGCGGAAAGATAACACAGTAGGTACTGGGATGAAAGTAGCAGAAATGAGACAAAATGTCTTGTGTAGATGCAGAGACAATGGAAAGTATGCAACAGTTCCCTTATTTGCAAGTCCACTGAATTAAAATAGCTCAATCGCAATCCCTGCATCCTTTACGAACAGCCATGTGTGCTCGTCAACAGAGGCATCGGTAAAACAGCGTTCCTCTACACTGAGGATTTCAGCATCACTGTTTTCTTCATTGTGTCGCTGCTGGAAATACAAGGAGCAATAACCGTCATGTAAGGAGCATTTCTGCCATCACCATAACCCTGCTGGAATAATCCTCCAACCTCCAGCCTCATGCATAAACATACACGCAAACACACACTCTCTTGCATTCAGCGTTCTAGCTTTCAAGGAGACTTCATCCTAAAAATGATTTCACATTCTAAAAATACCATCTTCCCACTTCCACCACGCTCGTTCACATGCTGTAAGTGCAGATGTTACAGTGAGAGGTGACATACACTCATCACACGTTTCTGTTATTGTGCGTGTTCTGTGTCGTGCGCTAATCTCTCGGCATGCATGCACATGATATTGTCTGGACTTACGTACAGCCTGCCGGCTCTCAGCGAAGCCCTTGCGTAGAAAGATGCATGCAGGCCCCAGTACGTTGTGCATGTTGGCTCCGTTCTGGGCCAGGGCCACTAGCGGCTCAAGATAGGCCCCCCCAGAGCCCCCCTCCTCACAGGACTGCACTGCTTTGTAGTTCTTCTTCTGGTCCTGGAGCAGCATCCGGGGCAGGGGGGCCAGACATGGGAGCAGGGGCAAAGACAGGGGTAGAGACCGTGACTCAGATTTGTGGTGGCATGGAGTCAACAAGGAGGAGGGAGGTGGGATGGAGGTAACAGACATATGCCTGTCAGTCACAGAGAGGTGTGGAGTCAGGTCAGTCATGACGGAGGAAAGCACCTCGGTCAGAGGTAGGAGGTTGTAATTTGTTATGACAAGAGCAACTGATGCCATCCAGGAATGTGTCCTGCACAACAGAGCACAACCAAGCCTTCATTTCATGCTTTATAGACAGGGTTTTTTTTTACATTTGAAGCTTCTATTGAGGTTTTTGAATGAAGCTTCAAATCTCCTCATTTGTTATGACGTCATCACCCTAAAAAAAACAACAAAAAAAACATAAAAAGCCCAGAAGAAAAATCCTTAATTTGAATAAAGTGACTCATCGGATGAAATGAGTTTGTCTTATTTCATTAAATCAACTTTCTTTAATAAAAAGGTGCGTGCGTCCCTTTGTGTGCAGGAACACTTTTAATGACCAAAAGAAAACGTCAACAAACATGGACTGATTTAGAGTATTTCATTGGGTAAAATGTGCTGAATTTTAGAAACTAACTAATCTTTTGTCAATAAATTTGGATGTTTCCGGAGTTTTGCGAAATGTTTGGATCACCTGAGTTGAAAATAAGGATAATACAAGTGGTGTCATTTCTCCAAATCTACAGTTCGATCAGACTTTCGATTTAAAGGTCACGATTCCATTCAATTTCACTTTTAGCACTGACAGCTGTGCTACTGTTCGACTTGGTAGAGCCCTAGTTATAGATAAGGTCAGCTGGCCAAATAGTCATTGGTCACAAATTACAGACCAACTTCACGGTTCAAATTTAATGTAATTTCCATATTTATGCGTACAGTTTTCCTGTGCAGTCAGGAGTTATTTTTCAGCCCAGTTGCCAGGATATCATGTTAACATTTAATGTTTCTGCAGACGACAGATACGTCCAAAGTTGACATTTGTAGCAAATGTTATTACAAGTCAACAAGGCTGCCAAACGGCTGAGAGCAGTTTGGGTAACACCAGTGGATATTTGTAAGGACACCTGTATGTGTTTTACTTCCAGCTGTGTATGTGGCGCTCAACGTGGGTGTTTCTGATGAAGACCTGCAAACATTTCCAGCCGTTTTCCAGGCGTCCAAAACCGTCAACTTTTAACGAAAAGTCGGACCATCTCCATCTGTGATCGTGGTGACTGTAACAGACTTTTTTTTGTGCCCAAACCAGAGCAGATCATGAGCACTGCGTTGTGACAAAAGAGAAATTTAATCTAAATGAATGTTAAGCTGCAACATAAAGAGAAGCCCAGTTTCAACTTTATTCTGATGATTGGGTTGATTATTTCAACATTTCAGTATGGTTTCTAAATAAAGTGGTCTATTTATTTATTTATTTTATGGCCGGAACTACAAAAATAAGACCCAGGTTGAAATATACAGGAATAATCCTCTAATACCCAATTTGTTGTCGGTAAGGAACAACAGACTCCACATGAGTAAACTTTTAACTGACAGCTTCGTGACTCGAACTAATGATTCAGCCTGCACGTGTTAGTAGTAGTAGTGTACACACAGGACATGCTCCTATAGTTACTTGAATTTCTGTGACAAGTGACAAGTTTTTCTTTGGTGCACATTGCAAAATAATTGTCCAGAGAATGAGGGTAAAGTTCAGCCAGGCATTTAATTATAATCACCAATTAGCCAATCAACCAGGGGGCAGAAGTTGTTTTCAGAGTCAGTGATCCCAATTAGACAGAGAGCTACAGGTTAATTAAAAACGGGGCGATCGCTGCCAGTCAGTATTTAGGGCTCCCTCTAAATAAAGGCGGATAAAGTCCAACCAGTGCGCTGACTGATATCACGCAGAATACGGAAAATGGACTGCGTGACTATCTATTTCACTTTTTAGAGTGTAACATCTCTTCGTGCTTATAAAAAGAGATAACGTTGGTCAAGCCTTCAATTACCGCAGTGTGACATCCAACTCAGTGGAGGAAAATCCAGCGAAAAGCGAGTGGACTCAACTGTCACAGCGAATTACCAAGGGACTGTTTTCGCTGCTGCTTTAAATCTCTCAGAAAGGAGCTATTATTTCCTGTCTTCAGATGCTTTTTACATGCAAACATAATGAAAAATTAATATGCCTACATACACTACATTAAAATGCACACAGTGCACACAGCGCTCTACAAATGACCTTCACACTCCATCTGTTAGCACGCCAGCCCTAATGCCAGTTCATGCATTCCTACAGTGCCCGCCACAGGAACGGATGCCCACTGGGTAATCTGACCAAGTGATGCATGGAGCTGGGCTGTCTGTGGGTATATCGTGCCAGAAAAGTACTATGAAGCCACGCGCTGGCAGTTATATAACCAACAAAAAAAGCAACAACAACAGTGTCAGAGAAAAAGCTCGAGTGAAGCAAGAACTTCTCCAACCCATTTTTTGCACAGATGGCATCAACAGTTGCTTGTCATATTGTGCTTCCTCAAGGATGTGCAGCTGCTGATATAGCGGAAAGTCTATTTGTGGGAATGTCTGCGAGTCAATTCAAGCATACAGTTATACGATGAGGACAGCAGATGTGAGAGACGGAGGTCGTCTTCTTGAGCCTTTACATAAACGGTTCTGAGTGTTCCTTCGCGTTCCTCAATTGTGCACTTAACTGTCGGTCGTCGCGTTCAACTCGATGCAAGCGGTACGTTTGAGCTGATGGAATGAGACAGCACACCTGTTCGCAACGTTTCCACTGACTGATCACGTCCCGCAGGTGCAGGTGCAGGTGCAACAGCTGGCTCGTAAGTGAGATTTTACAGACTCTGAAGTTTGGTGGCATGATCCAAATTCGCGGGTCAAGAAGCAGCAGCAACAACCAACTCCTCTGACCTCGGTCTAAAAGGCTGAGATGGGTGTTTCAGGGAGTGCGACCATGCACTATGAGCACAGAAGGAACTCGTATCTACAAAGACATACATTACGATGCAAATGTCATATTAGTGCTGCGCTTCACTCAGTGCATTTCATAAATTTCATGCAGAATGAGTTTGAGAGGAGATCACAAAAGTCCTAAACAGTAATCAAGACTGTAAGCTCCAGCGTTGGCAAGCATCGGCTGAAACTACAAGAAGGGAGGCAAGCTTTATCTTGAAATTCTCTCCCATGTCAGTGCCACACAAAACACAAGGAAACAGTTCAAGACAGCGTGTTAGTGAACACCCAGTCGGTACAGACAGCGCACAGGGTTCAGTCAGCACAGGTCCAGTCAAGAAGCTTTCGGTCAGGTCGGGGAGACAAACATGCAGCAACATTCAGGGGATTCAAAGAGTGAAAAGCCTCCGAGCGGACCTTACCTTCTTGGTGAAAATTTTAAGCGACTTTACAGAGTTGCCCATTGCAAAAAAAAAAAAAAAAAAAAAAAATCCTCCTTGTTTTATGTTTTCTCTCTAACTGTGTCTGTGTTGGTGTGGCTGTTTGTAGGTGTACACGTGTGCATGTGTGTTTGCATGTGTTTCCGGGCATGCATGGGAATAGGAGTGATTAGAAAGGGAGAGAGGGTTCAGTGGGTCACTGGCTAATGTAAGAGGACATTTGGGAAAAGGCAGGGAGAGTAGCAGGGATACCATGGGAGGTAGAGGAGGGAGAGGACGAAGGAGTGTTACGGGGAGGACCTGGAGGCAAGGACGCCGGGAGGTACGAGGGGAGGGACAGTGAGACAAAGGAGAGAAATATGTAAACAAGAACAAAAGGACAGATTGGAACGACACAGAGATAAGCGAGGGAGAAAGGAAGGAAGCATGCATGTGATCTGAGCGAGATGCAAGCGCCAGGAGTAGAAAAGGCAAGATTGCTTATTCATTCCATCCTCTCTCCTACACTGTCTCTCCTCCCTCCCTCCCTCCCTCCCTCCCTCTCTCCCCTCTACCCTCTCTCTCTCTCTCTCTCTCTCTCTGTCCGTCCGTCTGTCTCTTGCTCTTTTTTCCTCACTCTCGCTCGCTCCACAGTTTCAAAACATCCATGCCAATGTGACAGAAGAAGCTCGTTCGGACAAGCATATTACCTTCCCCTGAGCGAGACGCTGGAGACACTAATCCAAACGTGCGCGCACACACACAAACACACACTTGATTAAACACACACGGATGTGGGGCTGTGGAGCTAAAAATATAACACACGCTCTCTCTTTTTTACCCCCGTTTCTACCACATCTCTCCCCCCACTCTTCCTCCAGCATCCATCCATCCCCCTCTCTCTCTTGCTCTCTCTCACGCACACACACATGTACACAACACACATGTAGATGCACAAAGTCATGGTGAGCTTGAAGGGCATGGATTCAGATCAAAGGCAAAATGTGCAAGAAGTGACAGCACGTGCAAATGCAAACACACACACACAAAACGGGCGTGTAAATGCTCGTTCTCAGCCTCTCTCGTCCACACAAACACACGCGCACACACTCACATACACACACTTATTGTAAAGTATTCTGACTGAGAAAGTGAGTGTCTCTACAGATCAAACAGCCCAAAAACCAGCAGTGAAAAGTGACAATGTACAGATATTTACAGGTGATTGTACTCCACCTGAGTATTTTCATTTTATGCTTCTTTATGTTTCTACTCCACTTCATCTGAGAACTGTTGCCTGTTTTTAAGAGATATATTTAAATGCAAATTGGGATTTTACAGACAAACATATGATCTGCTTATAGAATATGATACATTGTAGTATCTCAATGTACCAAATGGTGTATAAATGTGTTTTTTCTTGGTGTTTGTATGGTTTTAATCATCTATTCTTATGAGTTTTATTTGTCTTTCATTTCTTATGTTGGCCTGTTTATTCAAAATAGGGGTGTCGTGATTTACCGATATTGATGGTACGGTATTGTGTCTCTTAAATCATTTCCGTTTCTTTCCATTCTTGCTTTGTCGTCATCGGTGATGGTTATGCATGCCGTAGAAATGTGCTGGTTGCCGTAAAAATGGAAATATTGTTCCTTCTTGATAGTTTTGTCCAGTTATGGTTACAGACTCTCTCTCCGCCTGCTTTGACGCGAATTTTGAGGGCAATTCATTTGCCAGAAAGGAGACAAAACACGTAACTTTGACTTTGATTTCTATAGATATCACGTTGTTGTAAAGTTTGTTGTTGTTTGTTGTAAAGTACTTTTAATGCTGGTTTTCATAAGTACTATACAAATAAACGTATTATTATTATTATTTTAATGTTGTCCATGAAGTAAATAGCAATACAAAACTCCATAAGAAGCCATTCTGCATAATAAGTACTGTTAGTATAAGTGCATTTTAATGACTATAGACCGAATCACAATGTTTGTTTACAATGACACTCGGGTAGAAAACCTCTGCATCATGCGTTAGCTTACATAACAATTCAAATTGGATCTACTATTTTAATGATGCTACTTCAAAGTGTATTCATCTAGTTAATCTAAAATGCATGTTTGATGCTGTCATATCTTATCAATAACAAAACTTCCACCAATGTTACATTAGAGACCTAATTTAGGCTACATGTTAGGTCACAGACAAAACAAAGTGACAGCTTCAGTTTACCCCAAACTGGTGAAATGATCTAGAAAATGACAACAGAAATAAACAAGTTTGCTGATTTTCATATATGAAATACAAACAAACTGCGGGTTTTCTACCCGGACGTAACTGTTGCTGTTACCACGACGTCATGGTGAATCAGTCTATACTTGTGAAGACAGGCATTCCTTTGCATGTGATGTCACGCATAACTACTTTTACATAAGCTAAAGATCCTAAAGATATAGTTAATTTTATATACTGGACACATCCAAAAGTCCATCCTTAGTCTATGTGTGTTGGATGTTTCAAGTTTCCACATCACACTTGCGCATGCAGCTGACTTCCAAATTCTTGTACGTACATGTTTTAAGGTTTGAGGTGAGCCCTTCAGTGGCTGAATTCAAAAACAGCCCTCTGGTGTCAAACTCTGCTTACATCATTCTGCACAGTGAAGGTCAAACATCTAAGTGAAGCAACAATAAGCAAAACACACACAAACACAGTCATTTCAGGTCTCTACTCCAGCAGCATTCACTCTTGAGGTAACTTCAGCGGCGGCTATTACAACGCTAATGCACATCCTCGTTTGCCTCTCCTGTTCGACCTTGTCTATTCTCTGCTATTTTAATAAACACATTCACGCCGGAGTCGTTTCGCATCTCGCTCCCATTCAACATCTCTGCGGCTCCTCTGTGTTGCTCTGCGGATGATTCATCCAGCCTCTCACCGGAGGCTCATTGTGAACTTCAGAACACATCAGACGTCAGACACAGGAGCCGTCAGCTCTCATAATGTCAGACCAGAGTGTGCACGGGCATGAGATCCATTTCCCCCCCCCCACTCTCTCTCTCTCTCTCTCTCTCTCTCTCTCTCTCTCTCACTCACACACAGAACACACACATATACCAATGAGGAGAAGATCCATCTGAAAGTCCTCTGAATACTGGGGTGCCACTTTGCAGGTGCCACACACGGACTTATCGGTATAACTTAAATGTGCAAAACATTCATCGTAAAGAAATCTGCACGCATCCACAAGTCGGGGGGCTCATTCCAAGAGAAAATATTAATAACCGCTTCCTTTTTAATGAAGATATTGAGGTCAAATGTAATCCTGTTTCATCCACAGCCATCAAGTGTGTTGAAGGAGAGCTGCAGGTGGGGGAAGGAGGGCATTGATGTAAAAAACTGAGAGTTGTTCTTGCAGCTATGAGGCGACGTTGTGTATCTTTACTTTTTCATTGAGAGTGGAATGAAATGTGAGCATGTCACGGTCAAAATTTCTCTGAAAATGCAGAGTTTACATCACGGCGCATTCAAAGGGAACAAAGAGGTTTTTTTGCGCATACATTTTCTGTCGTCATCAGAGCACGTCTGGGCTGTGAAAAAAACACACAGCGCACACTTGCGTCATCTTCTTGTGCTCGGGCTGAGACGTCACAGTTACATTAATTCAGTCAAATCAGAGAACGCTCATGGAGATTATTCTGGTATGTCAGTGTTATTTCAGACACATGTTAGTTTGGTTAAGCCTCATGCATCAGCGGGGGGGGGGGGGACTATTGGCATGTCTCATTTCAGTCAATTAAACCTCTGCTCTCTCTCCTCTGACTCATTTATCCCCTGTCCTCTGTCTCGCAGTGTCTCTCACTGATTTTTTTCCCTCTCAGCCTCAGGTCTCCATGAATATTTAGCATCACGCACGCGCGCGCGTGCTCGCCGCGTGCGCTACGCTCTTACATTTCGCTGCCTAATCCTGTTTCAAAAAGGGATTTAACCAAAAAGTGAATTTTCTACCTCCTTCTTCGCCGCGCACGAGTACAAAAATATCCATCCAGTCTAAAAATAGCCTGTTCTACTCTAGACACACTGGAGGCATATGCTGTGGTGATGCTGCTGCTCTCTTTCCTCTCTTTTCCACCCAGATCCCTCTCCCTGCTCTACTCCTTTTTTTCCCCTCCTCTCTCTTTTCACTCACTCAAGGTCAGTGTGACCCCGGCAGAGGAGAAGAGATTTTGTGAGAGAAAGAGAGAGGGGGAAAAAAAAAAGGAAAAAGACAGACAGGAAACGTCAGTGGGTGCGAGGGCTGCGATGAGTAACAGGAAAACCAGGCGAGGAAGTGATGGGCTAATCTGTGTTTCAAGACCTTTCCTCACATTGTCTCCAGAGCTGTCAGGTGGGAGCAGGGAAGAGAGAGTTGATGAGTGTTTTTTGTCTTATATAACAATCATCAGGTCCGCCAGCACTCACTCGCTTCCTATTTTCTCCTTTTGTGCTCTTCCCGATTTATCCAATTGCCTCGCTTCCATCACTTTCTTCCCCTGCCCTTTCACTTCTCCTGTCTCACTGATGTGACACACACTCGACTGTTAATCTTTTCCTCTCTATCACACACACACACACACACACACACACACACACACACACACACTCTCACTCTCTTTGAGTTCAGACCTATTAGTGCAAACGGTACTTGCTCCCTCTGCTGGTTAGCGCACATATCCTTTCATCTAAATTTAATTTGAAGGGAAAAATGTCATCTCCGCAGTAGATATCAGACATCTTTTAATAACAAGCCAGTCCTGATATCTCCAGATTTCTAGTGAGGGTTTGCAGAAGGTCAACGAAGCTGTCGAAAAAGCTGAAGGATGTGCTGATTGTTCAGAATCTCTTAAAATAGAATCTAAATTTGTTCCGGGACAAAAAACTACTCGTACTCTGTCCTTGATCAAGGTCTAACCTGGATAGTTTCAAGGCCTGAATGTGCAGAAATAATGAGTTTCTTTATCTTTATCTAATGAATAATTACATCACAATCTGTCTCTATCCAGACACATTAAGAAAAGCCAACCACCTTTCACATTTGTCCTTATTCTAACCCCCACACTAGCCTTCATGGTAACCATGATTCATCTTATGAATATGAGAGCATAGCTTCAAGATACATGTCACCACACGCTGGAAACCAGCTCTTTTATTTCACAAATCTGTTCTGTCAGGTAACATGTTTGCTAAAAGATCGGAATATTTCTACCAGGACAAAAAAAAAACCCCACTCTACTCTGCCCTCCTCCAGTCTCTCATAATCAGGTCTTGATGGGCTGGGGCTATTTTTAGCTTCTTCCACTGGCAGCGAACAAGTCCTGTTGGGATTGTATGCAGATCTTGATGTTACGTAAGAAAAAAAAGCGAAATGAAAGAATTTGGAGTGTGCTATATCTCGCCCTGCATTCGGCTGCCACGTCTATTCATGGAGCATTAAAAGGCATCTTATTGTGACTGCGTGGTCACTAAAATGAAACAGCTTGGGTAAGATGCTGAGCAGGTGCGAAACACACGCGTGCACGAACCCTCTCAGACGTCAGTCGGCCTCTCTTGCTCTCTCAGAAGTCTGTTTCGACTACTGACATCTGCGTCTGATGTGACTTAACTTCACAGAAAACCTTCAAGGAGCTAACTCCTGATTGGATGTTTTTAATGCGAGTTGATAACTGAGAAATCTTTTTATTTGTTCATATTCCTCTTCCCAAAAAAACACTAAAAGCTGCCGTAAAATGTGCCGACACAGCCATTCAAATACGCAGCAACACAACACTTCCCTTGCCAAAATATCTGCTTTTTCCACACACGTCAGCAGCAGCAGCAGCAGCAGCAGCTCTACAGACTTTATATAGCACACCGCTGCGTGGATTTTTGCCGCGCTGGAACCCCTAAGACTGATTGAAGCTCTGGCCTGGATTGAGAGGAGTTATTTCTGGAACACATTAGCGTTCGGGGAGGTAATTGTCTCCTCTTGAGCTTTTTATCACCGAGAGAAGGATTTCAATGAAACAAGAAAAAAAAAAGATGGGAGGGAACAGACATCCTACTGTACCGCACAGGTACACCGAGTCACAGGAGCACAGAAGTGAGGTGCCTTGCAGAAAACCGATGCATTAGTGGGTGAACAGGTGATGCAGGGAAGACGTGATGAAGACACCCTTGCTCATTACAGTATCAGTAAAAGTTTAAAGTGTGTCTGTATACAAATGGTTTACTTACCTGTGTATATGTGTGTGTGCGTGTGTGTGTGTGTTTCTGTCTGAGTGACAAGCTCTCATCATTGAAAAGTTTTCCACGCAGCAGGAAAGTCGATCCCCCTGCTGTCGCTCAGGTGACAGCCACAATGAAAGCGGCTGTATTTATATTGGGATGCATGACAGACTGCAGCCCCTCCGTCATGAAGCTGATGGATACAGGAGCCAGATTTGGACTGAATGCACGCATCCATTTTTAATCTGCTCAGCCGGGGTCACACACACACACATCGTGGCCTTAACTCGTTCCAGCTTCACCTGTATCTCACCTGTGAACCTCCACCAGCTGCAACACACTTTATACACACATTGGCAGTGAAGGAGTCCAAACTTTCACTGTGTTTGAATATGGACACAATCGCTGGTGCCTCCGTGTTTGAAAAAAACGCAGCAAAAGTGCCCTCTTGGATGCCCTATGGTAGATAAAACATGATAAAATGCCCTCTAGGGTTCCCTGTCCAGTGGACATAACGTGGGGAAACGTGTCGGCTTTCTGCGCTGGTGTGGTGACTTTGTGGTTACACTGCTTGCGCTGGTGTGCCTCAATTGAAAGTTAGGGGCACCAGCACAAAATTTTGGCGCACCCGATTATACATTTTAATTTAGTGAATGAGTGTAAATGTGAATAAATTGGCTCACAGGCACCCAGTCGGTGTTTGTCAAAAATATTTTTACAGGCTACATTTTTTTAACCCAACCTGCTGAATTTCAGGCGCACCGGTGCCACCAATGAAAATGTTTAGCCGCACCTGACATGTGCGACCAAAACAGTCGCACCCTGGAGCCCTGACATTCGTCTAATTTCCAGTCAAAATATCTTATTAGTCTTAATATAAGACATGATCATAGAAAAGGTAACATTTCAGTGAGATATATTACTTCTTTTTGGAAAATTTTCACTTGTTCCATCAGCAGATAGTTGTTTTTAAACATTGGCATCATTGTGCCGTAACCTGTTATATCCTCATAGGCTCATATGTGTAAACTTTTTTTTTCAATAAGTGAGCCTCTATGTAATATAACACTTGTTCTTGTTTGTATTCCTGAACAAGAAAACAATTAAAGTCATCTTAAATTAAGCTGTACTGACATTTGTGCCACAGTCTGGATACTTGACACATGATGCTGATGATGATTTATGTACCCTACAGCTTCTTTAATGACGAAACACCTGCATTTAACAGTGCACTCGCGAGCTTTGAGCAATAAGACACTATTCAGATCGACTTCTGTGACTTAATTGCAAAGGTGTGAGGAAACGACTCTAATGCTTTCATTTAGTGAACTAAAAGCTTATGAAACAACCTTATAGCTGTCTTCGGTTGTGCTTTTTTGAAAAGTTTAATGTGCAGACTTACGTGCCCGAAGACTGACTTCACTATGGGATGAAGACTAGAGTCGTACTCAGACGCGGTTGCGCTCAGTCTCTTGGATTTGTGGCTGGCTGCGGGCTGCGCCGGGGCGCTGGTCGCAGGTGGGTCGGAGCTGAGGCTGGAGAAAGACCCGGTGATGACTCTCTCCCTGGGCTCGAAGAAGAAATCCGCGTCGTCCGTCTGTTTGGGATAAGATGGAGTTGGAGAGGTCCTCCTGTCCTGCCGGGAGCCGCCCTGGTGATGCGCTGCAGGAGGCGGCTCACCTCGAGAGGAGTCGTGGTGGTGATGGGAGTGCTTGGTCCTGGCGGGCTTGCTGCGCTCCTTCTGATGCCGGCTCGTCCTGTGCCTCGCGTCCTCCTGAGCGTCATCCAGGTGACTCGCCTGCCGGTGAGAGTGATGGCTCCTCTGCGCGCGGTGGTCACCTTGATACCGAGAGTCCGCGTGTCTTGGCTGGCAGAGGGGTCTCCGCGCGCTCGTCTCGCACTCCTCCGTCCAGCCTGCATCCTCGCTGCCTCCAGCTCCGGCGGGCTGATGCTGATGATGGTGAGTGCGGTGGCTCCGGGGATCTCGTGGAGCGCTATTGGAGTGTGCGGACCTGCGGTTGAGCCCCGATGATCTCAGCAGAGAGGTGGTGGACTCGCTTTTGGGCAGAGAGGAGCTCATCGTCCGCTTTCTCTCGCTTGACAGGCGAAGTGATGGAGCTGCTGGAGGCTGGAGGTCGAGTAGAGGAAAAGGAGGCAGTCCTCCGCCACGTGCAGGTGTTGAGCATCAGTCGGACCCCGAGCTCTTTAATCCACACGCACACACTCCAGCATCACTGTGATGAAGCTGCAGCCACCTGACTGATGTGAGGTGCAGCCTGATGTGGCAGCCGGGCGGTCAGTGTGACGCTTCACGAGGGGCTCCGCTAACTTTGGATGGCAGCACTGTGTTGCGCTGCCGCGTGCCACGCGCAGTACACGCGCAAAGTTCAATGAGACCCACGTCACAGATCCATCTGTGGCGTAATGAGCCGGCTTGATTAATCCTCCCTTTCTGTTTTATCACTGCAGAACTCCTGTTTGAGCATCTCTCTGTTATATGTTTACACCTTTAAAGGAACAGTTCACACAAAAGTGAAAATCCAGTCATCTACTCAACCTCATGGTGATGGAAAGTCAGGTGAAGTTTTGTAGTCCGCAAACATCTGGAGCTTCACAGCAAAACAGTGCTGCAGCATTCTCCTAAACAACCTAAGTAGATGGGGACTTGTTTTAAAATGTAAGACACAAAAGCGTAAAATGGCTCCATACAGCTCGCCTGGTGTAAGGAAATTCTCCAGAAGCCCAGAGATCCCACAATGATTTTAAAATAAGTTATTTACACCCACGACACACAGTCAACCTTATGCACCGACTTCAGACGGAGTGCATGCTAACGCTTTTAGCTTAGCAGCTACAGTGAAGAATTCGGCGCCTAAAAGGTTGTAATAAGGTCTCTTCAAATCATTTCAGGATTTGGGGTCTTCTGGGTCTCGGACTATGCCGTACGAGCTGTATGGAGCCATTTAATATATTTCACATCTACTTCAGTTGTTTAGGAGAACACTGTTTTGCTGTGAAGCTCTAGAAATGTTTTGTGGACCACAAAACATCACCCGACTTTCAATTGGCATCAGTATGAGTAGATAATGACCGAAGTTAAATTTTTGGGTGAACTTATCCTTTAATTTCTGCGGACAGTCTTCTTCGAACACGTCAGAAAGCTGATCTCCTGTTTCCAACAGATTTGAAGTGCGACTTTACATTTTCTTAAACTAGATACAATTTAAAGACTCAGAATCAATGTGAAATATACTCACAATAACGTAAGATTAATGAAAAAGTGACAACAAAAGCCCAAAAATGTTCAAGGATGACACAAAAAGGATGACAAAGTGAAATCACTCCACACTCATTAGGTCATTTGAGCTATGAATAGTAACATAACCTTGTTGTTGTTAACAGTGAGGCATTTGTTCATTAGTCAACTGCGGAATAAACAAACGAGGGGAATGAGACACACAAAACAGAGAGTTAAATCTTCAAGAGTAAAATAAAACAACAAGATTCATTTATTTTAGACACCACTCTCTGCTGAAGGACAACAAGCTACTAGATCACTTCTCTTTGAGCCATCTAATGTTCATCAGAGAGGTCATTTTTCTCTCTGTTTGGTCCAGATTTACATCTTCCTGCAAGTCCTACTGAAAAGAATCAATAAAAAGTCTTTGGCTTTTGTTTTATTTGTATTTTTAAACTTTATAAACGATGTATATTTCCCAGGTATTGAAGAAAGGCCCTTCTCTGTCTCGTTGCACATGAGTTCCTTTTGTTATTTCATGGGAGCAAACACATAAATTCACACTCAGTTAGCTTTTGCCCGCATGAGTCAAAAACATTTGAACCTACCCGTATAGACAACACAGTTCAGTTGCATAATCTGCGTATAACGATGGTGCCAAGGCGTGAACGTAACGGATCATTTGACTGTGGCTTTATTCAAAATAATAGCAGCAAAGTTCAGAAGGGAAAAAAAACAAAAAAACAAACGCTGAAAATAAAAAGCGTGACAGTCTTTCAGTCTCATCCCATCTGCACACCCTGGGTCATAATTCTCACAGCAGATGTCCAGGGATGCAGGGCAAAAAGTGTGTAATGATGTTAATATATGAGGCCAATTAGACTCTCGTGCTCTCACGAACTGCTTTTCGCAGTGCAAAGCTGAGAAATGAGCAGATTTTGCCCTCCTCTCTCTGGGGAATTTTTGTTCTCTGACATCTGTGTCTCTGCCTCCTCTGCTCCAGGGAGAGGCAAAGTATCTTCACTCCATCGCTCCCAACCCCTCCCACTTCAACATCGGCCTGCTTTAGCTCCTCTGCTACCTTTTTTTATCCTCTGTGCATCTCGTCAAGTGCAGGAAAGTGCCACCAATGCTGAGCCAGTGTTACTCTGAAAGTCATTATCAGGTGTGACACTACTGACCTCATTGTCCTGTAAACATCCTCTTTTTTCTTTCTTTTTTTAATTTTTTTTATAAAATCCTGATGTTTTCAGCTCAACTTTGAGCCTTTTTTTAAACTGATCCCTGGCTGTCTTTATGTCATTATATGAAGCCCCTCCCTCTCTATTTTGCTCTCCCCATCTGTAGACATTGGGCTGCAGCAGGGGACCACAAGCCTCAGGGTGCAATATGGCCCATTTAATATCCACAGAGACAGAGAGAGTAAAAAACAACAGGAGATGCGGTGTGTAAGAATAAACAATATTTAAAAACAAAATCAGAGTTAAAAAAAAAAAAAGAAAGATGACACTGGAAACGTGTTTTCTTTATTCTCTTTGGGGCCATGTCTCTTTCTATTTTTCTATCCATCCCCCTGATCCCCACAGCCCTGACATCACCCAGTCCAACACTCAGCGGGGTCAGATGGCCAAACTAACTTCCATGATGCTCACAGCTGCTGCTCTGCACTCACAAACAGCACAGTCATTGGGAATACATGTAAAAAAATATTTCTGTTTACAGGTCATCCCCTGAAGGACGGATAAAAATCCATTTACTCACTTATTCTGGAGCACTCTGGAGAAAGAACGTGTCATGCTGAATAAACGTTCATTGAGATTAATATGTCTGCACATATAAGATATTAAAATCTAATTCAAAAGGAAAGAGTCATCGCAAACTGGAGCGCTATATCAGACAGTGTTCGGGGTCCAGCGGAGGCAAAGACCCAGACTGCAAACAACAACAACTTTGATGAAATAAAAAATTATGAAAGCATAAAAGAAACCTAAAAAGACATAGATCGATAGTATTCTACAAGAAATTATACAACAAATAAATGTAAGCACGCCATAATTTCTTCACATGTACCATCACCTAGCTGTCTGTACAAGTAGTAAATTATGGAGGAGTGAAACTGCCAAAATCAAAAATCAAATTAAAATAAATGTAGACATGAATTCATTTATGAAATGTGACATACATTGATATTTCTGCTTTAGTTTGCCTCTTACCTTTGTCTGAATTCAACTATGTATTTATTAATTTATCAATGTTTTATTTATTTCTAAAAAAGTATTTATTCCTGTATTTCTTTTTCTTTTTCTTTATGCATTTCAGTCTTGGGAGAAAAAAGCCTCCGATGTCCTCCATCCTCCATTTTAGTTTTGGTGTATTTAATGGCATGACTATTTAATTCATGTACTAAGCCATTTAATTATGTTTGATTTTGGCAGATTCAGCCCTCCATAGTAATTAGTTATTACATCAAAAACTGTAATGTGGTTATATTTGCTGCTAGAAGAGATAATGCCAGCTAGCCTTAGGCTCACTATTAGTCTCACTTTCACTCCCGTTGGTGCCAGTAAATATCAGGATTCTGATGAAATTACAGTCAGGAAATGTAAGATTTAATACCGTCTTGTATGCTGAGTAATTTGGTGAGAAAAGATGTGTTTGTTAGTTTTGCAAACATCTTTTTCAGTCAAATACAACAATTGTAATCTGTGTGCATCACAAACTGTGTTCTTGATATAAAATGTAAAAAAGTTCATCCGTAAATTTGAATTATGTGTGTGGCATTCTCATCATTATCATATTTCATCCTAATAAGCCACTTTTAAAGAAATTCAAACAAAGCTAGCTCATACATACTGTACTCTAATTTTCATAATGTTATTCAGCAGTTTTGGTTAGTTAACTGGTCCCTTGTCTCTGACTCTTACTGTATCTCTGATCACATCTTGCATCCCCATTAACCTCGTCCCCCGGTACAGTTTGGTATCGCTAAAAGATTAATCAGCGGGGTAAATAATTAACCACACAGCAGCTTGGGGACTACTAGGTGAAGAAAGGGCTCCCTCATCTGAATCATCGCAACATTTTGCCCACTCATCTAATGAGCATTTTGTGTAGGATGTGATATCAACACTAAAATATGAACCTTGAAATCGATACGTTGATAAAACTCAAGTTTCAAGTTCAGACGAAAGCTTTGCTGTCATCAATAGGCTGATATGATAATTAACTGGATGCTCCAATGAACCACAGCAAAGCTCATTTAAATTAATAATCACATATTCATTGATTAAGTCCGCCAGCCCCTCTTAAATGCACAGTATGTCTTTTCTGCTGCTCGGGGTCTGTCAGCCAGAAATGGGAAAATAAAGGATGTAGTTTGGTGACTTCTTGAAGTAGCGTGGGATCTTGGGAGTTGTTGCCTTCATTTTTAAACAACCACCATTGCCAAGGAAAATAGATTTGACAATGACCCCAACATTTCCAGGAACATTTATGTTTAGCCACCTTTGCTGACTTCCTTCCTCACCGTCCGATGTATCATCTGATGCTTCCCCAGAAGTTACAAAGAAAGGTGTCCAAAATTATGGGTTTTTCTGGGTTTGTATTGGAAACAATTAGAATGACAATAACTATTATGTATTATATCTTTAATCTCAACTGTCAGTTCAGTTTATACCTAACTAATATCATAATCATGATTTTAGCTCAGCTTGGATTCATTTTTGTCAGTGAGTGTGTGTGTGTGTGTGTGTGTGTGTGTGTGTGTGTGTGTGTTTGTTTGATGATGTCTTGTCATTCCCCAGATCTCCAGTCTGAAGGTCTGCTGGAATCGTTTTTGACACTTCCTTTTATAGTTCGGTGCAGCAGCTGTCAGTGATTCGGAGTCAGATTTTCACAATACTGCAAAAATAAAAGTTCATTAAAGGTTTGCTTCGGATGCCAATTCACCCTCAAAAAATGACTAATACTTTTGTTTTTTGTTGTTGTGTTTGCTGTCCTCACTCTCATTACCATCTGTTATCAGGCTGACACTTTGCTGTCATCAGCATATTTTAGCATTATGTTATTTTAGCATTTGGCAACTTAGCCACTGACAAAGGCAGCGGCAGCAAATACAAGGTTGTTGCGGACTCGCACAGCCTGCGGTCGCGTCAATAAACCCCAACGTCAATAAACAAGATTCTGTTTACAATTTTAAATGTGTCCTCGAGCATCGTTCATCATCTCGGGATATAAACTTGTCATTAAACTGCAGCCTTTTGATGGATGAGCATGTTGAATTTTATGAATAACAAAGCACTGCTTACATAAACTTTATAAAAGCAGTTCAGAGCCAAATGGCAGTAATCACACAGACGTGATGTCTTCTTGGTTGTTCTATGCATTTTTGGTGGTATCTTTGAGGTTAGGGGTGAGTGAGCAGGAGGGCGGTCCTGTAGTAGTGCATGTGTTACTCCTCTCTCTGATTTCCTTTTAATGTGTCTTCCATTTCCTTTCTTAATCTCTCTGGGAAGAGGATGCTTTTGTTTATCCAGGCACTGATTCATTTCGAAGAAGTACCATTGTTATGTTTTAACAACTTTATCTGTATAGTAATCATTGAATTGGAATTTTTGGGATCTTTATTTTTTATAAAGTTTTAACAAATACAACCCACAAGACAGCAGAAGAATTTGACTGTCATTTAAATACTTTAAGGTGTTATCGATAACATTCATCTCCCCCCTACCATTGCATTCACATTACAACACCGCTGTTGTTCGAATCATCTGTGTCAGTTTGTGCACGAGCTAACGTTGCTAATGGGGCTTTCAGACAGAATGCAACAACGGCACCGCTGCGCTCTGGTACCCATTATTTCTGATGGCAGGTTTTCGCTTCGCTGAGCCTTGTGCCTTTGCGTGCAGCACTGTGCTGAACCCCGCGGCAATGCACAGCTCAAACCGCATCCTGTCTGAAGGACCAATAACGCGAGCAAACGTTAACATTGCTAAAGCTGGCTAGCTAACGTTTGGGCCATACAGTTTGCTGGGTGCGTACCGTTGAACTCAGCAGTTCAACTTAACAGTTTTTTCTCCAACTGACAACTACCAGGACTGTTGATCGCTGACAAAACACAGATACCACTTAATACAAACAGCGTTATACTATTGACTCACAAACCTCATCAGAAGCTTGAACCAACTGTCAGATTTCTTACACAGAGATAATCAAAACAATAATTTTGGATGCAACAGACATTTTAAAATTGTTGAATCACTATCATAATAATGTTTTTAAGGAAAGCGATATTATTCTACACCTTCCTACAAGCTCTGTGGATGTATTATTTAATAACTTTAAGAAAGTATTTCACAGCATACATTTTGACAGGTCACACTACAGCAGGTTGTAATTAATAACCTGGAGAGAAGACCCGAAGTGTTCTCTGCAGTCTTCCAAATGTTTGGTCACAGTTTTCCTGAAACCAGAGCTTAGGTGTGTGGCGCCGCACCACAAACTGACTCATTGTGTGGAAAGCACAGACCACAGTGCCAGCATTAATTTCACTAGTTTGTTATTTCCTTTTTAGAAAGGACAGTACAAGTAATGTTCAAATGTCTGAATGCAAAAAGCAGATGACACGCTCGCAATAAACTCCATTACCTAACCCTAATTCCCCTAAAGTCCCCGCAGGTGTTTTCACTTATTCTGTCTTATTAGGCCTCTGCTCAGCTTGAAGGTGGGCACAGCTCTTCTGGGGTTATAAACATCATCAGTCAGAGCCCATATTTAGCCAAATGTGGTCCACATACTCGTAAGTGTCCTGCCGAGGATGCCTTGGCAGCTGAAATTCAATATTATCTCAGGTGAGAAACAAAAAAATTAGATTTCAAATGTGTTTTCTGAGATATGATGCCAGTCATCACTGCAGCAGGGGGGTTTCATGTGATGACAAGCTGGGCATGGTTTATTGACATCTTGGAGAGAACAGTCTGTTCTCTGCAAGCCTTTTGGCAATTTACATGTAGTGTAGCACTGATGTCGCTGTGGCATTTTAAACATAAGAGTCATATTATGTTGTAACAAAACAGGTATGTGTGGTACTTTATAGTTTATTAGGCATATCGCACTGACAAACTGTCAAAAAAACAAAACAAAGCATCCTTTTTCTTGAGATGACTCTCTGAATGGGTGGGTATAAGTGCATGGGGATGTGCTCATGTGCTTATTTCCAATCAGCCACAGCTCTATGAGGGAGGTGTTAATTCCTCAGAGCTTAAACTGCTTAATTTCCACCCACTCCAATAATGGCTTCATCTCAGTAAATGGAGGGCTGGCGCAGTTCAATCAGTGTGACTGTTACCAGCCACAGCAGGTGAGTTTCACTTTGAATGAGGTGGATAAAATAAGTGAAATAAAGACTGCTTCCACTGCTTCCTTTTTTTTTTATTATTGAAAACAAATGCTCTTAATGCAATGCACTGGAATTCATTAAAGGAGACAGACTATGCTTTTTCCGTTTTTTCCTCTCCTTCAGTGTGTTATATATGTTCTTGTGCATGTAAAAGATCTTTGAAGTTAAAAAGGCCAGAGTCCACACCAACAGAAGCTCCTCTTTCCCACAGAAAACCCTGCATCGAACTGTATAATGTATGTCTCCTTTAACCTTGGATAACATTTTTGATGAATGTTCAGGCTTAAAAATCTTATTGTATTTCAGTTTGAAGTGTTTACATATCATTCATTGTTTGGTAAATAGTGGCAATTGGTGATAATATACAACATATACATGCAAGTTATTTGCATGAAAACGTAGTCCATAATATTGTTTGTATAATCGTGTTTTCTGTTTTGCTTTTTAAACAGTAGTTGCGACAAAACATAGCTGCACAAATCTCCTGCGGTGACTTGATTTGAGTGTACTTTTTGGATGATGTATTACTCACGAACTCTATGTGTAATCCAAATCATCTTGAACTTCCAATCTTTCCCCAGCTGTTACATTTCGCTCTGTCTTTTGCTTCTTCGGGGGGGTGACTCAGCCAGACGAGAACTGTTTTGAAACTATTTACGCCTCGGAGGAAAACAGCAATATTTTGGTCACTCATCTGTCACTCATAAGCCTCAGAGTGCACGTTAATAAAGACAAGACAAGTGACTGTTGGGGGATCGTGAATCAGTCTTGTGAGCGATGTAAAGGTTACACACTGCGACAAGAAAAAGAAATGTCTGCGACTGAAAGATGCACTAAAGGTGCAGTGCACACATGCTGTAGGACGGCAGATTTGAGTGAATAGGGGCTGGCAAGGGTGGGCGGGGGGTTTGGTTTGACGCAGGGAGGGCAGAATAATAACTGTGCACTATTTATAGGAACACGACCTACAGTATGGTATCCTTGCAAAAAAATCCCTGCACCATTTCATGGGCTGAGCAACTATGAAGATATACATTATGTATTGCCCTTTTTTTTTTTACTGCGATTAATTAGCTTCAGAATTCAAAATAAATGATTCAACTCCTTTTGATTTCTGTGCAGTCCTGTAGGCATGCCCACGCTGCTATGTTCAGAGGAACAGGTCTGTGACACTAACTTAATACAACAATAATCAACATTAATATGCATGTGTTTTCTGGCTATGTTTTCTATTTACAGGTCTTGTAAAGGTCATTAGCTACTCTTTAACATTTCTGCTGTGTACGCATTCAGCTACAATAGATGCAATGAACAGACATTACTTATCACACAACTACAATGCAGCACTGAGTTCTCTCCCCGGACAGCTTCACAACCATTCACACCTGGGCTCACTTAGCCCTAGAAACCCACACAAAGGCCGGTTGGGTCAACGACCCACGAGTGGCCCTGACGACTCAGCTCACAACTCAGAGCTCACACGTGTCCTTAACGACTCTCAGGACACTCCCACACAGAGTTTAACAGCCTGCGACTCCCCTCCAGTTAGTTAGAACTGGAGAAGCCTCTTGGATGAGACAAAAGCATCCTCTACTTGATTCTATGGTCTGAGAGAGCCTAAAGGCCGCTCTCAACAGCCCCGGCACACTACTACTTCTAATCTTTCTGATTTTCTTCCTGCCTCGGCAGCACAGTTAATCACCATGGCCAGAAGAGCTGGAAGCCTAATCTTGTCCTTGCAAAAACAATACTCATCATGCTTCCTAACGTTTCTGTTTTTTCCTCCCTTACGTCTTTCCTCTCCTGCCCGCTTTCCTGGAATCACTTTATCTCGGCTCTAATTCTCATTGCTTCCATCTCCTCCTTTCTTTTTGGACAGTCTGTTCACCATGCTGCATGACTCTCCCCACACCGATAACACTTGGGTTCTTTCTCACAGCTTCTTACAGCCACTTCACTTCACATCTCATCTCCACATTTACCAAATACTCGAAAACTATGCCTACATAGAGGTGAACTGTGTCTAAAAATTGACTGCACTGAATGGGTTCGGGAACAAACGGCCTGACTGGGTAACTGACATGATCTAAGAATCCAACATCCAACATTAATAAGTCCACTTCGTTTAGCGTCCACTTGACATCACCATGTTTGTTCTCAAACCACATTGCGACATCACATTTGTTTGACAGCAGTCCAAATCTGCTCTGGCTCCCAGTCATTTTAATACCAGCCAAAGGGATTTCTCTTTCGTTTTATCATCCTCACTGTAACTTGAAATGTCTTCTCCCTTCTCCTTTGTCCGTCCTGGTTTCTTCCTGCTTTCTTCCAACAACCAAACCCCCAAACCTCTTCAGCTACCTCATCCAGGCAATGAACACACCTTAAACTTGTCGAAAGCATCAAAATGTAACAAAGTTAACGAAAGTTTATGAACAGGGTCAAGAGTGATCTGCCAACAAAAGCCCTACAGCCAACCTCCACTGGGCAGACATTAGGTTTCCAACCACGTTCCTCTCTGCCGCAAACTCTTTGAATCCAAGCTTTTTTCCTCCCATAGGCCATTTTTGTATCCTCTCACAGTCCTGTAAGTGCCACAAAATACACAATACTCTGTGGTTCTGACCACGTTAGATCTGGTTTTAGGTACCTAGTGGTGAATATCTGCCAGTGCCTTTGGCTGAGGCATTAGCCCAGAGCTGGATTTGGTCCCTGGGTGCTGCATGGCGGCTGCCCAATGCTCCTCAAGGTCGGTTAAATGCAGAGAACAAGTGTCACCAAGTTGTACTAAAGAATCTTCTATATCTTCTTCTACTAGTAAGGGAACTGTTTTCCAGCATCTAGGCTACTCTCATTTTCCAGTCCCTCCATATCTTTAGCTGCCCTGCATTGTTGTTGTGCACATAACTGTTCATCATCCCGCCACAGACAAACAAAGTGCTATCTTTTTGTTTAGTTGTATGTGCTTACTGTCAATGGGAGCATATCTCCAGTTGTATCACCGTTAAGAAAGGCTTGTTTTACAAACTGACAGAATGTAAAACTGAACACAAAGGACGTATCAGGTCCTTGCCAGTTAAGTTACTAATACTTTAAGGAAACAAAAGCACATCATAAAAATGCTCCTAGCATGAGTCTAATCCTGCCAGGTTCCACTCCCCGTACTTCCCTCCAGCTACATTTCCTGTTTTCTTCTCTTTCCCAACTCATCATCTGGCCCTGCTTTGCTTGAGAGGCTGATCTTGCACATCTAGCAGCCTTTTCTTGCCCCTGAATCTCCTCTACAGCCAGTTTCCTCCTGCTATTGCTTCGCTCCATGTAGGCTGTAACTGCTGGTGCTGTTCTCCTTGCTCCTTCATCCCTCAAGCATCACATTGCAGGTTTAAATATACAATATTTCCTGGCCACTTACTAATTTAAGAGCTAATCATTCATTCATCTGAGATAGAACTTGTCAATACCAAAACCTGTACATTGGTGATGATGTTTCAGAGACGTATACAACTGGAAATATATACACCATCTCCCCCTTGTGTTGATGCTCTAACTGGCCACTGGCAGCACAGGACAGAATGCATTTAAATCAAATCAATGTGCTCTCCTTCAGCATTCAAATGAGGTCTGACAGTCAGATGTCTGGCCAGTCACTATACCTTATTCGTATAGCCCAAAATCACAAGTTTTGGGATTCACAGTCAGTATCACATGACACCCTTTAGACTCTTGATTCAGAGAAGGAAAATCCTGAAATAAAATATTAAAACTGGGGAAAAAACACTTGGAAAGGCAAGATTAGGGTTAGGGTTGTTGCAATTAATATAATTTAACTAAAAATGTAGTTTTAGTAAAGAAAACTAATCTCCAAAATGTTTATGTTTACAATATTAATAAGGTAATAATATAAACGTATAAAGGAAGCAGGGTCCAGCAAATGTAAATAAAGTACATTTGTGTACATTTTTTCTTCTGATAAAAATTTCTTCCTGAAAACCACACAGTGCACATTTAAAACAACTAACAGTAAACTAAGACTTGATTCACGGTTGCTATAAAAGGCAATGCCAGGGACAAAAGAGCTCGCTCATGGTTTCCCTGAGGGTCAGCACCCCGGACAGCGACACTCGATGCCACCTTTGCCAGAGCGTATTCAGCACCTCGGTCAGCACTCGACCACCAGGGACAGGCGAACATAACTGCAAGCTAAAGGCACTGAAATCTCTCGTGTGACGGCCCTCTGGCTCTGTCAAGGTCAGTAGGGTTACGCCTTGCCCTGTTTGGGCTGATGCTTGTGTTTTGTGTTGCCCTTCAGGTCCAGATAGGTCGATATTATACGAGTGCGGCTGGGTGCACATGGCGCATGGTTCAGTGTGCATTTAGAATCAGCTGTCCCCGTTCCTCACCTCTCTCTCTCCTTCTCTTTTGTTTGGTGACACTGCACATTCACACAACCGGGCAGCAACACTACTGAATTTACCATTTAACGCTTTTAGTTCATTTATTCTTCTCCAATTTAGTGCCACATTTAAATATTTTAGTTTACAACATTCAAGAATTACCTAAAATTATCTAGAGTGTGAAGAAACAGCATTATGTCAAAGATGTCTGTAAATTGCGTTGCAGAGATATTTACATAAATTAGCATGCTAACCAGCTAGACGCAGCCTGTCTTGTACTGTTATAGTGGAAAACCTCCTCCTCCCAGCGGCCCAAAGCTCCTGTACTACCAGTGTAAACATTCCCCTGGTAGTTGCTAACTGCACGGCCAACTGAGCTAACTGGCTAACGACAACCACAGTTGTGGATGTATAAAGAAAATGCAGTTAGTAGTTAATGAGGTAATATGCTGCTCCTTATTTGTTTTAAGTATGAATTCAACAATATAATTGTTGTCCTTGCATTTCCCGTTCTTTGTCATGGCTTCTGGGTCGTCACAGTTGCTAAAGCCCATCGGGGGCTATAATAAAGAGCAGGAAGAGCGAACAATGAGTTTGGGTCAGGCCCAAAACGGTAATTCATCACTTGTACTCTATGAGGAGAGAGATCCAGCACAAATACTTTACACATCAGGGTACTTTACACATCATTTATCAGCATCTGTAACACATTACTCAAATATATTACAATCCTTCTTTCTATTTGCCCGGCAGGCAAACCATGTGTGATCATGTGCAATTAGCTGATGGATTATCAGATTGGCTTTCCTCCATCGTGACTGGCAGCTTTCGTAATCTAGCGGCCCACATGCTCAGTCTTGTTGCCCACTGCTCTTGTTACCTGTGTGGCTGAAACTTAAAGTGTGAAACTTTCTGGGTCTCCACAATTTGGATCAACGAGTTGGAGACTGAGGTGTTGGCAGCCACACTGACTTCATGAGATCCATGTTTTTCAGTCTGGGCTTCTGCCACTTCACACAGCTTAAGGGTAGACCGGCCATCTGGAGAATCTGGGGGGATTTGGGCTCAATGTGCTGCAACATCAGAAACACAAACAACACAATGAAATCTCATTCTGTGTGGTAGACCTGCAGTAGTCCGGCCAACCAGCTCAGTGCAGGTGTGTGAGAGGTGTTCAGAGTATTTCATGGAAAGACAATTATGACCAGACACACATGTACCCGTATGTATGACAACAGGGCATTCAAAGCTTGTCAAAAACTCATAGTAGAAGTAATTATTTCATTTTATTTTCAATTTAAACACTCAAGTGCAGGTCCTCCGATCCGTTTGCTTCCATAGTCAACCAAGTTTGAGTTACTTTTCAACAGATGGTTGTGAAGTAACAGGTATTAGCTCAAATGCTGCAAACATCACAACAACAACAACAACAACAACAACAACAACAAAACAACAAACCTATTTAATAGATTCTTTAATGAACAGCAGCATTTCCAAGAGCGCCTGCGGTTATTATCACACTGAAACGTTGATCTATTTGTGTAAATAGAAATGTAATCTATTATTACAAACGTATTAAACTCTCAGATTGTAATTTAATCGAAATTGTTTTTGTTTGTTTTTCTCCTCTTTATTTACAGTCACAAAAGGCACAGGTGCATGTTGGTTTTGTTTTTTGTTTTACTGCTCCTGGCACTTTTTTCACTCGTCACATACTTCACATCATCCTTCACTTGTACCCAAAATGCTGCTGTCTCGTTAACAAAAAAATAAAAATAAATGATGTCCCTGATGTTTAAGGGTTTATTTAAGGATCTCTATCATACATGATTGTATCTTACAGGATTATTTCGGGGACATTTTATCCCTCTGTGGCTTCAACTCTTTAAGTCCAGATTGATGGATTGTTAATGGTTTTCTTATGTGTGATGAATTTGTTGGAAGCAGGGTTGGGAGGGTTACTTTTAAAATGTTGCCAAAAATTGTAGTCAGTGATCACAATGTTAAAGTAATATTACTTGAGTACTTTCTGTTACTTTTGGATTACATCAATACCAAATATATGCAAAAAAAGACAAGAGAAAAGACATGTGAGTGTGTGAGACTCGTGAAGTGTTGTCATGTGTGCAGGTACAGACTAAAGTTGTAATCCTGTTAGTATCCCCTCTTTTTTACTGAATGTATCTGTAATCTAAATGCATCTTTGTTTCTGTGACTTTACCAGAAAAGAGTTTTGTTACCATTACATATTCCATTACATGTACTCTGTTGAATTGGAAACAGTCAGAGCAATACTGGGAAATGGATCTGACCCACTTTACAGTTTAAAAGTTTTTGTGTCATTGCTTACATGTGTCCACATGATAGGTGATTAAGCTCAGTGGAAATGCACACACAGCAGTCTTTATCATAGCTTATATTCATAGTTCTGTAGCGGCAGTTTTACCCTGTGTAGAAAAGGGGAATTTTCATGTTAAAATTGTAAAATGATAAGAGCATATATTTCGTAATTGGGGTTTATCACAATCTCATATTTCTGCATGACTGAACATGCTAAGTGTGTACAGATTTCCCCTTGTGCTCAAACTACTCTGAACTACATGCTTTCTTAAAAACTTTCTACTGACATTAACGACAAATATATTGTAAAAAAAAACAGCAAGGCACGATATGTTCCTTGATTTACATTGTTTGTAGGCTGAAGTACTTTGGGTACAGAAAATCATTTGAAATGTTAAGTTAAAGGTGTTCAAAGTGACCTTATCGATAATAATAAAAGTTAAGTTTAGGACATAAAATGCATAAAAGATTCAATTAGAGTGTATTAAATGCTGAACAGGTGGGATGAATATGACCTTCGAGCTGTGCATTTCTTTCAAAATTGAGTGTTTTGTGTGTAATGTTTCATGTCATGCCATATCACTATGTTTAAAGCAACAGCTCACCCGGAAATGATAATCAGTCGTCATAGACTGAAGCAGACCAGAACTTCAACAACAAAAAACATAAAATGGCTCCATACAACTTGTCCACCATAATCAGTATGTCCAGAAGCACTGAGGTCCTAAATTGATTTTTAAAGATGTCAATTGTTTAAAGCTATAGTTGGTAATGTTGGAGCGCTAGCAAGATTTGAAAGTGGCACCTCCTCTAAGCTCCTCCCCCTCGCTTCAGTGCTCCACCCAAAGCCACGCCCCCACAAACTTGAACTCGCATCTGACAGTAGGAGTCAGCAGGGCAGAGGAGAGCCAAGTATTTCAGTAGCTAAGTTGGCTAACGTTACATATTTCATGAACATAACAAATCCCCCTGAAGCAAAACAGATAATTACTTGTCCAACAGAAAGACAGCAACTGCATCACTTCTTATGCCCTTCAGCTCCCTCAGCTGTCTCCACCGTTCAAAAGCTGAACTGATGTTGACCCTACTTTTCCCTCTGGTTTTATCCAAAGCCTTTTTCATTGCAGCCTTTTCTGCCTCCGGCTTTCTTTTCTTAGCCCGTTTAGCAGGGCGAGCCGTTACAAGTAACGCTGGAAGTGATACTTTTGGCTGCATTTTCTCTGCCATTGCTCTCTCCTGCTATATTTCGAGCAAAGGCGACACGTGAAGAGTGCACAGGGGGGCGTGGGCAGGACGAGACATGAAGGCATCTGATTGGTTCTTTCCACTCGACCGAGAGGCAGGGATTGGTCAGTTTTTACAGGCCTGCAGCTGCCACAGAGGTTTTTTTTGTTCCTTTTTCTGAACACATGTATTGACTACTCTCAGGGTGGAAGGACCATTTCACCCAGTATAACAAAGAGTGTTTCTGAACAGGATTACCAACTATACCTTTAAGTGGAAATCTTAATAAATGACATCTTTTCTAAACCAGTTTGGAATCTCGAGCTTCGAGAGACTTAGATTACGACAGATGAGTTGTAAGGAGACATTTAGTGGGTTTTTATTTTTTTGGTTGTTTTTTCTAAGTTGCTTTAAAAACAGGTCCCCACCAACTTCAGTTGTTTCAGAGAGTTCTCCGCAAGGTTTTGCAGTGGACTACAAAACTTCACCCGACTGTCTTTTGGCCTGGGGGTGAGTAAATAATGACTGATTTGCTCTTTTTGAGTGAACGTTTCCTTTAACATCCATAAGCCCATTAACAGTTCAGATGGCACAATTGAAATACGGACACAGCACTTCACAGACTTCACTTAGAGGCATTACCCCCTCCTCCCCCCTGTTTGGAGGAAGTCCGACCTTGGCCTCAGTTCAAAGACTCCTGTCTCCTCTTGGTCACCGACACAGAGGTCATATCCAGTATAATTGTACAACAGGGAGCAGGCTGTGTTTCCTGACACTGTGGGTCACAGTAGTGGGAAGCGAAGGAGCTGCAGGAAAAGCAAAAAAAAAAAAAAAGAAGAAGAAGAAGAAGAAGAAAGGGGGGGACTTTATGGATGTTGAGCAAGAATGAAACAGATAATGTGTAAAATGTGGTTGAATTGAAAGAAAGAGCTCTGCTAAGGTCCCTGGAAGTGAAGGGAAGTGAAAGGCCCGATTATTTTTTCTTTTTTAAATATAAAACAATAACTCATTTGTAGCATTTTAGAGGTTCATGGGAATTCCTACATTCAAAAAAAAAATCGGACAAACGGGAATTCTGGTTACATCATGGTTATTTCCCCATTCCTTGGTGATTAAAGCGAGCTGTCAATGGCTTATTTATAAGCTATGGTCATCCTAGTAATTACTCAAGTACCTCCTTTCCTTCAGTGTCTCACTTTCGCTTCAGCTCCGGCCTTGATGCAGAGGAGGGAGGGGTGAACCCAAGCTTGGGATTAAAGCAGTGCGCACTTGAGCGTGTGTGCGCACTGAGCTGCAGCAGCAACAGTTCCTCCTGCACAAAGTTTCCGACGCAGAAAGTTTGATGGCTAAATACAGGCCGTGGGTGGTGTGCTGCTTCACCTTGGCTGGTTTGATTTGCGCGGTCGCCATCATCTGCCTGTGCATCTCCTCACTGGTGGACAGAGGATGTCCCGGCGGCAGCTTCAGGCGCGCAGCCGTGTCTGCAGACTCGCGTCTTTGCTCCGACATCGGCAGGTAAGTCACTTTCTGACTAGGGGGAAAAAAAAAAAAAGTTTTGTTTAGTTAGTGTAGAGTTTGACCTGGATTTTTCTTGACGCATTGCAGCCAAAACATTCAAATAAAACCCTGAATGTTAGAGAATTTGAAATGTTAATTAATGTGTGTTATTTAAAAAGTTAGTTCGTGTATTACTAAAGCGTGTTTCTTTATTCACAGGATGACTTTAGTTATTCTCTAGACTCTTGAGGCTACCCGTCCATGCTCATGTGGGTGAGATAAAAAGCTGAACTGAGCAATGGGATAAGCAGTTTAAGAGATTTGATAGGCTCTGTTTGAGGAGTAGACTTAATGCCTGCAGAAGTGTGTGCAGACAGACCTCGATTCTCTTCACCTCCTGCTCATTTGTACCCTCACCATCCTGTTGATGTGACTGTAAGAGGGGGAAAACAGGTTTAAACAAACACTGACTGATGTTAATCTTCATAATATGGAGTGAATAGACTTGTCTCTCTCTCTCTCTCTCTCTCTCTCTCTCTCTCTCTGGTGAGCTCCTTGATGCTGTTCAGTCAGTCAGTCTGTCATCATAGTAAGAGTAAATATAGAGAAAAGGTGAGTGTCACTGGAGTGAGCATGTAGGTCTTCCGGCTTTTGTATTGTCTGAATTCTTCCATCCCCTGCCAGGATTTGTTAGAGTTCATTTCCCAGTTCACAGCGCAGACAATGAATATGAGCTCCACCAGTGATGCACTGAGGCAAGATGATCACCTGATGACAGAAGCTTTTAAAGGAGAACATTTGAGTGTTTCTGTGATTCAGATAAACATGCTGAATTTCTTCGGGTGAAGAAGAGAGAAACAAAAAAAACAGGGGGATTTAATTACACAGAGTGTGAGGAAACATGAATAAAAAACAAATAAGAAGAAAAAAGATAATTAAAAAAAACAAACAAATAAGGAACAGCATGTCAGAATAACCGCCAACTGCTGATAACTGTGGCTACTGTGAGCTAGCTCTGTTAGCTGTGCAACTAGCGGTCTTGACTTGGACCAACACCAGGGAGGTGTGGGCGTTGACACCGCTGCAAATCAATACAGAGACGTCATAACATCAAAACTGATATTTCTTCACATTCTGTTGATAATTTTAGTTTATTTTTTAATGTTTGAATGTTTAAATTCCAGGTGTCAATCCACAAACCTCTGAGGAACATTTTAAGTAAATGATTTCAGTTTTAATCCACATTTAAAGGAGCACTATGTAGTTTTGGGTAAGACATTTTGATCAGAAAATAAAGATCTTAACAAACTAAACTAAATAAACAAACTCTTCATTTTCACGACTGAATAAACTGAATAGACAAACTGACATTAAAGGACAACATAGTTTCAAACTGTTTTACTTTGTTTATATGTGGCGGACCCTGCCACCTTTCTAGCTTCAAACAGTGTTCTGGACCTTATTTTCCTCTGAGAACAGCTTGTTTATTCAGGTATGGAAACAATAAATATATCTGGGTTTGTATTATTACCTCATTAATATCGTAAATATTAGAATTCTGAGTTTGAATTTCTTCTCCAAAACTGCATAGTGAACCTTTAAAAAGATTTACTCATTAGTCAAGACAGAAAAAAATGATCAATGTTGCACAACAAAATTGATTTACCTCAATAATAAAACCTCAAAAATACTGTTTAAGTGTAATTACAACCAAATCCAAATGACCCAATTCTTTTGTCAAACTCTCTTTTGTTTTTTTGTTATTTTCTAATGACCAGACAAAAGCTCCCTGATAGACACAACACTTCTCGTTGTTGGACCAAACTGCTACATCTCTGGCACCCATATTATTTTTCCTCGTTTCTCTCCCATAACACTTTCCGCATCATTTAGGGGCAAGTTTCCTGTCATCACTTTTTCCAAAAACCAAACAAGCACACAGTACATACAAATGAAATAACAAGATGAATGTTGCTATGGATTTATACACAAAATACCAAACCTATACTTGATTTTGTCCCTCTATAGACCAAATCCCATTCAAACAGTAATCAGTTTATAATATTTACTACTATTGCGTAATTAACCACAATGAACAACTGCATTTGTTGTTCTGTCTGTTCACATGAGACTCATTCAATTAGATTCTTCTGATTCAATTTGACTCTGTCAGTCTTCCCCCTCAGACCTTTTCTTCTGTGAAACCCTGCAACCCTAACTACGAGGCACAAGGCGGCATGACCTCAACGGAGCCAAAACATTCCCACAACTACCTTCTTGTTGCTCAGTGAACATGTCTGACACAATGCCAAACTTCCAGTGAAAAGCCTCATTCAAAGCTTTCAGATGCGATCCAGATTTATACTTTCAGGCTTTGTTGTGCCGTATAATCAGATTGGATACACCGAATTCTGACAAATCAATTGTAATTTCTAAGGAAGACAGTTTACTTCAAGATGAAGTCATGTTTAAAAAAAAAAAAAAAAAAAAAAGAGCACCACCACGGCCAGCAACTCCCTGGTATGTATCTCAAGCACATGGTTTAAACTTGTCTCTTTGGCAGAGCTTCCAAACCTTGACACCCTGAAAAAAAAAACGAACCAACGAGGACCGCACTGATGCATCTATTAAAATTGTGCGCACGTGCAGTTGTGCAAATGTGTGGTGAGTGCGTTCACTTCCCATGTCATCATTTCCAGGAACATGCTCCAGCAGGGGGGTTCGGCAGTAGATGGCGCCATTGCAGCTCTTCTGTGCACATCTTTGGTCAACCCTCAGAGCATGGGGATTGGAGGAGGGTCTATATTCACTATAAGAAATAAAACAGGTCGGTCTCCTCATTTGTTTTGCTTCTTCCCAAATTATATTGATTGGGGCAATAATTTGAATTTCTGATCTTTCTCCAGGCAATGTTAAAGTCTACAACTTCAGAGAAACGGTCCCAAAGTCATTCAAAACTAACCTTTTAGATGACTGTCCCAACACATTCAGACTGAGCACAGGTAGGAGCCGTTGTCCACTGATGTGTAGTAGCTTCATATAGATTTCCTACTCATGCTTCCTTATGTAGTCATTGCAACATTCCAGTAACTCAGGGAAATGTTTTTCTGTTGGATCCTTTTGGCTCTTTTTCAGCATCATTCATTGCATTTGAGGCGTCCTCTCACAGAGTAGTAATTTATAAGCACTATATAAACATTTTAAGGAGAAGTTCAACTACAAATTAAAGTTCAGTCATTATCTCCCTCAGCCTCATGCTGACTCAAAGTAAGGTGAATTTTCGTAATCCACAAAACATTTCTGGAGCTTTGCAGCAAAACCGTGTTGCAACATTTTCCTAAAAAACTGAAATACATGGGGGCTTGTTTTAAAAAGTAAAAAAACAACATAAAATCGCTCCATACAGCTCTTCCGCTGTAATCCAAGTCTCAGTGTGCCCTGAGATTGATTTGAAAATACTTTATTTACACCTTCAACGGGTAGTAAAACTCCTGCAACCACCGCAGACACTTAACACTGTTTTGCTGTGAAGCTCCAGAAATGTGTTGTGGACCAAAGCTTTACCTGACTTTCAATCAGCATGGGAGTGAGTTGATATGATACTGAATTTTCATTTTTGGGTGAACTGTCCCTTTAATAAATTGCGCACAAAGCAGCTGTGAGCAGATATAAAGACATATTTAAGTGAAAAGTTAAAAGTCACTTAATCGCCACCAGTCAAGTCATTTTTGCTCAACTGCTTCATCATTTGTTTACTGCAGCTGCCCTGTTTCCCACCTGTCCGTTGCAGGTGGCCAGTGGATCGGCGTTCCCGGGGAGCTGCGGGGCTACGAGGCAGTTCACAAACAGTATGGGAGGCTGCCTTGGCCCAAGCTGTTTGAGCCAACAATTAAACTGGCGAGGGAGGGCATCAACATGCCACCATACCTGGCAAAACTCATGAGCAGCTCCATTGTGAAAAGTCACGTGGAAAATTCCTCGCTCTGGTACATCATCTCCCTAACTTCCTACTTTACTGAATGAGGTCTCCAATAATAATTGTTTGTTACTTCAAGAATATCTCATTTGTAACCAGACTGATGCTGGAAATTTGAGGGCACTGATGAACTAAAAGGGTTTGTTTCACTGTTGAGATCCTGGAGATAAGGACGCTCCCATAAATCCCCAGTTTAACTCATTTCATGCTATTTTTATGTAACCGCTGGATTAACAATTGACTCTGTACAGTTATGTTCAGGATTTCACATTACATCAGAGTTTTTCACCCACCTCATTTGAACGCTTAGATTAGTAAAAATGATTGCACGCTGTCATTCTTAGAATATAATTTCACAGATGCAGAAACAAATTTCTACTGAATGACTTGATCAAGTTCAGAAAGTGCATGTCATATGTTATAAATTGCATGAAATGAACGTGATTTGATTAGCAAAGTAGCCCAGAGAGGTCACACATCACCCAAATGATAATGCAGCACCAGTGTCTCTAAGTGTTTTCTGTTAGTTCCTGTGTTCACTATGTTCTTCCGCATGCACACTTTCTTTTCCAGTGAACTTTTCTGCAACAAGAACAAAAAGGTCCTGAGCACAGGAGACATCCTGACGTTTCCTAGACTCGCAGAAAGTTTGGAAACAATTGCAAAGCAAGGGGCAGACGCTTTCTACACTGGCAAGATAGGACAAGACTTAATCAAAGACATAAAGGATGCAGGTTGGTGCAATTTCAACATAGTTTGACAAGTTGGGGATTTGTACTTGAATAGACAGAAAAAGAAAACGTGCTTGAAAGTGATGTTTAAAAAAGACAAATCAGCAAAGCAAACAGAGCTCAAGATAAACAAACTGTTTCTTCCATGTTTCTCTCAGGTGGGACGCTGGAAATGGAGGACCTGAAGTCCTTCCAGGTGCAGGTGGTTGATGCATGGAAAGTTCCTCTGGGAGACTCTCAGATGCACATCCCTCCACCGCCTGCCGGGGGCCCCCTGCTTGCCTTCATTCTTGGACTGATGAAAGGTATTATGTGCTGTGTGACGTCTCTCCTGTTATTCCTGAACAGACCTATTGCAGCAGTTGAATTAAATCAGTCCTATACTCTGAATAATGCAAAGGTATGAACAAAAAAGATTGTAGTGTCTTAAAGTTGGTTGTTGTTCCCCTTTTTCTGCAGGTTACCACTTGACTCAAAGCTCCCTGCAGGGATACCAAAAGATTCTGATGTACCATCGTTATATAGAGGCAGCTAAATTTGCTAATGGACAGAAGAGGAGCATCTCTGATCCTGGCTTTAGCTACACAAAGGTTGGGAACTTTTTCATTATTATTATGACATAATCATGTATTTTCATTACAATGAGACCAAAGATATTTTCTGGTTTTGCCTCTGATGTCCTCAGACTGATCTGTCTCAGCTGTGTTTGACAGACTTTCCTGATGGACAGATAGCTTTATTTATAGTTGAAGTAACCGCTAACTTCTAACTGTAGCTGCTGTGAGCTCGTTAGCTCCATTAGCCATGCAGCTAGCAGCTAGTATCATATGGGACCTCTGTGATTTGTGGATTTTCCTAAAGGACAGGTAGTTTTTCTCATTGCTAAATTGACCGCAAACTGCTGCCGTAGCTGTCTTTAGCTAGTTAGCTCAGTTAGCCATGCAGCTCGCTTTCATATTAGCTGTCTCTGTCCGGACTGAAGGCTCAGAAGTTATTTACATTATTACATTTATTTGGGTGGCCAGAAGGAGGTTGTTTCTAGACCCAGGGTGGAGGGACTCAGTGGGAATGCTAACGGGGAGAGGGGTGGCTGGGAGCGTCAGCTAATAGGACTGCTAACTGCACGGTAAAGTCACCGTTAGCAGCATGAAGCAGTTAATTTAGCAACAAGTGAAGCTATCAGAGAGTTGATACAGAGAAACATAAATGCGGCTGAAATTTTTCATCAAGATTTATGCATTGCTCTCTGACACATTAATGAAAAATCTTGCAATGTTATATAAATATAACATATATAATTTATTTATATAAATAAAAAAGTGAGAAAAAGTCCTGGATTATTCAAAGTTAATGGGGTCTCTTCTGGGCAGAGACCCGTCCTCCATCCACATTGAATCAATCCATTCAGTACTTTTCTGTGTTATCCTTCTGACAAACTAACACAAACGGACACAGGTACAGTAGGAACACCAAGTTGCAAAAATTCCTATTAATTAAAAAAGAAAACAAACTCCAGAAAATTAAAGAGAAAAGAAGAATAATAATCTGGGATACAGTCGAGTTACATCACACCCCAGCATTTATTAAACCCTTTTCCAGTCTCATTATGATATTCTTCTTTCAGAAAGCAGATCATTTGATTGATCCCTCCTTCATTAAGCGAATCAGGGAGAGGATTTTTTCAAACAGCACCCATGACAACTCCTACTACAACAACGTTCGGCCCTCCTCTGATCACATGGGGACGACACATGTGTCTGTCCTGGATGAAGACGGACTGGCTGTCTCCGCCACCAGCACTATAAACCAATTGTGAGCAGGAAGCCTCTTCAAACAGAAGTATCTACTTTATATTACATCAAATCTATGATGTGATATAATCCACTCACGTATATTGCGTTTTGTTTTTGTAGATTTGGGGGAGCCATTTACTCCTCACAAACAGGCATCATCCTCAACAATGAGCTGGCTGACTTCTGTGGGAGGGCAGACACAGTGAGGGCAGGTAAAGTCACACAACCTTTTAAATCTAATCTCATTACTTAACATAGTCATTTAGTCTCTCCTCAGTGTGATACGGAGTGTGATTGTTGTCATAGGTGAACATCCTCCTTCCTCAATGACTCCAGTAATACTCGAGTCAAAGTCTGGAGGGCTCCTTGTGATTGGTGGATCCGGAGGAAGCATGATCACCTCAGCGATGGCCTTGGTAACTCAGTTGAACTCTGTCTGCATTGTTGTTTGTCGGCTTCTGTATTTGTTTGCTCACATGAATCTCTTTTATTCTCGCAGTCAATAATGAATCGCCTGTGGCTGGGGATGAGTCTGAAAGAAGCCATCGCTGCACCCATAGTGTTTGTCGATGCCAGGAACAATGTGAATTTTGAGCCTGGTTTTGACAAGGTGAGGTTTTGTCCATTTATCCCATTCAGATTCACTAGACTGTGACCATCTATCTAATAACTGAGTAACATTTCTATTTATGTTAATGGATTCCAATGGAGATTACCACGACATAATCCTACAAAGTCTGATTTAATTTACCTGTAATCAGTTTTGAAAATCTGAAGTGGGCAGGATAAGTGGTATTAAATCCATGTGTGTTTTGTGTGCCCTCAGTCTGTGATAGAGGGCCTCAGAGCTCTTGGACACAAAGTTGGGGACTGGAAATATTTCCTTAATGTCGTCAACGGCGTAGAAAAGGTGGACGGATGCATTGTGGCCATATCGGACAGCAGGAAGATGGGGGTGTCAGCTGGATACTGACCGTACAGACCATGAAGAAGCACCAGCTTCACACTAAAATCTAATGACTGACTGAATCGTGAGCCTTAAGAACAATGAATGTGCCGAAACTGTGATAACAAAATGCGAGCTATTGCGTGCTCGAGCTCTTTGCTGATGGAACTGATTAGCAACAGCATCAGTCAGGAAACTGAAAAACGATAAAGGATAATCCTTTTTATTTTATTATAACTTGGGTCTTATTTTGTAATTTGGGCCATTAATTCGATCCGTTAGAGAAAACTGTACTCACCATAGTAATTGCGGAGATCTTGAGAATCTGCAACATGGCTCAAAAGAAGTCAGATGAGGCGAGAACAGAAAGTGGTCATGTGAGCAAATGATCTGAATCCTTTTAGTTGGAGATCAACTGAAATGAAAGAAGGTTTCTTTGTTTTATTCCAATGTCCGATGTTGTCTACCGTGTTGTTTTATCTGCAAATTGAAGATGCACATAGAAACAGTTGAATGGAAATGCACTTGTCGAGTGCACAAGGAATGTCTGTAATAATAGTCTAGCAAGTACACCGTGTTATAGTTGATCAGTTATCCATGTGTTGGTAGAACATCACGTTCCCAGAATATGATAATGAATGTTGTTCTAGGATAATCATTACAAAATTGAAAGTCCACTTCTGTAACAACCTGTTGTTGCTCAGTGGGTTAAGTGTAGGACTCTATCTATCACTACCCTCACTCAGGATACGGCCGTTTGTATCCTGTTTGAAATATTTTGTAACAATAATACTGTTCATATATATCAATATCAGATCGTGCCATAGTTTACACATTCAGTATCCAAACTATCAGAGACAAGTAATAATTAACTTGGTAAGTGTGACTGACAGAAACGATGGTCAAAACTCTGAAAATCAGACCCAAGTTGTAATATACCAGATTATTCCTTTGTGCTGATCGGGCCACTCTGTGTGTACATATTTTCATTCTAGCCAGTTGTCACAAACGCACCTTTAAAGGATAAGTTCACCCAAAAAGGAAAATTCAGTCACCGATGGAAAGTCGAGTGAAGTCTGCAAAATATTTCTGGAGCTTCACAGCAAAACAGCATTCTCCTAAACAACTGAAGTAGATGGGGATGTAAAATAACAACCAAACCCAAATGGCTTCATACAGCTTGTCCAGTGCAAATCCAAGTCACCAGAGGCCCGTCATTTACACCCTCATGCGCAGTCAAGCTTGAGCTCCCACTTCAGACGGGGTGCGTTAACGCTTTTAGCTTAGCAGCTACAGCGAAGATTTTGGCTCGATAAAGGGTGTAAATAACGTCTTTTCAAATCAATTTAGGATTTCAGGTCTTCCAGAGACTTGGATTACGCTGGATGAGCTGAATGGAGGTTTGAATGGAGGTCTTTTAGGGTTTTTTGGGGTTGTTTTCGCTTACATTTTAAAAAAAGTCCCCATCTACTTCAGTTGTTAAGGAGAATAATGTTGTGCTTTGAAGCTCCAGAAAAGTGTTGTTGAAACTTTAACCGACTTTCCATCGACACGGGCGAGTAGATAATGATTGACTTTGAATTTTCAGGTGAACTGTTCCTTTAATTTCACACGACATAGATGATGTAGACTAAGTACCATGAGGCTGCAGCTCTCACTGCTGAGATCTGCTTTTATGAGGATTACACACTTCTGACCAAAGTGCAATGTGTTCGCAGCAGGAGCCTTAAAAGCAAATTTGCTGCCATCCAACAAAACAAAACCAACCGCAGTGTCATGATTATCTTTTGATGGTAATGAATGTTTCAGTGTCCGACTGAACTACATGTGTAAGAACTGTATTCTGTTTGTGAGCCATGTAACTCTTCCAACGGGACATCCTGACTGACATGTGAGCTGAAGGCTGTTGTAGGATGTCGGCTGCCCAAACCAGGAACTTTTACTGTGACCACGAATAATTTACTGTATGTGAAACAACCGTATTCAGGTTCCTGAGCATATTGTGATCTTTGTTTAAAGATTAAGAAATGCTATACATTTCAACAATACATTCAAAATGAACAAAATTATGTCATAAACGTAAGTGTATTTTCACACCACCATCATGTCATTTTATATTTTCTCTGTGTTTTGATACATCAACACTTTTTGTAAAATAATAATACTTCTTTTTTTACAACTATTAACTGTGAATATCTGCGTTGTCACCATAAAACATTAAAATTTAAGACAAGTAATCGCTGAGTCTCTGAACTCTATATTACCTTTAACACACATTTCACTGTAAATACACTTTAAAGATGTATTCTTTGTTGGTAGTATAGCATGATCAGCAATAATCTGCTGCATGTTTTCCTGTTTGCCTTGTTCCACAGCAGCACTTTTGCACTGAGACAAAGGAAGCGGTAATGAGATACATTTCAGCAGAGAGACTTATGAATTAGTAATGATTTCTTAAGTGGATTCTGCTCCATTTTCCTTTGAGGCGCTAGATGTGAATTATGAGAACATGCAAATTTTTAGTCCATGTGAAGCACCACTGTCTTTGTTGTATGACAAATGACTTAATCTGGATAAGTTGTGACTTCATAGCCGTAGTGTCACGACATTAACCGCCATTTAAAGTAAGCATCGTTTTACATTATACCAAAAATGTCTCCCCGCTAATAGTCTTTCACTCAAAGCAGAGGCAGTTACGATGACTCTCTGACTTCCGGTGTTAGCACACGTTCAGTCACAAAGTCCCTTGATGAAGCAAATTATCTCAACAGTAGTTATTTGATGTTATTCTACAGGCTTTCTGTTTGTGTGCTTCATTATTTGTAGCTGTCATAATGTCATGCAAAGCAGTGGCATTGATATACGTACAGAGAGTTGAGATGTTTTCACGCCTAAAGGGTGAGCAAATTTGCATTTCTGAGTTGCATAACTCTGTAGTTCATTATAACTGTGGAAGTCAGATTGCGCTTGATTGATCAACACCAAGTAACGCTACTGAATATTTCAATGTTTTAATGTTACTTTTGCAGGGCGCCCTGGTAGTGCTGGCTGGGTGCTAAGACACATACCATGCAATATTGATGTACTCTCTCACCCCACATTTCCTGTCACTCTCTGCTAGCTCCTGTCAATCAAGGCAAAAATACAAAAATACAAAATACAAGTCAACTTGTTCTACTTTTAACCTATGTTAGTTTCGACATACAATCAGGCCAGAAAGTCTGACACCACTCAACACTCAATCGTCTCCTATTTTGCGTTTGTTTTTGAAGGTAATACACATTTATTTCATTACAAATTATACTATCAGGTTAACGATTTGAGTGAAAAGTTGAAGTTTTAAAAGAAATGTTCATGAATTCCTCAATATCCTTTTTCATTTATGACAGCATGCACTCGAGCTGGCATGGACTCCACAAGTTCCTGATGACTGATCCTGTGATGTCTCTGAATATTTGGCTTTCTCAGTCCTTAAGTGCCACCATAAAAGTTTGATGGAGCTGAGGTCAGGTGATTGTGGAGGAAAGTCCATGACAGTCAGGACTCCTCGGTGTTCTTTGGCTTGCAAAGCTTTAAGATGTGTTTGGGCTCGTTATCCTTCTGCAGTATGACGTCAAGTTAGATCATTGCATCCAATCTAAGCACCTGTAAATTTTCATGACTGCATGGTTGTGACACTGTCTGTCCACAGACACACATAAACACCTGGCAAGGTACTCAAAACTACTTCTGGAATAGTTGCCGCTGCAAGAGGTGTCTCACATTTTGTGATGATCACAAACTCCCCATTACATTTTGTACTGCCAATTGTTTTCTGAGGCTTTGTTGACTTCATCATCCCCTGACTTCTCATCACCATCAGGTCAAAATTCAAATTTTGTTAAATACTTTATTTTGTGACCAAATATGTGCAAAATGAATGTCATTCCAGTCAGTCTCAGCTCTACTTTGTGTTTAATGCTAATCAAAAAAATAAACATTGTGCTTCATACTTCAAGCATCAGCATGTTAACATTGTCCTTGTGAGCATGTTAGCATGCTGACGTTAGCATTAAGCTAGGCTGTCCTCATCAGACGAACAACCATATAGGTTGACCGTTAAAGCAGTTTATCACGACCCGTGTTTATGTCTCTTGTTAGGCGGCGGCCTCTAGTGGTCGTAGTTATTATTACAGCAGCAAAGTCCACATGAGGAGGAGGTTGGGGTGGATGGTTTTGTCAAACAAGCACAGGACTTTCACTCAGGAGACAGCGAGTTATTTGAAATTGCATAGTGAACTAAAGTTATGTACATAACAAAGTTATTTTAAGCCAAGCCAAAGATTTCCTAAACCTAACCCAGGAAGTTGTCTTGCCTAAACCTAACCAAACTGTGAGCATATGATGAAATCCAGTAGTCCCTTTGGTGCCAAAGCACAATTGTGCCTACACACAGTCTCACAGAGTCAATAGCATGGCTGAAGACTCATATTCTTGTTAACCATCAGCGTAAGTCTGTCAATCAAACCACAGTTAAGCCAACAGATGGTAAGTAGCCGATGAAGCTTCTGTTCTGTTCTGTTCAGGTTAAAGCTCCAGACTTCAGACACAAAACACATATACAGTGTATTCTCAATATTATCAGAATGTTTATTTCAAGTGTTTATTTTGAAAACCTAAACATCTAGAATATCTACAATACAAATTTGATAAAAAGCAATAAAAAACATTCCTATTTGATATTACCAAATAAGAGATCCATTCACACTGAAATTGTCCTTCATTTACTTTAAAATAAATATATGTGATATACAATAACATGATAAGTGCTCTGATTGTTAAATCACTTCCATCATAACACCGTTACAATCACATACAAATCAGTGCAGCAGTGTAAGGCCTTATACATTTACACATCTCAGTAATTATGTAACACATTTACATTCCAGTTGAGAAAGTAAGAGCCCTGAATCTCAGTGGTGACAGCCAACAGCAACAGCTGTAATGTTGTTATGGGGTCATTATAGGCCATTGCACTCCGGTTTGTGGGAAATTACAGTAAGTTATTAAGAGCTGTTTGACCCTGAGGTGTTATAAACCTTTAATTTAACAGCAGCTCGTTCCTGCTCTGTTGGTGTGTTTGCTGTCACCTCATAAAAACAAAATGTTTTCATGTTAATTTAAAAATAACTGAAAGTTGAAGCTTGAGGTCTCTCTCTTAGTTTTGGTTGATTTCTTTCAGTGGATGTGTCCTTAATTTAGAGTTTAGGTGTTAGACATTACTGTAGAAGTCACATCATATCTTAAATGAACAACAGGAGACAGCTCTACACTGCTAATGATTTACAAAAGTGCTTCATAAATAGTTAGGATTTGTACACATTTATGACATATGACAGTGTGAATAAAACACTGTGCCTCTGCAGTGAAAATATAATGATTCCAGCGTTCACATGTACCTCTGTTAAAATGTGATATATAAATGTGTTCCACATTCAGTCTGAGGCACTTTGTTCTCGAGGTCATAACAAACAATAAGTCAGCGCTCTGTGATCTGAGTCCGTGTTGTGAAGTAAATTGATATTATTCTCACCTAATGAGGGAACAATTGGCAGCCAGGACAGTTCCTGGTTCTTTATTAAGTCTCTAATCTCTCAGCTCGTACCGCCGGTGTCAAGGTTCACACAGCTACAGACTCCCTGCATAATCAGCTGTGTGTTTATGAACTCAGTACCCAGCAGCGTACGCCCACTTGCGAGGATCTGACTGAGCGTGGAGTCCGTCATCATGTCGAACCACCGCCTGCACAACAGCTCCTGTTGATTTGAGGTACTCTGTCTCGTGGTTCTTTGATGCCAAACCATCCAGGATGTTCTGCAAACGGGAACATAACAACATGTTGATTCTGTGCAGCAGTGATGAAATGTAACTAAGTAGGCCTACATTTACTCTATTACTGTATTTGTGAGGTGCTTGTTCTTTGAATATTTCCATTTTCTGCTACTTTATACTTCCACTCTGTGAATATGGTCTATTGGATAAAAGAAGGAAAAAGACCTGACCCTCTGACCCTGTGTCTGAAATGCTCCTGTCTCTTTAAAAACTTGTTTATCAGCCTGTTGCTGTGCTGAGAAAGTGGAGTGACGCCCATTTTTAGAATTTATATTGAGTTAAACTGGGAAAACAACTCTCTCAATAAGCAAGAAAACACTTGTGATGTGCTGGTCAAAGTGCAATCAGTCGGATGCCAAATCCATGCTTTGTTGAGTGATGACATCAAAAACAACTTTATATCGAAGCATTACAAACAAGTACAAACAAGAGTCCGAACCGAGTATGCCAGAAAACAAAGTGAAGATCATGTTTATTGCCTTTGGAGCAGCAAATTATTTTACATCCAACTATAATGTTCAAATCAAGGGTTAGTTCTCCAGTTTCTGCAGCAATGTGGATGTGGTTTCCTCTTCTATTTATTCCCCTCAATGATTTATTTATAAGATAACATATTATGATTTGCAAGTATACTTTCTGAACTCTGCAGAGAGGGAACCTTACAAACTGTTTTATTCACAAAATAAGCCATTATTTGCTGTTATTTTTTGATCAGTGGCACCCACATACTGTATACTGTGATATGCCCTACTAGCCAGACTACAAATTAGACCATTACCACACCAGGGCTGGAATATTTTTCTCCTTGTTACTTTGGACACACCCCTGAAGGTGAATATAATGAACAGTCTCGCTGGTGCCAGTTATGACTGAGCTATGAAGTTTCAGTGCTGGCTGGACTTTTGGTTGACTGATTGTCTCCCTACACACCACACCACCCTGCTATTAGTCACATATATCAGTATTGTTTGCTGTTTGTGACACTCACTCTGTCAAATCCAGGCTCTGCAACAGTGGTGTTGGGACTCAGCTGGTTGTGGAGCCTTGCGTCTGACACGGATTTCTTCAAATCGTAGTCGAAGAACAGCGCGTTCAGAATCACCTGAGAAACAGCAACATTATAATTCAGCAGCCAAGAAGAAACTAAACAGGTAACATACTTAACAAGAGCACATTTCATGAATTTTTACAATATTTTAAATGTTTACAACTTCTCACTGCAGCTGTGTCTTACCTGAGCGACAGAAGTGGTGATTTTTGTTCCTCCTGAGCCTCCGACCACCATCTTAATTTTGTGATTTTTATCGAAGATGATCGCTGGACACATAGAAGACATTGGCCTTTTTCCTTTGAGAAAAAATAGTGGTAGTTTATGTTAACAAGGTCTAATAAAACAAGTGCATATCATTAAAGTAGCAAGTTTTCACGTTACGTTATCATTAGACAGCCTCTGTAGCCAAGTCGCACGTTCCATCAATTGAACCACTAGTACGCCTCATATTGCACTCTTTACAGCAAAAGCAAAGACTAATTTAACACTTTGTACAGGTCTGTTTTCACTTTGACATTAAATGGTCTTTTTTCTGTCAAAAATGTAACCTTATTTCTACTTTGATTCAGTGTTTACAACACTCAGCTAAAGATGAAACCTTTCAGAGGAGGTGAAGACATTTCTAGTATGAATGCACAAAAAAACATTTATTTAAAAGCCAGTGCACAGTGTCAAGAAGGACAGGTTGACATCAGCTTGACCTTCAATCAGCCGCCCATTGAACAGCCAATTTATATTACAAATGCACTGCTTTCGAGCACTCTTATGTGTGTTACGGTGTGTGAGTGTGTGTGTTGGTCTTAATCTCACCAGGCCTGATGAAATTGTTCGGCGAAGGAGGCACTCCAAAGCCATTTGTGATGAGCGGGGAGCTGAAGTCGTCCATCTCATTGTTGAGAAGTATCCCCGTTGATCCCGACATGACTTTGGAGCCAAAACTGCAGAACAAAAATACCCGTTGAGATATCAAGGGCATTACTGGTAAAGATGGATTAACTAACATTGGTAAGAGTATTTGTCTTGGTCAAGAAGGAGGCCGTACTATTGGTTGATGGTGCTGGTGGCGGCCACGGCGCTTCCATCTTCTGCTACGACTGAGACGTGTGAGGTCCCGTGGGTTTCAGGCAGGTAGAACTCCGGCTCGTAGTAGTTCATGTGATGTGTGGTGTGATCTGTGATCTTCCCACGGAGGCTATCAGCATAGAAACTGGATGTCATATTCTGGATGAGCTTTGGAAGAGTAATGGGGACGTGAAATTAAGTTACATGCCAAATATTTGGTTTAGTTTAGTTTAGTTTAGTTTTATACATTGAGTTTTGATTCACGTTCTGGGGAATTTGATTATTGTTCCTTATTAATCTAAGACAGTCTTTTATGGTTTGTCCTCTGTTTTTGGATTACAGTTTAGTTCCCTTGATTTGTACTTGCTGCCTTTTTGTTAATCACATTTCCTATTTTTGGAGTTTGGATTATTGATTGACATTTTTTGTTCTTTACCTCCCTGTCTCTGTGTATCTTGTATTTGGGTCCCTTTTCGTGTTAAACATATCACTGCCATTCTCAATCTGTATCCTGAATGCCTGTTCTTGCACTGTGTAACTGAGCTGATTAGGTAATTTGTGCACAATGTGTTACAGCACAATATCAAACACCACCAACTATGTCAGTGAAACATGCCGTCAGTTAGCCGTGCATGTAGGTGACTCTGCCTGGACAGGACTGGAAGCTCAACTGGGAGCGTTGGTGTTAACACAGCCACCACAGGAACAAACTTTGACCCAGAGGCAGCTGCAAAACGCTGGTGTTTTCAAGTGCTGTGTGTATACTTGTGAAAACATTTACTTAAAATTAGCATGTTAAATTTGAGAAGGAATAAATGGAGTTTTAACTCTAAAGCTTGGTACATTCGATTTCCCTACTTACAAGAGGATCTGCTGTTTTAGCCTCAGGGTTGGTAGTACAAAAATAGTGCGATTCCCCAGAAATTAAAGCCAGTGTTTTCACTGTTTGTTTTGAGCAGAGTCCATGACCTTACATCTGTGATGTTGAGAAACTCTGGGTCTCCAAGTAAGGTCCTCTTTGCATAAGCGAAACGATAAGCCTCCACGATGCGATGGTAGGTCAGGATCTTTTTCTCCGTGCTTGCCATGCTGTCTGAGTTGAAGTTGTAGCCTGTAGGAAACATAACAATGATCAGCAACTTTATTTAAATCGCAGCCTCTCTCATCTGCCTTCATTCAGATTGTTGTTCAGGTGGAAGACAGTTAAAATAGACCTGACCCAGCCGATTTCTCTGTTTTTATTCAGTCTTAAAGCTGCCGTGACCAGACCATGGGTATTAAGCCTGACAGCCACAGAGGGAATCAAGAGGAAGGGTGAGAGAACCGGAGAGTTTTGGTTTGATGGGTTTCAGCTGTCGGACAGAGGCAGGAGTCACATTAAATCAGCCGGATGAAAGTTTTGGACAGTCGCTGAAATGTCTGCATGAAGCCTCCAACGCTCGACTGTGTCCAATTAGAGGTAAATTGGTGAGATTAATGTTAGTGTGTGAGGCAGGGGGGCGCAGTGAGTGGGTGGCCAGTCGCAGGAAAGGAAAGGTTCAGAGAGATAAATTACTTTGGAAGGAAGTTCCTCATGTAATCCTCAGAGGCTGACTCTGTGACTGTCCTGGAAAGTAGCAGCGAGACATTGTCTTCACTGTGCACAGTTTGGATTTCCTCCAATGAGAGTTAAATCAGAAATGATAGATGGTCACACGATGAAAATAATGATGATGCTCAGACTCTGACTGTGTACTTTCTTTTCATTATCTTTGGGTCTTAATTACTTCAATCAAACAAAAGCAGAGTTGTTCCCTCAGTGGGTTTAACTTAATCTGAAAGCTGGAGTGAATTAAATGCCAACTTTCTATTGGTGACATAATTTGTTACTTTATGACTTTATAAATCACCATCTGAAAATGTTACCAACAAAAAAAGAACAGATTTGGGCGAGCACTTGGATGAAATGAGTTCCCAGTACAGATGAGCTAGATTCAGCAGAGCTTGATGACGGCTCGTCATCAAGCTCTGCTGAAGCCTGATAACGACCCATTAGATTCAGGTGTGTCGGATCAGGGAAACATCTAAAACATGCAGGGCAGAATGTATCGAATTTCATGGTAATCCATCCAATAATTGGTGAAACACTTCACTCGAAACAAAAAATCTTTAACCGGCTTGTGACATGAGAAGAAAGGCCGCAGGATCAGTAAATTCTTTAAGGATGGTTTCATTTTTTTTTTTAAATCATGTGCCCACATTAACTTTGAAGCAGGTTTTGAGAAAAGTTAGCAATCTTTCCGATTTAGAGATCCTTTTCTAATGTGCTTTCAATGTTGCAATCAATGTATTAAATGTTTTTTTTAATTGAGGATTGCCCAACAATGTAAACATTACTTTGTTATTGTTCTAAAAATGCGTTTCTAAATGATATCTGTTGCAGTCACATATTATGTTATATCATACAGTAGCGCCTGTCTGCATTACAAATGTAGAGCAGTATTTCAGAAAGTAGTTCAAGACAGTCTTAGGTAACTTCGAGTCAGCCAAGCTTTTTGTATCTTAAGAGCAGATTTACTGTTGAGCAGATCAGCATGCTGCTCACAGTGGAGAGGGACTGGCAAAGTGAAGGCAGCTCACATTAAAGCACATTCTCTCCCACTCAGGCTGTTTTTTTGGACAAAGCATCAAGGCTTACCATTCAAGATGTTTAATATCAGCAAGAGCACAGGGCCGCTAGCGGGGGCATTGGGAACAGCCACGGTGTACTCCCCCACATTCACCCTTAAAGGGTTCGCATCCAAGACAGGCACATAATCCTTCAGATCCTCCATTGTGATGATACCGCCTAAACATGGATTGACACACACTTTGAATGCACACTTGGGCAGAAATACAAATCCTCCTTATCATGAAAATTAGATGTGCAGAGAGAGGTGCACGTTGGTATATTTTATGATATGTCCTCAAGTCTTTCTAGCAAATTACTTTTAACGGTAATGGTAGTGGTGATGACGATAATAATGGTAATGTGCTTCATTAATGTGACACTAATCTGAAACACAATCTAATCTGTTTAGATATTCAAATAAAGTGTAGAATAAAAAGATGAATCTATTTTGCAACTTAACACTGAAAATGACAAAAGTCACAAACAGAAAAAGCAGCTTTCCTGGTGTTCTGACCTGATGAGGACGGGACAAACAGAGAAAAGCAGCTTTTCTATAAACAATAAAAAGGTGTTTACCTGCTGCCTGAATATCTGCCACAAGTTTCTGAGCCAGCTCTCCCTGGTAGAAAGCATCAGGACCCTCTTCGGCTATTTTCCTATACGTTTGTGCAAGCTTGGTATATGTGACGGTGTCATTTTCTTTCAAGACATCACCATTTCCCCCGCAATACACTTCACTGAAATAGAGGGAAAAATACATTACAGAATAATAGTTGTGATCATGACGAGACTTCAGGACATTTTCCAGCTGTGTTGGTTGCGACAGAACATTATTTTTGCCGAACCCGAAAACATGTGGTTTTCTGCCTGAACCTAACCAGACCATAAGCACAAAGTTGTCACAACATGAAACTGAACATTGAACATAAAGAAACCTAAAGTTTCAACATGTCCATGATTTGCAGAACATTTACCCTGGTGAATGGGTTGATACTTGTTAGGTTGAGACCTCTCACCATAAGGCTTGGTCCTTGATGATGATGTCCTTCTTGCTGGACAGAGCTTTGGCGAGTGCCCTGCCCACAGGAAAACCTTTTTCTGCAAGTTCAATGCTCGGCTGGAATAAGTCTTTCCAAAGCAGCTTGCCATGTCGTCTGTGTGCCATCTCATAGCCTCGAATCTCCCCTGGTACAGCAATAGCTAACCCTCCTACCAGCCATGGAAACCAAGGAAACAAAGACTTAAATTATCAACATCATTTGAAGTTTTTGTTGTTTTTATTGAGCGTAGAGTCTGTCACAGCTCTCAGAAAATATACACTCTAATCTTGCTTTTGTCTGTCCCTATCAAAAGGTCAGTCTCTTTCAAAAGAATGTTTACTACAGCTTCCCTCTACTAATTTCCATGTCTGAGAGATAGCGCTGGTTAAACATTACCTTTCTGGGATAATTCTGTGCTGTTCCCAAACATGTTCTCTGTCGCACTGCGTGGTGCCGTCTCCCTGGCATCAATGGTTTCAACCAGCCCTGTGTGTGAGTCACAGATGAGGAAATGCATGTACAGTAGGATACAGGGTTTGTTGTGTCAGTGGGGAAACAATAGAAGTCTTTGGTGGTAGTGATGTTTGCTTGAGTGAAGGTTTACCAGTTGTTGCGTTGTAGATGGTGAAGAAAAGCCCCCCTCCGATGCCCGCACTGTGAGGGTTCATAAGTCCAACACACAGTAAAGCAGCTATGGAGGCATCCACTGCAGACCCCCCTTTCTTCAGTATGTCTCTGTGGTAAAAATTAATTAAAGCACACCAAGGGAGGATTAGTCTTTACACTGAAGATCTTAAGACCCTGCACTGGCAAAGACAAATATCAAACAACGCAGGTTCACAGGGATTTTTATGTACGATAGAGTCAAGTGTGTGCGAGGATTGCTCATGTTTGCATGCATGTACAAGTCCGTTTACAGTCCGTGTATGGAAGCTCTCACCTGCCGACCTCTGAACACGGCCCAGCATCTGCTGCCACAGCCGCCTTCAGGTTCACATGCTGACTCGGATCCGTCCTTCTCCCCACACCGAAGAAGACACCCACAAAAGTGCCAACAGCTGCCAACAGCAGAACCGCCAGAGCCACAAGTATTGTCTTCTTTGCCATTTATATTGCTCGGGAATAATAAATACTTTAATGCCTGTCAAGACAAAAAGCATTGTGTGTATTCAAGATTTATTTGTATTTAAGTGCAAAGAGAGGCACAAAGACAACTGTAAACCCATTACACATCACATTGATCAAAAGGATTAATAATTCAGAAATGACACACTAAGTCCCACAATACAGTTTTAAATGTTGTATTAATATTGCATCATCAGCAGAATCAATACATTTTAAGCAATATAATGCGTCACATGACAGTTCAAACTTACACTTGAGATGTCAAAGTACCTAAGCTTCTACAAATCAAATCCATCATGCCAATCAGTGTCCAGAAAATCTTCTATACAGCAGGACGGCAAATTTAGTTGAAGTGAAGTGAGTGTGCATGAGCTGAGTCCAAGACACACTGTTGTCTGAAGACTTACAATCTAGGAGCAGGAAGTTGCACAAGTTTTTCTGGTTTTTCTGACAGGTGAATAATGTTTGATGGAAGTAAGTAAGTAAGTAACTACAGCGGTCAAAAGGGCAAATGAGTAAAAGGTTAGCTGGTGAGTCAATGGCGAATGCATGCTTTTTTACTTACTGTAATAAAACAGGAAAATAAGCCATTTGATCGCATTCAAAAATGAGATCAAATGGCTTAAAAGAGTTCTCCACCAATTAAGCATTGCAATCAGATTATCAGGTTTTAAAAAAAATAAAAGGATAAAATTGTTGCAGCACAGCCAGATTTATTGTCTTTTTTTAATTCCACACATTCTTCATTGAAAACCTGGCACCTACGTTACCCACAATGCAACTCCACAACTGGCAATTCAACAGAGGCTCTGCCTTGTTATTCTGGTTGCGGCTGATGTAGCCTCAAGCAGAAATGAGAGCAAACAATAGAGGTCTGGTGACATTGCTTATTTATTACTCCACAACATCAGATTTTTTTTTTCTTGGGATCCAATCAACTCTGACTCAAGTGACATCACTTGACCAAATATGTGTTGCACAAAGGCATCGGGGCAGTTTTCTCTCGCCACTGTCGCCTCGTGCTTGCTCCCGGGGGACATGTTGGGCCTCTGTAAATAAATGAGTTAGAGAGTGCGGTCGAGACCTGTTTCAAATGGAAAGTGTCATGAGATAACAAATGAAAGTTGACTTGACTTGACAAAGCGACCTGTTGGCAATAGGTCACATTAAATATGGAGACCCATTGGCAGCATTACAACCCTAATCCCAGTTTGCATTGAATAATTCCCTGGTTTAAAAAAAATCCACCTTTACTGACATCCTTAAAACCTCACTGCTTAACAGGCTAAAGTTTAAGAAGGTGTGTTTTTCAGTACTTGCCAACACACAGGGCTCCTGAGTGTCCCTGCCAGGAAGTTTGATTAAACAGAGATTAAAAGTACTTTATCACTATTTGGGGAAGAAATTAGAAAAGTAGCTGTCAATTAAATGAATACCTACGATGAGATGCATATTTCTCAGGTATGTATTAAGTTGTGTTGAAGTGAAGTTGTCTGAACACTGAATAGTTTGTATGTCCGAGAGGATCTGACTGTGAGTCGGTGTATTCTCCCGGCTGTGCTTTACGCAGCCAGAGAGAAAAAGAAAAGAAGAAAAAGGTTTCGTTTTTTAGCTTAATAAACCTCCAATTTGCTGCATACCCCAAAGCCGACTGTCATGCAGATTCTTTGGTCTGTCAAAGGAATGAAGCCAGATTACATAACAGGCAAATGAATTGATACAGTTGCACAGCACAAGAGCTGCTGTTGAGCATTAGAGTACACAAACCATTTAAACATTTCTGACTGACCCATCTTGAAAGTTAGTTTAAAGCAAATGTTTGTGAGGTGAAGTGACGTAGAGAAATTTAAATCCAAATCCTCGTCTTAGATTTGAATTCAACATTTTACCACCTGGATGATGTAGATGAAACCTCCTTGATACGTATTAAAATGTTTTGTCTTACCTTGATTCTTCTCGGGGGGCCTCAGCGACAAGCTGCTCACCAAATGCGTTCGCCTCGATCTGCAGCAGTCGATAGGTTATAGGCTAACTGCGCTTCTCAATGTATAACTATGAGAAAGTCATTAAACTTTAACCCACCCCATCATAAAACACCTATCTTGATTTTACCAAGGGGAGAAAAAATGCAGAGACAGAAGAAACAACCTGAGACGACCTTAAAGTCAGCCATCTGTATTCAATCTTCACATCACTTTTCTGAAATACCACGGAGCAATTGCGTGGCCCTAAAACTGAGAGGAAACTACAATTCACTAGATGAATAGCTCTTTATATGCAGTGGCACTCAAAGCTAAACAGTTCACTAAATGAATAGTTCTTTATCTGCAGGATTCCTCACTTATCTGCAACAAAGATTAACTAACAGTAGCCTCAGTTTTTTGGTAGTTAATTTCAAATGGAGGAAATGCAGGTGGTCAACACTTTTTACAAATTGATCTAAGGAGGGACCTGCTTCAAAGCTCTGTTGCAACTACATATTTTTGGCGCGACGGCATTAAAAAACCCTCTGATTTCAAAGTTTTAAATAAAGTGCCTCCTCACCAGGAAAACGAAGGCTTTCAGGGCTGCGTGGGCGAAGATCACATCTGCCATGAGGGGAGGAAGGAGCACTGAGAGCAAGCTGCAGGGGAACAGTGTGAAGAGCCGGATGAGAGGGGTCTGTTAAATAAGCAGCCAGAGACGGGACGGAGGCCCCGGGCTAACTGTCAGGTAATCAGAAATCAGAAATTCCTTTATAAGTCCCACAAACGGGGAAATGTGTGCGTCACAGCAGCCAAAGGACAGTTCAATGTAACAATAAACAATAATAAACAAAATACTAAAAAGGTAAGAAGAGCTAGAGCAGAAATAGAATCGTATATACATAATATGTACAGATATAAACAGTGTAATTATAAACAGTGTGGGCAGTGTATTGTTATTAATAAATAATAAGTACACTAGTATGAAAATTGCCCAGTTAGTGCAAACCAAAATGAGAAATTAGCTATGTATACAGTTTTTATTGCACAAGTGAGGTCTACTGGGAGCAGTGCTGGGTGTACAGTCTGACAGCAGCAGGAAGTCAGGACCTGCGATACCTCTCCTTCACACACTTGGTGTGTATCATCTATTATCTATCATCTATCGCTGAAGGAGCTGCCCAGTGCTGTGATAGTGTCCGGCAGGGGGTGGGACTCCTTCACCAGCAGCGATGACAGCTTATCCATCATCCTGCTCTCTCCCACCACCTGCACTGGGTCAAGAGGGCATCCCAGGATGGAGCTGGCCTTCTTGATAAGTTTATCAAGTCTCTTTCTACCTGCTGCCGAGATGCTGCTGCTCCAGCAGACTACTCCATAGAAAATGGCTGATGTCACCAGAGTCACAGAAAGTCCTCAGGAGTGCCCCCTGCACTCCAAAGGACCTGAGCTTCCTCAGCAGATGGAGTCCGCTCCGACCTTTCTTGGTCGGAGCGGACTGCAGCCTTTCTAGGTTGCTGCAGTGTGATCCGTCCAGTCCAGTTTATTGTTCAGGTGAACTCCCAGGTAAGATGTATAATACCGGTTATCGCAGGTAACCATCATATAAACAGAGGAAATGGGAAAACAAACAGAGTGCTCAAACATCTGATTTGTTTCAGTTCCAGATGGCATGAAGGTGCTGAAGGTCTGAGTGCAATTAGACACAAAGCTGACAGGTGACTTTGAATGTTAGTAATACTTAGATGTTTAGGTTAAATGGTTAATCAGGCTAACAAAGCTTTTTCTTCAAAAGTGAAGCAACATCACATGGTGGCAAAGTCTCGCTTTAAGTGTGTATTTTCGTATACATTTAGGTTTTGGTATACAAAAATATCCTTGTTACCCCCGGTCATTGAAAGTGTTAGCACCATCCAAGGAGTCTTCTTACATGCAGTCTATTTTTGCCGTCATCTGGTTACAGCTGTTATAACACCAGCACTTCGTGTTTGTGTTTTCACAGCTGTAGGCCATCATCTATACTAAATACCCATAGTTTGTTACATAGCTCCATTTCAAACAAAAACGGGCACGGTATGTGGGAAAACGTCGCACTCATCTGGGCGGCTACAACCTGACACAACCACCATCATACTGTTTTATTTAACACGTATTTCATTTCTGCTTCTAAATCCTACATAGTGGTCCTTCATTAAAAGGTAAAGGTTGGAGTGTGACCACGATCATGAAAGAAAACTAAAGTTGATTGTCAGTAAGGAACTTTTTTTGATTCATCTGAGGATTTTGTGACTCTTAAACAACTTCACACAATTTAAATTGTTTGCTTTGGACCAATACGAATCACATATCCGTCATCCAGTAAGGTGCATAATATGTTTTGGGGCATTGCTCATGCTGGAGTGGATAGTCTTTGCAGAAGTGTATTATACATAAAGGGGGTACAAAATCCTGCGTATGAGGTTTCTGACAAGTCAAACGAAACATTGTAAATTGGAAAAAGCCTTGTCGTGCAGAGGATGCTTTTATTTATTTTTTTCTTCGACGGTGGTAAAATTGGTGGTAAAGAGTGTTGAGAAAAAGTAATAACCCAGACACTTCTGGAGATCAATAACCCTGTGGTGGGCAGTTAAATCGGAAAATCCAGACAGAGCCAATGAGAGCCATTACACTTTACTACCAGCATGATGGGGATGCACCAGGCGCTCGGGAACTACAATATTACTCTATTCTCCAGCGTACAGTTCATCACTGTTTCCATGGCTTTTGCATTTAGTCTGGGAGTGGAGACAACTTATTACGCTCAATCACACTGCGAGCTGTTGGTGATGTAACAGCGTGGTTATATTATAAATGGCCGACAGTGGATTAGGATTTGAAAGCTCGGGCCCTGACTCATCTCACATCCTCACTGACCAGACAGGCACAGATTCACCACATGCATTTAGTTGATGTGTATTCATTAAGAGTAACTTACTACCAGGCTTAAAGCATGAACTTACACGTCACTTCAGTGTGGTAAGAAGGTGAGTACAGGTCAGGAAAAGCAAGATTTTTATTTTTCTATTTCTCTATTTGCATTTTTAAGTTGGTTGCTCCTGTAACAACACCCAACAGTGACGTGGCTGTGGTAACCAGTTTAACCAGTTGAGGTCGGCTGCTGTTTAGTTGTTTTTTAGAGATGCATCACTACTAAACCATTTGCCTTTAACTGTTAACTGTTCTGTTAAAGCCTCTCTACTACAGCATGTTTTTATGTATTTATTCAGCATTTAATTTGTTTATATTTTTTCAGTATCTCTCTACCAGCCCATCTGTCTGGGCTTGATCAATACTATTCCTGATTTAATGGGCACCCAAACCTTGAGCTCATGCAGTCTGCATAGCTGATGGATGTACTTTAGTTAGAGACTATTTTGCAATTTAAACAGGAGAGATTTAATGCTATTACTCAGCCTCAGCAGGCAGCCTGTCCTACAGCTACTTACCTGTCATTAAAGGTCTCATATTATGCTCATTTTAAGGTTCACACTATTTTGAGCGTCTACTAAAATGTTTACATGCTCTAATATTCAAAAAGCACTTTATTTTTCTCATTCTACTGTATTCGCCCTCTGTCTGAACGCTCAGTTTTACTGCCGGTCTCTTCAATGCCCCCCTCCCCGAAAGCCCAGTCTCCTATGATTGGTCAGCACTCACAAGCCTGAGCCAGCATCGCCCACTGTGTTTCAGCACGGTCTCTGCTGGTGTTTCTGCAACCAACCCTAACCCTAACCCTACCCTAATGCTAACATTACTAATTATAGTTATAAATAATTTTCCTTTGACACCACGTCAAGGGTGGGAGCCTCAAAGGTCGTACTGCTGTGTTCCAGGTTCCAAGTCTTAAACGTAGGGAATCAGACAAATCTTTATCACTAAGTCCCGATTTCTCAGCATTCAACCACTTCCTATAGCTAACGTTACTGTTTGATAGTGTTAATATTAAAATATAAACGCACAACTTGGACACATTTATTTAAACCTGGAAGTGAATCGCAGTGAATGTAATCAAATGCAGATTTTCATTTGTGGTTCAATGCTAACGTCAGCTAATGGACTATCAAGTATGTAGTTTTACCTTGAAATATGGCCCAACACCCCTCATATCATATCCCCCCCAACATATCGTCACTTGCTTTTTAATTGTTGATCAATTGGGAAGTAGTGAAATTATAACAATTGGTAAGACTCCCTATGTTTATACCGCTCGCATCCTGGAAAACCAGCAGCATAACATTATCTGAGCAGCTGACCTCAGAGGAAAATGACAACATCTTTTAACTTATTAATTCACAATCATAATAATGTTTTTAAGGAAAAGAGATATTTTTATTCTGCACCTTCCTACAAGCTCATATGTATTACTTAAAAAAAAAAAGTGTCTACTTTAGCATTATTTAAACAGCACCAAAAAAAAACAACACAGAAAATCTCACTTTCTACGATAGGGGACCTTTAATGTACAGGACAGTTGTGCCCATGTTGCCCTTAAACATCAGAAAATCTGCTACCCAGCGAGTGCTGTGCATAAATTCTCCTAGCTCGCTCTTCACATCCACTGAGATAACAGATAACAGGCTACATACATAGTCAGAGCCTGGTAACCTGAGCTCCCTTAGGGGGTGGACAAATCAATATGAACCTCTTTAAAATGTAATGCAATCCAATGCAACACCCCTGCAATAAATTCTATCCATCTATCTATCTATCTATCTATCTATCACATTTTCATATTGCTAGATTACGAAACTGTTACATAAGAGCCTGAAATAACACAGGAGGATTAAACAGGTCTACTTTCACTGATTGACTCGGTGTCACATAAACAACCTGTGCGCTGTGACGCGGGGTCAAGTGAGATATTCAAGCTGCCAACAGTTTCCTCCCTGACTCTCACTCTCGGGGCTGTGCGGAGAAGCACGATCTGATTGGCTGAGGAGCGCACCAGCTCCGAGTAAAGCAAAAGGATGCCAGTGCGCTCAGGCAGTGTGCGTGGACGGATGCGAGCGGGGACCGACGGCAGGCGAGCCCGGACACGCGTTGTTATGATGATGCGGCAGCCTTGAAACTTTTCTCAAACACTGTTTTCACTGAGGGGCAGCAGTGTCTCGGCTCATCTCCGCTGCAAGTTAAGTGTGATGTTTTGGCTGCATGTTGTAAAATCTCTCTCACCACCACCACTACTATCACTACCGACGCATCCTCTCAGGAGTGATGGGCTCTAAGTTGACCAGACAGAGAAGTCTCGATTTTGACAGCAAATTGTCCAAGAGGAGACGCCAGAGGAATGACAGCCCGGGAGAGGGCGAGAGAAGTGGCGGCGGAGACTTCTTGTTTACCTCCTTGATGCTCAAGTCCGACAAGCTGCCAGGGATGCTGCGGAAAACCAACCACAGCCCATATGTCAGGCGGGTGGCGTGGATCCGGGAGATCCAGAGGCTTCTCAGGGAGCAGAAGATGGAGCAGGCGGCTGAAGTGCTCAAACTGCTGAGAAAGGTGAGGGGGAGACGTGGCCGGGGGGTCACGAATGAGCTGGAGGAACTTTATTTTGAAAACGTTGTCATTAAAGGGATTGAGTGAGGCTGTGAGTGGGTTTTGTTGATGAGCACGTGGGCAAAAAAGTTTGCTTTGATTCATTTTTTTTTTTATTGCAATTCATTTATTTTTAGAAACTAAAATAGTTTGTGTTAATCTGCAGATGATTGAAAATGTAAATAATAATAGCAGCAGTTTATTCTGTTGCTTTTAGCTGTCAGCTGTTAAATTCTGATAATCGATTAATCGGTCTTCTTATTCCAGCTTGTAAAATGTCAGTATTTTCTATTTTTCACGCCTCTGTGACAGTAAACTGCATATGTTTGAGTTGGTGGACCAAACAAGACATTTGAGGAGGATGATGATCAACATTTTCCACCATTTTATGAGAAACCAAACAATTAATTGAGAGGATGAGAGCAACTTGTTAGTTGCAGCCCTGTTTTTAATAAACCTGACACGTATGGGTTGTTAGGCACAGATATGAGCCATTACTACTGTACACATTAATTGAATGATTTACCATGATGGCACTCATTGGAGGAAATCCCACTCTTCATGGAGCGGCACGTGTATCAGCAGGTGTCAGTGTGTTCATCATTTTCAAAAGTTAAAGTTATTTAATCGTCTACTTTTTTTCCCTCATCAATGTTTCACAGTTAGGAAGTCTGGCAGGACATTGCACTCTGTCCCCCCCTTTTTTAAAAAAAAAAATAATACTGAGAAATAAGAAGCACTTACTGTATAATGAGGTTGATGCCTCATTGGGTGAGACGCTGGTCTGAATCAACCACCTGTTTTGTCTAAAAGGGAACGGCCAGGAAGCCAGCTAGTTCATGATCTGAATATTCAATCAGCTCCGAACACTGGACACAGAGCCCTGTGTGTTTTGTATGTTAGCCCTTTGAAATACAGCTGAGGAAGACTTGGTCAAATGAATTCACGTGGCTTTATGATAAGGGTACAAATGATATTCTGCAGTTAAGTAATGCTTAACTAATGTATGAGTCATGTTGATTTGATTTGATGCATGAATAAATGCAGGATGTATTTTGAATTCCTGTTGCACCCCATTAACAAACAACGACGTAACAATGACTTTATGTGATTAATCAAACTGCAAACACTTACATTTTAAACATGAATACAGAAATACTGTGACGTAAATGAACATTTGTGGAACTGAACTGTGAATTAAAGATGTTATATGTGACATTTGAGCATTGAAATGTCTGAAAACAACCAGACCTTTGTTGTATGTTTTGATGAGTTGTGTACTGACATTATCCCAAATGTTTCCAAGAATGTTCAAACGCAAGGATATCGTAATTTTGTTTGTGCGTTTCATTTGGTTGCACGTCCCTATAAGAGTCAGAGTGAGGTAGGAAGACGGTGAATATGTCTAAACGTCATGTGAATAAGACTTAAACATCGTCTCGTCCATCAACATTTCTGCCTGAGTTACGTCAGATAGATTTTCACCAGCAACGGTGGTTGTTGAACAATGAGGACAGCAATTCCCATGATCCCATGCTACCTAGGTCCTTTGTTTTGTTTTGATTGAGAGATCTGTATCGACAGAAATCACATACAGTGTGGTTAAGGTTCCTCAACTAATCACATCACAGGGCTCCAGACTGACTTTTCCCACTGGTTGCACTGGTGCGCCAAACTTTTTCATTTGCATTTCAATTGCACCCAATGGTACATTTACATTTAATTTGTTAACACATTATGTAAAGGTGCAGATAAATGTTTGTCTTCATTTCGATCACTGCACCTGCAGATCAGACCCGCAAAATTTTAGACGCACCGCTGCGATAGATGAAAATTTGAAGTTGCACTTTTGGACGCATGTGTGAGCAAAAGAGTCGCACCCTGCAGCCTGTGCATAAAGTCATGGTCAATGGTGAGCAACTGGAATTCATGATACATGCTGCATTAATTCATGCATCAAATCATTATGAGTCATGCATTAGTTAAGCATTACTTAATATCCCTTCTTAAGAATGACACACTTTCTGATTCTTAGTGAATGACTTGCTCAAAGACATGATATACTGTATCACCTTTAGACTCTTGGTAAGACGGTTTTCTGATTTCTGATGTCTGCTCTCATTTTCTGCCATTGTTCACCGCCTCCTGTGTGAAGCAGGTTTAAAATATATGAGAAGATGTTAAATACGTAAATCCACATGCGCAGAAGCAGTTTATACAAACTTGAATGCCTCTCGAATGTGGTATGGTTAAATAGCACTAATCTGTCCCCAGTGCGCAGCATTGTGCAAACACTTCATTGTCATCAGCTTCATAGCTCCCAACCATATGTAAGGTATGTTTTCTATCTGTTACACTTTCCTGCATAACGCCCTTCCTGGTCTAATCCTCACTTTCTGCAGTTTTATTCAAACGGGAGGGATGAGGGAAAAAAAAGAAATAGTTTTTAGAGCTCAGCTTGAGCTTTCCTCTGCCTTCTGTTGCGGATTGATCAAAGGAGAACAGTTTTGAAGTTCAGACAAAAGCAGTTCTGATCAAGAGGGGCCCCCTGTCACGAAAACTCCCTGCCCATCTGTACGGTGCTGTTGAATAAATTATACAGATGTGTGCAGATTACAGCACGAAACAATGCCGAGGAGAAGCCACGGGTGTCTGAACTGAGGACTGATTTGTAGGTATCTCTACTGAAACCATTAAGTGAGGATGAAATAGATGTGGGGGGAATTTAAACTTAAGCTTCATATTTGTGTGAAGCAGAAGGGATGTGACTCATGCATAGCTTCCTCTAACGTCTCTGTGCCTGTTCATTAGAGCAGTCAGAAATATCTTATGAGGAAAAAGGGATTTTAAAGATCATCATGTACATTTGTCGGTCGTGAGCAGGGGCAGCTCTCTCCGAAGCTCGGCATTTAAAATGCTCACGAAGCATCAACACTCCCTCCATCTCTCTCTCAGGGAGGTGAAGCCAGAGCCCTGCTACCCTTGTATGTTGTTGGGGCTGAAGCCAAGTGTCTGACTAACAATACTTCCAACCCTGGAAAAAAAAACTGGCAGTAGATCTCCCCGCCGTTGCTCTCCGGCAGCACAGGAGCTTTTCCTCTCAGAGACGGATGGATTTGGAGATAATCAACTTCAGATGATGGATGCTGGAGCACGTTTCTTTCACGTTGAGGAAGTCATTACAAAGAGGAACCAATAACACCGGCCCCCGCACTGTTATCTCCATCGCGGATCTGCCTTCTGGGCCATTAAGTTAATTAGTTTGGGGTCTTCTAGATATTCATTAGTAAACAAAGAGTCAGCAAACAGTCATATCAATTACGCTCGACAACCTGCACACCGAGTAACCAATGTGCAGCGATGGCGAAGACACTAATGAAGGTGCTCTCTGTAGTGTGTGAAGACCTGTCTGAAGTCTAAGGTTAGCTGTCACAACACATAATTATTCATTTTATTCAACTGTAAATACCTCGAGCCAGAGCTGCAGCAGATTTTGGTGCCTTTGCAATCATATTATTACCCATCCTGTAATATAATTTGGGTAGAAATACAGTATGTCCTGCATGTATGTCCTCACCCTGTTTCTCTTTCCCAACATTTACCGTCTGCCTCTCAGTCTTGCCATCAGATAAAGACAAAAAGACCCCAAAATGAGCCAATGAAAAAAAAAAAAAGACAGACAGGAGTAGTGTGACATTTTGGGAATCAAACTTAGAGTTAGACAAGATGATATACTCCACTCTCATGTCTGTACAGTAAATATGAAGCTGTGCATATTCAGAAAATGTGTTGCACGTAACTGCAAGCACCTCTAAAGCTCGCTCATTAATACTGTACGTTCTATATTGTCCTATGACAACCTCACGGTGACAACAGGACACCAGGAAGTTGTTTTAACATTTTAGTTTATGGTTGAATTGAACAAAGAAGGTATCACATGTTAATTAGATGGATGTTTTTTTCCTTTTGGACAGAGCCAGGCTCACTGTTTCCATCTGTTTCCAGTATTTATGCTAAGATAATCTAACCTCCCCCTGGCTGTAACTTAATTACTTTAGAGACGCAAGAGTGGCATCAATTCGCGGGAAAGTGAATAAACATAGTTCATTTTAATAAGGTTATTTTCAGGGATGTTTTCTCACAAAATAAGATTATTTGAAAATATGAGAACATGTTCAAAAGGTCAAGGTCTCGCCACTTGGTTCATTCGGCCTGTAGCTACAGCATAAATATCAGTAAAATATGAAATCCGTTTATGGAAGTGAAAAGACTTGACACCGGAGTCTCACTTTGTAGGTAGTGAATGATATTTAAGTATAATTATCATTTATTTACATCACAAAGCTGGATAAAAGAACAATTTGTACAGAGTTTCCCTTCACTTGAGGGACAGGTTGACTGCAGCAAATCAAACGTACTACAAGGAACTCTAAGGGGCCACCAGAGCCAACAAAAATGTTTACTTACTTTACGAGAGATGTGCGCCCTTTCAAGGACGTGAAGAGTATGCAAGTCAGAACTATTCCTCATCTGTCCTGTCACATATGACTAAGTTGACATATTGACCTCGTCCTACTTGCCGATGCATTGTTGCTGCTGGCCGTTTATGTCTTTGAATCATCAGGAAGCGGCTTTTCAGTATTTTTTCACATGATAACCAGACAGTTCTGACCTTATACCTTGGATTTCAAGATGACGGCATAAAAGGTCAGTATTTTTTTTTTTTAAAGTAAGTAAACAAAAGTTGGAAGGTCCATCACCTGACAGCCATGACACGTGTCTCACACAAAAGCAGAAAACTGTGGGACTGGATTTGTCACCGCGTGCAGTATATCTAATTGGATTCTAATGAACTGCATGTGTGGGATGATGTTCTGCGATTCGGAGCCTCATCGCTTTATTCAGACTTTTTGTGATGAAGCAGACGTCAGATTAGATATGCAGCTTTCTCGAGGACATTTGTAGCAGGATCTGAAGGCACGCAGGCATCCCATCGGTGACAAACAGGAAAACATTTCATGCTTTTATGATTAGGAATCAGTCAAAGTAATCCACAGGATCAGATCTCTCTGTGTGTATGTTAAAAATGTGGTTTTAAATCAGCTCCACAAAGCGGCTCATGAACAATCTGATGCAGCAGCTGCTTAACACAACATCCTCATCATCATAAAATTATCTCTGTGCTTTCATTTATGGACACATGCGGCACCCTCAGTCTGCACTAAATGAGGTTTACTGAAGGGAGCGCTGGCCTGGAGGATGGTCCAGCGTCAGGGAATCCCAAAGAGCTCTGCTGTAATAAATCAACCCAAAAGCTGGAGGAGGAGAAAATGCTGATGGGAGTTTTCCTCTTTGCTTCAGCTGTGCCCTGAAGTGTTAGGGCTGTCAGAGCGTATAGAGCATGTTTAACTCCCGCCTGCTATTTTAAAAGCTCTTCGCTTCATATGGAGCTGACAGTTTTTTCCACTGATCACTAGAAACAAGAGCATGCTGGTCCAAATATGTTTGTTCTGTTGTTTTCATACAGCAGATGCAAGTGTAATATGTTTGAGTAGAGGAAAACATCTTTTAACAGTTGTTATGGATTAGGAGAGAAAGGCAGCTTTATGCCTAAAAAGAGGAGATTTTCTTTGACTTTCTCTCTTCTTACTCCCAGCCTTTCATGATTTTGTCTCATCTGCTCACTTGTGCGTCTTCCCTGCTGTTTGTTGTTTGCATTTGATGTATCTGAAAATGTTTCTTCCCAAACACCAGATGCTAATGACGCATCAGCACTCCAAGTATTACCCCGAAGATGCAGCTTCAACATATTTACATTGTCACTGCAAATAAGAAATATATCATCATGTGTGCTGGCTCCTGCGCATAAAAACAATCTTTGACCAGAAGAGCAGAAAGCAGAAGTGCATTTAAGTGGAATCAAAATATATTTCCCTCGGATAGTTAAGAGTCGTGTTTTGTGAAAATGATAGAAATCCCCTCCGGCAAAACTACAACTGAAACCTGCAAATGAGATAAGAGGAACCAGAAGGAGTTTTATTCTCTTCGCTGAAGAGTATAACTGTCGTATTATCTGAAAAAAGACACACCACTCTTATCTTAGCTCACTTAATCTTTGCTCCCAACACACTCTCATATTTGCACACAGACACCGTCCCCACCCCTAATTGACTGCACATGTGTTAACACATGACTCTGATGTCAAACCCTTATCAGCTCGCCGAGATAAGAGAGCAAGATGAAAGAGGAACAAAGCCTCTAAACATGGGCGATGTATTTTCATTACAACTATCCGTGAAACGTCACTTGAATATTAAATCAAATGTGTCTCAGACTTCTTTAATTTCTCTTCACTGCATGTGAATTTTAGTTCATTATTTTATTTTGGATTACTGCAAGAATAGGTTTACAGGCTAAAGCACATCAGTTTTTCTCAAACAACAGTGCTGCAGCTCTGTATTCCCCTCTGTCTGAAACGCTCTGTTTTAGCTCCTGTCTCTTGAAGGCCCCCCCCCTTCTGAATACCCAGTCTGCTCTGATTGGTCAGTTCACACATGCCTGAGCCAGCAACAGAGCAGCTGTGATAAATCAATTCTAACATTACAAACTAGCTGCTAGATTTAAATTATACAAATGTACTGTATGTGTGACATGGTGATGGTGTGTGATGTCACAAAGTCACAGAACTGAAGGCGGGACTACCGACGAGGCATTTCAGGAGCAGTGTTTTCTGTGGGAGGGAGGAGCTTCTGTTGGTGCAAACTTTCAAGATCTTTCATGTACACAAACATATAAAACACTGAAGGAAAAAGCAAAATAAGTCTCCTTTAAGAGTTAACTTAAGCACTCTCCTCTCTCTTTTCTTTCTCTCACAGGATTTGGGACTCCAGGGAACGTCGCTCAATGACATTTTGTACAAGAATGCAGCTTTTCTCAACCTGGTGGACCCCATCTCTCATGAGCTGCTGCTCAGCCTCGCGCGGGACCTGCAGTGTCCAAAAAGGGTATGAAGTCAAAAATAAGACCGTTTTTAACTTTCCTGAATTATGAAACAACAGCTTGATGTTGATTAACAGGACAAGAACTAAAGTGGCAACATGTCCACGTTTATTATCCATGCCTCAGTTCATGTGTCATGCTTGTTGTCATGCTATTGTGACAACAATGAACTGTCAGTTTGTGTTACATCAAATGCAGAAGCTAGGGACCAAGGACAATTATATTGTAGGTGTTTAAACATTAGCACAATGGAGAACTATGTACTTCAAGGTGTGTTTGAAATGTATACAGTATCAGGTGAAATATTAACTTTTATTATGTAAGAATCCTGCATACTATGCACAGGTTCTGACTGGCTCATGTTTTACAGGGGAAAAGGGATCGGCTCAGCACATTTTAACATTAATCTTGCCTTTGTAGAACATAATTCTAAAGCTGTGAGGGTCATTGAAGACTAATTAAAGAAATAGTTTGGTACGATGGGAAATGCCAGCGTGGATGAGAAGATTTACACCACTTCTCATCTCATTTATCATTTGTACTATGAATTTAAACCTATTGTCAGCAGCCAGTTAGCTTAGCTTATTACAAAGACTGGAAACGGGCTCTTTCCAAAACCAAAGTAACTCTAACGCTCACTAAGTAACACATTATAGCTTGTTTGGTATAGAGAATAAAAAGTGTAATAATACAAAAGTTGTGGTGTAACAGGAGCTTACTGTATGTGCAAAACAATGTTTTGCATGGTCATAGTGACCTTTTTTCTATCTAAATATTGTAAATCTTAAATCTAACTATAAAGGAAGGAATCTCTGCCGTCTGTCTGTTTGTTATTCACACATCTTGAGAACCGTTCATCCGATCAACTTCACACTTGGCAGGTGTGTTGCTGAAGGCCCACAGAAGTGCAGTGTTGAATGCGGTGCAGTTTGGACACACAACTTGTCCAATAATAATTCATTTTGAATAAACAATCGCTGTGTGCAGCAGCAGGATCGGGCTTCGTTGCTCTAACTCCACAGCTCGGAAAGTACTGATGTAATCATCTAGATTCTAAATCGCATGTATAAAACATGTTTGATATTATTTGGGGTGGCCGCGATGAGTTTTGAGCAGTTCAAGAGGCTTGAGACTGGACCTGTGAACCCCTCACAATAACAGATAATCTGTATGGGCACTGTATTAGTTGAACAAAAAAATATTGTAAAAAAATATGTAAATATTGTGTGTTGCATTTTAGAAAAACTTTCTCTATCAGATTGCATCCAAGAAATGGGATTTACTCATTTATGTCATCAGAAGCAACAGCAACACTGTGATAAACTTAGCTTTCACATGAAATGCTTATTTCATTATTTTTTTTAAATAATCACATACATTTTGCACATTCTGGGAAGTCTCTTCTACAGCTCATTTTACATGTGGAAATGTTCCTATCAGTGGACAATCTGGAGCATTAAATGAGAACTAACCCTCAGTCCCAGCTGCAAAGGGGACACCTGCTTGTTAGAGAGGTCAGGGATGAATGGTACGTCCGATGGGAGGCACTGTGTCAGGGTGTTACTCTGCAGCGGGACCATGTGGTCTGTCTTCCCTGCTGCTCCTGTGCTCTTTCAGCACAGTGGCATACCTGCAGGGGTAATCTACCTTGGTTGCATAATACTGGAAAGCGTGGGCAGGTGCCCAGTGGTCATCATGCTGAGGTCAGCAGGCCCGCTGGCCACGGTCAATGGCACCGAGGCTTGTGGGGCAGTGTGGCTTTGGCACTGACAATGAGAGCACTTTGAGGGCTCTGACAGGTGGCAGGTGGGATCAAACGAGAGAGGCTGGTGCTGCTGGAGTCCACTGAGTGCTGTGAAGTCTGTTGTGTCCCACCTTTCACTGTTTGTAAGGAACTGTATGAAAAGTATTAACGGGGTGAATGGAGTCAGATCGGATGGAAAAAAAGCAGTATCATAAACCTGTGTTTGCCACAGAGCTTATTTTCCGACATCATCAAAAAAACCCATAGGCTTTTTGTCGAGGCAAACAAGACGATGCTAACTTACGGGTTAGCCTACAAAAATACATCATCCCTGCTGCCTTCAAATGGAGCTAGTGGCCTGGTGGTTAAAACGTTGGAAATGTAGACGCATGATATGTTTGATGTTCAAGTCGTTAGAACACTGCTGCTAGGCAACAGCATTTAGAAGCCACGGAGGCTAACAGTTTAGCCAGTTAGCGAGCGGGTAATGTAATGCAAGAAATGCATTTTAAAAAACGATATCAATATTTTCCTCAGAGATACCTTAAAATTATGAAGAAAAACTCTATATGACTAAAATTACAATTTATTATGTAATGTATACAGTCCCTGAAGATATTAGTTTAAATACAAAGGGTTAGAACAACACAAGCATTGAAAAACACAGATTATAATCTGCTGTCACTCTCACTTTGATTGACAGGTTAAACATTAGATGATTTCATGTAGATTATTAATAGATGTTGAAGAAGGTTGGTTCATATCAGTATGACAGACCAACACAATCAGTGGCTGAACAAAATGCTCGTAATGTTGATTCCTCGTCATTAGGACAACCTCGTCAATTATGCACGTGAATTACATTCAGATTTATATGATCAATAAATTATAGGACGAATCCTTCAAGATTTGCATCATGATTTATCCAGACTGGCTGCCAGCTCATCCACTTGTAGGGTGGCATACAAATCAGAGATATTAAAATTCAAATTACATCTCAAACTCGGGGTATGAGTGTGAAGAAGACACTACAGAGGCTGCTCAGAGTGGCTGTAAAGCACAGACCCAGCAGCCATCACGGCTATCTAAAGTCTGCAGTTATCTCTTGTCGGAAAGAGATGGGTCGCCTCGAGATAAAGTGACTGTGGTCTGGTTTTTACTTAGCCAGTCCAGATGATAATCACCTGTAAGAAAGTCTAATCTTATCGCTGTTTACTTCGGTGAGGAAAGCCCAGGAGGGAGGAAGGGAGAGTGAGGAGCTGGCAGCAATGTTCTCCTGACTGGCTGGCGACCCGTGGCAGGATACTGTGTCAGACGTGACGAGGATGTAGAGAGGCAGTGTGCTGGAATAAGGCCTGGCAGCTGCCTCTGTGGCCAGCATTCTCCACCACTCTGTGATTTATTTACATTATATATTCAAGGACATATCAGAGCATAAGAGTTAAGTAACTTGAAGCTCATTGTCGTCCGTTACAGACAGTTGATTTAATGTACATTATGTTTTGATGCGTGATTAATGTCTCACGATTCTAATACGGTCACAGCTATGCACAATTATCGACTCTGATGATTCTTCCAGACCACAGATTCACCATTTCCTAAGTATACGTTCACATTGCGAATCAGTATGCGCCGCTCTAACGTCGTGTTCAGTCATCCAAGTGGCTGAAACAGCAGCGCCGAATGTTTTGAAAGTATGAGGCATGTTTGTTTGTCGCCCAAGAAAAGAAGTGGCAGCAGGAATGGTTAATCGCCTTAAGGTAAATTGCCCCCTGTCTTTTTTTTCCTCTCTCGCCACATTGCCTCTCTGTTGTTGTCGTGTTGTACCATTAATTAGATTTAGCCTGCTCAGCACAGCCCGTTCCATTTAAAGTCTTTGACGGAGGAGGAAGAGAGAAAAGAGAAGGCGAGGAAGAGGGGGGAGGGAGGAGAGACGAGGAGCAAGACGGAGGCAGGGTAAATGAATGTTTCCACGTAGAAGATGTATGATGCAGCTGTATTCAAAGGAAGAGAAAGAAACACTTTGTGGCTGTGTGGGAATCAGTGCATCTGTAGTTTGAAGGGAGAAGGAAAGAGTGATCAGAGCTTCCAGCGTTCATGAACGACTTTTACCTTGTACACGTCTAACCTTTGCCGACTTTTTCGCATTAAAAATAAACAAGCTTGTTTTGTTCCCAGTGAATCCTCAAATTCAGGGTTCTCCCTGCCTATAAGAGATAAAAGAAAGCCACCTTTGTATTATTAGCTTTTAACAAAAAGGCTGAAGGTTTATTTTACACCAAGCTATCATGACTTTTATCAGCAGCTGCTTCTACTAAGCGCAGACATGTGGCGTGGGGCACTCACGTGACGTGTTTAAGTGGCGAGAGAATCGCATATTCTCAATTTCCACACGATCAATGTTATTGATGAATTGTCATTATTCATTGTTGTATTGAAAGCTTGGTTAGCCTAAGTCTCCTATTCGCAAGAAAGTTGATTTTTTTTAGTCTCATTCCCAGCCTGTCAATAACTGACGCTGTGGGATGGCGGCTAACCTGACCTACAATCCCAAAGCGCCAGTTTCTGAAGCGTTTTGAATGAGACTAAAAAAAATCAACTTTCCTACAAATAGGTGGTTACAGGAGTAAATAGGACAGAATATCCAACCTCAGTGATGTTAGCCTGCTAGCCTACCTGACGGATTAGTTAGAAATCCAGCGGCCTCTTCTTCCTCAGTTTCACCCAACGTTGAAGTGATAAGAATAATCTTTTGTTTTATCAAAAAACACAGAGTAGAGTGAAATGTGTGCAGAAAGATTGCACAATCTGCAACTGAGTTTCCTGCGCTTAAAAAAAGCACTTTCATTGTTCACATTTGTCTTTGTCTGTTGTTGCATCTTGCTACTAAATTTGAATCCACATGGATACTTCCACGATGTCTCACCTGCCTTTGTTTCTGAACAGCTAGTCTGTTTTTGATTTGTAGCATGAGCTACTGTATATTTATACTTGTTGTCCATCATTCCTATGTTGTGTTTGCTGCAGGAGACCGACTCGTTCAAGTCCACCAACAAGATCTGCCGCCAGCTGATTTACCACCTGACCCCTCACTCAAAGTGGACGAGACAGAGCGTGCCCAGGAGGAAGTCTCAGGCCTGGTGAGTGTGTCCTCTCTGATACTGCCGTGGCAAAAACATCCTGCTAGAGCCTCTCTGAAATACCGGTCTGAGTTAAAGTTGGTTTGGGAGAAGTCCTCTGCTTTTTTCAGGGACGATTTTCCTGCAGTCTTTCAAGGTTGCATCTGTGATAGAGTGTTAATTAGGGCTGCAGGTTAATATTATTACTTTCTGGGAATGTATCACTCTTTTGGGAGGATTCCCCGGATTTATCGCCACAATTAAAATTGAGTTTAAAACCAGAATCTTTGATAGTGACTCAAAACTTCTGCAGTCATTCTTTCATAATTGCTAAATTATGACATTTTTAGCACCACAAATCCTCTCAAATGTTCTTTGAGGTTGAAAAGAAGACACTGACAACCATACAGGATATTGAACATCTGTTTGACAGAATATCCTTATGTGTGAGTGGTTATAATGGAGAGTCTCACCACCGCTACACTGGCATAGAGAGGTGGAATATCTATTACACGCAGACATTTGGGTGTACTATTTCTGCAGAGAAACCGGAGGATGTTCACGGACAGTAGGAACGTGGGGATAGCTCTTATGGATTTGATGGTCCACCTGTCGAATACGCCACTCTGCAATCAATGCTGCAGCTCTGATTAGTGTCCAACCTGCGTGATTAATAAAATAAAGTGATTAATGCATCTAAATTGCTGAATTGTTACAAAGAGCCCCTTTAAACGCATGTATAAACTTTACTTTTCTCTATTTTACTAATTTTCCAGTGCCAGTTTCTTAAATGTGAGGATTTGCTGCTTCTCTTTGTCATTTGCCACTGCCACCAAACTTGCATACTGATGATCTACGCCTCAGTGAAACACAAAACAATCCCCTCCATCTCAAATTAAGTAACAGGTACATTTGCGGAGATGTTATGAAACGAAAAAAAAAAAAAAAAAAACATCTCTAATGATGATCACGAGGCTCCCTCTCCCTGAGCAATTAACCCAGATTGAAAGATTTTTTTGACAGCTTGAGTTAACTTCCCGCCCCGGTCTCTTGGTTGCAATATTTTCGAAATAGCACTCAACAGAACAACAAGGCAGGCTCTCCCTGTGTGCTCATTAGCAAGCTCAGTCTCTCTCACTGCAACCCACCCAGACAGCAGCGCTCACTGTGGGGCTCAAGCCGGCAACAGAAACGAGCGTCTTTAGATCAAATGGAGCATTAGGACGCTGTTTACATGCTTTCAAATGCTTTTCTGTTATTGATCTGTTCATTACCTCGATCCTCTCTTTCTCTATTTCCCTCTCCCTGTCAGTCCGTCTCCTCTCCCCTCACCTCTCTGCTCTCCTTTCTCCGATTTCTTCCTATTTTAAAATCCCTTCCTCGCATTGATTTCTCTCCCGCCCCTCTTCTCTTTTCCTGTGGGATTTTTCTCTCCTGCATGTGAGAGTCCATTTTGTTCAACAGTTGCCACACAGAACGGTTCTGCAGTTTGAGCTGAGGCTCTGGGGAAACGCTCTGTCAGTCGGAGAGAAAAAAAAAAAAAAAGGTTTGGGGGGAGGGGGGAATCACTGCAAGGTTGCCGATTAGAAAGTCATGCATTTCCCTCTTTCTAACCAGCCTCGCCTCGAATCGATCGTGAATTTGATCTTTCGAGAAAGCATTAGCTATCACCTAAAACCGACACTGCGTTCATACAATTTCATTTTCTTCAAGTGACACTTGATCAATCGAAAAAATGTGCTGCAACCATGACATATATTAGATTGTTTGTAAGTGAAACATGTGCACTTGGTTGCACAGAAGTCATGATTCAAGCTTTATTACTCTGGCCTGCTTCGCTCTCTCTTACTGTGTGTCACACTTTATATATACTGTCAAGCTAATTTCATTTTTTCGTCTCTGCTGCCGCATGTGCCAGGTTTCTGAGAAGTACAGTGCTGCCGAGTCCCCAGAGGAGTTTTTAATGTTACTGTAATTGGTATTGAATTTCAGATTAATCAAGCTCATATCTTTTATTGGACTGAAATTGCCCTTCCAGCACATTTCCAGAAAGATTGGACTCGGATTGCAGATGCTTTTTCATTGCTTGTCTTTACTGCGAGGAAGTAATTGATGCGAGGCTCTTACAGCAGCTATTACAGACATCTTCGGTACATTTAAGGAGACGATTGACTTCTTGTTTCCATTGTTAACCCCTTCTTACTCCTGGATATGTACAGTATGTGAAAATATCCAAAATGCCTATCCCAGTCCAGCCCAAAGTAAATACAAAGCTGTTGTTGAACCATTTGGAGTAGAGCCGTGGTTTGAGGTTCTTCTGAAAGGTTATAAGCTGATTTTTCTCCCAAGCTTTGAGAAGCTCTGTACTGTAAGTTATTCTGGCATTAAAGGTGCTATTTGTAAGAAAAGTTGATTTTTGAGTCTCATTCCCAACTCGTCGAAAACAGACGCTTCGGGACAGCAGCCGACCCGTCCTACAATCTCAAGGTGTCATTATTTAACAAGTTGGAAATTAACTCTTAAATCAACTTTTCTCAATCTATTAGCAGATTTATTTTTCTCTCCTACATTTTTTAATGCAAAAATAAGCTTGGAGATGACCTGTAACTGCCCCTATGAGCTGGAAAACACAATGGGTCCGCATTACATAGTCAAAGTTCAAAATAGATAACAATATCCCTCAAAATCACTTGTTTTTCGAAGGTAATATCAAGGCGCCTAGCAAGAAAAATGTCATTTCATGACCACAAAGTACCCCTGCCTGAGAGTAACAGGGACAAAACCTCTTTATAGTTCTTTATTTCCTTAGTTACACTAGCTTAATGCATATGAAATAGTCAAAAACAAGTGCTTAGGTGGAAAAACAGGTTATTCGAAGAGCAAAATGCATAAAACTACATACTTGCATACTTTTCAAGTTTAGGGCTTTAAAAACTGTGATAAACTATATATTACTGGATTTGAAATCTCATTGGCTACATGGTGCATCAATCATCCAGAGGCTGGCGTGTAAGCGGCTCAGGAGATACATGTAGGAAAAGGAAGAGAAAGAAGGTTACTTGTCTACATGATCACTCATTAGCTGTTGTAGGCTCTATGGTGGGCATAGGAGCTGCTGTCAGTCGACGATTCACATCGCTCTTTGCCATTTTTTCACAATTTTATTCATGTACTGTAATATTGTGTTTTGGACTAAATATGTTACTGAAATGGATCTGGTGGACATTTGGATGTGAGAGAAGACAGTTTTGTTGGAGTTTCATACACAACTGAAACACACAGACATACTATTGAATTTTAGCTTTCTAATGATGTGTGACTATACACTTCAATAGAGCCGTTTGCCTTTTTTACCTAGCTGTTTTTGCAAAGTGTATTTAGCTTTTTTCTGCTTTATTTAAGTCAGCACAGAATATCCTGTTCAGCAGAAGTACTGAGAGGATTTAAGTTTAATAAAAACAGGCGTGCAGGTTGTGCCGACTGACGATAAGAGTGAAAGGAGTCGTGGCGATGACAGCTGTTTGGGCAGGTGTAATCAGCTGTGGGTGAGCTGCCTGAAGCCTGATATTTGACCCCGACCTCACACTGTTCAGACTAAAGTGCCTTTTCCTCCCACAACTCACACTGCGAAGGCTGTGCTAAACTCAGTCCCTTGCTTTTATTTATCTTCCTAGAAAGCTTGACAGTTATTGAACAAACAGTATGTCGCCTGCTTTTTTTCTTTGTCGTGACTTCCACATGTTCACCTGCCAAAAAGGACTCTGCATAAATATCTGTGACTCAGTGTTTATAAGAGTTTAGTAGGAAGAAATAAATAAATACTTAATCCAGATAACAGTCTGTAACCATAAGGCTCCTTAAGGCTTATTTCACTCTCAATAACAACATCTGGTAACACTTAACATCATGAACATGTTTCATAAATCGTAATTCATGAAATTCAAGAGGACTGGTCTCGACCCTACTGTAGCTGTTCACTTGTTTTGCGTGATTCTCCTGAACTCCAGCTGGATTTCTCATCAGACCTCCACTCAAACTCAGTCTGAACATGACAAAGATGCTCCTGACAGTGGTACAATGACCCTTCCTTGCACTGCTGAAGGCATCCGTAAGCTTCAAACGTGCTTGTTGGACTGTCAAACAGCATCATCACCCCGCATGGCTGCTGGCAAGAAACCCATCACACGGAAATGGCCACAGTCAAACCTTTTAACAAAGGACGGCCGGACTGCAATTGTCAACGCAAAAAAAAGTATGAAATTGACCTGCTTAGCATTCTTCATACAACTACTTTTTATGTGCATGGATGAGTGCAACACCATAAATGTCTCGCCCCTCTCTTTGACAACAGGCTTTTTTGTGTCCATTCAAAGTAGCTGTAAACACATTCGCTATCAGGCAACGCAATGTACGAACTAGTTTGACAGAAGCCTCAAGAATCCAGATGTGAAACCAGACAATGTTGCCCAAGGTTTATATTGCAGCTGCAGCCAAAACTTGCGGGTTTGCATTCAATAACCAGCAGCACAGAAATATTTATTTTTTCCATTACCACATAAACAAGCTGTTCTCAGAGGAAAATAGGGTCCACAGAACACCGTTTGAAGCTAGAAAAGAGAGTTTGTTAAGGCATAAAACATCGGCCATGTAGATCTTTCTCACCTGATTAAAATTTCTTCTCCAAAACTACAGACTGCACCTTTAAAAGTTATGCCTAATTAAAGGATAAGTACCGTTTTTTACAACCTGGACCTTATTTCTGGCAAAAGATATGGTCATTTACTCACCCAGATAACTTTGGTGTCATTCGGCGTCGTTCGGACGAAATTAGATCCAGTGTAGCGGCGATATATCCATATAATGGGAGAGACGGGGCAGCGACACACAGCCTCTATATAACGCATTATCTGCCACGAAACTAGTTAATTTCATCAATATTTTGTTATGAAATGCTAGCGCTATTCCCCTCTGAGTCCGGGCTCGTCCGTTAACAACATCCGGGGTCAAACTAGCAGTAGCAGCTACAGGTAAACAAGGCGCGCTGCCGCGGGTGCGCGCGCAGCTCAGAGACGACATCTTCCAGGTCAGAGGTAGTAGATCAGCCTACAGACCCCGGATGTTGACAATAGACGAGCCCGGACTCAGAGGCTAATAGCGCTAGCATTTCATAACAAAATATTGATGAAATGAACTAGTTTCGTGGCAGATAATGCGTTATATAGAGGCTGTGTGTCGCTGCCCCGTCTCTCCCATTATATGGATATATCGCCGCTACACTGGATCTAATTTCGTCCGAACGACGCCGAATGACACCAAAGTTATCTGGGTGAGTAAATGACCATATGTTTTGCCAGAAATAAGGTCCAGGTTGTAAAAAACGGTACTTATCCTTTAAGGGTGTTGCCGCTTTGAGTGACAGCTAGCCCCAAGCGAGTCAGCTCGGCTTGACTTCAGCTAATTCCAGTCATTGATCTTGAGCTCTCGGCCATGTTTAGGGTGTCGGTGCCTTTTGGATCATTTTTAACCACGATTACCACAATTTGGGCACTCGACTGTTTGTGTTGGTCTCGCCACTGTATGAACTGTTACGAAACAGATTTAAAAGCCCTGGGGAATGTGTTTATGTGTTTATTTTCACATTCCTGCATCTAGAATTTAGTGTGGGGTTACATCATCTCCTGTCTCAACTATCCCAACACTCTCCTCGCTCTCGAAAATACGCACTTCAGCCCCTGTGGCTGGTCCAAACCTTTGCTGTCTAACTCGTCCTCAACCTCGCCAAATTCTCCTACAACAAGTCATCCTCTGCTGCCTCTGGTGGTTTTTCTCTCTCAAACTCCACGAAGCTGACTAAAGTAGCCACAGCTCACCACCTACAGGCCCGTCCTGCACATCAACCCGTGACCTGCGTCATCACGCTTACGAATTTGTCTCTTTCTCCAGCATCACCAGAGTTGGAATGTCCTTCCCACTTCAACAAGATAATCCCATTTGCTCATAGGCTAAAAAACTAATTTCCTCAAGTGGCACATCACGTCATCCTCTCGCTTCTGAATCATAGCCTGGAAAGCATTAGCCGGTGAAAAGCCGTCGAGGCATCTTGGCTCTAACTACGTTTGGTTGAGCAGTGAAAGTTTCTCAGACGCGTGTGTAATAGTCTAGATGCTTATGGCCACTTTTTCAGCTGCATTTCAACGTCTGCGTTCCAGATTCCTCGACTTCTTTTCAGCGGCTAATCACCAGAGAAGTGCTCGCTGGGACTCTCTCTCCAGTTTCCCCGCGCTCTGCTCAGACTAATTTGCTCTAATCTTTAAAGAAATCCCCTCTACCTCTCTTTCTCGCTGTTATTTTGAGCCCTTCTCCCTTACACGAGCCTTCCTGGGCCAAAGCAATATCGTTAACACCTTCCAGCTTTGCAATGCTCACTGTTGTTCGTGCTGCTGACCCATAATTATAAAACTAAGCTTCATTCAAGGCCATGTCTTCATTGTTGTGATGTAAAAGCTTTTGTTTTTCTTTGTTTTGGCCTTTAATCAAAAGAAGCTGGCATACTCTAGTAGAGGCACGCCGGCCACAATATCATACAGTATGAACAATAAAGAACTAAGTCTACGTTGGCCTACATAGTGGATGAACAAGAAGAAGAAAATCTTTTTTAATTATGTGGGAGAAAAATGTTCAATGGATACAGACATTCATGGTTCCCAGACCATATCTGACAGTTGTGATCCCCTGACTTTACCACCTCTAGAGGGAAATGTCTCAACATCTATGGCTTTATTAGGTGCAGACATTTATATACTCTTAAGGATTAACTATAATAACTTTAATGATTTGTTTATTATGTGGAATATTTTAGTATTCCCATCAGCCGCAGCTATTCGCAGCGAACATGCACCTCCTGTATTTCATTGCCCTCTCCCGGTTCCCTCCCCTGGTCACAGTTCTCCCTTTTTAGTTTTCCCTTTTGTTTTCTAAAATTAAAGTTATTTGACACAAAAGTGCTGTTGCATTTTACTCGTGTTGTGTTATTTTTATTCTTTAAATGTCACAGGAATGCAGGAAACACACAAATCCCTCCCTGTTTTTGAGGTCTCGAGGTTCGACTTTGTGTAGCAAATGCTAGCAGGCTAACATGCTGACCTAAGGAGGAGAACAAGGTAAACATGATCATATTAGCATGCTGACGTTAGCATTTAGCCCAAAGCACCATTTTGTCAAAATTACTGAGATACAAGAGACACCAGGGCAAAATGACAACATGAAAAAAATATGGCTTTGAAAGGAAAATACATGTTTAATTTACAGCATTTACGTAAAGTACAGTAAAACATAAGCTGAACAGCTGCATGTTGTTGGATCTGTATACAGTAAACAGAAGGGTTGGGAATCGCAGAGTAACTCACAATACGATGCAATTCACAATGTGTTGGCCATGATAACGATAGTGTCACAATACAGCAGCTCTGCGATAATCGATACATTGCAAGACAATCAACTAATGATACATCACGATATCTGTATGGATTTAAAGACGCCATTGTGGTGTCAGTTTCACAGTATTTGACATGAACTGAGATTTTAAAAAATGATTAAAAAAAACTCCTTGTTTGAGTGGTTTTCTAACCCAATGATGTGTCACCCTGGATCCGTTTCTTTACTGTGGCTCGAGGTGTTTCCTGCAGTTCAGTATGTTTCCACCCTGAGGTGATGCCCCCGTCGCAATAACGAGCTGTCACCTATAATCTGATTACACCTGTTCTCTTGTCACACGGCTGCTGCGCCGCGTCAAGAAAATATTAACTCCGTAATTCTTCCTTAATGCATTTACTGTACATGTGGCATCTGTACAGTGAGCCATGTGTCATCTGCCTCTAACAAGTGCATGACCTATTTTTGAAGCCAAGTCACCCCCCTGAGGTGTGCAGTGGAAGGCCGAACAGGCTCTGACTCAGCAGGCCTGACCTCTGACTGCCCGACCCTCCTCGGGCGAGGGCAAAAATCTGACAACACGGGGAAGGAATATGTGAGAAATACGAATTTGTGGTTTTTGACTGCACAATGGCAGATGTCTGGTTTGCGAAAGGTTTTGCATCCTCTGCTCATAGCCGAGATGGAGTGTCCCACTTGACTGCGTGCTGCACTCAGTCTGCTCAATCCACTTTCTGTTTGACCTCCACTTTTAATAGAGACTTAAAGATCCAGCCACCATCCTCGTGCATGAATAATTGAGGGCTTCCCGCGGTACAGACCGAGATGCTGGAGGATGAGGGGGAGGAAGAAGAGACACACAGTATCCATCCCTCTAATCTTCAGGGCGCGGGGGGCCGTAATGAAATAATTAGAAAGATTAAACGTGTTGATCGGTAAACACAAGGCCGCAGGTGTTTTTAACCCAACAGAAATGTTTAAGATTGAGCCGGACTGCTTTAAATAACAGCACTGAAAGGCTTCCTTGGTTTTTATCCAAGGATTGAACCTCTGTTAACCTCTCATTGATTGGATTTTAACTGTTAATCTGCGATAAGGCTGCAGCCGCCTGAGAATAACAGAAACAATGATTGTTGTGCCTCTGATGATCTGCGGCTCTCGTTCCTTTTAAGGGCTGATACGGATCACTCCCGACGATGAAGCCCCTCGGTCTGCGTTTTTAGAGCCCTGCATTTTAATGCCGCTTTCATAACCGTGCCTTGACATAGTACGGCAGACACAGGCGCACTCCTCCATGATATACAGTTATGTAATGCATACTGTTTTCTATGTGTTCTGTCGCAGTATCCTTTTCTCCTCAGCGTCTAGTTTGTCACATTGAATCAAATCATGGGTGAATTTATAGCTCGGGCGAAGAGTACATTTTGCATTTTACACGCTGCAGAGGTGCATTATGGTACATTCTGTACCGAGAGGTTTTATAATCATTGGCACAGCACAAATATGCTTTTATCTGTGGTCGGAAGTCATTATTTGAGTTAATCCATGTTGCATCCGTGTAGGTGTTGTTTTTGGTGTAAACTAAGCTTGAGAGAGAAATAAGGACATTTTTGTTCTTTTCTTCTTCTCGTCTCACTTTTTCGAATGTTATGTTTCGCACTGAGAAGAAACGTCACTCCTTTTTATGCTGTTTGACGCCTTTCGAACATTCATGTTCAAAGAGCCCATGAGAGTTGTATGTAAGATTCGGTGCACTCGGCAGCCCCGTGTCCTTTTTTATGTCCTTTTCGGCGCTAATTAAAGCGCCACCTTCCCACCTGTACACAAGACTGATGAGATTGATGGTGCTACATCTTCAAGGATTTAACTCAGCTGTTTTTTAATGATTTGATTCCCATTATTTGATGTTTTTAATGGCACATGTGCTGTTCCTATCGTTGACGTCGACGCTACTACTTTCCCTCTGACAAATTCAAAGTTTCCAAGAAACAAGTGAGTGATCTGAGGTGTCAAAACAGTGCTTAGCCCGAAGCTGCTCCATTGACGACGCACAATAGAGGAAGCCCTAATCAGCCCATTCGCTAAGTGTTTCACTGAAATTTAATCCAAATCCAAATGAGCTGCGGGGCTATTTTTTCCTTCCCAGAAAATGTGCCATTATCCTCATGACTGGAGGACGCTGGATGGTGCATGCACTCACCGCTTTCATGTTTCCCAGCACATTTCCTGCAGAAGCGTAGTATCAGTGTGACAGTCGCATTGTGGCAGATTTAACTACATTTTGTGCTCAGAGTGACTCTAAAGGATTCTCATTAACATGGGCCAAACTGTCCCAAGGCGCAAGAGTCACATATTTGATGCTAAAACCGAGTTGAGTTGAACAAACTGGTTGAGGAAATGTTCAGCACTGTAGCCCGCAGTCACACGCCTGAAGGCACATACAGATAAAAGAAGGGGTGAGAAAACAGAAATAAAAGAGCAGCCTTTTACCAGCTGCGCACTTTTCAAGGATGAGTTTGTAAATTAGACCCTTGTAGGCTCTCCCACGGCTGAGCTCGACTACCGCCCATGTATTATACAGATGCCCGGAGGCAAAACATCTTAGATCGATCCGAGGAGTAAACAGGTCAAGACCAAAGCGTTGATGAAGCAGACATTGATCTGACCGATCCCACGGGTCTTTGGAACGGCGTCCAACTCCAATGTTTCTCAAGTGCTTTTATTTCATTCCCCTGAAATGAGTCAAGTGTCTCTCTGCAGGCTCAGCAGGAAACATAGTTGAATTTGTATTGCAGAGTTTGTCCTCCTGGCTGAGATACTGTTGGATATATTACAGAGATTTTACAACCACATCAGCAAGAAAAATACTCGTACTAAGTGAGAAAATATTAAAATATGAAGCGTTTCTTTTGAAACCAATTACTATCAAGCTGTCTGCGAGACCCTTACTGGTAACACTTTCAAGTAAGGCCTGATTTTAAAAGTTTATAAGTTGTAAATGAATTATTAATGTATTAATAAAGCAACCCCTTTGGGGTTATGAGGTTATTGTACGTCCTGCACAGGAGGTCTATCGGCAGAAGTGGAATAAAAATATTCTTTATTATATTTTTAGTGGAGTACAATCAACTAAAATAAGAATCATTGTGTTTTTGTTACGTAATCCACCTGCTGGTGCTAGCTTCATACTTAAAGTGTCGTGCAGGATTTTGCAGGAGATTGATTATCTCATCCAACTCTTGGAAAGACTGTGAATGAGAGCATTACATGCATACGTTGTATTTTAAGCTACTCGACTAATTAGGCAACTTATCGGTTCACAAGATCATATGATCCCATAATTTCACAAATCCATCATGCCAGGCTTGAAGGGATGCGCTTGTGGCTGAACCATAGTGGTTGAACCACTCGGCGTCCTGCAAGGAACAACTGGCAGCTACATCTGTGTTTTAGATGTGAAAAGTGAGAGACGGGGTTGTTTGTTTGTTTGAAAGCAACAATGGCGGCTCCTTAAGAGGGTAGCATAGCCGCTGCTAGCATCAGTTATATCAGAACTGGAGAGCGTATTTAATTGACAGTGCAAAGAGCGCCACTGAAGGCTTTTTGTGATAGCAAGATGTTTTCACTCTTCTCTCCATGCTCTGCTGGTGGTAGCGCTCCCCTGCTGTTGATCTGATTGGTTAAAGTTAGCCTGCGATAGACGGTGACAGACAGATGGTTCGTCAAATCACCTGCCAAGTATTTTTTGAATCGCTGCCCTTTTTGTTTCTTGCAGCGCCTTCCCAGATGGTTCATCTGACGCATCAGTTTAACTTATGGCATTAACATGGGATTGAAATGGGAACTTTATGAAGTGTGTCATATTAACTGCAACCCCAGTAGCTCCAGTGAAGGCTCTGTGATTATACAGCATTGCTGAAAAGAGTGAATGCTCAGGCAATAAAAAAGAGGTCAAACTGTTAAATATATTTACTTTACCAAACCAGACAGTCTTATAACACTCATTGTTATATTAAATCCCACAGTAAATGCACACGAGAAAAAAATTAACCTTAAGAACTCCCTCTGTCTCTCGATGTATTACTGATTCATGAGAGTAAATGAAGGGGAACATGTATTTTACGTGGGCGGACAAATTACAAGTTTCTCCTGCCATTTGCTTTTAACTCTCACCCTGGTGGCAGCATATTGAAGGATTGTGCGATCCTCCTTGTAAAGATGTGACTGTATTTTAATCTAGGAGAATGAACTTGTTGCCTCGACCCTTTCAGCCCTTTTTTAAAATGTTCGCTTCTCCAGCGCTCCATCTCTCTCAGGTTAAGTGTAGAAGGAGTGTTTGGTTGCATTCAAGCGGAAATTGATTTGCAGAATGGCGAAGTAGGAGAGATGCAGACTAACTCAGATGATGAGCACTTAACTTTTGTAACATCAGAAGAAACAACAAGACTGCGTGGAGACTAACCTCACGCTGAGTGGCACCAGACATGGCTACAAAATCAATGAATACAAAAGTCAATTGACCTGCAAGGACCTAATGGAGAGGCTTTCATCTTGTCGGGGCATGTATCGCTCAATAGAACAATACAATAATAAGATAATCATAATTATAAATGTCTAACCTTTATTTGTACAGTATATCACTTTTCTTTCAACAGAAAAAAAAATTAGGAAAAGCAATTATACAGCAGAAAAGGCTGAAGCAGTAAAAAGAAGTTAAAAGTGGGATTCAAAGGAAGAACGGAAATGCAATTGTATAAAAGGGGACTGCTAGAAGAGTTGTGTTGCAGGATCTGAGGTTGCATGCAGGTTAAAGGTGCAATATGTAAGAATTTTACTTGAAAACATTAAAAAACGTGCACATTTTTTAACAGAAAGTGAAGAAATAATGGTTTTCACATTATGGCGTCTGTGTGTTGTGTTGCAGAAATGCCTCCTGAAGTTAGCAAGCTAACCAGCGAGCCCCAGCACATCCTGATTACAAACTAAAATACTATGATCTACTGTATCAAATGCAAAGCTCAACTCAAGTAAAATCAGTGCAGAAGTGCCAGCATCAGCAGCAAGGAGAAGACCATTGATTACCCTAAGTAGAGCAATCTAAGTGCTATTGACTCATGTGAGCAGTAAATCGTTGACCTTTTCTAAGATCTTTGACAGAAAAGGAAATTTGGGATTTGGTCTATATGCAATATACTAATGTATATTTTATAAACCATACATAACATATAAATATTTGATAGTGCAAACAGCCACAGTTCACATATCATCAGATATCACAGGTGTGAATTGTATGTTTGAAACTAATGATTCATTCTTGCTGTGGGAAGAGCAAGATGTGATATGTTTTGCATGCAGTTGATACAGTAGTCAAAGAGTAGCCGAGGCTGTCTGACTAAATCTCTGTATCAACGCTGGCACCCTGCGAGACAGATCAAGCCACTGTGGGTTTCTTATCCAGCGTGAACTCAAATCCGCTGCAGTTGAAACAGATTGAGTCGCTGATTCTTCGGCACTGCGTCTCTCAAAACACAGTTTCTCAAACGAACAATTAAAAAACACATTCTCTTGTTTTCCTCTGACCTTTTCTGCAAGCTTGGTCTCTTTGCCTGCACTCCATTTCAACATCACAAACCCCAGATGTTTTGGCTCTACCTCTGGGGTTTACATAACTACAGAACAGCTAGGACCCTTGTTCAGCGCGTCAAAGTTAACAACATCCCTGAGGAAAGACATGCTATGAAAAGCAATTAGACAGTCTGCCTGAAGAAGCATATAAGCAGCCAATAGTTTGACACATGAGAGTCAGCTCTTATTAGATCCATGCACTGTTGTATCAGTTGCTCCTGAGGACGTCAATAAATGGATTTCCCTCACTTGTTTGCTTTTAAATGAGTCCCGATGCAGGGGACGCTCTTGTTTCGAATCATGTTTATGCGGGTAGACTGTCCTTTGATGTTGCTTCTGTCTGAGCTGGTCCAAGAGGATGTGCACCACTGCCTACGAGCATGGCAGCCACATCAGAGGGAGAGAGATGAGACATTTTGTTGTTTATGTTGCTATCATTTCATGCTGATGGACTATAGTGTATACTGTGGCTTTAGAAATGCTAGCTGTGCCCCTGGGCCTACAGCCAACCAAGCAGCCTGTGGGTGGAACTGTACTCGCGGACTTGGGAGGCAGCGGATTTTGAAGGAAGTATGAAGTCGCCTTTACTCTGCCTCATTAAAGCCACATTAGAGCCCACCATGCTCTCCCTGCGCAACCCACTCAGCTCCTGCCTGACTTTGTGTCTTCCTACACAAACATAGGCACAAAGGTGAGCGGAGAGGGCTCCCGCAGAAGTAGGAATACCCTCGTGTACACGAATACAAGAAAACAAAGTCGATGCTCATGATCAGTTTCATTACAGCCAAGTGCAGAAGCTGCACAGTGGTACAGTAAACCGTCTGACGTCACAGATGTGGTCGAGTGTGCCAAGTAGCTGCAGATGAAGTCAGACTTTCCTGGCATTTTCAAAGCTACAGTCAAAGTCAATAACATTTGAGCGCTGAAACAATTAATCATCTCACAGCCTCTCAGATGCAACACCTCAGGGCTCCCTAGGTTGGGAACCACTGGAAGAAACGATTAAACCATCGGACTAAGAAAATCATTATTTGCAGCCTTTGGATGTTATTTTTCCACAGTATGTTTATTGTCATTTGTTATGTTAAAACATCCCATCCAAGAAACACAGTGACAATACAAACGTTACACAGACACACACAGCCACATACACACACACTTAACTTGCTCCACTATTGGTCCAGATACCAATAAAACAAGATATGTCCCTACATTGTTTACAATATATTTTCAAGTAAAGCCTACATTTTCATTTTTTATGACATTCATGTATGGTTCCCAAAGCTGAATAAAAACTTTCTGCTTGCCCACAGCAATGTCTTTCTGGACAGATACATTCAGAAAACTCAAATGTACATGGCGGCCATTTTACCCTGACCTCAAGCTCAAGGTGGGAAGCTTGAATGTTGGGATGATGTGCTCCAGGTTGCAAGTCATAACCGTGGATTACACTGGATGTAATCAAACACTAATGTTGGCTTTGTTAGTGTTTATATGCTAACGTTAGCTAGTGGGTTATCAAATAAGTTGTTTGTAACTTGAAAAATTGCAAAATGTCCGTTCAGATTTAGCTTCCCGCCCTGAGCGTGATTTCAGAGGAAAATGGCTTCCGTGTGAATATGGTCTATGATGGAGCATCCATAGTCTTCCAACACTCTCATTAACCACATTTAAACCTTGTATTTATTGTCTGTTTTTGCGCTTTTTAAACAAGCATCAACCAAATCTATCTCGTCAGTCACTTCTTCCACACTTCCGATCATTAAATGTATCTAGTGTTGAGTCAGTACTATGTTCAACCAATATGCTGTAATATTTACATAAGAAACGGTTAAGGGGAGCACGTGCAAGCAGCATTTTCACATGAGAAACGACGGTGACATTTTACTCCGTAAAGAATCAGTTTGTATTCAGGTGGCTAGATGAAAATTTAATAAATGCAGAAATACTGTAAGGCGTTGCAAAAGGAAAAATGAAAGCACAGATGCAGGTGCTTCAGCAGATCTAATTCAGAGCAAGAAAGGGAGTGGGATTACAGGAGTGAAACGAAAGAGGCCAAGTAATAGAGAGAGCAAGAAAGTGAGAGGCAATGAGCAACAGTGAGGAAATGAAGGAGGGAGAGATGAATTATAGCCTTCTCCTGGAATCAATAATCATTCGAATCACAGCCCCGGTGTGCTACAGATCTTATTCTTTGCCTTAACCGAGCAGAAAGGGTGACAGATGTAAAAAGTGCAGCCTGCTGATTTATAACGCTCCCAGACAGACCAGAGAGCAGAGAGAGATGCGAGGATAATCCTCACTGTGCCTGAGGAGGGAGAGGGACGAGTAAAAGGCAGACAAGACAAAGACAAAGAGAGGATAAACCTTAGGCCAGTTAAACAGAACATTTTTCTCCTGCCTGTCGGATTTTTTAAACAAAGTCTCCCACGCTTCCACCTCATTATCATTTGTTTGGCAGATGTCTTTCCTCTGACTTCTTCCAAGTCTACATGCCAGTAAAAACAAAGGGAGTCTAATGCACTGCAGCAGGCTCTGTCCAACACCCCAATGCTACCATGACATGCGTGCAGCTGCCTTATATCTTTCCTATGCATATTTAACCACATTCTGGTATAGCGAGAACATTTTGTTTCAAACTATCAGAGGCAGTGAGGGATGCAATGATCCAACCTGACAGGTATGATACTTTAAGTATTTTTCCTTGAGATGGATTCACCTTAGCTCGCAGACAACAGGTGGAAATAGATTATCACTTGTCTTTTATCACCCTGGTTTCTCGCCCATTTTTGCCTCCTTAAAGTGTGTTTGTCCGTCCATCACATACACTTGTATCCTCCTGTCTGATCTGCACAATGTATAAGAAGATATCAAATTCTGACAAAAGTTAAAGGACAAGTTTGGCGTTTTAGGAAAGGTAGAATTAACTCTTGTGTGCGCAATGAATATAAAGCTACTGCCAGCAGCTAGCTAACTGGAAGCTGGGGGCTATCCCGGCTGTTAATTAGTGAGTGCGGAGGTGCTGGATGTTTAATTTTGTTCCAGTTGGACGGAGCCAGGCTTGCTGTTTCCTCTTGCTTCCCGTATAAATGCTAAGTTAGCCAGATGCTCACCGTTGCTTAAGGGGAACTCCACTGATTTTACACATCAAAGTCTGTTTGCAGTTCTTGGAAAGTGCCACCGTGTATGTGAAAAAAGTCCTTAATGGCTCCAGAGGAAGCTACACAAACTTCTGTAGCCTGCTCCTCATTTCTGCTTGAGGCTAGTGAGGCTACATTAGCTGCTACAAGCATAAGTGTGCATTCACATGCTCCTCAGATGGTCTCATTTTCCTAGTTGCAATGTCATTCATCCAACTTCAATGAGTTTATGAGCTTTAAAGTTTTCATTTGGAAGCAACATGGACGTTACGAAAAAAGGTGTGTTGTGTTTGTCAGGGTTAGGGTGCTAACAAATAACTTCTCTGACTGATCTAGGTTTCTCTATGTGGACGGACACAAACTAGCCGTTACAACCTCATATTATATTACTAATTATATTTGAGCAACACGTGAATTGCTGAAAAAAAAAAGAAAAAGAAAAGAAAAGATTCTTACATCAACAAATGTGCGTGTATATGAAACCACAGTTAACAAGTCATGTACCAACATTTTTATTAACTTTCCAAGTTGTTTTTCCAACTTAAGGAGGATTTTCCCCGTTGGGAGCTAATTTTTCCAATTATTCCGACTAGGTAGGGCTGACATAAATAATTTAAAACCTGTCTAATAAGAGGCTAGGACCAGAATGGACTGGTAATACCGAATTTCACCACTAGATGTTGCACAAGAGGAACATAATTGGAGCCCATGAATGAGAGTGTAACAGCACTACAGTCCATCAGGGCAACTGCAACACATAATGTGCACCATTTCAATTCAACCTAACTTGTCTTCTCCTGAAGTTAAACATCGAAATAATAAATGAAATAAGACTTCAGCTGCGTGAAACTGCAGAAAAGATGGCAGCAGCGGCATTTAAAGAGGTCACATACGGATAATGTGTCACAATAAAGCCCAGTTAGGAAATTATGTGATTCTGTCTACTGAAACACTAGAAGGCTTTTAATTTGAAATGGATACAGGCAGTATTGAGTTTGTATTTACAGCGTGGTGGAAGGGGAAACATCTAAAACATGCAGGGCAGGACTAAGACTGAAAAACATTAGTCTAATTCAACAAGAAAGTGAATAAATATATTCCCCAAAATGCCAAATTGTTCCTTTAAGGCTTTCACTGTCTCTGTCTCTGCGTTCACTGACTAGATTTTCACGAGGCCTTTAAAGGAATGATGCGTGTCACTGCTACTGTTTAAACATTTGTAATTGAAACTGATTGGTTGTAGCGTGAGAAAGGGGGATCACAACAGTGAGTTCTCATGTTTTTCAAATTTCCTGACCAGCTCAAGAGGCTTATTCATGTGTCACTCACAATACTTCAGACACATGTGACCTGATTTTTACAAACCCAAAGGAAAACGTGCATTTCTCTCATGAGTCCCCGTTTTCCAAAAGACACTTGTCCCAGGGTTTTAACTGCAGTCCCATCTCAAAACAAGGTCACATATTTGTTTCTAATTGGCCCTGACAGAAGGAGCACAATTTTCTGTTTTTGCCTTGTTCGGTCTGTTTGCCTATCATTCATTTATTTATTTATCGTCTTTGATGTTTGTTTTGCACTAACATACTTAGAGAGCTGGCTAAGAGATGGCTTTACAGGAAGGGAGTGACACGCGTAACTGAAAACAGCTGGTGCTTTTCAGCGGGTGACATTCAGCCCAGGAGGCAGAATTTGTTACTCGCGGGACTCGGACCGAGACACATTTAAATGCAAATTCTCGTCCGTTACATTATCGATCACTGCACTTTGTATACTCCATTGGTGGATGCTGTTTCTTTTTTGCATACTGTGCAGTTCCCCTGCACTTGTGGGACGGTGTGGCACCCCATTACGGAGCCTTTTAAATCAATAACCTCAGTATGATGAAGTAAAGGTCGTTTGTCTTTACGCACTTTTGGAAAACTAACTGCCAGTGCTTGTCGCAACACATGGCTATTCTGTGATCAACCATGTAAACAAACTTTGTTTTGTCTCCTCTTTTCAAACAGTCTGAAGACCACCCTGAAGAAGAAACTGTCCGGTGACGTCGTCAACCTGTCAGGCATCCCACTGTCGGGCCGAGACGTCCACCGCGTGGCCTTCTACCTCCAGAGCAGCAGCGACGCGGTGTCGGCCGTGGACCTGAGCTTCACCGAGCTGCAGGACGAGAGCTTACGGCTGCTGCTGCCCTGCCTCGGCGGCCTGCCAAAACTGACCATACTAGCCGTCAACGGCAACCGCCTGACTCTGGCCATCATGAAGGACCTGACAGACGCGGTGAAGGATCCCAAGAAGTTCCCCTGCCTGGCCTGGGTCGACATGGGCAACAATGTGGATATCTTCACAGTGCCGCAGCCGCTGCTCGTGGCCCTGCGTCGCCGCTTCGGTTTACGCAGCAGCCTCCCCACCATTTATGAATACAGAGAGGCGCAGGGATTCAGTGGCTACAACCCAAACATGGAGACCTCTGTGGAGGAGCCCAGTCTATACGAGGAGGGGGATGTAGAGGAAGATGATAAAGAGGAGGAGGAGGACAGGCTGGAGCTTCGAGCCTGGGGCTTTGGAGAAGAAAACACGTCAAAAAATGTGCCAGTGCACTTCTGTGGGAGGTGATCGCCCAGAGCTACTTTCTTTGAGACTGGCTGCCCCTTCTATCCATCAGTATCACCCCAGCCTAAGTTTAGCCTCCTGTGTTAGCAGGTGTCATTGTGGCAGATGCTAACAGTGACCCACATGTGTCTGAAAATAACTTTGAAATAAGTAACTGTGTTGTGTGTCCCTCTGGATGCTCTGACTACTGAAACAATGTGATGCAGGCAGCTGTGCGGTTGTACAGACTCAAAGACTTTGTTTATGGATTGATGCAACCTTCTTTTATCCCGGAGAAGTTCAACCGAACACGTTTGTGTTTTCCAGCGCTTTCTTTTCCTGGAGTTTCGTGCCCTCACACATTGACACTTCCCATTTCTTGCCAATTTTTTCCACCGGAGCAGCTGGGGTTTAAGTGCCTTGCACAGGGGCACCTCAAGAGCAGCGGCTGAGGAAAAGGGGAGCGTCACTAATTCACATTCCCAGGGCACGTTTGCCCAGCTGCTTCGGCCTCTCTGACAACTTTGCCCCCACTGCCCCGTTTCTGTGCAAAGTCTGAATAAGTCAAAGTAACTAAATGTCCTACTTAGGAGATAGATGGGTTCAGTTTTGACATCCTTTGCTATAGTATGTACGTTTTTAGTATCAGAACTCAAAGTCAGTGAGCTTATTTTCACATTCAATATGCTTCCAGTTGTTTCTTTTGTGACACACATTTATTCAGGAACTCTTTTTGAAATAAAATATGAGTTATCACAAGTTAATCAAGCATACTGATGCTGCAGCTGTATGGAGAGAAGCCTCGGCCTGACACACATGCAGACATGCAGACGACACACACACACGCAGCGTTCGAGCTGCTGATGAACTGATTACCGCCTCTATCAGGCCTCGTTAGGCCCCTTCAGGCGCAGATGGTGAGCAGGGGATCTATTTTCTCTCAGCAAATCGGGACTAGCCCCAGATAATTTGGGCCACTGGAGGTTTACGAAGGTTTCTATTTATGAATCAGACCATAAGCAACAGGAAGGATGCCCACTCTGTTTTAAAAGGCGTACACAGAAATGACAATGTCACACAAACAAAACAAACAGCTCAGCTTTTATCTTCCGCGGTGCTGCAGCGTGCACATAAATCTTTGTCGTGGCATGAAAGAACTGCAACACTTTCTTTTTGTAGATGTGTAGTTCTCATCCTTTTGTATCGTTATTTTAAAGAAATGGGCATGATTGTTTACCGTAGCGCGACATCAGATCCCACAGAGAGCATGTTTACATGTACATTATTATTCCACTTTATTAGGGATTGTTTTTTGGGGGCATTTGATAAAATACGCCGCATGTGAACCCAGCTGTACGAGCCCACATTTTACCCTGCCTACAGATGTTAATGTGGTCTGTTCTCTTTCCATGCTATTATTCAGGAAAAAATCTGTTTATTTGTGTCTACAGGGATATTAATGAACAGGATGCTTGGTTTGTGTGCGTACGTGTATGCGTGTGTGTCTATGAGAGCATAATTAGAGTGTGTGCCTGTGTGTGTTGCGGACATGCAGAGTAAATTACTACCTTTGATCGTCGAAATGAAATGTTTACTCATTTGCACTTTAAGGACGACTCCGTCCCTGAATGCACAAGCTTTGTTTTTATGGGTTGTTGTTGACATAAAAACAACTCACCAAGTCGCCCACACCCGAAAATAAATGTTTAATTGCAAATTTTTTTGATTGAACAGATAAACCATCAGCGTTGATACACATGTCACAGTCTGTCATAATAAAATCAGTCATACATTTACTGAATTGATTTGGGCTTTTGAAATCGTGGCCCGCTTTTAAAGTAAAAGTGATGTTTGCTTGCTGTTGCTTCAAAAATAAACATGATTTGAGTAACATTTGCCTTTTTTTGACTTTTTGTAGTTGGTCGGTCTGAAGTGATGATCGTTTATCTCAAAATGGTGAAAATAGTGTGTTGTACAATCAGTCACATAGAAGTGAGATAGTGGTCGAGACTGCCGATAGAGATCTAATGAGAAGAAATCACAATTGTGTATTTTTATTGTTGCAGATAATAAAACTTTTAGGTCACTTGGGGGCAGTGCAGCAAGCTATGAAGGGGATACGGCAAACAGCGGCTTATTTACACATCCAGCAGATACAGACTGGCATCATTTCTAATCATGTTTCTTGCTACCAGATGGATTTAAGTCCAGTTTGATCTCATTTTTGTTCTCCACCACCTCCTGAGCGAAATATCTGACTCTTTAGCTGTTGAATGCTAAATTATACTCACAAGCTAAAAGCCCAGGACACATGCCCAGCGTAGCAAACAGGTGGGTTGAATGAAGCCTCGTTACTGACAGCTAGCCAGGCAGCTAGCAGCTAGCTGTCACTCAAAGCAGCCGGGGCCTTTACTTGCGCATACAAATTAGCTGTCAGCTGTTTTTTACGCCAGGCTGTAAAAATGTTTCGTCTGTTATAAAGTTATGCATTTCAATATTGGGGTCTATGGGACTGGAGCCAACCATCAATGGCCATTAAATGCACTGCAGTTTTTACTTGGAAAACCATTTCTTCGAGTAATAATTTTGAGATTTAAAAAAAGCTGTAATTATTAGATAAAAAGTCCAAGTTATGAGATAAATTTTGGCTTTTATCACGCGATGTCTTACCGTGGGAATATTTTTTTTCCTCTTTTTATTTTCTGACTGGCGGAAAAAGGCTTCCATATTTTTCTTCGTCAGTGATTGTTGATTTGTTTTTAGAGCTTTTTCACAACCTAAACAGTCTCACGGGACAGAAAACCACAACAATGATCTGAAAGAGCTTCAAAGCTCCAGAGAGCTGAGGGGAACCAGAGAGTCGGCTCATAGCCAGGTGTTTGATTTTAAGCGACTCTTCTCACATCACGGGTTCATATTTAAAATATTGATCAATGCAGCTTTAAAAACAAAGTCTACACAAATCGTAAAAATGTATTCAGTTATGTAGAGTATGAGTATTTATTTGGGGTCGTGATGAACTTTTGTTTAATCCTCCTTTTTTTAAAAAGGTTTTAGTTGTACACTCTGCTGTGCATTTGTACCTGGATTGTGTTAATTGCAGCAGGGTTTGCATTTAAAAATAACCACCATGACTAAATAGATCAGAGTCTTATCTGTCATTTCTTATATAACAAGTTCATATTCTGTTATATTTCTTTTTCTTCAGATAAACAAACAGAGTTGGGACTTGTTCTTATATTTTATAATGAAAAACCAGTCTGTATACTTCTACCTCCAGCACACTAACATATAAAACCCTGAAAGTTAATAATGGCTCTTATACCTCAGGGACACATTAGAGAAAGTCTGATGACTCTGGGGTTTTCTTCAGCAGCTGGTTTCCATGTCAGCATTTAATGCAGTGTGTGGATGAGAGCGGCGCCCTGTATGGACCTGTCAGGGATAGAATAATATCAACATCCTGCTGACTTGTAGCTGCTCTGCTAGCGAGGCATTTTCATGTTCAGCACAGGAGGAGAGCCTGAGGCCGTCCATCTTCGATCCCTGCTCGTCCCTCTATTAAAGAAACGGAGGAGTGTCAGATAACAGAGGATCCTGTTCTGGTTTGTAGCCGACGCTGAAACACCCTGCAGACATTTAGCAGTTCAAGCCCTTCATGTCTGTGCAGCTTATCAGACATAAACAATGAGCAGTGAGTACAGCTGTGAGGCACTTTTGTAAAGGGTACTGCTATTTTGCAACATTTTAGAGGTATATATACACTTTATATGTAACTATCAGTTTCTTTGCATTTTCTTAGCATACATATGTACAGTTGAAAGTTTGTAGGCACCTGTATAGATGAGACTAATGCAGTCTAATACAAAAGTCCTCTAACTGTTTTAGAGAGGTGTTGATTCAGCTGGACGGTCATCGTGACGGCTGCTGTCTGATAAGCATTCCTCGTATTTATTCTACCCTCTGGTATCTGTGGGTTGGATGATTTATTAGAAACACTTCACAGCACTCAATACAGTCAAACAGCACCAGAAAACCTCCTAAATGACCATAAAGTTCAGCCAACACCTCATTAAAAAACAGACGTTCCTCTCCTTGGGGTTGAGAGATCAGTGTCAACCAAAGGTCCAGCTGTTCTGCAGCTTTAATTCATACAGGTATCAGATCATTTTCCTCATCCGCAGATGCAGATGCCAACATAATAATGTTTATTTTGTATGGCGCCTTTCTTAACAAGGGTACAAGGTGCTCGAATTGCATCAAGGGTGTGAATACAAGTGCAACAAGCTGCTTCTTGAAGAGATTTAAAGGAGCGATTTGTAAGATATGGCCAGAAGGCTGAAGGTTGAGGGTGAGGTTCGCCCAGGGTGTCTTGCTAGCTAGGACCGCCACTGCATGCCAGCTGTTAGCGTTATAAATGTCCAGAGTCTGAATGAGTTACCAAACCATGTTCTGGCACAACCAGTAGAACCGTATCAGAGGATCTCATGTAACGACCTGGCACATGTGGGATTAGGAGCTCACCTTTAAATCTTAAAATCAATTCTGAAGTTGACTGATCGTCTGTCCTTCTGCACAAACTGTCGTGAGCTTCAACTGAGACTGAGAGTAAAGGATGTTCCAGTTCCAATCTTTCAAAATAAAATACAAAACCCTTGAAGGCTACTCTGATTTTGCATCAAACATAAAACATGTCAGTGGTTAAAACAACTTTCAACATATTTTCAACATATTTCACATCTTATGAACGATAACCAATAATCCTTTGTTAAGGCAGCCGACTATCAGTTAAAGAAATTGTCTAACATTTGCATCCCCTGCACTGTAATATGTGTTACTGTGACATTGCTAAAGAGGCCCACAGGCTTCATCATCAAACAGTTTGCACAGATTTTTCACTCCTTGTTCACTAAAGCAACAGTCCAGCCAAATCGTTATCCATCGACCTGGTTATTCTTAGACACGGGCTGTGTGCAGTAACAGGCCACAGGTTATTACACACTGTGCTTCAGTGATGTAGGAGGCACAGGGAATGTTTTCATTTATTCGCCCTTCTGTTTCTAACTTCCTGCAGTTTGACCCCAATGCAGACTCTCCCACATCATCACAAGGACAGCAGCTCACTTAGTAGCTCATAAGGCTGTAATGCAGAACGAGCTGGCTCATCATAATGGTGGAAAAAAGAACTCTTATCATTTACTGAAGTAAAAGTGCCAGTGTTGCAATGTTTAACTACTCCTCCACAAATAAAAGTCAATAAGTGAGTGCTTTATAGAGAATTAGGTATTTTAATTCCCCATGTTGGTGTCAGGTCCCTCGGAAGGGTCGCCAGATAATTCAGAGGGGCTGTGAGATGATTCACAGGAGAGGAAAGGAAGAAAAAACTATAGAAATCTGTTTTCATTTTTTTTTTTTTTTTTTGACATTCCTCTCATCTTTGCTTTTTGTGAAAATTGTGTTTATTTGACCTCATTGAGCCACAAACATCTGAGACGGTGAGGCAGGAAGTAGTGGCTCAAATGATTCTGACATGTGACAAAGTGCCAAAACTAGACACATCTTTTTTCTGTTTTTCTTTCTAAAGAGAAACGAGCCAAAAAGGCTGAGAACACTGGTTTAATATCTATCAATGTCTTGTATTTCACATGATTGTCATATGTTAAGTATAGTATTATCAAAAGTACACAAAAGTCATACTTGAGTAAAAGTTAAGGTATCTTATTAAAATAGCAAAAGTTAATCTCACACATACAAATAGTACTTGATTTAAAGTATTAAAGTATCTGATACTAATTGTACTTAGGAATAAAAAGTAATTTTCCAGCAATAAATGTACTTAAAGTACAATCAAAACTAAGACTCTCGTCTTGGCTGATTATCAGATCTGACAGTATATTCAGCATTTTTCAGATCATCAGAATAAGTGTTTTATTTAACCTAATTGCTGATAAAGAATAAATACATGTAATGTGCTGCTTTGGCGCTGATGCAGCGTGCTACCTGCAAAGTAACTAGTAACTAAAGTTATCAAATAAATGTAATCGAGTAAAAAGTGCAATAATTGCCTCCAAAACAAAGTTGAGTGAAAGTATAAAATAACAGAAAATGGAAATACTCTAATACTCTAGTAAAGGACAAGTAACTCAGAGTTGTACGTAATTAATGTACTTGAGTAGATGTACTCAGTTACATTCAATCACTGCTTGAGGACAGTGAATTACATCTACAAAGCTACTCATCACAACTGCAAAGAAAGTCAAAAACAAGTTATGACTCTAATTGCATTGAAAATGATACACTATACATTGTTCAATTACCTTTTTGTAGTTTTTAAGATGTGTATTCAGGTTTTTAGGTGTGTTATTTTGCTCTCTGGTCTCTTTTGTCATCTGTTTACGGCACTTACAAATGTAGCTGTACCACTGGAGTACTTATAAGTACCCTGTGGGTACTACACAAGTGAGTAAGTGAGTAAACTTCTCAAAATAGAAGTTATAAGTCATAGAAGTGATTAAAAAGACTATGTATGAATATTAAACAGTGGTCTAAGTACAAGTATTCTACTACTCTTTTGATGTACTTAATTACTTTACATTTATCCTTCATCCTTCACAAACTGGCCAGCAGTATATAAATCAATTAAAATGAGCCCCACCCTACATTTAAATGATGTATACATTACCATTATGGCCTTTATTGTATAACATACTCGATGTTTTCAGATTTGCCAGTAATGACAAACGCCACAAGCAGCAGACTGTCGTCTCTTTGAAAGCATGCATGCTCCATCTAGTGGCACTTGTCAGCAGCACATCAGCTGTGGGCGTCAGCTTCGTGTGGGGCTTGTCAGTACAAGAAGCAGCTGAATGTTTTTGTAAAGCTGGAATCAAGTCCCTCATTCATGTGCACTGACTAAACAAACTCAGATCTCAGCAGGAGAACAAAAGGAAATGTGATATATGTGTTTGCTGGAGTCCTGACAGGAGCTGCATGCTACATTTAGCATGATGCATTGAGTGAACTCACACAGCAGAGACGTCCCAAGAAGGCTGTAATGGACAATGTGTTTTACTACATCTGGCATGTGTGTGTTTGATATGTGTGTGTGTTGGTGAGGGGGAGTTAGCTGTGTGGTGATTGGGGGTCATGTTTCATGTTTCACAATCCTGCACACAGATGGGTGTTGGACTCTTTCCCAGACGTTTAGAAGACAACGATCCTTACATGAACTTCTGAGAGCTGTTTGTTCTCATCCAAAGTTAGTTAGTGACGAGCCACCAGGGATCCAAAAACACCCCCTACAAGGTGTTGGGTCTTGGGGTTTTTTTTGTTTTCTTGTTTGTAGCAGAATTAAACAAATTCCTCCAGGAAAATGTGTTTTCCAGTAAATATTTTGGAGACTTTGGCGGAATTTCCATGACGTGGTCATAAAGTGTGTAAGTAGAAGCAGAGTGAAGGAGTTCGATTAGATTTCATCTGTGTTGTGCAACAGGGTGAACATGGGAGGCAGCTGTGGGAACACGGCACAGACACTATCGGGAACAAGTGTGGGAAGGGAATGAACACTCGTGAGTACATCTTTAGTCAAAGTGGCACAATGTCTGTGAGGGAAATTTCCCTGATGTTTTTTCCCAATATGGTTATGATTTTACCAAAACCCCCCCTCTCTAATCCCCCATCCTGTCTTCTCTCTGCTCTCATGTCTATAAAACCATGAAAAGGCCTAATATTTTTATTTATTTTTTTAAATCCACCAAGGTATTACAACGATTAGGATGTTGGGAAATCAGTCCCCTCCGGGAAGTTGCAATGTTGCAATTTGCAATCCATGTGAATTCTGCTCGACTTTCAATTTCACACCACATCATTATGGTGATTAGTCACAGACGTGCAGAAAGGAAGGTCTGCTAAAGTTTACTGTGTAAAACATAATTAAAGACCTAAAAGTGATCAATCGATCTGTGTTCAATTGACGATATATCAAGAATAGTTGTGCTTTACACAGCTTCCCAACTTTTTTTTTAATCTCAACAGCTTATTTATGTATATGTATATTATTTATTTATGAGTATAGCCCAAGTGGGAGTTGAAACCTCTTCCTGTGTGTTGTGGGAATGTTAATAAAAAAAACAATATATGTCCAAATCGATGAGATATATGTAGAAGAGTTTCAGGAGTAAGTGGATATTATGATCTTATGACGTTTGAAGGATAAGAGAAGAACAAGATGTCGTGACCAAGTCGAGCGAGGTAGAACAGATTCATGCGAATGCAAAGTGCTGTAAGAGGCTCTCACGTCGGTGCTGAGGATGGTTGAACGCAATAAAAGATCTAAATATTGTGTCAAGTTGTGTTTGTCACTCATTTCATTACTTTATTAGAGTAAATCCATTTTGTGCTTCTTTATACTTCTACTCTACATTTCCGAGACAAATATTGTACTTTTTTCCTCTTTTTTCTCTCATTCATTGAAGCTCCACGACAAATCTCAGGTGTGTTTGGACCAGAAATGCTTCGTTTGTTATCAGAAAATGAATCAATAATAATGTTGATACTAAAGTGTGTTAATAATTGGATGATAGTCTCTGTTTCATGCTTTATAAATGTAAAGAGTCGCTGCTTTTCACTGTTTTATGGTAAATTGAACAGTTTTGTGTTTCTGACTGCTGATCTGACAAAAGCACTATCAATGCTTCACCTCTGGGAAGTCATAATGAGAACCCCCTCCACCGAAAATGGTGTGGTGACACCAGATCTTCTGTTGAACTGGAACATTTTAAATCTGAGTTGAAGACAAGTACATACAGCCATACATGATTTTGTGACATCGCACAACCGGTTTGATCACAAACTTTCACAGAAAACGGACGTCATTGTCATTTTAAAAATGTTTAACACGGTAATTAGTTTCGTGGGGGGGAAACCACATCCCTTTTTACGTCATAAAGCCTGTAAAAGACATCTGGAGGGGATCTTAAATAGATTCATTAAAATGTTAAATTGACTGAAAGATGTGTTGTAACAAAGTCAGTGATGTAGAAGGAGATTTCATTTTTCCGTGAAGGCTGAGAGGAAACTGACACTCTGTCTGCACGGCTGAAAAAACAAACTAATGTGCAGAAAAGAAAGGACAAGAGGCAACAAGTGCTGACACGGATACAACCCCCACTGGGTAGGTAGGTCAAGAGCGGACACTAAACTGAGTGTGAGAGACTGAGGAGACGTCAACAAGACCAGTGGAGCTGTTTCTATTTAGTCTGACAGATGTTTATTTTCCCTGTTTGGATAAAGTTTCATTTTCAACTGGCCTTTTGACTTTTTTGTTCTCTTAGACTCACTGCTGTGTTTCTTCATCACCCGTCTGACACTTCTCTTCTGTGTAGGATCTACTGGCATCTAGTGGTGCGGCTGCGGATTGCAACCAATTAAACACCCCTTGTCTCGGCCTCCCCCTACGATGGGTGCTGAAATCGTAAAAGTTGTTTGGTTTGTCCGTTCTGGGCTACTTTACAAACATGGCCGTGCAACATCACATCACCACCCTGTGGAGGACCCGAGTACACACTTGTCCTTTAATGCGAAGGGGGCTGACATTGATTCTTTGTACTTGATTATAAACACTTTATTTTACTTTACTTTATTTGGGTAAATCCATTTTATGCAACTTTGTACTTCTACTCCACGTTTCAGAGACAAATATTGTACTTTTTTCTCCAGTACATTGTCTGACAGCTTCAATTAGTTTTCAGATTACAAGTGTTCATTTTCTTTTCATACCATTACGATAAACTGAAGGATGAAGCGTTCAGAAAATCATCCTACTTTCAAAAATTCAGCCATTATCTATTAACAGGACAGCGACACTACGAACATACAATGATCTTATCGAACATGATGCATTTCTGTAGATTAAACTACCCAACAGTATACAAAGTAGTTACAGTGAGCCTAACCTTACACATCTACATCAGTAAAATGCAACATGCACATGAATGCAGCGGTAATATCAGATGTTGTAGTAAAACACCATTTGTCTGCAGAATTAGTCATTTCACCTCTGATACTCCAATTTTTGTTGATAAAACTCACATATTTTTACACATTGTGACTTCACAAAAAGCTGTTTTCCACAAAATTAGCTATTTAATTTTGGGGTGAGGGTGAAGCAAGAATACAGTCAGTCTGCTGCAGAATGAGTAGAAGTCAATGCAGCGTCCACCAACGAGTCAATACTACAGGCTCACACTTTACACGCCCCTGAAGAGGACAATTTATTTATCTGTATAAAAAGTCCAATAATCAATTATCTAGAATATAATGTTTCTACATAAAGTCCACAGTGTGACAGTATTATGTATAAAGCTTTAATAGATATTCAGTGTCATACAGAGTAAATCCTGAAGCAGGGTACCCACAGGTCTTTGAAATCTTTAAGTCTGTCAGTTTGAGGGGAAAACATTGGATATAAATAGACCTGAGTCATTGAAAGTGCTTGAATTTGATTATTTTGCTCAAGAATAGAAACGTGTCTCCTCCTGCAGTCTTCTGCCATCATGCAGCACAATTAATAAGAGTTCCTATCTTATGCAACTTTATTCTCCTGCTCTACTTTCCAGAGGCAAATATAGCATATTTTTTTTACTACTCTTCATTCATCTGAAAAAATATAGTTACTTTACTGTGCAGATTACAAATCATCTTCGCCTTAAGACCAGTGAAAACCCCAAATCTGGTTAGTAAATAGTCTTCGTTCCACCGTCTGCATGTGCACCTCCTGCAGTTTTCTGCCGTTACCATAACAAAGTAGTACAATTGAGAGGCGTTCACACGTTCAAGCTTCACTTTCTTATTTTTAGTTGCTGTCTGTGAGCCTCTGCAAAGCCTGATAGTTCTCGTTATATTTTCTCAGTGCTCTCCACAGTAATTAGCCTCGATCCATGTCTCAGAATATGCCATGTTGGGTCTGTGAATTTGAGGGAATTAGGCCTGGAGTGGGTGTGGTGTAGGAACTCCCTTGTTGAAGGATGTAAGTAAGAAAAATGTATAAAGCACCTCAAAATCAGAGTCATAAGTTGCAGTACAATACAAATATTGAGGAAAATAGAAAATAAACAAAACTACTCTCTCTAGACCTGCTTTATTTAAGAACAGGGGGAGATGGTTGGGTAGGAGCCACGATGGAAAAATCTCCGTCACCTTAAGTTTTGAGCCTGTAGGTTCCGGACAGCCGGAAAGGCCTTGTTCAGTAAACATCAGTAAAATGTCATGTGCCGCTCATAGCCTCAAAATCAAACAGTGCCCCAGTTACTTCAGATAATCCGTTGACCGTTTTCTTTGGATCGACTTTCTGCCGAAGAAATAGTGCCCGTGAAAACTGTCGACAATGAGCAATGTGGATTATCCACAGAAATGGGGACACTGTTTCTGGAAAGTAGATGTACTTGTTGTTCATTTAAAAAAAAAAAAAAAAGCTGTTGGCACCACAAACACACTTTCATTCACCATCACTGTATTTAGGCGGTGGCATAAATCTCAAAAGTGGAGCAAAGAAACCCAAAGCAGCAGCACGTCCTCACCACTAAAAGTAGGTGAGAGGATATGTTGCAATTTGGGAAGCTGTGACTTTACCCTTTGAGGTACCGCCACACCTACGATTACCCCCCCCCCCACTCCTAATTTGTCTGCATTTTACAAATGTGAGAAAGAGTTTGCACGTTTCCTTCCTCCAACACAACTTTGATGTTTAAACACACAGCGGGGAGAATATTCAGGCTGCGTGTGAGGCTCTTAAAGTGTGTCACTGGTGGCCCGGAGGCCTCCGCAGATCTTTTAATGTGCTTGTGTGAAATAAAATCAACATAGTAGGGTCACTGTTTGATGTGCTGGAAGTGGCAGAGAGTTTAAAGGAGCGACTCAGGCAGCAGAATAATTCTCTCCTTGCGTCATTTTGATTCCTCAGCACCTTAGACGCACTTTTTTTTGTGTCATGCGATGCTGCAAGAGCCGCGCAAATTATAAGTTGTGTGTGATTGCAGCTCTATTATACAGTAAGAGCGTAATGAGCAGCATGAGCAGCCTTCCTCCCCTGCGGCTCAGTTATGTCTGAATGATAATAATGATGTGTCAGGCGCTCTCTGCCGCCCCCTGCGGGCTCGCAGCGGTACTGGCCGATGTGGTGGAAGAAAACCCCTCTAATCTCTTTACTGCAGACAGCAGCCATGTGTGCCCTGACACGCGCACAGTCGCAGGCGTGCGCACACACACGGGCTAAATATGGCGGTAAATAAGATTGTGGACGCATTTAGTTTTGGTACCAGAGAAACAGAAATAACGCTGCGTGTGTTGGCGCTGAGGATAATCCGGTTTTTTTTATTACCTCCTCTGAGTGTGAAAAAAGAAATAATTCCTCAAGTTGGAAGGAAAAATAAAACACGTTTGGGATGATGGAAGTAAATCAAAAGCGCAGGATATTTCAGTGACGTGACATTATTTGATTTTAAGATTTAGGCGTGGCGCAGCTGAGCGTTCGTGCCACATTTATTATAAGACACGAACAGGTAAAGAAAAAAAAAAAAAGAAGCTAATTCACTCCAATAAAGCGAAGCTGTGAAAATAGCATGATGCGTCTGTCTGTCGGGCTCACACATGCGTCTTTACGCACGGACCCTGAACGCCCACCCCGGCGCTCCGCGGATCCCGATTGGCTGCTAAAGATACCAGCGGCCGTGTGCGCGCTGTGGTTGGCTGCGGCCCCGCTTGGCCATTACGTTATGCTTACTCCACACACACAGGCAGCTGGAGAGAGGGAAGACGTAATGGTTTGATTCCCTGTGCACTTGCAATGGTCGTCGTCCTGACATTACTCGGCAGATTCCTCAAACGGGAGGCGCAATGAAGGTACGTGCTGCAGCTTCCCCTCTCCGCTCTCGGACTTGCCTGACGATGCGGTGTGTTTCTCGGGGGTGATTTTACGCACGACGCTGCACCGAGAGGCAGGGGAAACCTCCGTCCCTAATGTCAATTATAATGTGTTAGCGTGCACTTAGGTGGGATTACATCAACAGGCTTTAAATGCAGCATCACAGTTTGGTTTGAACTTCGCACATTTCCTCGCCGCCTTCCTGTAAATCTCTCCTTTTTTTTTAAATTTCCTGGCGAGCTTGCAAGGCTGGAAATGCCTCCCCCTGCATCTCCAGTCGTCCCTATAAACAGTAGGTACAGTGTGTAGCCTTTTAACGAGCCAGCTTTGACCCCAGTGTGATAGTTCAGTGGACTAAAGCCGCTGGAGCGACGTCCATTCATCGTCAGGCTCTAATCCGCTCTAATGAGATAGAGACTGCGGTCAGTGAGGGAGTGCGGGGATGTTTGGGGGACGTCTCGGTGCTCGGAGAGAGGAAGAAGAAGAAGAAGAGGAGGAGGAGGAGAGATTCACCTCTCAGGTCCGAGTCTCCTGCTGCAGCACAGCACAGCACAGGGGAGGACAGGTGATGATGCTGTCTGGCAGGCAGGAGGACCGATCATGATGAAGATGATGGCGATGATGTCATTGGTGCTCTGGTGGCGGCAGGTTATGTGGTGAAAGGTGAGGTGGAGGCACTACAACCACCACCACCACCACCATCATCATCATCATCATCACCATCATCACCACCATCATCATCATCATTAGGACTGTGTAAACACACCGGTGAAGAATGTCTGAGGCAGTTAATGACTTGTTATTGCAGTTGTTCTGCAGGCTTCCTGTTGTATTCAGGACTTTAACAGGTGGATGTCCTCATTTTGCAATTAGAAATATAGTAGTCATGGAGTAACTAAGTACATTTACTTCACAGGACTTTTACTCTGCTACATTTCATAGAGAGATATGGTGATTTCTGTGCCAGGATGGGGGGTTTCCCTCGAACAGGCAGCGACTCAGCTCTGTCTGTTCAGGTATTTTTTATATCTGAATAATAGTGTTGTTCCTAGAACGATAGCCAGGAATAGCTTAGCAGGATAGCCTCCAATACTGCCTAAAATGCTGGAATTGGTGTCAGCGATCCGATATCACATAATTTATTTATTAGAAACGGGACCCTGCTACCTCCCAGCAGCATCCCGTACACCTGTATGCAACTTCAGTGCACAAGTTGAGCAGCACGTTGGCCTGATGTGCAAAAGAATTAAAACCCAACAGGCTGGAGAAATCGTTCATACGTCGGTCCATCCTGTTGCTAAACCAAAACCCAGTGTGCTGCTGAATAAGATCTGGATCTGAGGATGTTTGGTGAAATGAGCCGTATGTGTAACTGAACATCTGGTTTGTGTGAGAGCCTCTTTAGCGGAGCTGCCTGAGGATGCAGAATGAATTTCAGTGCACCCTTCTAATAAATTTGGATTGTTTCGTATTGTAAGTAAATAAGCAGCAAGCAGCTTATGTATCTTCAAGGACATCCGTAACATAACATCCAGACAAGGTTGATAGTATACAGCTGTTAAAAAAATAATAGTAATATAGGTTTTTTTAAAACACGTTGGTAACACAGAGTTCAAATCACACTTTGTGTTGAAAAGCAGCGAGGCCATGAGGGCTTGAATGAAGGGGCATTTTTTAAATGGTCTTCAATGTCTGCAATTTTAGGCAATGTAATGGGATCAGTACGAGGTTAGAGCGGATAATTACTGCAGGAGAAACATTGCATGATGGCGTCTCAAAAGGGCACAAACTGGAGAGAGTCAGCAGAGTCAACGATCCGAAAATATTCAGCATTAAAAGCACTATAACGTCGGCCGGCCGAGTAACAGTCATCTATATGCTATTTTTCTGCACATTTTTAACTAATTATGCTTTTTAAAGCTGATGTAGACATGTCCCCCAGCGTCCTCAGTGTAAATGACACCTATGGTTCGAATATTGGAGTAAATATATCAAAGAGTCTGGAGTTAAGGGACCAGAAAGCTTATCGAGGCCTCTGAAAGTGATGCCGGTGCTCTTTGATTTTGTTGGAATATAAATTATGAGTGATGCCTCTGTGTAGATTAATTCAGCATCGAGGATTAGAAATATCTGTTATTTATTTACTATTCTGGCTGCCAGAAACACATATTTAATGTGCGCATACTTTAAAAAACCTTGCTAGAAAAACCAGCGTTGTAGTACTCGAGACCGGTTTCAGTCTCAAGACCACTTTTTGAAGGTCTCGTCTCAGAATTCACCTCTGCGATGCTTTTTGATGATTTTATCGAGCCATTCCTCATTCTACACTACACCCTTGTTTTGGTGATGACTTGGTGGTTGTGACTACTTAGAAAAACATCCCTCGGCTGATTACTTCATCTCATCTGGCTGGATACTCAAAATCTTTGCCATCTCCCTCGCCTATGCTAAATATTTCTACATCTGCGGTTTTAACTAACAGGCTTTTATTAATAAAACCTCCAAAGAGCTCATGAGCTATGATGCCGTGTGAGAGAATAAGCATGCCGGCAGTATGTGACACATTTAGGCACTACATTGTTTTGTAGGTCAAGGCAGCGATCACGGCGGACGTCATTTTGCTGCTCAAACTCGACGGAAAGTGCAACAATAATGTCACACCGGACGAACACGTTATTCACAGTCGATACTAAAGTGTATTTTCTGCACATACCTCAGCACTTGTGTCACATTTTTGTGTTGCAGCAGGTCAAGCAAGCGAGTACAGAGTTGCTTAACAATTGTTAATTTTCCTAAGAGACACCATCGCTCACTCTGTCCCAGGAAAACAAAATGGACGTGATGTTTTGTGGCCTAATCTGGTTTAAATTGAAAAGCAGCTTTTCTGCCCCTGTGGAACGGGCGGCGTTAGCTGAATTGTGTAAGCATACATCTCAAATCGGGGAAAGGCTGCTGCGCAGTGTGTGTTATCGATGACATTTTTAATCTGGGACCTTAGATTTTTACATACTGTCCATTCGAAATCCTCTTATCATTTCATTTCCCCGGCACGTGCTGTACATCGTGGACGTAAATACTCCATACTAATACCAAATCGCTGATTCAATTATGAGATGTCGCTCAGTGGATCACGATTATTCCAAAGGAGACTAAACTCACTGAGGGCTGGACTTCTAAAGTAGATGAAGAAGTCTGAAGCTATAAAGAGAGTCCAGGGGGCACAGCAGATTTGTGGCGGTGGCTGTAAAATAGTCCAGTCATGTTTTGATATTGCAGTCTCTATCTGTTTGTAGTGATGCACCAAAAGTGTTCTCCAGGCTAAATCCTCCCAGAGCCTTCTCCTGCCTTTGGAGTAAACTGTGTAAATCTGTTATTTTCCAGACACAAATCCAAACTTAGCTGGTAGCTGCTCGAGTTTGATGTGCGTCTCTCGCCAGACTTCGCTGGATTTGATGTCTGCAGGCTCCAGCCGACATCACTGAATCATTTAGATGCTTTATTACATTTATTCTCATCGTTTTTAGACAAATAACAAAAGGCAGTAATGTGTAAGTTTTATTTCCAGTGGCAGCCTCGCTCTCCGGTCTCAACGGGGAGGCAGAATTCACTTCTCACAGTGTGAGTGACATTTCCAGTTGATGCCAGAGAGAAAAAAAAGAGGGGGAAGAGACAGCAGAGAGAAAGAGGAAATGAAATGTGGGAGAGAGACAGTGGATGATGGAAATAAGTGATGGCTATAAAATGTATGAAAGCCATCAGAGCACTATTGGTTTGGTATGTATCTGTGTGTGGACGACTATAAAATGCTTGCAAATGCATAGACCAGGGGTCAGTATGGTGATGTACAGTATACTTCCATCAAGCTTAGAACGATAAAAACAAAGCAGTAGTGGCCAAGATATCCTGAATTTTAGTCCCCGGTGTGTGGAAACACTGGATCCTACATTTCCCACAATGCATCTGATCACCATCTTTCATGTAGTCTGTTGGTACGTGTCCACAGGGGCGTTTTTGAAACCGCCGCTTCCCAGCTTTGCACTCTTGAAACGACACACCCTCCACCAACCACGCAACCGCTCGCTGGCTGCAGCTGATTGGATGAACGCCACTCGAGGGCTGTCTGCTTCATGATTTCAAACCAGACCGACATGGCGGCTCATTATGAGCCCATCTTTCGAAATGCAACGCTACCAGAATGCATTGCATAGAAAATTAATGGCTAGCGTAGAAGCGATGGATCCTGCTTCGGAAGCGGAGCCTCGTGCATTCCCGCTTAAAGCTTCTCAGTGGCGCATGAAGCCAAAAAAGATCAACTATTACCAAGACCTGCCTTGTTGTGCGGCCCATAGAGCGTGCGCATTAGAGACTTCCGCTAGCTTCCGGTTTAGCATCCAGCTAACTTGAATGGGAATAAAATTATTGAACGGTGCGGATCTACTAGACTTTCTAAATGTTATCGGACTAAATGGCTCAAATTCCAATTTTCCCGTCTCTACGGAAAGCGACGACGACGACCTCAGAGCTAGCAACCCACACGCTGAAAATGGCAAGGTAGCTTAACCCTCATCTGGTCGCTAATGGTGCGAATGTAAACAAGCTATCATCACTTAGCTTTTCTTTTGAGGGGATTTAGCCATTTAAATGCCAGCGCTCGCCTCCCGACATGCAAAACAAGTTCACACCGACGCTGTTTTGCAGGAGCACCCTTGCTGCATCCTGGATTGAAGAAATACGAGTGTTTTACCGCGTTGGATAAAGCTCCTCCTGCCTCCTAACTGCCTATTGCGTCCAGTTTATATCTCTCTGTTGAGTCAAACATAAGCCAAAACGACTTCTTCGGGCAAAATGACCCAGATGACATCATCAGGGTTATTTCTTTCAGTATCCTCATGTATAATAGTGGTGTGTGAGGCTGAACCTTGTTGGTTTAGCCACTATAATAAAGGCTTTGTAATATTTCCTTCCTCGATTTGATACTTTCTCTTGTTTGGAGTGCCTGGATTGCCTCTGGTTTTTGAAGCACTCTTTTTCCCATTTTCCAAGAGCACCCCAAACACTTTTTATCTACTTTGTGAGCAACCTGTCATCTTCTTTTTCTCAAAGAACGGTTTATTTAAGAATTTCTTTTATTTTTGCAACATGAGTCGAGGCGTCTCTGTAGCACGACAACGGTTTAAATCAAAAACATTGCAGCTCCTGCAATTTGGATATTGCGCTCCTGTGTGTGATGTGTAAAATCAGTGGAGTGCCTCTTTAAGTTTAAAATAACGTGCATTTATCACATCAGTCGATTCTATCTGGTTTAAGAATTGTCCTTATTTTTGTCAGTAGACGCACAGAAGCGTAGGAAAAGTCGCTCGGTGTTTCAAAAGAAGGTGAAAACTCTCTTTCCTGGTGTCGTTTCAGTTGCAGTTAAACACTCCAGTCACAACATGACCCATTTATGCTCCATCTAGGCTCCCATATGGTTCCACTTGTCTGTGTCGATGCAATTTCTGCAGTTTGATCCTCAAAAACTGATTTTACGAGGTCACGCCACCGTAGATTCACCCGAGGCCCGATCATTGCAGGTTTTTCCTCCCTTCTGGGTTTCTCTATTTAAATCTGTGCCTCGGTGTTGGTGTGCACACCGGCTCCGGATTGTTTGCTGACCTTATTTGACGTCGAAGATCCATCAGCAGTGTGAGAAATATCTGAATTATTTGGTGCAGGCCTGACAGTCACAGTCTGTGAAGGTGACTGGAATGACATGAGTGGAATACAGCGCTCCCAGAGATGCAGCTTCAGTAAACGGAGCTGTGGAGAAAATAGAGAGGATACAAGTGAGAAACAAAGTACTACATGTGAGGTTTGCTCTTGTCGCCTGTTTGTTCAGGACTCCCTGTCTGCGGAGCTTACAGTGCGCTAATTGAAGTGACAGAGGGAACTCGTGCTGCTGGCTCACAGCCAGATAAGACTTATTTCACGGCCAGACTGCAGCTTCTCTGCACTAAATATTACATTTTTTATTTATTTTTTAGTGGCTCGCTCCCCGTGTGAAGGAGGCCGCATCTTACATGGGAGACTTTTAAGGAGCAGAACATCAGGTCAAGTTTATGCCACGGGCGAATTATTCACGTTGTTATGCATCGTGGCTTTATTGTGCACATAAAGCCGGTGGAGTACATCGGGATAAAGTGAGCTGCTTGTGGAAGATTTAATGGAGGAGAAGACGCACAACAGCAAAAACGAGCAAATAAGTGCTTAAATCTTGCAGTAAAAATGAATCGTAAACTTTCCTGATGTAGCACCGTTCATACTTTGTTCAGAACTGACGCTGTAAAACACAGACAGTCAAATGAGTAAGAAACAGGAGAGGCGGCACAAGCGAGGACACGTATGCTAAGAACACTAAGATGTGTACACGGTAGGAATAAAATTAGCAAGTGGATCTTTCTGATGACTTTATACAACCCGGTCGCCAGGATATTATGTTTGCAGTGAACGTTTCTGTGCACCAAAGTACCGCCCAAGATTGACATGTTTACCAAACGTGGCATATCACGTTCACATTACATGCTTTTAGCCACCGCTCGCAGCAGGAGGTGGAGTGCAAAGTGGTGGTAATATTAGATTGAAACAAGGCTGCCAAATGGACAACTGGAGTTCAAGTCCAACCGCTGGATGTTTTTAAGGACACCTGGAGACATTGACCGTCGTTTACATCCAGTTTTAACCTATCTGTGTTTTTTTTCGCAGAAGCGTACTTGGCTAACATTTATTCTGGCGATTGGGTTTCTGCCTTTAGTCTCCGTACATTTTGAAGCGTTGGGAAATGCAGGTGGGAGACAAACTGAAGGAAAAACCAACATGAAGTGTCTCAGTGAGGTGTTGGCCACTTCTTGTCTAATATATGGGAGCATTTTATTCGAGTTTAATCGGTCACCTCGCTGTATATCAACAAATCTTTAGAAAAGAATACTCTTATTAATTTCAGGACACTTGTTTGAACCATATCACACAGCGCTTTGCTCGGTAATCACAAAAACGGCTTATGGAGATTATCTCCTTTGAGAAAAAAACAAGAAAGAAAATGAATGAGAGAGAGAGACAGAAGAGAGAGGGAGGGAGGGAGGGAGGGAGGAGGGGGAGATACTGGGCAGCAGCACATTATTGAGAGTGCTCTGTAAGAGTCTTGGAGGTTAGAGATAATTAGACAGAAGTAGACTCTAAAAGCTCCTATTAATGACAATCTCTAAAGAGAGCTGCGGGTTAAATTTCTCAGTCGCTGTGTTATTTTGTACAATTTGATAAACAAATGAGAAGCAGAGGATGAGTTAGGAGCCTCGGCCACGCAGCAAATATATCTTGCGAGGGTCAAAACGGGAGGAAGAGGAGCCCGAGGAAACGTCCAAACTAGCTTTAAGTAAGTGATCTGTTTGGAGTTAAAGTCAGTCGGATGTGTTTGCTGACCACGAGACGGGCCGGAGACAGGGAGCAAAGATGGCGTGATGGGAGCCACGGCTCCTTGGAGCATACTGATGAGACTCGGAGGGAGGAGGGGCGGCGCAGGACAGAGAATATGTCTTCTGTTGTTCCACCAGCCCGCAGAATCAATAGCTGACATGAGCATAATGTAAGCCCTCTGTGGTTCCCGGCTGCATGCGGAAAACAATGGAATTCACAGGGTCCCGCCACATCTCTTCTTTAAGGCAGCGCTCTGCTCCGACTTGTCACAAACACCCTGTGATCTGACCTCACCCATCTGCTTAGGGATTCGTTATGTAATCCGAGGAGCGAGGAGGCTCTATATGTGGAGTCAGGGCGAGGAGGAGGAAGGTCTGCCCCTGCTGCACTGAGACAGCCAGGATAGATTTTTGAAAGGTTAAAGGAGATGTTGTGCTCATTTTCAGGTTCATAATTTTTATTTTAGGTGGCTGGAATATGAATTATTTCTCTCATACTGTCCGAGGCTGCAGCGCCGTGTTCACTCTCTGTCTGAAATGTTTTAGCTCGCTCGTCCCCTTAAATCTTATTAAACAGATTTCTTTTCACATGATTTGTTGGATGGATCATCACTATTACGCCCACATTTTGAGGTTGGCTTGTTTTATCGTACGCAGTCCAAAATCTATAATTTACAGTGATGTAAAAATCAGAGGAAATCAGCAAATCTTTAAATTGGAGAACCTGGAAGCTGTGGATTCGTTGGCTCTATAAAATGCGAGAAAATTGGGAGAGATAATTTCCTCCAGTGTCTTGTTTTGTGCACGACCCAAAGATATTCAGTTTACTGTCGTACAGAAGTAAAGAAATAAACATGTTCACTTGATTTAAGAAGCTTGAATCAGAGAATTTTGACTTTTTTTCACCCTTAAAACATCCTCAAACTGATTATTCTGAAAATTATGCAAAAGACATCTCAAAATGATGTGTGTGTTTCTGTGTGTTTCCTTAGGCGGGGGCATCGTCCATGTGGGCGTCATGCTGTGGGCTGCTGAACGAGGTGATGGGCACGGGCACGGTGCGGGCTCAGCAGCCGGGGTTCGGAGCAGGGGCGGGGCCCTTCCGCTTCGCCCCCAGTGCTGGGTACTCCACCTACCCCCCCACCAGCTCAGGGAGCGCCGGACAGCTGTGCAAGGCCTGCGGACTGGCCTTCTCTGTCTTCAGACGCAAGGTGAGCGAGAGCGGTTGTGGGTTGTGATGAGTTTGGTGCTAAAAACTGGTTCAACCATGAAGATGTGATGGTGGTCAGAGACAGAGGGAGAGGTTTATCTGAATATGAAGGAAGGAATATATTATAATATATATCAAAAGGCCATACTGTTATGTTCGGCATGAAAGGACCCAAAACGCAAAACATACCAGCTGGTTTTGCGTGTTTTAGCCCGTTAAACAGAAACGTTCTTCACTGCACGTTACATGGCTGACGAGCAGCTGCCTGGTCTCACTTCATGTCAGCGCTGTATAAAAATCATTTTGCAGAGACGGGAGACTCGTCTGAGTAATCCCTCACAGTCAACATTTAGTCAGCTTTTTTCTATCATGTCTGAATTATGTAATCATTGCGTGCCGTTGTGAGCAGGGACTCCATGGTGCATTCAAGGAAACACTGACATCCATAATTTCTGAGTCACTCGCTGAACGGAGACCCCTTTAATGCAGACATGAAATGACATTCATTTGGTTTGAAGTGAAACAGGTATAGATTAATGTATTCTTACTTTATCGTGTACATCATGTAGGTAAGTCAATGACAACAGCTCATTTATATGATTTTATTTCTACAGAGTTGGCTGGCTGAACATGCATTATGCTATTTTACAGCAACTCCCTGTCGACAGTTAACTGAAGTAAAATAAGAGGAAGAGACAGACGTGAATAAATCATAATAACAGCCAGTGAACAAGACACAGGCTCAATTAGAGGATGATCATGTTTGTATAATGAAATAAATGTAAAGACAGCACGTTGTTCACTGTGATGCAAAACTTATTTAAAGCGAGCAGCCTAAGCTGATTTTCATGCTGCACTGAAATAAGTAGAAGCAGACGTCCGTCCTGTGAGGTGGTGGAAAGTACATTTATTCAAGTTCTGCACTCGACTATGAGGTGCTCGTACTTTACCTGAGTATTTCCAATTTACGCTCCTTATAGCTCCACTCCACTACATTTCAGAGGGAAATGTGCTTTTGCCTCATGACGTATTCGTCAACTTTGGTTGCTACCTTTTAGATTTCACATAAAAATAATTTTATAATCTTCGACAGTGAAATACACGGCACTGTAAAAGGTTAAGCCAGTAATTCCCAGCCTTTCTGTTCCAACACACCTGACTCAAATAATCAGCTCGTCATCAAGCTCTGCTGAAGCCTGATAACGACCCGATCAAGTGTGTTGGAGCAGGGAAACATCTAAAACATGCAGGGCAGGGGGCCCGAGGACCGTGACTGACAAACACTGCTCTAAACTTCTCAGATGGTTTCATTTAAGTTGCATAAAAAGGCACAAAGAGGTAAAATGATCCATCATTTGTCAAAAGTAAATAGTAAATATATCTTTATAAATGTTTTATTTACATTTGCAGCTTCTTATAGGCATTATTGTGCACTTTAACTGAAACAGGGAACTTGTTAATGTTTAAACCTGCACAGGTTTTAATGCTAAGCTTTGCATTCTTTCACTAATGTCTGCTGATGTCATCTATTCTTAGCCAACCGTTGCTCCAAGTGTCTTTGTCTAACATGCTAACGAGCTAGCCTCGGCCCGTCGGGTCCAGAGCTCCTGTGCTAGCGGTGTAAAAACCAGCACTCCCCCGGTGCTCTGAGCTCCCAGTCCACACCGCTAGATGCACGGCTAACCGAGCTAACTTGCTAACAGCAAACTAGCTAACAGCAGAGTTAACGATCTAATTATGTCATATATGATAATATTTCACCCATTGGTGTCACTATTAAGTACATTTTGTTGATAATACGTATTTACTTTTTTACTTACCTGGAATTTTTGAAGTACATTCATGCTTTTACTTTGGTAAAGAAGTTGTTAGTTGACCTAAAAACTTTGTGTTTTGTTTTGAAAAATGGTCAGCAGCCTTTTAGATCAGACACAAGTTGGAGCTAATGCCCAAAAGATGCAAATTCACCATCATGGCCCTTTTTAAAAACATGCACCATATGTATTCATGCTGGCATTTGGCGGGTCTGTGCACAGCTGAGGGTGTCAGAGTGTAATGGCAGAGTGTATCTGTCTGGCAGTCAGATGCTCCGAGACACTGATGAAAAAGCTGCAGCGACTGGCTTCCTCTGTGCTCGCTGCTTCAGATCCCTCTATCGTCATCCACACACACCAGTTGCCTCTCTGACTCCCTGGACACCACATTTGTGTGTCAGCGTGATATTTTCATAGTGCGAAGAAAAGACACGCCGGGGGATTAACAACAAATGATTGAAGAAACGTATCTGTTGCGGTAGAAATGTGCTTCTGGTGGACCAGAGCGCATTTGTGCACAAGTGATAAGAAAATGTTTACAGCAATGGCCGACCTGCTTTCCTGTCCATTTGAAGTGTCAATCTACTCTGCTGCTGTGTATCAGGAGACAGTGTTCAGCCAGTAAAATGTCAAACATCACCAGGAGCTACACATAGTTTATGTCTTTTTACCCCTTTCCCAGAAAATGGCTGAGCTGCACAGAGAATATGAGCGACTGCTTCAGATGGAAGTTTGTTTTTTTTCTTTCTGTTTATCGTGGGGATTCACTCAGAGACAGCTGACTCATCAACAATATGGCTGTTTGGGATAAATCTGGATCAGAATATGAATATATTAAAATGTCCATAATAATTTCCCGAGGTGGCTTCTTTAGATTTCTTCTAGGCTAGTTGTAGGAGAGATGTGTGATCATGTATGATTCTCTGTCATAGGAACGTTTAATATGTGCGTTGATGTGGCTACCTACCGTCCTTCACACTTGGCATACTTATGTTAGCAGACACTTCCCATGTGTCCCGAACATGCCGTACCAGAATCTTCTCTTTACAGATCTGTGTTTGCATTAAACTCATTTGGCCCAAATCTGAATTTTCAGTAAATCGCTCATTAATTCATCAGACGTGACATAAATAGTTTAATATGCTGACAGAAGTCCGACTTCGGGGCCTATTTAAGAAATGATTAAAAACAGAGATTCCTTAAATGCTGCTGTTGAAAATGTTTGCTTTCCTGCGTCAGAAGAAAGAGAATCACTGATTACATCATGTCCGTCTTTAACTAAAATAAAACAGCTTCCCTGTCATTAGTAGAGAGTCGTCATGTACTATGAGGATGTCATTTAGAGAAATACTGCCAGCTTTAACTTTGTCTGTAACTCGACATTGTTGTTAATGAGGGCGACCTCAGCGGTTCTTCGAGTTTCAGCAACATTTTGTAATGACTCTCTTCTCCTCCAACAGCACATCTGCTGTGATTGTAAGAAGAGTTTCTGCGCCCTGTGCTCGGTGCTTCAGGAGAACCTGCGCTGCTGCACCACCTGCCACCTGCTGCGCGGCACCGCCTTCCAGAGGCCTCGGCTCATGCAGCTCCGAGTCAAAGACCTGCGCCAGTACCTGCTGCTGCGCAACATCCCCACCGACACATGCAGGGAGAAGGAGGACCTGGTGGACCTGGTGCTCTGTCATCAGGGGACGAGGGAAACCCCGAGACCGGTGGTGGAGGAGGACGAGGAGGAGGAAGAAGAGGAAGAAGAAGAAGAGGAAGAGGAAGAAGAGGACACGCATGAGGAGGAGGAGGAAGAGGAGGAGGAGGAGGAGGAGGAGGAGGACGGGGAGGATGGGGAGGATGACACAGACAGTCTGCACTCGCTCCCCCACTCGCACGCCGCCTCGCCGCCCTCCGCCACGCGCTCCACCTCTGAACAGTCGGTCCTCTCCGCCTCTCAGGGAGAAGTGCTCAGCCCAAGTGACAGCTCAGGGACCACCAGCCAGGTCTGTGTGTGTGTGTTCACGAGAAAACACACACCGCACACACACACAAACATACATTCAGTCATTAACATACGCCATACTTCTTCACATCTGTCCTCATTCTATCCAAGATAATTAATTTCAAAGGTGAAATCAGCTTATTTACAAGTGTCAGTGTGAGTGTTTCAAGTCGGGAGAAGACTTCTTCCTTTCAACTTCCCGACAAACAAACGCCCTCTCGTGAATATCTTTAGACGCCAGTTATTCATTCATTGTTTTCATGGTTTTTATTCTTCCCTTTGTGTTTCTGCGGTCCCGTGGTGCTTTGTTTCTCCCTGAAAATCGACTACGTTTCACTCGATTTTCTTCGCTCCATTGATAGCAGAGAAGATCAGATTTGCAGCGCCGATCCAGTGTTCAGCAGGATTTGCACGTGACATCTGGAAACAGCTGCGCTAGCCATGTGTATGTGTGTACGTGTGTGTGTGTGTGTGTGTGTGTGTGCGTGTGTGTGCAGAGCCCTCAGACCAGCCAGCGCCACAGCTTAAGCCCTTTGCCTTTTTTAGGTCGGTTACATAGGCTGAGTCTGTTATGTAACAGGCACACAGGTTGAGAACTCCCCACAGCGTCACAGCTGCAGCCAAACAGCAGAAACACTACAGTACATCTCTCATCCGCACCATAGATTATTGCTGTTTTCCTGCGTCACACAGTATACAGACGTTGAGATTCTTGGGGTTATTTATGTTTACAACCAAATGTAAATGTGTGATACACACTGTAAAAACAAACCTTTAACAAAAAAGCAAAATAGCGTGTAATCTAAGACGTCTGTATCAAACAACTTCACTGAAACTGACAAAGATTCAGCTAGAGATCAAAATTTTAAATCTCAAATATAAATAAAGATTAAAGATTACCCTTCTTACTTGACTTACTTAGATATTTATAGCTTGTGCAGCGAAGACTACTTTTAAAAAATTTAACAACAAAAAGATATGCAGCGTTGGTTTTTTGGACTTGAAAATCTTAAACATTTGAAGCAGGGCTGCCAGATCATTGTCAGAGTTTATAGCAGAAAAAATGAAAATTTATTTTAAGAAATGATAGTAATGTTTTTGTTGTAGATGCTCTATACATATGTAGGGTCCATAATTATTCAATATTTTTCATACTCTGAGCCTGGAGAGAGATACATTTTTGTGTCTTAAAGGAGACGTATGATGCTTATTTCCAGGTACATCATTGTATTTTGGGTTACTACTAGAATAGGTGTAGCTCCTGTCTCTTTAAGGCCCTCCTCCTGTTTCTGATTCGGTCTCCTCTGATTGGTCAGCTCACACATGCCTGACCCAGCATCGCTAACAACAACAATGCAGCTGTGTTAAATAAATTTGTATGTAAGCCAACTAGCCGCTAGGCATACATTATGCAAATGTCTGCCTCTGCGAGGTAGTATGATGTCACAAAGTCACAATATTAAAGGCGGGACTACTGACGAGGTGTTTCACTTTGTGTGTGTGGACTTTGGACGTTTTTAACTTTAAAGATCTTTTACATGCACAAGAACATATATACTCTGTGGCTAAGGTGCATTGTGGGTAATGTGGGGGCCAAGTTTCAGTTTTGGCCCTCCAAGGGAAAATGTTAGTCAACGCTAGTTTCGTGTATAGCACTATTCAAGTTATGGAGACCAAAAGTATCTGGTTATGGTCCTGCTTGTTTTTTCAACAAGATGTCTCAAAGATGTGGCAACAGATTATGATGATATTTGGTGTAAAGACATAATTTTTTCTTGTCTTCTTCAGCATTTTCAGTATGTTCTCATGAACTACTGCAACAAAAAGACACAAATCTGCATCATGTAGCCTATAATTGTCGATCGCCGTCACTTTTTTGATGCAGATGTAACATTTTCTGTCATGAAATAACAAATTTAGCAGCTTGTGCAGCCTTGACAGAAGCACGCGCTCTCCGAGTGCTTTCTAGTACTTTCACATGCTTGAAATGCTTGAATGAGATCTAACATGGAGTCAGAGAAACGTTGTGCTCCGGAGAGGTTTGGCACTTTGCATGTGTCGGGGCTGCTGCTCCGGTTTTTGTTCTCGGTGGAGCGCAGCCCGAGCAAAGGCATGATGTCGGTGCGAGGGCGGGCATCTGGCACCACGACGCTGACGTATACATTATTAACAAACCTTCAGTCAAGGAAGATGGTGCGGAGACAGACAGATGTTTTTACTTTTTACAGAAGCAGCCTGATATCACAGTTAGAGCTTATTTCAGCCCTTCACATGCTCTCTTTTGTCAAGCAGATAAAAGAATAAAGAGACGATATCTTCTCTTCAAAGCACATAAATGGCTGAGATAATACCGAGCTATACACTCCCGCCAAACGGCGTCTGTAGCTCCATTTATTCTCCTTTCATCCTGCAAATTCCTGACCTCCACCTTCAAAGAGAATAATTAACCACCGCCGAGTCAGTGTTTAAACATCTCTGTTCTTTCATTAGATATCGGAACAGCTGCAATGTGAAGAATTGGATCACACAGAGCTGTGAAGTGTTTTTTTTTATCACGCCGTTGAAAGTCATACAGAGGTAGAGGAAATGATAAAGTGTAATCAGGCACAGCACGTCTATTGATAGTGTTGAAGAATGTTGTAGAGGAACAGATGTAAAAAAAAAAAATAAGGATGTAATCAACACAGAGTCAGTGATGCTGAATGGGGGGTGATCATGCTGTTAATGAGACAAACAAATATGGATAATTTAGTTTCTTGTCAGTTTTTGTGCATCAGATCTGCAGTTAAAGGACGAAATTCAAGGTCATATCTTGACACATCATTTTGACTTTGAATGTAAGTGGAGGGATTTGATATTTGTCGAATTTAAATAAATTTAAATGAACTTCTGTTGGTTTCTTCTCTAACAGGAGCAGGAGGACACGCCAACAGCGTCTCTCTTGAACCTGGAGCCCACTGAAAATATGATAGAGGTACAACACTCGAGGGTTGTTTTCCACCTTTACGCTACAAATGAGTGTTTGTATACCGCAGGAACAAAAATGATTGTAGACTGACGGAGGCTATCGATTGCAGGTCAGTCCGGCGACACAGAGGAGGATCAGGGCCTCGCTGTCTGATCTGGACAACGAAGAGGCGATAGAAAACCTCTCCGTCCGCCAGCTGAAAGAGATTCTCGCCAGGAACTTTGTCAATTACTCCGGCTGCTGCGAGAAGTGGGAGCTGCTGGAGCGAGTGCACCGACTCTACAGAGAGAACGAGCAGAACCGGAAATCCAGTAAGAGTTTTTAATTGATTTAATTTTTTTTAAATTTGTTTTTGATATATGATGTTCTGCTTATACATTATTTTCTCCTTTTCTTTTTCTAGTGGAAAATGTGAGCATAACTGCAGGTAATTATTGTTGTTTGCTTTTCATATTTCACAGGTTTAAAATATTACATTAAAGGTGCAATATGTAAGAATTGGCCATCTACCAAATTCATACATAAGGGGAAGCATATTTCTAGAGTAACCGCTACCTGCTGCTAACTGTACCTGCCATTGGAGCGAGAAGGGCTTTGGCTAGCTGGTTAGCATGCTAACTTCAGTAGATATCACTGCAACAAAACACACAGCCGTCATGACGCCCACACTGGTATTTCTTCACATCCTGTTGATAATTGTAGTTAATTTTTGAATGTTTTCAACAAAAATTCTTACAAATTGCACCTTTTTAAAGGAACTGTTCACCCAAAAATGTAAATTTGGTCATTATCTACTCGCCTCCATGTTGATAGAAAAGTCAAGTGAAGTTTCATAACTGAACTGAAGTAGATGAAGACTTGTTTTAAAACTTAAAAAAAATCAACTGAAATAAACATAAAACATAAAATTGATCCACAGAGTTCATAATTTGTACGACTCTGAAAGCCCCAAGATCCCAAATTGATTTGAAAAGACGTTGTTTACACCCTTGATGCGCATTTGAGCTCATGCACCCAACTTCAGTGTGCTAACTCCTTTAGCTTAGCGGCTACAGTGAAGACATCGGCTTACACAAGGATGTAAATGTCTTTTCAAATCAATTTGAGGTCTCAGGGCTTCTGAAGACTTGGATTACATTATCTGAACGGTATGGAGCCATTTTATGTTTTTTTTTAGGTTGTGTTTTCACATTTTGAAACAAGTCTCCATCTACTTCAGTTGTTTAGGAGAGTGCTACAACGCTGTTTTGTTGTGAGGCTCCAGAAATGTTTTGCGGACTACGAAACTCCACCTGACTTTCCGTCAGCATGGAGTTGAGGAATGAGTGAATTTTCATTTTTGGGTGAACTGTTCCTTTAACATCTTTAATCTACATGCAAATACATTTATAACTCCGTCCTGTTGTGTGATGTTAAATGCTGAAAATAGGGTCAATTCACTGTCTCCTAAACTAATAGATTGTCTTTATTGCTGCCCATTCTTATCTACACAAGTGGTTGCATATCCTCCCCCTCTCTGCAACAGTGGAGTTGGAGGTAAGATGTTTGTGTAAAAAGCCACTTCACAGCACTCTCTCCATCTGCTCCTTAATGTGCATCGCCCTGATCATCTGATAGCAGTAAACAGTAAAGGCATGCTGCAGCATTTTTATCCACTCCATCCTTTATATCATCCTACATATTATCACATTATGGTCACTTGAGTCATTATCTCCTGCCTGATTCAGTGTCTCCACATTCTGTCACTCCCGTTTCTTTTTCCAGCGTGCATCATCTCGTTTTATTCTGAAGGGCAGCCTCTCATCCTGTCATTAATGCACTCCCTGAGAGCTTTTACTCCTTGATGAGCCATCATATTACTTCAGTGGCTGCATGTCTCCATCAGGTGTAATTGTATTGTCAAGCTTCGTAGAGGCTCTCTTGTTGACATAAAAGGCTTGAGGATCATATTAGCCCATTTAATAGTCAGACGAGGAGGGACGGCAGATGGGTTGGGCTTTTCCCTCGTAGCACAAGATGTGTGCAGCAGGAGCCAGAATTAGACCGGGGAGCTATCAGTCAGCAGTCAGACATTTACGTCCTGTGAAGCAGTGCACAACCATCGGTTTATTTGGAAGAAACAAATTACATTTAAAGTAACAAGTCAGCTATTGTGAAAATTGAACATCGCTGCAGCTGATTTTTCTTTTTTTCCACCTCATTGGAGGACAAATATCTTTAATCTTACAATTAATGGCAGTCAGTAGAGCGCATACCTCCACCAAGGCCCATTTAATTCAATTAAGCCTAATGCAATATCCAAATTTTACCAGTTTAAACCATCCATAACTGCTTAACCATAAGTTAAACTCACCAGATCTAGATATTTTTCATCAGGATCCATGCATTATTCCCTGAGAAATTAACAAAAATGTCCAAAAAATCGCAATGTTAAAGAAAGCGAGAAAGATTTCCTGGATTGTCCCTTTATCGGACCCACACCAAAAGTTAAACGGGTCTATTCTGGGCTGTGACCTGTCCTCCGTACAAGTTTCGTGGAAATCCGAACAGTAGTTTTTGTTTAATCGGGCCCACAAACCAACCCAGCATCAGACGAAAACATAACCTCCTTTTCGGATATAATAAAGACAATAAAGATGAGCAAGCACCCACCAAAATAAATTCAAGCTTGTCGCTTGTTTTAGTTCCTTCCATCAGTTTATCAGCACCCCTCTGCCACACATCGTATCCTGTCACTGGTTCATGTTTAATCATCATTTCCACCATACAGTGATGTTTTACAACAAGTTTGAATCATTCATTACTTACTTTACTTTACTTTAAAGGTTTGAGTTGAAATCAGCTAACACTTTAGCAGTTATTAGGAGGTTATTGGCCCAGTAGTTGTTGCATATGGTCATGCAGAATAAGGCATTAGTAAGTGCTTAATAATGTCTCATAAAGAGCTAATATGCCAACATTATGCATGCTAATTGAATGGTTAATATGTGTTTCTGTTACCAAAAACAAAAATGTAAACATATCTGCAAATATCTGCCTTCCTGCATTTACCTTGGGCTTGATTTCATTGTTAGTGGGGATCAGATGAGCTAGTTTTTTAACAAAACAGGGTTATACTTAGTTACAGGTTAGGAGAGAGGATCTACTGCTAACGACCAAACCGTGGTGAACGATGTGGTTATGTTCACTCAGATTTTCAGCAGCTTGAGTTGTGACTGTGCAACATCACAGAGCTCCATACAGTTTAATGAGCCTGCAAGAGAAGCACTGTAACTGAAAAACAGCTTCTCATATCTCCCTCCACAGATGGTGTCAAAGCTCAGCTGGCGGCTGATGAAAACTTGTGTCGCATCTGCATGGACGCCATCATCGACTGCGTGCTGCTGGAATGTGGTCACATGGTAACCTGCACCAAATGTGGCAAGAGGATGAGCGAGTGCCCCATCTGCAGGCAGTACGTAGTGCGGGCCGTGCACGTCTTCAAGTCTTAAAACTGTGAGCGCCGGAGAGGCCCTCAGGCGTGCACGAGGCCCGAGCCCTGAGTTTGTCACTGAGGATGAACTGCTGTGCATGACGTCTCGCAGGGCCTAATGCTGCAGCGGGCGCGAGCAACCTCCCGGTCTTTGAAACCAGACTGTTGCCTCTTGCCTACCATGGTTTGTCTCCCCTCCCCTCGTCCTTTACTAACTCATGTTCCAGTCCCACTTGTCCTCCCTGGTGGACCGTCATCAGCTGCACCGGGACACTCACTCTTTCTGGCTCTGGTCTATTAAACACACAGCAGAAACCCCTGCCATCACTTTCTACTCTCTGTTCTCTGTTTAGATTTTTGCTCACAGGAGAGGAGAGGAGAGGAGGTGGTCCCACGGATACTTGAAGTGGAGGGGGGGTTGTTGTGAAGCAGTTGGATGAAAAATATAAGATCCCAGGGTTAGAGTCAATATGGTTTACACAGTCATGTCACATGACACCGTGTTATCTCCCTCAGTGTTCTCTAGGACGTGCAATATCAGAAAAAAAAAGAGACTTACATGTGTTTTTAGAAGACGTCTGTTTCGTTGATCCGAACACCACGTGCACCGAGTCATCTCGTCTCACACACAGGAGGGTGTAAGGTGCCAAACGTCATGCCTTTGATCGGTATTTGGTTAAGATTTCACAGTATATGCATCTCATAACCAGCAAGCTTGGTGTGATAGTTTACTTTTTTTGTTTTGTTTTTCAGTCTTAGAAAAATAAGTGTGTACGAGTAAACGTTTGAACGCCTGCTGTGTGAAGGATGTGATTTTCTCATCCAAAATGAAGTGATTTCTGCTGAAGACACGAACAGTAAAAAATAAAAACGCTCCGTGGTCACGCCACGTGCTGCACTACATTCCTGTTACAACTATAGAGCGTGAACGTTGGAAAACAGCAGTTTGACCAAAAAGAACTGAAGTCAAGGTTCACTTACTACATTTTTCCTGGACTTTGGGACTACATTTCACAGGTTTCTTCAGCAGATACTCAGATATAGAATGGTTAAATGGTAATATGATGGGGTGAACATGTGGATTGCCTCATCCTTTGACTGAGGAAGACCATGAGATGCAGGTGAAAGCTCCAGAGACAGCCAATAAGTGGACCTTGAGTTACGATTTTTTCTTGTACTAGGCTATATTTATCTATGTCTTAAAGTCTCATTCCTCTTTAATTTAAAGGAACAATTCACGCCTAAGTCAAAAATAGTTATTTGTCCTCTTACCTGTAGTGCTATTGATCCATCTAGATCATTTTAGTGTGAGTTGCTGAGTTTTGGAGATATCAGCTGTAGAGATGTCTGCCTTCTCATCATGACCTGGTTCCTCAATATAATTTGTAGACCTTGTTGTGAGCACTTTCATGTAGGAAATGTTTTATGTGTACTACGTCCGCCAATTGTATCGCTGTGCAGACGGAAGCGTACAACTGCTAATGGACATGAGGCTAGCTAACTAAATCAGCTAAGCTAGCGAAGAGGACGCCATTAATGTTTACATCCCATGCTGTTTGAGCCTATTGTCCATGAGCAGATGTAGGCTCGTGCTTGTGACAGTGCAGGATGTAAACATTAAAGCTGTTCCCCTTGGCTAAACTGTAGCATTAGCTAGCTTAGTTAGCCAGCCTCTCGCCCCTTAGTAGATGCAGGCTTGTATCAGCGTGAGATGTAAACATTAATGGTGCACTCTCAAGCTAAACTGTAACATTAGCTGGCTACCCTAGCTAGCTTCTCGTCCATGGGTGGTAGATGCACACTTGTGCTCTTGACAGAGCAGGATATAAACATTAAAGCCATTCCCCTTGGCTAAACTGTAGCATTAGTTAGCTTGGTTAGCTAGCCTCTTGTCCCTTAGTAGGTGCAGTAGTAGGATGTAGGGCAGTCTAAATATTAACCGTCGTCCTCTTCCGCTGAGCTGTAACATGACCTAGCTCAGTTAGCTTAGTCAGATAGCTTCTCGTCCATGGGTAGCTTCAGCTTCCCTCTGCGCAGTGATACGGTTGGGGGATGTGGTTTGGTATAAAAGAAAAATAGTTAGCAATTTAATGTAGGAACTATTTTCTTCCAACCAAACTACACCTGCTAACAGCATCACTGCACAGAAGGAAGCTGCATCTACTCATGAGAGGCTCGTGTTTGTGACGGAGATGGAAACATCAATGTCCTCCTCGCCATGACACAGAAAGAAAATAGCTCCCATTGAAACAGCTCACAACAAGGTCTGTGGATTATCTTGAGTAACTGGGTTGTGATTTCTGGAAAGCAGACATCTAGTCTGGATGGATAAATAGGACAGGAAAGAGGAAATACATGTATTTTTGATTTTGGGGGGTGAACTGTCCCTTTTTGAAAATGACTTCCACCAAGCAATACCATTTAGTTTCCAAGTCTACCAAGTGTCTTTCTTTGATTGTGTTGTCCGTTGACTTGTCGAATCTTAGCAGGTGCTACTTCCTCTTTCCTGAGTGTTAACATGAACACACCTTTTATGTCATGTTGTCGAGGCGTTCCTTCCAAATATCCATCACACAGTGAGAGCTGGAGGAGGCCTGGTTTACTTTAACCTGTTATGCAAATGAAACACTTTGTTTTCTTGTCATGAGATCCAGTTAACTCAGATGTCACTAAAATATCTGTGTGTACAGTATGCCTGTGGTTTGTTTAAAAAAAAAAAAAGAAGAAGAAGCTGAATTGCTGTTAAGTGAATCGCATAGATAGCTTATATTGTTGTTTACTGATAAGTCATTAAATGTATATTTTTCCATTTACTTGGGAGACGACATGATTTAAAATTCTACTTATCATGGAGGTTTAAAAATAAAAATATACCGTTTTTCAGAATGTATTTCTGCTGGTTTTGGTCAGACGAGTTCATGTCACTCTCTCACCATTAAAGTTGCGTCAGTCATGGTCTCGCTTTCTAGCACTTTTTGTCGTCGTCTGCTTCAGATCCAAAACAGACACCGACACCAAAAACACTGTAACTCTGTAAGTCTGTTGATGCTGCTGTTTCTCTAAGATGTCATTCATGGGCAGCTACAGTACTATCAGAGTAGGAGGTTATCATGAGCACTCATAATCCTGGATCTTTATATTTTGGAATGTTGAACCTTTTTATTTTGGTAAACGAGAGAAAATGATTTATTAGACTCAATAAAATGCAGTACTACAAACCAGAAAGTTAAACCCTGCTCTTCATTTTGTAATCAGTCGTACATTAAAGCTTGATTTTGCTCACTTACAGCCAATTTGATGGTCTGCATATGTTGAATTTTCACATAAATAATAAGAACAAATCTAATATCAAGAACAAATAATCATGATCATGAATCAAATGGACCAAATGCACACGCAGCTCAGTACTTAAAATGAATTTAATATCTCAAAGGCTGACTTAACTTTTCCTAGAGGCTTTACATGTACATTATGTACAGATCGAAAACATTTACAGTAATGTACTAAAATATTCATGGAGTCATGGTTATTGAATAAAAAACAAACAAACAAAATGTAAATGTAAACCCATCCACTGAACCGTATCAAGTGCTATTTCAAAAGTTACACAAAAACCTTTTAAAGACATCATTTCTAAAAAGTTTTCAAGAAAAACAGAAACCTATCAAACTGTTGAGTTGGAAATTCCTATAGCAAAAAATGTCACTTTAAAGGTTCTTTATATGAGATTTTGAACATTTAGTGTGTAGTTTGAAGGAGGAATGCCAAAACAAACTAAGTAAACAAACACACTTCTTTTTATGACTGAATAAACAAACTGACCCTAAAGGACAACACAGTTTCATACTGTTTTACTCTGTTTATATTTGGCGGACCCTGCCACATTTGTAGCTTCAGACATTGTTCTGGGGACCTTATTTTCCTCTGAGAACAGCTTGTTTATTCACTTGTGGAAAAGATAAATATTCCAGAGTTTGTAATATTACCTCATTAATATTGTAAATAATAAAATTCGGAGTTTTAATTTCTTCTCCAAAACTACACAGCGCCCCTTTAATATGGCAGCAAACAACTTGGCTGTGTAAAGATCTAGTGGAGTAATGGCGTCCTGAGCAGAGAATGGTCACACTCCCTCTGTGTGGATTTTAATCAGTTTCTCTGTTCTTTGTTTTGGTAGCTGGTCTTCCCCATGTTTATAAAGAGACTAAGAGAAATAAGTGACCCAACTGACACCATTATATGAGTTGAAGAAACGGCTATTTACCAAGCTGAATGTTACTTTTGTACAGCGAGGAAAAACAGCATGTAGATCCTGAATATTTCCACATTTAACTCAGTGAATTAAAGGTTTGATTTCGACAAAAGCAGAGTTATTTTGTTGTCTGTCGAGTTTGACGATCTGCAACGTAAAAATGACTGGTTTTGTCAATGGAGTCTGGTAGCTCTGAGGAGGGCAATAGAGTATAACAGCAGAGGTGTGGTCGACGCGCCCCTTTGATTTGGTCTGTGATGCTGGTGCTTTAGTGCGACATCTAGTGGCAGTGAACGTCATATATAGAACCTTTAATGTTATGATAATGAATAAATGCACTAGACTGACTGATACAGTAGGTTACTTTATCTTAAGACAATTAAACTCAAAAGGTATAAAAAATAAAAAATTTAAGACATTATTTTAAAGAAAACAACCAGTGTTAAATAAGATCTACTTCAGTGGAATCTCTGACAAAGAAACAAGAACAAACAAAATCCATTTTCACCTGCACAAATCTTTTAAGAAATATGTTGTTTGTGCAGTTTCTTCTATAGTACAGTCTAAATGCCATGTACATATAGGGACTATGATTCTGTCTCATACGATACACTGTATATTTTGCATTTGGTCTCAACCTTGTGGTCGGAAGCTCATGTCTGGAGAGTGACATGGATTTACTGGACAGATTTACTAATGCTGGATAAATATACTTTAAAGATCCAGTGTGTAGGATTTAAGGGGATCTATTGGCAAAAATGGAATATATTTCTCATAACAATGTTTTGATTTATCACATGAAACTAAGAATTGTTGGGTTTTTGTTACTTTAGAATAATATCTTTTATATCTACAGAGGAAGTGGGTGTACTGTCGCGTTTTTACAGTGGCTCAGATCGACAAACCAAACACTGGCTCAAGAGAAGAGGTCCTTATCGCCGGGTGAGACGAGGGGTATTCACTTGATTGCAATCTTCAACGTCACCGCTAGATGCCACTAAATCCAACACACTGGATCTTTAAACTAAAACAGAATAGATTACTACACTCAAATATCTGGGGTCATGAGAATTTGAAAATATACAGTATTAACAGTGTCATTGGTGAAAATAAGAGAAAACAGTCCTTTTCCATTTTTCAATCAGCCTTTTGACTGATTACACCTGAGTTACACATCTCACTACTGTCATACGGGGAGAAAACTAATATTAAGATCCTAATCGTGGACTTTGTTGATCCTTCATTTCTTGTACGATTCACCACTAAGTCTAGTTCCGCTAATGACAGATGGTTATATTGATTAACAGTTACTACAGTTACTGTGATGTAAACATATGTCTTTGCTGCATGCAGAGCTAAAACGCTTCCTTTCACAAAGCACCGGTTAATACTAAAGAGTGATGGACACGCTTGTATGCAGGTCTTAATGTGACCCACTTAACTAGAAGCTGTTAGTAGAGTTAGCAGAACATTTTAGTGTTGAAAAAATATGCTTTATACACTGTACACTGTATAGTGTATGTGTGAACACATTCATGTATTCATATTTACTGTATCAGTGCAAATAACTTTTGAAGCCTTTCCTCTAAATCTGGAAAACAAAATGTACAGTACCTTCGATCAGAAACGGGGCACTGACGCACATAATAAAATATAAAAAAACACCCACACAAACACAAGCTACCGCCCTACAGTTTGGCAACAAATAGACCTTTGCCTCTCAACAATAAAGAGCTTAACAGTAATGCCGATTGATTATCAATTTCAATGGTATGATACTGTACAATGGTGCAATCAATACTGCACATAAATGTATGAAACACTTTCTGATACAAAAATATTACTCTATAATGCACTTTGCATTGGAACAAAAAATAATCTATAAACACCAAAAAGAGAATCATGATACAATACACAAACAATCAATATAAAGAAATAAATAACTTATATAAACAGGTGCAAACAACAACAGAAACATTTTTGCAAGATTTCCATTTTTTTTTTACATTCTGGCTCAGCAGCACAGCTTCCCTTTACATCAGCTGCACAGGAGCAGACGCCGTCCTCATCGGCGCCGCTCCCCCACGAGCACACAGTCGTCTGCTGCCTCCATGTGGACAGTAGTTTTACCACTTGTGAGTGTCACACATTCTTTTCCGTGCTCCTCCGCCTAACTGATCTTTTGCAGCAGTTTCTCTTCTATGAGTTCAAACTGCACGCTGACGGACATCTCTGCAATGAACTGGTCACATCCTTCCTTTGTCACCTGTTTGCAGTACCGCAGGTCGATGTGACATATGCTGCCACAGCGCTTGAAATAGGTCAGCGACTGGTCCGTGACCCTGTTACAGACTGCAGGGAGAAACGGGGTTAGGAGAAAAAGAACAAATGATGCGTAACAGGGACCTGTACTGACATAAGCTATGACACACATGGATTAATCCGCCCTCTAGGTTATTCTAGGACATGAAACTCAAAAGGCCTCATTATGGTGATCAGTATTTTCAGGATAAATGTGGAGACTCCAACAGAAAGTGCATTTGCCTTTCTGCTGTTTTTTTCCATAATGGTCCATTGATTTACAGACAACAAGTAGAAGATACATGTGTGCACTTTGCAATAAATGGCATGAAATGATTAACTTCTATTAAAACTGATTTTTTTCAATTTTTATGTGTTAAATGCAGATGTTTTAGGATTTATTTCTTACATCATCAAACAAACTTTTGCTTCAGAAGGAGATTTTAAAACATTTCCTGACATGACTAAATCTTCTTAAAACTATACCTTTTTCTGTCTGGAAAAGAGGAAATCATTGTAAAACTAAGCATGTCCTTCTGCAGTAGTGTAAAGTCAAAAAGGTTAAAAATGCAGAAACACCAGTATGGTCCTTTAACTAAAGACGTATTTGATTTACAGCTATGGACACAACACATTTGATAAATTCAAAACTTAGCCATTAGGGGGAGCAAGTGAGACTTACAGCCAGCAAAGACAGGCTCCTACCTGACAGGTTGATGTCAGTGAGCGAGTCTCTGGTGGTCGTCCCGGCAGCAGTCAGGATGTTGACGGACTGGTCGGTGACGTGGTTGCAGTAGCTGAGGTCCAGTTTGGATAGCGAGGGCATGTAACGTATGATGAGGCGTAGAGACGTGTCGGTGATGTCCAAGCCTGCCAGGCGCAGGTCCTCCACATTACGCAGCTTACTCCTGTTGTCTAACTGACCTGCAAAGAGGAGAGGGATGGAGACAGACTCAGAGGATGCATCTCGTATAGGATATTTTATTAAATAGAAGTAGATAGATTATAATTTGATAGTCTTTTCTTTTGTTAGTTGTTTAGTTTAATTACTTTCTTGTTTTTTTAGTTTTTACTAATTTTGTTTTGTTTCTTTGTGTAAACTGAAGTTACACACTAACAACGAATGAATAGCTCCGACATATAGTACATATGTCTGACTATATGAATTTTGCCATGTGCAAGAAGCCACATATTTGAGACAAAATCACATTAAAGATGCTGTTTTGTTGTCATATAATTTAATTTGACTATATATGAAATTAAAGGGTAAATAAGGTCATATTCCTTATTTTTCTTTCAAAGAAACCGACAGTTAAGGAGACGTGCTCATTTACAGGTTCATAAAATTAAAATAATAATATTCTACTGTGAATATAGACTCAATTATGCAAATGTGTGACATGGTGATGTAGTGTGATGGCACAAAGTTGCAGAATTAAAGGCGGGACTACTGACGAGGCGTTTCAGGAGCAGTGTTTTGCTGTGGGAGAGAGGAGCTCCCGTTAGCATGAACATTGGACTTTTACATGAACAAGAACATATAACGTATATAACACACTGAAGGAAAGGAAAAAAACAAAAAGCATAATCGGTCTCCTTTAAATCATCCTTCTAAAAAGTGTAAACTATGTATCTATAGTCTGATGCAGCTTATTCCTCTGTGCTACAGAGCTCCAGTGTCATTCAAATACTATTAAAAACACATTAATGAGCCACACTTCCACACTCGTTCATTATGATAAACACGAGCACAGTAGTTTATTTTGAGTAAATCCCACGCACGCCATCCTGAGGCTGAAAATAATCACATGAGAATCAATTGTGTGTTGATCCATGGCTGAAAATAGTCCCAAACAATTGTGCTATTTTCTCGAGTTTGAGTAACTTTTGCTAAAAACTACAGTGCCCAGCTGTTTGGAGAAATTATTTAGCCTTCTTTAAAATTGAAGCGCATCATTTGAGACTCATTTTTAAACAGGTGTGTCGTGTTGTAAAGTATTAAGAGACAGACTGATGTATTAATGGTTTTGCTCTTTTCATGGGATTTATCGACAATAAATAATAAAAATACAGAATACAACAGCCTTCATTTTTTATGATTATGTGCTAATCAGAGTCAATATTTTACCTCTGTGGAACCGTTCAGTCTCTAAATGCTTTTGGATTTGACAACAATTAAGGTGAAAAATTACAAAGTAAAGCACTTTTGGATAATGTGTGTGTGTGTAAGAGACAAGTTGGTACCTGGCCTGTTATCTGTAGGAGGTGACAGCAGGTCCCTCATCTGGGCATCCTTCAGTCCCTCAACCCACTGAACATCCAAAGTTCGGAGAAGAGGACAGCTGGAGGTGCAAAGAGCAGAGACGGCCACCCAGGAGCATCCTGACAACAGCAGCACACGCAGACCTGCAGGGGACAGCGAGGACCAGCTCATGTTTTAAATGAAGCTACAACAACAAAGATCTTCTGTAAATCTCTTTTTCTACGAGGCCACAGGCAGCAACACTGCAAGCTAAATATGCTGCAGACTCTCATTCAGTCTGTTGAGGAAACGTGCCCTATTTTTCTCCACTCTGAGGTCACAGAATAAACCAACACAGAAGTTCTGAGTATTCTTATCTAATGAGCTGAATGATCCAGCAAAGACATGTATAAGTAACAAAGAGAAGCAGCTAAAGTAAACCGTCTGAATTCAGGAGCCTCAGGGGATGCAATTATCCAGACAGAGGAGCCACATGGGAACAAGACTTATTAAAAACTGCACATGCTACACAAACACACTTTTCATCAATACCTGCTGAAAAAGTAATCTAACTACCTTCAGGTCATGAACTTTTGGAGTCTTTATTGAGGCAAATAAAAAGACATTTACTCAAAGATGAGTGGCATTAATGGTTCCTTTTATTTTACAAAATATGGTTAAATGTATGTTTAATTTGGTTTAATCACTGCATGTGCAAATGGTATCAAAGTGTTGCCATATCTCCTCAATTAACATGTCAAATAAGGTCTTTTCATCACCACTAAGAACAGAGCTGAACATTTAAAATTAATCAACCGAGTAGGAAACTGTAATTTTCCTTTAATAAAACTCTCAGTTCAACTAGGTTCATTTTTCTTATGGGAGTTTATCCTTTCTATCAAAGTTATTATTAGAATTAAGTAGTGAGATTGATTGGATTTCAAAATAATCTCTGGAAAACGGCAAAAGTATTGATACTTTCCCGATGCTGCATGTTTAAAACAATACAATATCCACATTCAATAGTATTAAGTACAAAAGCTAGAAAAAAGTAGTCCTAGTATTCTATCAAAGTTTGAAATTCTGGTATCATTAAAACCCAAAAACCTTGCGGCCCCCGTGATTGACAGAAAAATTGACATGGCAGCTTTTCCTTTAAAACTTTGCATAACAAATGTGAATTCTTCTCCAGGGCGTCTAAAATGTCTTCAAATATTCTTTCTCCTCTCCATTTCTATGTCCCTCTCGTATTCACTGAGGAGGACGAGGCGTAACAATACAGCAGACTTCACGCTTTGCAGTTCAAGAAACGAGCTATGATAACTAAAAGGTGAAAAAGTGTGAAAAATTGTTACAAATCAGGAGAAATACAGGAGAATTGTGACCCTGGGTGGAAACTGGAAGAGATAAACGTGGGTCTCCAGGGAAACTTGTGAGGGTTGGCTAGTATACCAATCTTCATGTGATATTTAACACTCAAAAAATACAACCTAATGAGTAAGAGTCCTCTCATCTCCCTCCAAAAAATGAACCTTATCTCATTTGTTGGCATTTTCCTACAAACACAAACCCTGTGCAGTGTTGACCTGGTTGAATGCATTTACCTGGCAGCCTGTTGATGAGCCAGCTGAGCTGTTTCTTGGAGATGTTGGTCCAGCTGAGGTCCAGAGCTGCTGGCTGTCTCCGGATGATACCGCTCAGCATGAGAGGTGTGATGGACTTGCAGCGGTTCAGATTGATGTGCTTCCAAAGCCTTTTGTCGCAGCACCTGATGAGACAAACAGTAGGTATTTACAGACGGACGCTGTATGATGAAGAGTGTGTGACGATGTCTTTTTGAGCTCCACCGTACTTATCTTGTACTCACCATCTGTTCCATGTCCGACACACGCGCATGCAGACACAAAGATCTCTGTGAGTCAGGTGACTGAACACCATCATCCACATCTCTCTTCGCATCACGTGCGCTTCATCGTCGTTCAGCGGCAATCTGTCGGGCGGGGGGCTGATGGGAGGGGGCCGGATCACGTGGCGCTCCATTTGGATGCATTTTGGCGGCGACCGGCAGGGGAGTGGACGGGGGCATATGGGTGTGATCTGCGCGCTTCTGTTCCAGCTGAGTGGCGAGTAACCACGCTGCGTCTCGTTCACCTCCCGCCCTCTGTGTCGCAGCCAATCGCCAAGGTCGCTGCTGCCGTTATTGAGAGGCCACCTCGGCTTTTGGACGTCCACTTCGTTCTCAGGTTCAGTTTTTACAGGCCTGTGGTTTTGATTGGCCAGGCTGTCCTCTGTTTTCAGCGGTCGTCTGTTTTGATTGGCCAAACCTTCCTCCATTTTAAGTGCCCTGCGGCTCTGATTAGTGGTCGAGTCCTCTGTTTTTAGTGGTTTACGGTTCTGATTGGTCACAGAGTCCTCAGTCTTCAGTGGTCGTCGGTTGTGATTGGCTGGGCTGTCCTCGGCCTTCACTGAGCTGTGGTTCTGGTTGGACAAACAGTCTTCTGTCTTGGGAACGTCCTGGTTGAACTCTTTGCTCAGCTCTTTGTTGGGGAGGCGTCGGCGCTGATGGCGAGGCTTTGGCTGGACAGCGCTCTTCTCCTGAGCTTCTCCTGACTCGCCGCTCGGTCCGGCTCTGGGAGAGTTAGAGGAGGACTGGTCAGTTTCTCTAGCTGCAGATGTTCTTAGCAGTGGACTTAACAGGAGCTTGGGTTTGTCCTCTGCACTGCTGTCTCTCTCTTTTTTCACCACCTCCTCCTCCTCTGCCTCCTCATCTTCTTCCTGGTCCTCTTCAACATACTCGTTCTTCTCCTTTACATGAATCCTGTCTGGGGAGAATCCATCGTCATGATCTTCCGGGTCGTCCTCTTCATCTCCATGATCGTTCTCTGTCTTGATTTGCCGCAACAGCTTTGGAGCCAAGGGATCCTCCTGTTTTGAAAGCTTCTTCTAAGAAAGAACAGAAGGAATGTAATCATCGGGTCAGATTGTATTGACTTTTTGCATATTCTAATGTACAGTTTATTCTTTTCTCGTGACATTTAAGAAAGCTGCAAATAGATTTATTAAAAGCCGACCTACTGCAATTCAATTTAAGTCTCGACTCAAAGGTTGAGAAACTCTTCTGCAGCGCTTTTGCACATTTTTATATAGTTCACTTCTTCTGTTCTCGGCTCTTCTGTATCTTCCCCCGTTGTAATATTCACAGTAAACTTTGCTTTGTGACAGTATTCCTTTACAAATGAAACACAACGTGACACTGTAATAAAGCCTGGCCAAAAAAAAAAAAAAAAGCATCAGTAATGGCGTTTGCTCCAGCTGTCATGGAATGGAAAATACTCAAATCTCCAGTTTTTTTCTGAGAACATTTAGGTCTAAATTCATGAGAAGATCATGATGTGATCAAAAGTCAGCTGCTAAATGGACCTCGGGTAAGATTATTTTGTTCAATGAATATTTAATTATGACCAATTTCTTCTCCTTAATGCAGCCAAATGAAACACTGGCGTAATGAGGAAGCAGCAGCCAATAACGTGATTTCAGATAACTCAAATGAAAATGTTAAACATTAACCTAACCCACTGTGTTTGTGATTTTTAGTCCCCTTAACTGGAACTCATCAATATAGGCTTACTTTTATCATAGATGACTCTATGTTCAAATATATTTGGGGCGTACCTTCTTTTTCACAATTGCAGGTTCATCATTGGTGTCAAAAAGTTTCCTCTTTTTTCTTAAAGGGTTGTCCTCTAGCCTCGGTCGAGGCGTACCATCCAGAGTCAACAGTGGGGGGCGTTTCTTCGGAGGCTCTTCCTCTTTCCTCTTGGGACATTCGTCCCGCTCTGCCTTCCTCTTCACAGCAGACGTGGGAGTCAAAGCAGTAACAGTCGCTGTAGCCACCATCGGCGGGTCGGGCTCCTCTTTTGAATCCCGGTTTAACCGTGGTTCTTTCAGCAGCGAGCCGGGGAGGTTTGACGCGTACTTGAACCCTGGCCCCCTTTTTTGCTTTGAGGCCAAAAGGTTAGAAAAAAGGAGAGCACAACTTTATTTCTCTGGCTCTGAGATCCTGAGTCACAGTTGACTGTTTATTCACTGTGTGTCTGAATCGTGACATAATCAAAGTCCACACAGATACTTACTTTCCCTGTTTTCCCAGCATGGTTGCACTTCGGGCACTCCCAGCAGTTTGGCAACTCATCATTGACTACTCCATTTGAATCTTTCACCTGAACAAAAGGAGCACAGAGGCACAGAGTTATTACCACTAGTGTTTTCAGGCTCTGATGAGACACATTCTGCCCCAAACACATTTGATATGTATTCAAAGGAGGGTCACGCCAATAACTGGAGGTTGACTACTATATATATTCTGCTGGATTTACTGAGGTCAACAAATTTGTCTGAAAAGGAGACGTAAACACACCACAGATGGGATTTACAAGAGCCATATGGAAGGTTGTAGTTGGAAAAGAAACATTAAATATTGGCTTGTACATCACTAAAAACTGATTATTAGAAAGTAAAATGAAGACAATTAGGCTATTTTAGTACTGCATTTTAGCATTTAATAGTATGTTTGGCTGCATTTACCTCAGCATTTACATCTATATCAACACCACCTCCACCTCCATCTGCTCGCTCTCTCTGCCTCTACCAGTTGTAGTAGTGTGTGTATCTTCTGTTCATTATTGTCTGTGATTTGTCTTCTAATTGCTTAGAACTTGCATCCCTAATTTAATTGAATAATCTATTGCCATGTCAACACAGTTGATAGGAATTTGCCTCAGTGCAGCTCTTATGAACAGACAAGAAAACATACAAATAGGTATATAAAATACATTCATACATACCTAATGCGATTAGGCATAAAGTGCACAGTGCTGTGTCCATATTAAAGTGATAGCTGCTACCTACCTACATTTAAAATGCTTGTTAGCTAATGCAATCTCTGCTGCTAAAAGTGCTTTGGTGTCAGAGTTCAAGTAGCAGACAGCCTCAGGATATGTGCAATAAAACACTAGAATCTCTTTTCTTATTTATGTTTTATACAGCGCCCCAGCAGTGGTGATATCAGGGTGGTACATCTGGTACATCTCAGATACGACAGCTCAATCATTCTAAGAACATAGTTGATGGTGACAATTATCAATACAGATTGATACCAAGTCATTTACCTTAAGACAGTTTGGATGGACAATCTCATTGCAGATGGAGCACTCCATGAGCATGAGGTTAAACTTCTCCTCTTCGTCCTCCACTGTGTCCTCTTTCCCTGCCTCTCCACAGATGAGACACACTGCTGTGTGGGGCAGGACGGGCTAGAGGGAAAAAAACAGAGGCGTGAAGATAAATAAGGCTTATGCTTCACATGTATATCCTCTTTTGGAACAAACCATTAACAAGGATTCCCGTTATTTTAATTTAAATGCTGCACTCACGCGACTTAGCTTTGTGCAACGTTTTATATTCATGCTACCTGTAGCTTAAACAGTATATTGATACTACTGTTGCTGAAATGTGAAGCAAAACACAGTTTCATTTCGCTGCCATGGCTTGTAATCGCCTACTCAAATGACTCAACTAAGAGACCAGAAAACAAAAAACTCTAAGCTGAGTGATGTAATACTAATGTGCACTCTAGAGGAGCCTTCACTCAATTCTCCTCCCATATTTAAACACCAGTGTAAGAGTCAGTTAATACAGTAGAATTAGAAATATGTGGTTGTTATTAATTCCTTTATTCATTGCTGCTATTCAAAACTCCCAGAATGCCTTGTATGTCATAATCTGACACCATATTTTATATTGATGCAGCTGACCGTGATGAGTGGCGGCTCTGTATAGTCGACTCTGAGTACTGCTCTGAAGCAGCTCAAGTGAACATCTAGAGTGGGTTAAGGATATTGGCACAACTTAAAAGTGGGACACAGTTACTAAAGAGCTTAAGAGCCCAAGTGTGGGACATTGGGAAAGATGCCAAGTCTCTCTCACTCTCTTTTTTAAACTGGCCAATCAAACCGAATATACTCATCATAATCATATATCCTGTATGTAGCAGAAACATTACATTCACTCTCCACATGTCTCTGTCCGTGGTGCTGAAACATACGAACACACGTCTTTGTCTCTCCTTCTCTCTCTATAGCCCTTTGTGACTACTGCTACAGCTGTTTTTTTTACTTATGCTGCTGCTAATATGACTTGTATAACAACCTCACAGCCACAAACATAAACGCCCCAAAACTGAAGCATCTGAAACTGAAGGATAAGATAAGGAAGCCATAACCATTAAGCAATCTTTAAAGGGATATTTAGAGATTTTGAGATGTATGCTTAGAAAATTGACACAGGCCTAAAACACTAAATGTACACTGGAAGCAGGGGGAAACAGCTATGCTGGTGGTAAAAGGAAAAATCTGTCGTCACAAACTTCTAAAGCTCACTAAGCAATGTGTCATATCTGATTTGTTTAATCCGTTCAAAAACAAGTTTTACTAGGAGTTACATGCTGGAACCATTTCTTGGCCGGGTGCAGTGACTTCCTTAATTCTTTGTTGGATGACGAGACACCAGGAAAACACTGGGAGTTTAAGTGCTAGCCACACTAGCAGTTTGCTACTGTTTTCATTTTTTATGCTAAGCTAAGCTAATCGCCACCTAGCTGTAGCTTCATATTTAGCAAGAAGACATAAAAAAGGGTTTTTTATCTTCTAATCTAAAAAGCGAAGAAGCGTATTTACCAAAATGACAAACTCCTCATTTCACTTCATGTGAATATCACAAGTGAATCATTATGAACACTGAACTCACAGCGATGCACTGCCTCATGATGCAGGACTGCTTCATACGGCCCGGCCCGCCAAACTTCTTCATGTCTTTACAGAAGTGGCACTCTCCACACTCCGTCCGCAGGCACGCCTCGCACTTCCGACAGCGAGTCCTTCTCCTCCTGGCACCAGATGTTCCCCGACTGGCTGACAGCTTGACTGCTGATGCAGGAGAAGCTGCCATCTTAGGTTTCGGCCGGTTGGGAGGCCGAGGCTGAGGGGATAGAGAGGATACAGTGTCAAGTACCTAAAACAAAACGCCAAATATTTCACTAACAGGCATCTAAAGCTCAGAATAATTAGTTTGTTGTTAAAGGATACATGTATATTCATAAAATATGAACAAGGTATGCTCCTTTAATATGGTCAAGTAGGTGAATATGGCAAATATTAGTGCATTTATATAACAATATCAGTGATTCACAACTTTAAAAAAAAAAAGTACATTAAGGAGTTTATGAACATTTTTTTATGCAACCCTGTCTTGTGTGGTACAAATAAATGACCTTGTAGCTTGTACACACTTTGTGTTACGCTCTGAAGAGCACCTCGATCTAATGTTTTGATTTATAATGCATTTTATTTAATATTGGTGCTATGGCTTGATAACAAACACTTACAATCATGTTATGTAACAAGAACATTTTCAAAACATAAACTCAACAGGGGTCAGTGGTATGGTGGATGTAGGCGGCGCTGCCTGATCTTTTCTTGGCTCTTTGTAACTCTGGGTCAATAGTTCCAAACACAGACCCATGCTTATCAGAAACAGCACCTGCACCTGCATATACGTACACATATTCACAAACACAACAACCTGCTGTGTAGAAAGACACATTTTTCCTGGCTGTTAAGGCACAGCATCCAGGAGAATACAAACACATCAAGAATGTCCCTGAAGGCATCTTCCAAATTTAGCACTACACTTGCTTTGCATGTTTCTACTTCAAAGGGGAACTGCACTTATGGCTTCATTTCACACATGGATCACTAGGACCCATTATTCTGTGTTCGGGGGCGTGCAGACTGATTTATAACACTACACATTAAATGTGCTCTATTTAATAGAACTGAGTAATGGAGATGCCTTTGATCTCCATCATTACTGTTATATCTTCTGCTCCTTCTCAGGCTCACAACACAACCACAGCAATGTATTCTCAACATGAAAACCACATGTCAAAACACTGCCAAGTGAGCCACATGAGAAAAAAAACGTGCGGCAACGTGTGAGATGAAAGAACAAGGAGTGCAAAAGACTGCAGCTCTTGGAAATGAAGATCGGATTTCTTTAGTTACATCGGCAGCAGTGCAGATTTTTCCTAGCGTCAGCATAGCAACAGCCACGTCCCATTCCCTAACAGAACAGTCTATGACACACAGACTTGTAACCAATAAGAACTGTAATGAGACTCTGGAACAGAAAGCAGGCTCGATCTTAGCCATGTTACAATAATTTATTCAAACAAATGCGATGAAATAGACTGACAGATATGTGGTTACCAGACAGGATTAGAGTGAGATATTGAGGAGGGGGGCAGGGCTGGACTGTTCTGGGGGTATTCGTGGGGATTACAGACAGGAGATCTGCTCTACAAGAACACTAAAATGAGACTAAACAACCCAGAAAAAGACACAGTTCCTGGATATGTAAAGCAGCTTTTGACAGGTCAGAGTTATGATCAATCAGCCAATATCAGATCACATTTGAAAACCGATAGCCAGACATTGTAGTGTAATGTGTACTGTCTTAAATACTGTCTGATTACACCTGTAACTTAAACTCCAAGTGTAGACAGCAAATGACTTTACTTCAGAAAGCTGTCCATATTGCCCCCTAAATCCCCTCTAAACCCCTCTCTGTCTGCTAAGTGAGCGATCTCTAAATCAGATAACCCTCTGATGCCCAAAACGAAATGATAGAAGATGCTGACAACAACACTACCAAAGAAATCAGCTGCCTCACTGCCTTAGGTGTTTTTTTTGCAACAATACCTAAGATATCTTGACCAGAGGTAGTAGCTGTTGCATACACTAAATACTGATTTCTTTTTGTTGGGCTCCTCACAGCAGCTGGAAAACATTAAGGGACTCTGATGTTCAGGAGCCTCTTGAGCTACTGTAGAGAACAGTGGAAATCAATTACTGTGGATGTACTTAACATCACCTTAAACACACATTGAAGAGTGCATACTGAGCGCAGACTGCAGAAACAACAGGACACATTGCCTTATCATAATCAGACAGCTGGTTGCAACTGACATATGCTGACATAAACCCATTTTCATATTTCGCTTGACCTTTTCTCTGTATATAGAGATATATTTATATATAATATATGAGGAAGGAATTGACTGGGCAAAAACATTTGATTCACAAGTTCCTGGAAGGATTACTTTCCTGTTAAGCTTTTAAAGTGACATATGTTGTCAATCTAAAGAGCTGTGATTGCTCTGCTACACAGTTTAAGCGTTTAACCATGATTTTCCATATGACATAAGTAGGGCTGCACAGCTAATCGAAATATTATCAAAATTGCAAGGCTGTGCAATATTCAAATGACAGAAGCTGCATTTCTTTTTGGATGAAGGTGAAATGTGTGACAGAACAGCATTATAATGAAAAACTGTAGTGCTGCACAGATGTCCTGACCTACACATCTTGTTTTCCAGATGTGAGAAAACATGTTTGTTTGGTACAGACCCCAAAAAATGTGCTTTTATAATTGAAAGTTGTGATGCAAAAATGATCTTTCCCACTGATCGTGACTCATAACGCAATTGTAGTGTCTGTCAAAATCCTCAATTTTTTTTTCTTCCCCACACACTCCAACTCTAACAAACCCTCTGGAGTGCATAGTTACTCAAAAGCTGAAGACTGAATCACAGCAACAGTGTAAAGTGCTTTTACAGTCTGCAGAGCATGCTTTAGAGATGGTGATGATACAAGCAGGTGTTCTGGCAGTTAAATTAAAGTTGTTCAGAGTGAACTGCTTGGCTTTCAAGCTACACCATGTGGACAACTTGTACTTCATCATTAGGGATGGGACCGTATAAGATTTAACAATCAGGATAAGTTGATTGCGGTAAACGTCTATCATCGCGATAATCGTCAATATCCTCACGAGTGACTTGAAAAAGCTGTCGAGCTTGAAAAAGTAGAGTCCTGGATTAATACATGTGTCCTAGCCTTGATACGATAAATACATTTGTTTATTAAAATGCAAGGTAATGTGACTCCAGTATGTTTGAGGACGAAACAGGGCTGAATATTTTTTCTGATCTGATGGAGTCAGTTGTCTGTAGTCAGTGTTTTTCTAATCCAAACGCAGCCACAGAGTTAATGCAAGGGGGGTGTGGCTCGGAGTTAAGTAGAAGAAATATTTAAATGAACAAAAACAGATTTCTTGCAGTGTAAGCAGGTCTCATCTTAGACCTCGCAGCCATTTACACTGAACGATATCCAAACATTCCTTCATGATGACTCTCTGTAAAATGTCCAGTATTTCCTGTCACAAGTATTCCAACACGCGTATCTGATGCTTTTACACTCAAGCCATGAAAGATTCATCCTCTGCATCTACATGAATTCCCATTCCTCTGCCTCTCTGCTTTGAAACAACCAATAGCAGCCCCGAGGCTCTGAGCTATATAAACACAGCCTTCTGCTGTTGCTGGTTTTACCTGAAGAAAACACACATGCATGCACACAAACACACAGCAAACCTCTTTTTTTTTAAAAAAAGGGCAAAAATCAAACACCAAGCACAGATGCTAAGACTGAATCAATGCATTTCTCTCCAGGTAGCTCTGTTCCCTCGCTGCCCTGTGATGCTGCACACTGCTCTGTCTGACACAAGCATTCCTCTGGTGGCCTGCCTGCCTGCCTGCAGGGGTTCGGTGTGCTAACCTGCTCAGAGTCTGAGTCGTAGTCCTCATCATCAGCGCTCAGCGACATGGCCATGGCTGTTTTTTTTTTTTCACACGCCGTCCAGCTCACAGCAAACTGACATGGCTGCAGTCTCCTCCTCCTTCTACTCCTGATACCGCTGTCTGGCCTACAGCCCTCCCCTCCTGCTCCACAGCTCCACAATACCACAAGCAGATGTAGGAAACACAGACGAGCCTGCCTCATTAATATGAAGTACCTCCCCAAAGAAGAGGAGGGCGCTGGGAAGCGCAGGGCCAATGGGAGGCCGCTGTGTGTCAGAATATGTACTGGGGGGAGTCTGCCTCTGTCCAATGAGGAGAGAGAATGCAGAAAAGGTGTTGTCATATTCATGATGTGTATCACAGGGAGAGACAAGCAAGCCCGACACAGCCAATGGAGCCAGATGGCATCTCATTACAAAAGGCAAACACAAAGAGGCCCCACAGCCAGCAGCTGGCCTTTTGGAGGGACGGGTGGGGGAATCCAGAGGGTCCATGACACCAACAGAAATCACCTCCATATATTCATATACAAGTCATCACATCCTCCCACATCCTTTTGAAGCTTCTCCGCCTGGGTCAAAAATTGGAAATGTAAAACTGATTTTTCAACAGAATCCACTGTAATAATTCTGCAAGACTGAATTTTGAAAAATGCATCAATAACCATTTTCTCATCGCATCGTAGCCGTCTGAATCAGAATCACAAAACACCAAGAAGGTGGAGCACATTACAGTGGTCTTTAAATCACTGCACTGTTTTCCTGTGTGTCAAAGGAAACAATTTGAAATTGTATTACTCATCTATAAAGCATTAAATGGCCTTGGCCCGAAATACTTGTGCGTTACGAAGCATCCAGACCCCACAGGTCATCTGGGACACAGTGTTCCCAGGATGAAAACCAAGCAAGATGAAGCAAATTTGAGTTTTTATGCTCTGCACCTGTAGAACAAGCTTCCTGAATACCTGAAGTCCGCTAAAACTGGCAGCTCAAATAAATGAGGGCTTTAAACATTAGTTTACTGTGGCTGTCCAATAATTAGATTCATGACTTCTTTTAATCTGTAACTTTTTGCTTGATTTTGTTTTTATTGTCTTTTAAATGCATTTTTAACATTTTCTTAACATTTTGTTTTTTATGTATTTTCTATGCCCCTGTAAAGCACTTTGAATTGCCCTGTGTCTGAATGGTGCTATATAAATAAACCTGCCTTGAAACAAATAATATCTTATGGTGCCTAGAGATTCCCACCCCATCTGCACTGACAGGAGAATATGACTAATAACTTCTTTTTTAATTTCTAAAGGAAACAAAGTGTAAAGCGTGAACACACTGACTGTACATTTCTGTACATATTGATATCAGTTAGTGTGAAATCTAATACCAATTTGAGCCTAGAGTAAGCCTGAAGTGCAACAACAAACATGGGAGGTGTGAAATCTGGTCTGAAAAATGAGTCATAGTATAGTTTCTGTTCATAGTAAACAAGTGTTTTAAACAGTGTGAGAAAATATGTGTGTTAATTTCAGCAAAACGTACTTTATATAAGTGTGTGTATGGAGAGACGCAAGAACAAGTTATAAAAAAAAACTCATTACATACATAATTAGGTATTACAGCAGCCTGTTAAGTCAAAATTATGCAAATAAGCACATCTAGTGCTCTGGGGAAGGAGTGCAGTGAGTGTTGGAGCGACAGAGGGAAGAGAGAGTAAATGGGATTGAAATTGATGAGAGGAGACTGAGAGAAAAGAAAACAGTATGAAGAGAAAAAGCTCCTCCCTTGAATCGGGGAATTATGTCGAGCATGGAAGTTTAAACAGTAGCATTAAGATGTAAACACTGCCCAGGAATTTCTCAAAGCTGATCAAAAATGAAAAAATACAGATCAATGGCGAATACATTGCATCAACAAGGCTTCAGAAATCTTAATTTGAAAGCCTGAAATAAAGATAAAGAACAACGTTTGGTGCAAAAGCAAAAAGAAAGTCTCACACTGCAGTTTAAATATTCTTACCTTTATAGTTTTCTTGGGCCAGTACACAACAGGAACTCCACTGAGCGCTAATTTTGGGTCATCGTCGGCATGTTCTTTCAATACAGCCTGGACAGCCGCAGAGAGGAAACATTAAAAGTCAGGAGAGCTCTGTCATGTCTATTGAATAGTGAACTATACTGTATGCATGTGTTGTCCTTTTGTTCCTTACCTTCATGTCTTCCAGCAGGGCCTGCGGGTTCTCGATTCCCTCTGGAATGCATTTCTTATTTTCAGGAAGCGACTCCAGCTTCTCCACCAGCGTCCTGAGTCCGCTCAGTTCAAACTCAGTCAAATGCGTCCATTTACTCTGAGACTCTGAGGCCGGAGAGTCGGAGGGTGTCTGGGGGAAATCCAGAGAGGTGGAGCCGGGGTTACAGCTGTCCTCAGAGTCGACAGATAAAACAGCTTTGAGGTGTTGGCCCCTCCGGTTGTCAGGTGAACAGGGACCATCCTGGGTGACTTTCTCGGGTTTTTCACTCTGGTCATCCCTGACCTGAGTCTCACATGAGTCCTCGTTTATGTCCTGGCTCCTTGAGTCAGAGGAGGGGCTCTCTGTGTTTGCTTTTGCCTCATTGTCTGAAGGGACAAAGTGAGAAAAACAGCTATATCACGTCTGTACACATTGTACTTTCTTTTTATTGGAAGAGCACAGAAATAATATGGCAAGAGCAAAGAATGACTCATTCACTGATCAAGCATGGCACTGAAAGAGCATGCATGACATGATTGATTGCAAACACAGAAGGTAATCCATAATGCCACATTTCTGAGTATGACTATATTTGTGGGTTTGTTCAAAGGAAGTAGTAGTAGTAGAAGTAGTAGAAGTAGAAGAAGAAGAAGAAGAAGAAGAAGAAGAAGAAGACCAACAATAATCATCTGATTTTACTTGTTTTTTGAGGGGGATGAAATGTGCAAGATGTGCTTTCAGCCATGGTGACAGGTTTAGGCAATTCAGAATAAATCAGGAAACCGATAAAAGCCTGAAAGTCATCAAGCTTGACAGCGTTTTTAAGTCATTCATGTGGGGATATTCACTATTACCTCGAAATCACCATGATCAACTTACTGAGTTTTTCTAGCCATTAAATCTTTTTTCGTCCCATCCCTAAATTAGACAATCCGCATCTTAGAAATAAGTATGTCCGACTAAAGTGTTGCTACAGAGCCTGGTAGAATACATCAGGGCCGATTAGTGCAGAAAAGTTCATCATTAATACATTTAATAAAAGATTTAATAATTCGCGAGAGTTATTCACAACTGCAGTACAAGATTTTTAACAGTATCCAGGAACACACAAGAGAAATTAAAAAAACATTTCTTTATTACACTCACCCATTATAACAGGCTCTTTGCGGACCTCCTGAGACAGGTAGGACCGCTTGGTCAGGCAGTGCAGGTACCTCTCCAGGACATACCAGCATATCTCATAGTAGAAGGGGAAACGAAACTTGGAATGAACCTGAAAAGAGGGAGAAACTAGCATCAGTGCAACAACTGATTTCTACCTGCACTTATCTAGTTATCGTTGCTTGTGTAATCAAAAGCCACTGAGAGGGGAGTTAACACTGCTAGATTTCTTTAGCCAAAAACTGATGTTTTGCCATGTATGCACATGTAACCAGAGCTCTGTCAGTGTTTGTGTCTGTATCACTGACAGCAGCAGCAGAGTGAGAGATGGCGAGGCTATGTTTATTACTCTTGCAGGAAGTTGTGCCTCTCTTGCAAACAAACACGCACGCTTCTGCAGGAAAAAGATGTGATTATTATTCTTTTGAAAAAATGCCATGTGCTCCACGGATAAAAAAGCAAACATGATCCATGAAATCCAAGTAGACAGAAGCAGGTCAGATTTCATGCTTGGGACATATTTTTGCAAAAAAGTAAAAATAGTGTTTTGTAATATGGAGTTTGGTGAACACCACACTGATATCTTAAAACTTCTACATTTCTATCCGTTTCCATTTGTATTACATAATATTATTGTACATTTATATACCAACTGTTTTCTCTTTGACTCTTTGACTTTATTTCTGTCCTCACACCACATCTCTCATTGTCCTGAAGTCTCCTTCCCCTAGTTCTCCAAGAGATTCATTCATCCAAGGTACAGTTTGTTTCCTTGTCTGTCTGGCTACACAGTGCAGAATGCAGCAAGACTCCTACCTTGGTCCTATTCTCTATCTCATGGATGGTAAGCTGCATAGGAATGTTGAAGCTGTGCAGAATGTTGCCTCCAAACACCAGAGTGTCCTCGGGAGTGTAGACAGCATGGATCCAACCTTAATTACAAACACACATAAGGAAATAAGGGAACATAAAGAGGATTCGTGCAAACTCACAGAGCTGAATGGACTGTATGATATTCAGGTTAAGCTCAGCATTGCGGTTTATCGAAGTCGCAGCTAATCTTTTCCTGCTGGCTACTTTAAAACAACCATGCCAACACACCAGATGGGATGAAGAAGGTGTATCCTTGCTTAAGCTCCACTCTCTGGCATCCATCAGCTCGGTCCCCCAGGAAGATATCACTCTGCTTGCCCGACAGGACCCAGTCCTCATAAAGGGCAAGGTTATGAGGGGTTGGAGGCACGAGCCAAAACACCTGAAGAGAGGCAGAGATTTTTGATTTAGAGGCTATGCTGTACAGTCGAGGCAAGGAAAGGTCAAATATCAACTATGAAACTGTTGGGGTTTTTTAACCGTAACCCCGAAATCGTCATTAATGCTCAACGTTCGATATGCATACGGATACGGACGCAGCTTTCTGCCCTTATTCTGCGTTGTTTTTGTCCGTATTCCTGCACGTTTTCTGAAAGCTTGGCACACACAGAGCACTACCTCCAGTAGTCGTGGAGGCAGTGTAGCAGTGTAGCCAACAATTCAATCGAGACACAACCGCAGGACAAGAGGTAACCTTTTAAAAAATGTTATAAGAGACTAGGATTAACTTACTTTCCGTCCCTTGAATACGTGATACCAAACGGAAGTTCCCCCAAAATCGATGTGGAAGTCTGTGTAGCAGCCCTTCACACTCATGAGACAATACCTACAGCAGAAAACAAAATAATTCAAAAGAGTCACAGTGTAGACATAGATAGTGAAGATATAACTGACATAAAAATATAGATGTAAAAAGGAGAAAGACAGCTCAACCAAATCAAAAGACAGCAGCAATCTATGTTGTGTTCGTGCCGAAAACAACAGCTACCAACGGAAACCACCACTAGAAATCACTCACAAGAGCACTACAGCATAGAAAATTGTTCACAATAGGACATCTCTCCTCTGGAAATTAATTGAGGGGTGATTAGCACCCCGAGACATAAATGATTCAGTAATTTCGCTCGATGGGAGCAGCTCTCTTTATCTGACAACATCTAACCAACGATGAAAACAACACATTACCAAGGAAATCAGTAAACAGCATTATGTTGCGCCTCCTCCTAGAGAGATGATATGACAGTTACTTGAAACAAATGGAGAGCTAGTTAGCCAACAGTACAAAAATCTATCAGCAATCTCAGAGATGAGTCAGATAAGATGCTGAAATGGTGTGGTGATATCATGCCAGATACAATAGACAGAGAGCTCCTTCTACACCACTGTTAACTTGGCCTCCAGCCATTGCATCACAGTTTAACACACAGAACAGCTGCCCAGAATGTTTGAGCATCTCGGACTGCTCATTGGAATTAGTTTCCATTTTAATGCATCTTCAATAACATCACTACTATGGCTATCTACATGTAGTTTATCCTCTGCTGAACTCTAAATGTGGCCGCGACTTTGACTAAAGTGATGATGAAAAGTGTGCATGTAACAAGCTTCATGTGTTAACATGTTTCCAGACACAATTAAGCGCTTGTGCATTGAGAGACACGAGCCCTGTGGCTACTGTTTCAAAATCAAAGAATACGTTTATTAATCAGAGCATTCACAGAAGAACGTCGCACTAGGAGAGTGCCAAACATTTTTTGAGTTTATGAAGATCCTCTATAAAATCAGAAGGGAAAGGCGCATAAAAACAACTACTCTGATATAGTTAACTGTTTCTCTCTCACTCTCTTTCTCTCTCAGAGATGTCCATGATTCTGATACAACAGCTGTGCTGACTGTCTTGGCGATATAGCCTCTGCGAGGGTACATTGAAATTATCTTATATATGACCATAGTGCAAAGATAATGCACGCAAATTCGCTCAAATATTAGTAGATATTCTGTCCTCTCAAAATATTGGTAAGAACATGTCTCTTTCTTTCTTTTCTTTTTATTAGGATCCGCAATGGCACCAGATTAAGCATTGGCTATTCTTCCTGGGGTCCATATGCCCTTGTCAGAGCCCAAAATGACGTCTGCACATTGCTTTTTTTAGTCCAGAACTGAAGATTCAAGATTTCAATCACACAAGACAAAGGAAAGCAGCAAAATGCTCTCATCTGAAAAGCTAGAATATAATATTTGGCATTTTTTCTTTCTTTCAGTCAAATAATATATAAATGAATTAATACTTTTAGCTATATAATAACTACAAATTTCTATTACAATAAAAAACTGACAGCAAGGCTGACAGGCAGAAACTTACAGGGAAGCTATGTCAGATCAATCTGCTTATAGCAAAATTGTACAAGTACAGATGTTTTCCACAGTATGCAGATAAGTGGTGAATACAGCCACTTGCAAAAAGCGCAATTCTTAGAAAAGGCACTAAAAAAGCACCAGTTTCTGCATCATATCTGCTCTGACACCAAGCATCACTGTAACAGCAAACCAACAGGCAGACTAACCACTAGTAGTGGCACTCAAATGAAAGATGATTGTATCCATATTGGATTAGATTTTAATTAAAAAAATATAAAAAAAAAAAAATCTTCATTTATTCCATCATGTAAAACACAATCCCTAACACCAGCACTTATCTAAATTTGAGGATTTTCAATCAAATATAATTAAATTAATAAATAAAACTCAACAGAAAAACAAGAGGGTAGAAAGTGGAGTTAGTAGGCAACTGAGGTTAAAAGGAAAGCCGTAATTGGTTTTGACTGTTATACTATGAACAAATGCTGACAGCTGATTGGCTAATAGGTCTCTCTGCAGTCAGACTACAGCTGTTACAAAACCATCCTCAACCGTGGAGAAACTCTGCTGCCTAGCAACAATCAGGAGCACTCACAGGAGATGGATAACACCGACGGCATGCAGCGCTCTGAAATGATGGAGCGATACATGAGACTTTCAGTTGGGAGGAGAAATTGTATTTACTGTCATTGAAGCAGCAATTTTCTCCAAAAAACTCAAGAGATATTTTTCTATGACAACAGAAACACAAAGCTGTAAAGTCATACCTTTGCACTTTAGGGTACTTCATCTCTGAGATGACATTGGTGGCTTCTGTTTGGCTTTGTTTCATATCAGGAGGCCACATGTTGTCCACCCAGTCGACTTGATCCACCTGTGACCAAACCTGCACTGTTAGCCATCGATCACAGTCTTGATTTGTGACCTCTAATAATCATAGCTCCAGAGAGTGTTATGGGATATTTACCACTGTGGGCCGCTTGATGAGATTCTCCAGCTTGGTGTGGCTGAACTCTAAGCTGATGACATTGAAGAGTTTGTCCCGCTCTTCCTCTGGTGTCTCATAATAACGGACAAACTGAGCCATGCTCATTTCAGTCCCTTTCTGAGTGCTTACATCCATAACGTCCACAGACCGACGACTACCTGCAAGCCACAACCAGGAGAGTTAAAATCATACCTATGAGAACTTCTAGTGTCATTAACATTTAATATAATCTGTCTGTACGCTCGTCTAAAAACAGTCTAACATGCTGAGATTTATAATAGTAGTAGCTCATAGCTGATGCCTGTAATTCACCATCTCCCCCACTAGATGGAGCAACTAAACCCCAATCATGTTTTGACTTCATTTCCCTCGTGCTTCGCTTGACACACAGCTGTATTTTAATGCGTTACAAAATTGCAATTGGAAAATTGTTTCAATGTGTCATCTTGTTTTTTATATAACATAAACAGATAAAATGGTGAGTATAATAGCCGGAAAAATGTCACGTTTTTACAGGAGTACATAGATAAACCAACAATATAAGAAAATAGGCATGGACACACTCATACTATAACCATCATACACACATAAAAACATGTTATATGACAGGCAGACAAATAGAGAGTTGGATAAACAAAAAACAGTCATATAATCATAAAAATAAGACACAATTATTTATGTAATTTGCCTCTTTATTGCCTCTTTGTAGATTATGTTCATCATAATCTACAATCAGTCTACTAGATGCAATATTTTATATAAAACAGCAGCTTTTTTAATTTGTAAACTTTATTCCACAATAAGAGTGATTCTTTATAAGTTCTAAAAAAAAATGTGCCTTTTAGCTGTTGGTCCATGCTGTTGAACTCGCTATCACAACTGAACTTCACAATTCATCGTAGTTGAGGTAGATTGAACATGTGTCTTTGTCACATTTCTTTTTTTCACAAACCGTGCTGGGGAACTAAATATGGTCATGGATGAGCCTGTGTGATACTTTTAGCACAATTCGGACCATTTTAAGGAGGGCTGCTCCAACAAGTGTGATGAATCCAGCCTCGCACGACTTTCTCAGAGATTTGTTATCTGGCATGACCATGGCAAATTATTCAGACTTTCCCAAAGGCTGAAACTTACCGACTCCTGGCTCTTATTCTCTGAATTAGCAGCTTGGATGCTTTCCTTCCCTCTTGATGCACATATGCTTTTGGTTTTGTATAACCACTCTAATTGCTACATAAATAGAAACTCAAGCATATATTCTGAGTGTGTGTGTTCATGTGTGAATCATTGTACTTACCAACTAAGCCTTTAATTTCACTAACTGTAAATTCTGGATCAGGCATTCTGTGTAAATTAAAAAAAAGAGGGATTGATGTCACTTGGTTAATCTGTTACATGTGTTGCCAAATGGTTAAAAACAAAGATATACAACAAATAATACATGGGTTCAATGAAAATTGTGAGCACTAATTACTCCAGATAGCTCTTCTCACCTGATCCCCAGTCCATCTTTCTCCTTAAAGATGAGTGGCACCCTTAGAGCCTCCCTTTGCACATATTCATAAGAGAAGTCTGCAACACAGTGGAAAAAACACATTTTTTGTGCTAAAGACAATCTAAATATATGAAAACAAAACAGTGACAAGAATTAATCAAAAAGGAAATATGATGTGCAATGTGTCACTTTACCTTTACCCTCCAGCAAGTTGACAAACTTTGCGTTGTAGCTGTCACTGACGAGCTTCTCCTCCACACTGAACCCCCTAATGTTTGCAATTTCTTCCACATCAGACAAATCCTCGTTCTCGTCGTACATCCTCCGGCAGATGGAGCGCTGCCATTAAAAAAAAAAAACCGAGATGATTTTACATGACAAATCTGCAAACATGCAAACTCTCCCTGTCATAACGCCCCTTATGTGTCCATACACAGCCAGTATGACTGGTGCACAACCATTAAACATTTATTCCAATCCTAACTTTGCAAATGTAGTGGGGTCATATTCAGGTTTTTTATTTATAGTACGTTACTACAGGAGCATATTTCTGCTGAATGTGACGTCAAGTATAACAGGCTTTAAACGACACTTGTCCTGTGAATGCTTGCACGTTACTCCATAACGACAAATGTCAAATGTTTGCAGGAAATGTTGGTTTATCTTGTTTTTACCACCGTACTCGATAAACTACAAACATATAAGAGAAGTTATAACATCTACAATGCGAGATATGTCTTTTTTTCCTCACGGAGTCTCACTTGCACAGCTCAAGTGAGTTGACAAACATCCCCAACGTTTACAGTTGCAAGCGTTAGCTTAGCTAACTAATTAGCTCGCTGCCAATCTCGCTTCATAAGCTAACGTTAACACGGCAGATGGTAGCTACACACCAGCCTGCGTCCGGATTCAGCACACGTCTCCACGGCCTGAGCCATCGTCTCTTATGAATCTTCTCCCGTCATTCAGTTTCCGAAAAGCATCTTCATGCGTAGTGAAGTTAAAGAAGCACTTAGCACGCTTTTCAGGTTCAAAACAAGGGAACCATGTTTTTGTGTATTACGTCACCGCCAGGAACCAAAACATTGTTGGACAACGTCACGGCATGTTACTTCACTGCTTTTCAACTGATTGTACAAAGAAGACACATTAATCCCTTCGGCTCAGCCGCTGTTGTTTGTAATCGAAAGCAACAAAAAAAATTACGTTTAAACCATTAATATGTAACAGTTCACCCAGCTGTGGTATAAACAAAAAAAGCAATAAAATAGCTTGTTCTTATCAGAAAAGCTGCTTTATATCCATTTTCATTCATTCTTCTAGTTATAAGTCTGTTTCTGTACGTTGGACATGACGTATGTCACGTGGGCTGGTGTGAGAGGGCGTTCAACTGTTAAAGTTGGACAAAAATCATGTATTTAGACGGTGTCTGCGCATTAAACGTGGCGCTAACATCGTGTTGACTCAGGGGCTGATTAGTAAACACGACTGAGCAAAACGTAACCGACAGCAAGCGGATGTTCCCTTCAGGGCGCGCAGCCTTATGGGTAATGTAAGGTGCAGGCGGCAGCACAACACGCCGGAGAGACTAGTGGTGAAAAAATAGCTTCCGCAGTTCCGTCAGCTGGCGAGGTGAAATGTTTTGTAAGCGTACACTGCTGGCATGTTGAAGGCTTGTTTCTGTCGTGTACCGCAGGAGTAACAAGGTAACTACGTCAGCGCGGCTCGTCCAGTCCTTTGGTAACAGGCGCAACATGAGTCTGAACGAGCATTCACTGCAGGCTCTGTCCTGGAGGAAGCTGTACCTGAGCCGAGCTAAACTGAAGGCGTCCAGCCGGACGTCAGCCCTGCTGTCTGGATTTGCTATGGTAACGTTGTCTTCGAGCCGTCCTGTAGATTAACCGCTCACATCACACAGTAGTGACATGTGTTTGAAGTTGTTCTCCTCCTGATCCTGTTCTCCAGGTGGCGATGGTAGAAGTGCAGCTGGACAACAGCTATCCTTACCCTCCTGCCCTCCTCATTGCCTTCAGTGCCTGCACCACTGTGCTCGTGGCTGTCCACCTGTTCGCTCTGATGGTCAGCACCTGCATTCTGCCCAATATAGAGGCCGTCAGCAACGTCCACAACCTCAACTCTGTGAAGGAGTCTCCACACGAGCGAATGCACCGACACATCGAGCTGGCATGGGCTTTTTCTACAGTGATTGGTACTTTGCTCTTCCTAGCCGAGGTGGTTCTACTCTGCTGGGTTAAATTCTTGCCTGTGAAGCCCAACAAGTCCAGCAATAACACAGTTTCATCAGGCGTGGCTGCTGCTATTACCTCCACCTCTATTATGGTCCCCTTTGGTTTAGTCTTCATAGTCTTTGCTGTGCATTTCTACCGCTCCTTGGTCAGCCACAAGACTGACAGACAGTTTCAGGAGCTGGAGGAGCTGTCTAATCTCACCAGGCTACAGAACGAGCTGGACAACAGAGGGGAATCTTCAATCTTGCAGCCTCCAAGTTCACATTTCCCATAGACGTCCATGGTCGAACTCTGACTGATTGGGATTCCTCCAATCCAGAAGCCCAATTATTGGCTTCTAATTTTTTACAGGAATGATGATGTATCACCTCTTTGTTGTGAAATTTACTTTTGTGAAAAGAGTTTGTATTTTTTAGACATTTTTGATCAACTGTGAGCTCACCAATCTGCCATAGTGCATGTAACTTCAAATATTTGGAAAGTCTTAACTGTGATTTTTGCTTGACTTACTGTATCTGTGACATTGTGGCAGAGACATCTGAACAATAACTCTGAATCCTGTCTGTTGCCTGCTGTGTTTAGTTTTTCAGTGAACACTGTTAATGTAATTACCTTGTCGTGTTTTGTAAACCACAAGTATTTAACCCTCCGTGTTCACAGTGTACACCATTTGTTGTAATGATCACCATTTGTCTGCTGTTTGCGTAGACTGACTCAACAGCTGCCAGTACAGCACAGTATTATTAAAGAATATCTGCTGACATCTGTAGCACTGGCTATGGTGTTACAATTAACACAATTTTGACATTCAAAGTTTCAAATTTTTTCTACCATTTTAATACACATCTGCTGTCATCAATCATCATCCTCATGCTGGATAACAAACTGAGCCAGTCCTGTCTGATGATGGGTTTTCATTTCTCCTCTTGTCAGTTTGAGTTTTAAAAAAAAATGATTTAGAGAAACTGGTGAATATGAGTGTGTATTGGAGGTAGAACTACAGATGTGGTTGGAGACGCATGCACAAATTCAAGTTAAGTTTGTTAACTTGGATGTTAATAGGTGTTAACATGTCACATGTAGGTGCAGTTTTGTCTTCATAATTAGAGGTTGGGCTAAGGTGGTGATGAAACAAGATTCTTTTTTTTTATTTTGCTGAATGATTAGATAAACGATTAAACTGTGAACAAAACACAGCATCCTAGCTTTCTTACTGAATAATGGATTGTTTTGGGTTAACCCAAAACAAGGAGTGTTGTTTGAATGCAGCATATAGAAAATACAGTACAGGCTAATATTTGATGAGACCCATGAGAAAACAGAAGGTTGATGTGTCATTTGGATATTACATGTATATTAGTAGTGAATTTATCGAGAAGGGTCCCAGCACTGGAGGTGGGCCCGAGTCTGGAGCTCTGCAGCAGGACACTACTGAATGTAACACATGACCAGCTCTTATAGCCTTTGAATGTGTGTTGACATTACTTTCAAGTGAATCTAGTGATTAGGCATATCATTAGATATTTTTCTTCATGTCTGTAGTTTGATGATGATTTAGGAACCCTAGAGCTGAACGGTTTATCATGTGTAGGGCTGGGTGATATGGTCTTGAAATAGTATTGTAATATTATTAGGCTCTATAAGGATACACAATATATATCTCAATATTTTCTAATATTCTCAAAAGCACTTCATAAATACAAGGATTGGGCGACAAAATCAAATACCACAATATTTTTGAGCAAATACCTCGATCACAAGATTGCAACAATATTGTAGGGATGACTATTAATACTTTCACAAAATAGTAACACAATGCAAGTTTTGATAAATAATCAGTAATGTGGATAAATGACTAAGTTTAAGTAAAGGCAAGTAGAACAGACTGGTAAGTTCAGAAAACGACATCACTTAAATAATAATGCAGTTATTAAAACCAGGAAAAGACAACTCTTTCCCTGTATCATGATATAATGATATCCAAAATATAAGATGATATATAGTCTCATATCATAACAGTATAATATCAATATATTCCCTAGCCCTTATGATTGTGATAATATAAGTTAGCAGTTAGCATTTTGTTATCATGACAGTGTTTAATTGTTAGTGTTTGGTAGTAAGCTGGATTAACGTAGATGTTTTTGGTTTGCTTCACAGACAAGAACAACTTAGATATGGGTGTAAATATTCCGACAAAACTCAACAAGTTGAATGCCATCATGCCATTTATTGTCCTTTTTTATGCTTTGTCTGTGGAGTGTAAACTTGCTGGTGATCTTATTGTTCTTCAGCACCGATCAAGGCAGGCCAACTGGGCTTCTTCTAAAACCAACTGCATATCCACCAGGTGTAACTTAAAAAAAAAAAGATATGTTTATATTTTAATCCACAATTATGCATTGGCAAAGAGCTTTGCCCATGGTTAACTTATTGTGTCACATAACCAAGATGTGTGGCTGTAAAAATATCCATAGTCAAAATGTTACCTGTGGAATTGGATACTTCGACGGTGCCGGTGCTTCATCTCTCCCAAAATCAGAGAGGGTCCCACATTTTGCTACTCCATCCACCCAAAAGCCTTCATAAAGCTGGCCTCTGTCAGAATAGTAGAACTTCCCATTTCCGTTCTTTTTGCCATCTCGCCAGTTGCCTTCATACCAGTTTCCATTGGCTTGGACACAAATTTAAAATTCACCATCTTGCCACACTCAACTATAATCTATTTTAGATTTAAAAATGTATATAAAGCAAGGCGCTCTTACCTAAACGAATGATGCCCTGTCCGTGACTCTTATCCTTCATCCACTCTCCCTCGTAGATATCTCCACTCTCATAGTACATCCTTCCCCAGCCACTCCGATGGTCCTCACTCCACTCCCCTTCGTAAATTGCTGAGGTATTGTACAGGTAGGTCCCATAGCCCTAAAGAGATACAAAATTATGCAAAATATACCAGTGTGGATAGATTATTCATGTGCAACAGAACATCAAATACCTACATGCTTCTTTCCATTTTTCCATCCACCACAGTACTTCTTTGCATATTCCTTTGTTTCTGGGAGTAGCACGCTGTAGGTGCCATGTCCATCACATTTTCCAAATTTCCACTCGCCATTATAAATGGCACCAGACTTCTTCCAAACCTGAGTTCCATTCCCTGTAAAACATGTGTCAACATTTTAGTGATAGTGTAGCCAAAGTATGTTATGCCTCATAACCAGGTGTTCACAGATTTCTCAGAGTTTAGTCAAAGCTCACACTTAAAAAGTATCTCACCGTGCTTCTTGTTGTCCTGCCACTCTCCAGTGTACTCATTTCCGTTGACTGAGAAAACTGTGCACCGCAGTCCACTTTTCTGTGACTTAATATCCAGCAATGTTGACATTGGCTGAGTTTTATTAAATGTTTTAATAAATGGCATGGCTGGGGATAGCTTGATGAAAACCCTATGGTGTAAATAACATGTTACACCTATGAAGCTGCAAAGATTCTCCATATACTGACAATACCATTGTAGAAGGAGAAAAACTCTACATTGACCTTCTTTCAATGCAGGAGGTCAAATGTATACACACTGTTAGCTAACAAGGGAAAAGGAATGTGTGCACACATGATACTTTTGACAAAAACATCACCTAACATATTCTTCGTGTGTAGATAGCATTACAGCATTTGTTTTTATTGATATTATATAGACAGTGCAGATTAAAAAAATAAAGTTAAAAATAAAACGAGGTAAATACTAACGCACATTTTGGATAAAGTTAGCTACATTTGCTCACATTAGTCTTGGTAGCTCAAGCCCATCTAACACTAGTTATATAGCTGGTTAATGCTAGCTAACCTAGTCAACGTTGCTATACAGCCTAACTGATAACCCACCAATGTAACGTTAGGAAGTCAAACACTCATTCAAAGCAAAGTATTTGTACCTTAGCGATGTGTCCGAGCGGTTTAAGAAAACCAGTTAGCCAGCTAGCTAGAAGTATAAACTTTACTAGCTTGCCCGCAACCGAGAAAAGCCGAGTATCTGCCGTATCCTAGCAACCGCATTGTGCGCTATAATTAGTGCAGTGTAAAATAAATTAAAATTACATTTTAATTTTTGGTTACGTGTGTGTGTGAAGCACAGGTGCTAATGCCGGAGTCGTTTTAATTTATTCGTCTGGTTTCTTTTTATTCACTTGGCGTCTTATCTCTCAACCACGGTTCAACCAAAGCGGGCGTTTTACGATGTGCGCATGCGCCGTGTAGACCAGTTAAAAAGGCGTCTGAGTGGACAGTCAGTGTGAGGAGAGAGACTCGGGGTGGAAACCTTGTGAAGCCGTCCTCTTCGCTACATCATCCACTGTACCACAATGTCCAAACCGAAGTTTCAGACGGAGTGGGAGGAAATTGACGAGGAATATCAACAATTACAGGTGATAGAAAAAACCGAAACGAGCATATTGTCTGTGCTAACGAGATTGTTGGCTGTAGCTTGCCGTGGATGGCACTGACAGCCGATACTCTCAGCAGCTACGTTAGTTTGGATGGCTCCTTCCTATTCGCCATTCATTCTCAGACCAGTCGTAAACGCAGCTTTTGAGCCAATAACTGTGCTGTTGTGGGGGGTGTATCAGAGGGATGGGGTATGTTTCACCTTACGTTTAGCATTTCTGACTTCACTGTAACATCCTTGTGTCCCAACTGCTAACATTAGCAGCAGGTTGCTTGCTGCTAGGCTATTGAGCAGCTACAGTAACTTAGCTAACCACACAGTCAGTGTACTACTGTGCGATTGATTTAATGTGGACGTATTGCTTACCAAAGTTACGTAAATGTCGTAGAGGTAACTCCACGTGTTTGTTGTTTCTGTCGCTTGGCCTGAGTAAATGATTTCGCAACGTTAGTCATTGAATGCATCATCACACATCATCACCACGCTAGCTCACGTTTGCTAACCGGCTAACTTCAAACAACAATAAGAGCAGTCGAAAATGGGGAAAGGGAGCCGTTCACGTTGAGGTGTGATAAAGCATCATGTGGCACGACCAGCCCTCCCCCTCATGCAACTCAGACAGCTGAGATGTGGACCTGTGATGACATCAAAATGTAAAATCTGGAGCTGATCCGTAGGGAAAAGAAGATGAAGGTGACTGTCAATTGTTTCAGGGATCTAAAAAGGAAGCTTACCTGTTATGGTGAATAACTAATGACACACTCTCGTGTTTATATGTACTTGCTTCCTTCCCAACTGTTGATTGACCTGTAGTAAACCTTCAAACCATCATGTTAACATTATTGATTGAATGTCATGTGATGTTCATGCACAGAAAACCCTGAGATACTGGTGTGATCAGCTGTATGTTTGCGTTTCCCCCTCTGAAAGGTCACGATCTATTACCACTTTTCAGGATGTAGCTGATCTTGGAGCGTGGGTTGCACAAGAACACAGCTGACAGACAGTAGATCATTGAGTTCATTGCCTCCTATCAAACATTTCCCGGGGTCCAGTTTTGTTTTAGTTCAGTATTTTTATGAACTTTTTAGATTTACAACCAGGTAAAATTCAGTTTGCAATGTCCAATTTAAACAGCACTTTTCCTAGCAAGCCTACGATTAAAACGACAAATGTACAGTAGCTTACGCAGAACATTTGTCCAGGCCTTGTGATGAAACTTTTAACAAGAATTGACCTTTTTTCAGTCTTGGATATTCTATATTCAAATAAAAAATGTAAGAAATAATGTCATGGGTTTGCTGATCATATTTAAGGGGGATGGGGATGAGTCCCTAACCTCAGACCATGGGATTATCTCTGCTGACTGTGCGTCCTCACCCCAACACACCATGTCCTGCTGATGGGGGAGAAACGCAGACAGTGCTGCTGAAAGCATGGTTGCACATAAACTGGAATATAAATTTCACCATATAATAGAGTGTCATGGGCTGTTTATGCTCTGGCAGTAGGGTCAAACAAGTTTTCACAGGGTGAAGCATTTCCATCTCTTCCTGAATGGAGACTTTGTTCGCCCAGAGTTTCCCAGTGTTGTCCACGGAGAATTTTCTCGACAGTGTCACGCTTTCAAATGTTTGTTCACGAGTGTTTTCAGTGTAATATGACATGTGTTAAATTTGCATGTCTCATCACTGAGCTTCATCAGAAGTTTCTATTCCTAGAAGTGTTTCCATTCTAACTGTGTGTCTGTTTTGATTTCTAGGAAACGCACAAAATATACAGGCAAAAACTTGAGGAGCTCACCAACCTTCAGGCAACATGCAGCAGCTCCATCAGTAAACAGAGAAAATGCCTGAAAGACCTACGACACAGCCTGACCAAGTAAGCACTCTCTGATCAGGACCGCACACCTTGTGTTTCTCTTGCATGTCTGGCTCATTGTCCGATTTGACGCACTTGTGAGTGTATTTTTGCCGTATAGCGTTTACTGAACAGGCTGCAGTAAGTGTACATGAAAGTTTATGTTGTCAGCACTCAAGGAAGCGTTTTTGCAGCCAAGTCATCAAAGAGAGGAAACAGTGTACAGTTACTCAAATTTGATAAATTTCTGGAACTGACAAGTGAAGTTATTATTAACTGTATCATTCTGACACATACCAGGAAAGATACTGTGTCTTAAGTTCATGGAGAGCCTTCCTCCTCCTCTTTTCCACCCATGATCCTTTTGTCTTTTCTTTACAGGTGTGCGCAATCATGTGACGAGAAACAACTGGAACAAATAACGGACATCAAGACACAAATCAAAGATAAAGAAAATGTGTTCTTTGATATGGAAGCATATTTGCCAAAGAGAAATGGGTAAGTACCTTTTTGGGTTTTTTTTGGTTTGTTTTTTTAAGTCAACAAATCACTCAACATTACTGACGGTTTTTTTTGTGTGTTTTCAGGCTGTACCTGAATTTGGTCCTGGGCAATGTGAACGTAACGCTTCTCAGCAACCAGGCAAAGTATGTGACGTGTTCAGCCGTGAGAACAGCGTGAAAATTCAGGTTCAGACTCTAAACGCACGCGTGTTTCTTTGTCGTTCCTTCGTTCCCATAGGTTTGCCTACAAAGACGAGTATGAGAAGTTCAAGCTTTATATGACAATAATCCTGATGTTTGGAGCAATAACCTGCCTCTTCTTTCTCAACTGTCGGTGAGACAACTTATTCCCCCCTCAGTCGGTGTTGTTGTTGATCTATCAGAGTCTAAAAGAGCTGCTCACTGTTTTATTTTCTCCATTTCTGTTTAGGGTCACTGATGAAATCTTCAACTTTTTGCTGGTGTGGTACTACTGCACTTTGACCATAAGGGAAAGCATCCTCATGAGCAACGGCTCCAGGTGTGCACTTTATCTGTCCTTTTATATGATTTCTCTGTGCTAGGATTTGTATTTGTGCTTGCTGTAATACTGGGTTGACAGCTGTCATCTATTCCTGTGCTCTTCTTCTCTCCAGGATCAAAGGCTGGTGGGTGTCTCATCATTATGTATCCACCTTTCTGTCAGGTGTGATGCTCACCTGGTGAGTTTCTGTTTTTGGTTTCATCGTGACATGTTGCTGTTTCAGCAATCGTATTTACTTTTGAACAAACCTGCAGGTTAGTGACTGCTAACTGCTTTTTATTTAACTGTGTGTCTCCTCACAGGCCAGAGGGGCCCATGTATCAGATGTTCAGAAGCCAGTTTCTTGCTTTCTCCATATATCAAAGTAAGACTTTAATCTGCTTTCTAGACTTGGAACAAAATGTGTTACTGTCATATGTGCGGTATACTGTGAGCTCCTAGTTGTAGGTGGTTCATCCTCAGAAAGCAGCAGTAACTTTTTATCCTTTGGTCTGATATACTCTACTTAAAATGTAGTCCTATTTAGTTTGAAGTATGCACACTGTATATGCTATTTTAGCCACATGATTACCAGAATATAGGATTACAACTGATCATCTTGATTAATCTGCTAGTTATTTTCTTGATTTAATTTAATTGCCAATTACAATTGATCAATAAGTAGTTTGTCTTTAAGGTGATTGGATAATAGTGAACCATAGGCCTCTTATATCACCCACAGTCCAAGGTGGACTCGCCAAGTATCTTGTTTTGTCTGATAAACAGTCCATAAACAAAAGATATTAAGTTTACAATGATGAGTCAACCAGCAAATTTTCACATTTGAGAAGCTGTAACCACAGATCATTGGGCACTCCTGCTTGCAAAATGGCTTAAACAATTAATCAGTTATCAAAATAGTTGTTGATGAATGTTCTGTCAATCAACTATTAACAGATTAAATTGGTTATAGTTTCACTGTTTTGTTGTTATGAAAATAATATGAAAAAAGAGCAGATGGAGAATAAGTAACGGGTGACATGACCCAATGTTAATTAGAATATCGAAGTAGTCAGGTGCTAAGACGAATGAACAGCACTGTTAATCTATATACTACTGTTTCACGTGCTATCGCTCTGCTCCATCACAGTACAGTAGACTGAGGCCAGAGCAAGTGAAGGGCAGTATCACCTGCCTGTATTGTGATTACAAACAGTGTGGACATGTTTAGAGGAAGTGAACACCAGGGCAGGTGACTCAACTTTACTCATATTAATAGCTGAGCTAAACTGAGTCGACGTGAACAGCCGTATTTGGACACAAGGATCTCGTTGAATGAAGATCTTATTAATTAAGGACATGAACCATGACACCAGTTTGAATTCTTGCATGAATTGTACTCGACTTTTGTCCATCAAAGATGTCGGATGTAAATACTGCTTGCCTGCTATCAGTTAACAAAGCTACTCTTCTGTGAAGAACAGTTTTTTTTTTCTCACCAGAATAGAGAAGTAAAGTCATTTCACCCACTGGTGGTTAAAGTCATTGCCTCGTATATCACATGTACATGCATGATGTGACAACCGATGTGATCGGGAGCTCTGGTTGTGGTGACAAGTCAAATGTTTTAACAGAGAGAAGGTCCCATTTCAAAGCCTCACGCCAAGCTGAGATAAGGTGGCCCGTTATCTGTCTCTCTTTGTTTTGAGGACAGAATGACCTCATTTAATTGTGCAGAACTTCAAATCACGGCCTACTATTGACTTTTTTTTATTCCATTAAATGTTTTGGGAACTGGTAATAAGCTGATGCTAGTCTACAAAAAATAATTTTCCCTTCCAGTACGAGGACATCATCTGAACCTTATTGATCCGTTCAGTGTTGACTGTGCTGTAACGTGTAATTCTCGTCCTCCAGGCTTTGTCCAGTTCCTCCAGTATTACTACCAGAGCGGCTGCTTATACAGGCTGCGAGCTCTGGGAGAGAGAAATCAGCTGGACCTCACAGTGGGTACGTTGTAAGCTATTTCGGGTGCTAGTCATTTCAATCGTTTGAACTCTTGAGCCATCTGCAACGCCATGTCTGGAAAAATAGGGTAAAGGTGAGAGATGGAGGCAGCTGTTAACATCAGCGTGCTGCCGCGCAGATGTCGGGAGTAATTTGAGTAGAGCCTCGGCGAATTCACTTCTCAGACCAACTCTAATGTCATATTGTTGTGCGGAGACGACTGAGTAAGAACAACACCCTTCACCACTGACGATTTCCACAAACTCATGCAGAAGATCACTTTGTTGGAAACTAAAATCCACAGATTAGAAGTTAATGTGGAGGTTAACGGACTGTGTGGAAATGAAACCACTCTTCCTTTCAGCGGAAAAGAGAACGCTAACACACAGCTACCTAGCACTGATAAGAAACGGGAGAGCCGTGATCTCCGCAGTAAATCTTCACATGGAAGTCCTCCCTGGAACACTCTTGGGGCAAAGCCAAAGAAGAACTCTGCTCCTTGGAACATGGATGGAAGAATAACAGGAAGAACCGTCCACCCGGAGATCTCTGATGCTACCGGCTGGCCAGCACTACCATCCTCCTCCTCCTCTACTCCAATGCAGAGCAGGACACAGCCGTGGTCAGCTGCTAAAGGAAAGACCAACAGCAAACATCCCATACAACAAACTATCAAAATGCAAAACAGATTTGCTCCACTACGCCGAGATTCCGCATCTCCATCTGATGACCTGTACCACTCATCGCCACAGAGAAGGGTAAGGGCTGAACGTAAATCAGAAGCTAACAGGCCGCAGGCAAAGCTAACGACTGGGCCCCAAACTCTGATTGTGGGAGATGCCACTGTTAAAGATGTGAGATTCATGTGCAGTGAAAACATGAAGGTTCTCTGTTTTCCAAAGGATATGGTTCCTGACATGACAGCGAGAATCCCTGGTATTGTTGCAGCAAATCCAACTGTCAAAAAGATCATTTTGCATACGGGGATGAATGACATTGTGAAGCAGCAGTCTGAAATGCTCAAACAAGATTTTACTGATCTGTTGAACACAGTCAGCTCCCTGGATGTTGAGGTTTTAATCAGTGGCCCCCTTCCACCAGTCAGAAGAGGTGCTGAGAGATTCAGCAGATTGATGGCACTGAACACATGGCTTTCCAGAGCATGTAATGTCCATTCTATGTATTTTTTGGACAACTTCAATTTCTTTTGGGACCGCAGACATCTTTTTAAGCAAGATGGACTCTTCCTAAATAGGTCAGGAGTCAAACTGTTTATGTCCAACATATCTTTCTGCCTGCGTCACCAATCTGTTCCCTCCACCAAGGACAAGAGGCAAGACAGGCCGAAACAAACAGGAGATAATCACAAAGGAAACCGAGCACAACCCCCAGCTGAAGTGAGCTCCACTCATGAGAGATGTCAGGACAAACAGGAAGAGGATTCTCTCTGTGAGGTTCAACTGTCTACACCACCCCAAACCCCACCCAGTTCACCATCTACTGTGGGCATGTTGTCGCCTTCGTCCCCCCTCATGGAGTTCACCGACCAAATGAACAAGCTGGTCATCGCTGGGACACAGTTTACCCCCCGCCCTACTGCAATTTTCTCTCCTCTCATTCCCCTGAAACACCCTCAGCCTTCGGTGAAGCTAAGACACACACCACCCCCACCCCTTTCACACAGGCATCATCCTCCCCAAGCTGATAAGAGCTCAGCACACTTAGATCTTTCTGTCTCTTACTGCTGATGTTTTATGGGTCCAGGCTCTAAAGATGTCACTCCTGACTATTCCCAGCGAAAGTCGGGGCCCAGTGTACTGGAAGCTTCTTCAGTTCATGTTATGATCGGTAATAGAAAAAGAATGTTTAAATTGCCAAGAAAGAGTGTAATGTCAAATTTAACATTCATTCCGGGTCCAGGCTACGAAGTTGATATCTTTAATGTCTTCCCCCCAGAAAAGCCGGGGCCCCTTGGAGTTCAGGTAGTCTCCTCGATTCCTGTGTTTACAGGTAATAGAAAAATGGTGAATTTGCTGAGACACAGGAAGTGCCTTAATAAATCTGCCAATCTATTAAATTTAGCTCCCATTCCTCGTCAGCCACAAACTGTCACAAAAGATTGCACAGCTGGTTTTGACTCTTTTAATTTAGCTTTATTAAACATCAGGTCTCTGGCAGGAAAATCTTTTTTAATACATGATTTTATCATCAAACACAATCTTAATTTTATGTTTTTAACTGAAACCTGGTTAGACCAAGACAACAGTGCAGCTGTTCACATTGAATCAAGCCCTCCAAACTTCTCTTTCATAAGTGAGACTAGAAAGCATAAAAAAGGAGGAGGTGTTAGTATTCTGTTTAATGAGTTACTCAAATGCAAGCGAATGTTTTATGGAAATTTTACTTCTTTTGAATATGTGGCTCTTCAGTTAAACTCATCTTCTCGGGCTATATTTCTAAACATCTACAGGCCACCTAAATACTGTACAGATTTTTTTGATGACCTTGTTGAGTTACTGTCTCTTATCTGCACTGACTTTGATTGTGTGTTAATTGTTGGTGACTTTAACATCCATGTCGACAAACCTGAGGACAGATGGACTAAAGAACTGTGTCGTGTCCTTGATAACTTTGGACTCACTCAGCATGTGATGCAGCCCACACACAACAGGGGCCACATCCTAGACTTGGTTATCTCCAAGGGTCTGAACATTCCTAAGGTTCTGGTATCTGATGTTGCTCTCTCTGATCATTACTGTGTTCTCTTTGAGAGTGATATATGTGTGTACACAAATGTTCAAACTGAGGTCGTCTCAAAGCGTTACATCACTGAAAACACCAGTGACATATTCATTGAGGCTTTCTCCTCCACACCTCCCCTCTCCAGGTTCTCCGTCAATGACCTTGTAGATCACTTCAGTTCTAAAGTTACAAATGTTATTGATGCCATTGCACCCACTAAAATGAAGGTGGTCTCTGGTAAGAAAAAATCTCCTTGGAGAAATGCCACGCTTGTCAAAATGGAAAAAAAGGAATGCCGAAAGGCAGAGCGCAGGTGGCGCAAAACTAAGCTCCAAGTTCATTTTGACATTTATAAAGAGAGACTTTACATTTTTAATTTAGAACTGAAAAAGTCAAGGCAGTCCTTCTTTTCAGACATTATCACCAAAAACAATAATAATACACGTGCCCTGTTTGCTACTGTCGACAGGCTAACAAACCCTCCTGTGCCAGTAGCCTCTGAACATCTATCTACCAGGGCCTGTAATGAATTTGCATCCTTCTTCACTGACAAAATTCAGAAAATTAGACAAGCGGTCTGTGCCACCGTACCTAGTACAGGAGGCGTGTTATCCATGTGTCCACCGAAAACCAACTCTAACACCATGACACAATTTGACCAAATCAATGACAAAAACCTGCAAGAGATAATACAACATTTGAAATCTTCCTCATGCTGCCTTGATATTTTACCAGCAGGGTTCTTCAAAAAAGTTTCAGACTGCATGACTTCAGATCTGCTACAGATTGTCAACATGTCTCTACTTTCAGGCGTCTTCCCCCAAGCCATGAAAACTGCAGTTATTAAACCACTCCTGAAGAAGAACAATCTAGACACATCAGTAATGAATAATTACAGGCCCATATCGAACCTCCCAATTTTAAGTAAAATCATTGAAAAAGCTGTTTTTCAACAGCTGAACAATTACTTAATAGTAAATGGCTGTTTTGATGTCTTCCAATCAGGATTTCGACCACATCATAGCACTGAGACTGCTCTAGTCAAGGTCCTCAATGACATTCATTTAAACACAGACAATGGCAAAATTTCAGTCTTAGTATTACTGGATCTCAGTGCTGCGTTTGACACAGTCGACCACAACATACTACTAGACCGACTAGAAAACTGGGTGGGACTCTCTGGTACAGCACTAAACTGGTTTAAATCCTATCTAAATGATAGAGACTACTTTGTGTCTATTGGTAATTACACATCTGAAAGGATGAAAATGACAAGCGGAGTACCCCAGGGCTCCATTCTGGGGCCTCTACTATTCAACATTTACATGCTTCCTCTAGCTCAGATAATGGAAAACAACAAAATATGTTACCATAGTTATGCAGATGACACACAAATTTACATAACCATCTCACCAGGGGACTACAATCCCATACAAACGCTAAGTAGATGCATTGAACAAATCAATGATTGGATGTGTCAGAGTTTTCTTCAGTTAAACAAAGATAAGACTGAAATAATTGTTTTTGGAGCCAAGGAAGAACGACTCACAGTCTCTGCTCAGCTTCAATTTATAATGTTGAAAACTGCAAACCAAGCCAGAAACCTCGGTGTAATAATGGACTCAGACCTGAACTTCAGCAACCACATTAAGTCAATTACAAAATCAGCCTACTATCATCTTAAAAATATATCCAGGATAAAAGGACTTATGTCTCAGCAGGATTTAGAAAAACTTATCCATGCATTTATCTTCAGCAGACTCGACTACTGTAACGGTGTCTTTACAGGACTCTCTAAAAAATCCATCAGACAGCTGCAGCTGATTCAGAACGCTGCTGCTCGAGTCCTAACAAGAACCAAAAAAGTAGATCACATCACTCCAGTTCTCAGATCTTTACACTGGCTTCCTGTCAGTCAAAGAATAGATTTCAAAATCCTGCTGTTGGTTTATAAAGCACTGAATGGTTTCGGGCCAAAATACATTTCTGATCTGCTGCCACGTTATGAACCATCCAGACCTCTGAGGTCATCAGGCTCAGGTCTGCTTTCAGTCCCTAGAGTCAAAACTAGACATGGAGAAGCAGCGTTCAGTTACTATGCGCCACACATCTGGAACAAACTCCCAGAAAACTGCAGGTCTGCTCCGACTCTCACCTCTTTTAAATCAAGGCTGAAGACCTTTCTGTTTGCCACTGCCTTTCACTGAAGCAATTTTAAGTCTTTGAACTGCACTGTGACTTTTATTTTTTTTCTCTGTGACTTTTGTTTTCCTATTTCTTAACTTGTTTTAATGTTTTGTTTTAATGTCTATTTCTTAACTTGTTTTAATGTTTTGTTTAAATGTCTATTTCTCAACTTGTTTTAATGTTTTGTTTTAATGTATCTTAAATGTTTTACTGTAATTGTATGCGCCTGTAAAGCACTTTGAGTTGCCCTGTGTCTGAATTGTGCTATACAAATAAACTTGCCTTGCCTTGCCTTGCCTAACAGTGTGGTGGTCTGTGTCATGTTGTCCCATGGTCACTGTTACAGTTTTGTGTCTCTGCAGAGGGATTTCAGTCCTGGATGTGGAGAGGCCTCACTTTTCTTTTGCCGTTCCTCTTTTTCGGCCATGTAAGTCAAACTTTTCTCCTTCTCTTCATGCTTTTAATATCAAACTACAGCTTGAACACCTTATTCCGATTATTTTTAATATCAGGAGGTATTACATAAGATCTTGTAAGCTTATGGGGTCGTTTTACACCAACAGTCATTGTTTGATCAGTATTCTGTGCATTAAAAGATCACACCATTGTTCTGAAATACTGCATCATCTAAGGAGAAAGATGTGGATCAAAGTGAATCTTGCATGTGCAGCCCTAGCGTGCAGGGACGTTATGAAAGGTAATTCGTCCTCTTCATCCACAGTTTTGGCAGCTGTACAACTCTGTGACCCTGTTTCGCTTGGCAGGCCACGAGGACTGCAAGGAGTGGCAGGTAAGGATCGCATTGGCAGATCCATTACTTAAATGTCAAGAGACGTGCCGAGGCAGATTTTAAAAAATCGTTTGGACAAAAGGAGAAAGTTTGTTTGTCTGAATCGAAGCGGTGTCCACACACGCATATTTGAGGCCATTTTTAGAGTTGGTGGTGTGAGTTGGCCACTGAAGTTAAAGGGTAACTTCTGTATTTATATGGTGTATAGATACAATACATCCATCAAAGTATGTCCAATTAAAGGGTAACTGCACCAATTTGACACATTAAATAGTATTTACAGGTCTAGTTATCCTCCAGTGATGTTAACCAGTGGTCAGTGAGCTCATTATGGACAGTTTTTGAAAAGTAAAACAAATGATCAAAATTGACAAAACAAAACCAGAGATATCTCCTTTTTTTCAATTCCACACCTCCTTCTTACTTTTCAAAACCTGGTGCCTACAATACCCACAATGCAACGTGGCCTGAGTGACATCACTGGAGACATTTATCACATTGCATGCAGCTTCCTCTGGGGCCTGTAAACTCTACACTAAGTGTAAAATAGGCGAAGTTACACTTTAAAGTGCTTGTTGCTGCCACTGACAGGCTCAGGTTGTTCTCGGCGTCATTACGGAGATGGTTCCTACAGAGCTGAACCTTCTTGTTAAAGAACAAGATCCTTTTTATTTTACGAGAAACGGGTGCAAGCAAACTGCATTTGAAGAAACAGTAATTTTATCATCGTACACCACACTTAAGTCAAACTCGACATAAAAACAAAATAAAACATACCAAAAACTTCTTTCTTTATCTTTCCACTGATCAACAATCACCAACTCACAAAATAATGCAAGACTGAGAGCAGACATCAGAGAAGCAGTGTGAGAAATTGGCGTGTAGAGCCAGAATATTGTTCAAATGTAACACTTGGAGTAACAATCAGAGCCTGTCGGTGGCAAAAGAAGCACTTTAAGTGGACGTACTTTGGTAATGAGCATTTGGGATGTACTTTGGTTTATATCGCAGTCTGTTTCACGGCTGTCGGCTTCAACTGTCTTCCTCAATATTGTACCAATTTCAATAAAAGTGTTGTCCCCGGCTGGTTGGATAATACTGAAGTTTAAGTCAATGGGAGTGTGTGCAGGGAAGGTTTGTCTGTATCAGACTCATGCAGCACACATACTTAACTGGAAATTACCTGTGAAGTCTTGTGTAATGTTAGTGTCAGAATTTTATCTTAACATGTCCGAACACTTCAACATTCACAATACAGATATCCAGTTACAAATCGTGTTTTGTCTTGGAATAAAACACCCTTTTCCTGTGGGTTTTTTTTTTTTTCTTTCAGGTATTTATGCTGGCACTGACATTTCTCGTCCTGTTCCTGGGAAATTTCCTCACCACATTAAAGGTAGTCCACCAAAAGATTCAGAAAAACCAGGATACGGTGCAAAAGAATGACTGAGACCAAAACTAAGGCGAGACACGTCAGATTCTCACAAAAGGCCAGTAATTTCGAACCAACGCGCACAATCGCTTGACAGGCAGACCACAGTCTGATCAGGCTGGGAGAAGACGAAGCTGAAACCTCTGTTTCTCTCAGGCTTTGACGGCAGCAGCAGCGTCCAGCCAAAGTATCTGGCCAACAGGCTTCTGCTTTCTAATGACTCGTCGTCGATGTTGCTGCGCAGTCGGTCGCAACACAAAGTGATGTTCGCCCAACAGACGAACAGTTTGTCGCTTTACCCTGTATATACCAACGTGTGTGGAAAGAATGTGTGTGTTTTATTGTGTCAGTGCATGAATCTGTCAGAGAGCCTTTGTTCAAATCATATGCAACTAAAAGAGGGCAGGTAGCATCGTTTCAACAGAATATAGTTTGCCTTCGAAGACCTAATGTCTGTCACGCACATGCTTCATACTTCTGTGAAGTAGTCATGGTCAAACTGTCTCTCGGTTGAACACCGTTGTTTAATGTGGCACTCGTTCCTTGAATTCGCTAACTTTTTATGTGTAGTTAATCCCTGTTGTGCTATTTCACTGCTAAACATTTTGTTTTTTACATCAACAACTATAAACGTGATACTTGACTGCCCAAAATGACCTTCAGTTTTCAGAAGAAAACCCCTCCTGATGTATTTTGTCCGTCTGGAGTCTGCTCTGTTTCGTCAATAGAGTTGGACAACAAGGGCACGCTGCTTCTCCCTTCAGGCAGCGGCCACAAAAGCCATAACTGTTTTTGTATGAGCTAACGGCTAATCATATTATGTGGCTAAGTCACAAGAACACACACAAAAACTTGTACTGTCTGAAAAAACGGTTGTTCTCATGCGAACTCCCCACTAGTAGTTACACTCAATGTTTTCATTAACATAATGCTAATGCATACATAGGTTTAGTATGTTTCACATACTCCTTCTTAAAGGTGCAATATGTAAGAACTGGCCACCTGTTGAATTCATACTCAAAACAAATGGGGGGGCATCGTGCCAGCAAAGTTACTGCTAGTTAGCTCAGTTAGCTGGCCAGCTAGCAGTTGGGACTGGGAGCTCGGAGCACTGGAGGAGTGTTGGTGTTTACATCACTGGCAGGGGCTTTTGACTGGGACAGTTTGGGGCTAGCAGGTAAGCATGCTAACTTCAGTAGATATCGCTGCAACACAATACAGAATTCAGAAACGTACTAAAATTATCAACAGAACGTGAAGAAATATCAGTTTTTACGCTGTGTCAAAGACTTCTTTGTATTGTGTTGAAGAGATGTCTACTGAAGTAAGCATGCTAACAAGTTAGCCTTGGTCCTGAAAATCCCTTTCTCCCAGCGGCCAAAGCTCCTGTGCTAGTAAAAAAAAAAAAACAACACTCCCCTGGTGGTCCGGCTAGCTGCAGAGCTAACTGGGCTAACAAGCTAACAGTAGCTTCAGTCCTGGATGTATAAAAACAATACAGTTGGCAGTTACTCTGGTGATATGCTGCCTCTATTTGTTGGGAGTATGAATTCAAGGTGGCTGATTGTTATATATTGCACTTTTTTTCCCCTTCTTTTTCCCCAAGCTTACTTAACATTTGAAGTCTGCCCACATATTTTAGTTTATTGGCAGAAAAAACCTTTATGCTTTTGGTTCCCTCTTGTTATGTGATGTTTTAGAAATGTATTATGATCAAATGCTGCTATTAGCACCAGTACTGTAAAACTTTAACTACAGAGGGACGACTAAAAATGTGCTGGATTGTTGTTTTTCTAATTCCAATCACCATATAGAATAAAAATATTTGTATGAATTAACTTATGACCAGATCTGGAGCCTCTGCCCTAGTTCACTGTAGTGTCGTCTGGTTGGTGTTTCATGTTTGTTCTATGATATTACACAAGGGTCTTTTTTTGTTTTTTCAGCTAAAGGCCAGACGGGCTCAAACGAACAGCTGTAGTAGTGTCAGGTTCTCTAATGCCTTATTCTCCCTCCAGCCTGTCGGAGCAAAAAAAAAAAATGTCCGTCTCATTTTATTTGGAAAATCAAAAGGAAGTAGCGTTACATTTGTCATTTCCCACCAAGCAATCATGCTGAAGAGAATCACAGTATTTATGTGCATCACTTTTATTGAAGTTACAGACCAAAATGTTACATTTGATGCGAGAGAGGGCTGCCAGATTTTTATGATGTAGCTGATGTTTAACAATGTCTTCGTTTGTTTCATGACTGTAACTCGTGCCTGAGTTTGATCAGTGACGAGACAGTTGACACTTTCGCAATCTGTGTACATTGTTGTAAAAAAAACAAAAACATATATTAATAATTAAACACCTAATGAAAACACACTATTTCTGTGTTTCTTGTGCGCTCAGAGAGAACATATAGATTACAGTGTTGTACCTGTTATTTACTGATTGGTTACTGTGTGCAGCCATTGAACACATTCAGTTGTTCCAACACTAGTGGGCACTGTTGGTAAAGATAAGAGCCGTGCTGCAAGTTATCATGGCTCCAAAACAAATTCTAGTTCGGTGTGCTTGTTTTACTGGAAGTGAACTTGCCTTGCTGGCTGTTCATCAACGTATTTTTTTATTTCCTCAAAAATGTTAAAGCAACAGTACTTGTGATCCACCAGCCGTTTTTAAAACATCAGACATTATTAAAACCTTTGGAAAAAAGTTACAAGATACAAGAAGCACTCATATTTCTGAGAAATACACAATGTTATGATAAAATGTACCGGTTTAGAGACAGTGCAAAGCTTCCTATTAGAAAAAAATATACATATAAAACAATACTAAAGGTAACATTTCTCATATATGAGTAAAATATATATTGACACAAGGTATTTCAAGTTGCACTGCTGCTTCTTGAAAAATTGTCTTTCCTGTTACGTCATTACCTCTTGTGACTTTAAAGGATGACTCAATGGGGTGCAGACTTGCGGTACAGCGTCTCCTCGCCCCGCATCCCCAACCAAGCTGCTCCCGCATCTGGTTACACAGCGAGCATCTTTGGCCTCTGAACGTCCAACCACTCCCAATGTGAGAGAGTGGTTCTTTTAAAGAAAAAAAAAACCCTGAAGTGATCACTGTCCTCACAAAACCACACATTTCTTCTGCCTCTTGTAGTTCCTTTGTTTTCGATTGAAGGCCAGAGTTCTTTTGGTGGCCTCTCTGAAAACGTCTTCCACGTTCTCCTGATACTTGGCCGAACACTCGAGGTAAAGCTCTGCATTCATCTGCTGCCGGGTCTCATCACCCTGCATCCCAAACCAACACCAAGAATTAGACTCTATGGCACTTAGTTACATTCCATCGCTGGATATAAGTAAAGAAAACTGTATTTGTATTTGTTCTGTATCTGTTATTGCACTGACACTGTGGTTGTAGGTTCTGGTTAGGGCACTTCCTCTTCTGTAGGCCTGTTTTCAGATCACTGAATGTTTGCACGTCTTCTTCATTTACCTGTGTGTAAGTGATGGGAGCCTGATTCATGGCCTTGAGCTTCCTCGTACACTCTTTGTCCTTCCTGAGGTCAGTCTTGCAGCCGATCAGGATGACTGGAATGTCCCGGCAGAAGTGCCTCACCTCTGGGAACCACTGGGTGAAAGAAAATGTAAGGAATGAATTATCTGAGTCATTGTGTGTTTATTCTTTTTTTCACATCAGACTTGTGTGGTGCTTCAGGATAACACTGAGAGGAGAAAGTCCCAGCGCAGCATAGAGTCCTACCTGCATTCAAGAGGGTCAATGTCCACAGTTGCATGAGTTAATCATAGCCGCAAGAATGCAGCCAACACCAACATACCAGAGTCTAATAATCATTAACTAACTGAATTTGAACTTCAGTTAAATAGTGACATTCTCGTTGGCAGGTTGTTAATACACAGTATGAATTATTACCTTTATGAGGACGTTCTCAAAGCTGGTGGGGCTGGTCACATCAAAGCAGATTAACACCAGATTGGCTTCCTGGTACGAGAGAGGCCGCAGCCTGTCATAGTCTTCCTGTCCTGAAAGGGTGCAGGCATACAAGACGTGTTAGATAATAAACGCTATTGTCATTCATGTGTGTAACGTGTGAAGTGGATGCAGCAGCCTGAACATAAAGATACGACGTATGGTACAAAGTTGGTGTAGCTGTATGAAACCACATCCTGGCTTCAGCTTCCTCTTCCGCTGATGTAAGGCACCCTGCTACACTTCTACAGAAGATAAGCGCCCGGCGCTGTCTGACTGTAGTGTTCGTGAGAATTACTTTTGTTCACATTGGAAACTTCATGTTTGATGGCCTACAGAAATACAGACGTCTCTCAAATACATGCCATTAGGATTAGGTACCACTAAGAGAAAACGGTGCTCGCTTTGATGCATAAATGGGCCAAATATTAATAATTTTTTCTCCAAAAAGCCAGATAACTGTGCAAATATCAACTAAATTATGAATTGAAAACTAACTGATAATTGGGCTGGTGTTAACCTTCATGACACTACTTTAACACAATTAGGTAAATCCTCACAGAGTGCCAAGCCCTTCCATTGAAGTGGTATATTGTGAACTAATAAAAAATGACACTCAAATATTAGTCTGACTTTGATATTGGTCGATGGCTAAAATAAAAATACATTCATGAACATATACATCAAATTGATGTACAAATTCAGAACATTACATCAAGAGGAATAGGGAGATTTTACTCGATTAAGGGTTTTTGTTTCCTTTTTTTTTTGTGCTTTTAACATTTGAAACTTGCTGAACACACCTGTACAGATGGAAGGTCATACAAAGTGTAATGTTTTGATATATACATTTGTAATAAACAGTAAAAACAGTATAAAGAGAGTCTTATCCACTGAAAAAAAGAATAAAACAATAATTATGGGTGGGGGGCGAAGAGATTCTGCTTATTTTTGAAGTAAAAAACAGTGTCTCGCACAAAATTTCCCTCTAAATTTGATTCCATAGCAGTTTGCTCAGCAGATTATCAGCTGGTCGGTTCCTAAAAGATGATGTTGATGATGCTCCAACGTCAGCGTCGACCTTTACCACTTCCTCTGTGTCAGAACAACCAGATAAAGACTGAACCCACAGTGTGGGGAGGTCTGAACTTTATACATCTTAAAAGATTTACCAACTATTTAACTTAACTATAAAATGATTCTTATTATTATTATAAGTTAGACAGATAGCTGTATTAATCCCCAAAATGGAAATTAGGTTATTATTATTATAACATTGTTTATCTGGACAATGTTTATATTATATTCCATTCAGTGTGTGATCACTGAGGTCAGCCTGCTCCAGACCTTCATGCCTTTCCACATAATGTCAGGTGTGCAGCACTGATACTAACAGAAATGAATCACATTGTTTGAACATGGGGGTGATGTCTGATAAAGAGTCTTACCAGCCGTGTCATACAGGTTGAGCTTTATCTCTTTTCCTCCGAGAGTGATAGTGGTCACATATTTTTCGAACACTGATGGCGCATATTTCTGTTTTTGACACACAGAAAAGGAAGAAAGATATCCAATTTGTACTAGAACTATACTGTATATGTATGTCAGAATTAACATATATGTAGAAATAAATGAAGATACAATTTTAAGAGACGAGGTTCACTACATGACATGGAAGCTCTTCTTACCTCTGGAAAGTCACCTTTGGCATAAACCATCAGCAGTGATGTTTTCCCACAGCCTCCATCTCCCACTATCACAATTTTAAGTTCTGCTCCTTTCTTTGTGGAACCTTTACCAGCCCCGACACCGTTTTGCGTCATTTCACCTCCAAACAGTCACACCGGTACCAGGCAGGATGGTGTTGAAGATACTCCCTCCAGATTTAAGTTGAATACATGGCAAATGAATCTATATTTGGAAAGACTGAGATGATCTACAGGCAGTGTCGAGACAGAGGAACAGACGCGCCTCATGTTTTACCAGGTAGCTGCTCACCGCTTCCTGTTCCTGTCACATTGAAGCTGTTTCCAATTGACCCCCCACACTCCTCTCCTGTCCTATTAGCAGCCTGCTCTCCGACAGCATCTTTCGGTATGAATAGAGTCACAGCTGAGCTGCACATGTTGAGTCTGGCTGCTCCTACTTCCTCTATTGCATGTGAATATTCTGGGTGGGTACTCAATCTGAAGCTCTGCCTTTTGCTGACAGGGGTGTGCAAATAAGACACCACTGAAAATGTTCTTCCTTAATGCTGAAGTCACAGTTATTATTGAGATTTCTAGATTCTTATCAAAGAAGTCATGAGTCCATGCCCTGGATAAGCCCTGATACCAGTGAATCGGCTGGACGTGTATCTGCATGTACCTGCATAACAGCTTTTTACTGTTGTGAACTTGTTTTTTCTCAGGAACTAACTCTGGTAAAAAGGTCACAGCCTTTTCTTCTTCCATAATACAACAAGTAATGAACCAGCTGCCACACTTCTCCCAGATTCTTCAGTATATGTCCTCATGCATTTTATTGTCGGTTGCCCACCCTTTTTATTGTCAGACTGGGATGTTTGAATAAGTTTGGAATATTCCTTTAATGGTAACTAATTAAATGTCAGTCTAATATGTGTGAGATTCCATGCTCACAAGAACTACCTCATGAGAAATGAATATAATTTACAGGTGTAACATGTAAGAATTGGCCACCTGATGAATTCATACTTAAAACAAACAGGGTGCAGCATATCACCAGGGTAACCACTTACTGCTGCTAATTGTAGCTGACGTTAGCTAGTCAGCCCGGTTAGCCAATCATCTAGTGGATCAGGCTGGGAGCTCGGAGCACCGGAGGAGTGTTGGTGTTTACACTGCTAGCACAGGAGCAATGCTGTGCTAACTGGTTAGCATGCTAACTTCAGTAGATATCATAACTTCAAACCGTTGATCATTTTTGTTCACTTTTGAACAAATTTTTCTTGCGTATTGCATCTTTAATTTGATATCTACAGTATGACTGTATAAAATTCAAGAGTATTAGCCTGTAAATAAACCTTTCAGCACACAGTGTCTGTACTTGTACTTGAGTAAAATTAATGGTATTGTATTATAATATTATTCAGTAAAAGTGAAATTCACCCTCAACAGTACTTGAGAAAAAGTAGAAATGTTGTATTTTTTAAAATCAGATTCCTTATATAATAAATTTAAAAAAATAGCTACTGTGGCTCTATGTAATCTGCAAAGTAACTAAAGTTATCAAATGAATGTAGTGAGTAAAAGTACAATATTTGCCTCCAAAAAATGTGGAGTACAAGTATAAAGTAGCAGAAAATAGAAATACTAAAGTACAGTACTTGAGTAAAAGTACTTGGTTACACTCCATCACTGTCAGCAATCATGCAGCCAGTCTAAATGAATCTAATCATGAAACCCATAAATGCATTTGATAGAAATAGTGGTCTCCCTTTTAATATGAGCATGTTGAATCCCCAGGGGATTTACAAGCAAGACATCAGTCATATGTCTTTGTGCAGTCTGTATGGCTGAACATGGCAGTGACATCACAGATTGGGCGTCAGGACAAACTACTCTCGATCGTCCCAGGATCCAATGTACGGACACTTCACCCGGTAACAAACTAATTAAATTAGCAAAATATAGTGATTGGTTTTGGATGCAACATTTAGAGGTATAGTAAGGTGATATCGGTGTGTGAAGTAGGCAGGCAGCTTTAAGGCATGACGAAGAGCTTCTTAGTGTTTAAATTAAAGTTAGATAGTGAGCCAGATGACCAGAAGAAAATGGACACAGTCTTATAAATTCAGTCCAGCTGCATTTGAGTTACTACTAGATTGCAAAAGACCTGGATGACTGATAATGTTCATGGACATTACACAACATGCAATAGTTTAACATCATTTTTGGGAATTTGTTTCAGCCATGTCGATGCTCGCTAGTAATTACAGACATCTGATGTACGGTATGTTGCACTGGGTGTCAAACATCATAGAGAATGAGCCAGAAATCACAAAATGTTGTATTTAAGATCAACTCAAATTCATGCAGTGTCTGGTCTGGAACATTTTGTCTGTCGAACTCACACCGAGGTAGTAGCTACACAGTCAAATTTAAAGGTTAAATATTCTGTGGTCACTGGTGGGAAAATATGCAGTTAGTGGATAGGAATGCAGAAAATTTGAGCGAGCTGTCCCTTTAAGAGGATGAGCTGACACTGCCCTTTACTTTGCCTATTTTAAGAAAACATTTTGCATGAATACACACACATTTACTGCAATAACTAATGCCTGAAAACACACGCATTTACATCTATAACTAAAAGGGAATTTCAGCTTTAAAGAAAATGCTCCTGCCATGTCACCCTGAGGTATAAATGATGTTCATTGTGTGTTTTAGTGTAGTATGTGTCTCATATGACATGATAGGTTAAAATACTGCTTTAAATACAGGCCTAAAAGTCATTTAAAAAATTACAACAACCTGCTCCAGTTTCCACAATAACAAAACATAAAAAGGTGAGTGTATGATCTATTTATTCAAATATTTCAGAAACACAGACAGGTATCATATTACAGAGTGATAGACTAAATCACAAACCACAATGTGGAATGTTACACCAATAATAATAATAATAATAATAATAATAAATAATAATAGGCATGCAAATATTTAAGGGAAAAAAAACACCATTTTAGATAAAATAAGTACAGCACCACCAATTTGCATGAAAGTCCTAGAATAGCAGTGTACCATAAATAATCAAAAAAAGGATACCTGGTTTGATTCACAATGATTCAGTGAACAATCCATCAGAGTAAAAGGCTGAACATACAAAGAAGAGACAGAGAGAGGACATGGAGCAGCTTGTCTGGCTTCCTGGTTTTTTTCTCCACAGACAGCCCCCTATATGCTGCTATGGTTTGAGCACAAGCTGTGAAAAATGAATAATAAAAAAAAAAAAAGAGTGCTTGTTTGACTTACAAGGTGAAGATGAAGCCTAACATTTTGAATCACCTACTAAAAAAAGCATATTCAATTATCCTGTAGGTGTACAAAATATCCACACGTGTAAAAGCCCCCTTTTTGTCATCAGTTAATTAACAAAGAGCAATAGTCAAAAAATAGGGGTTTTTTCGCCGAGCAAAGAGGAGACAGCTGTCCAGCAGAAGAGAGGCCAATCCTCTGTCTGTGTGGAATATTCCAGTCTGTCAGCGGCGCGCAAAGCTGAATGGCGCAACAACCCCCACACCCGAGAGCCTTTTTCTTTTTTTTCCTTTTTTTAAACAAAGGCCTATAAATAACCTCACAGAATCTGAAGGCACATTTTTCACTTGTGTTACACACATTAAACCTTATTCACAATTTAGTCTCCTTTACGCTGAGGGGTGAGGGGGTCTAGAGAAGAGGAATGGGGAAGGGAAGGGAAGGGAGGGGAGGGGAGGGGAGAGGGGGGGAGGTTTACAGCCTCGTGATCGGCTTAAATGGAGGGACGTGCGCAGTTGGCAGGCGGTTCTAGGAGCGGATAACAAGAAAAACAGGCCTCGGACATTCCGCCTGCACACACACACCAACAAAGAATACGCAGAGAGCCATTTTACGAACGCGAATAAAGCCCCTTCACCTCCTTTAGCAAACACACAATATAACCGCCATCTTTTTTTTTTTTTTTACGTTGTTATCTGATGTCGCACTTTAAAAAAAAACGCTCAGTCTTTGTCTAGAGCCAGAGAGCACGCGCGGAAGCCCGAAGGAGATACAAAACAGGGCTCGAGCGGAGGATTCCTGATGACCTTATATGGCAGTGTGGGGGGTGCAGCAAACGCGCTCGAGCTCTCATGGCAACCGTCCAGGGCTCTCGGATTACTGCCGTTGCCAGGGGGCGAGTCAACCCCGGCAACCGACAGCCTGAATGCGCAGCCTTATTAACGTTTCCTTCCTTTTACACGCACTCTCGACTAGTTTTCTTATCTGCGTATTTATCCTTGAACCCATTCGTAAAAAAAGAAAAAGAGGAAAAGAAAGAAAGAAAAGTAAATGAAAAAATCACCCCCGTGTCGCTCGATGTTAAGACTTCCTGTTGAATCACCGAGAAACGTCCTCGTGAAAAGCTTCACTCCCCCACCCCCCGAGCGAGCGGGCGAGCGAGCCTCACCCAGTTATGGCGCAGCAACATTTTACAGCACAGTGCTCTCCTTTGTCTGTAAAGAAGCCATTTTGAGACAGGAGAACAGCAGAGAAACCAATTGAGCAAGTGAAGCTTACATAGCACCAAAATAAGGTCTCTTTGGACTCAGGGAAGCAGTGAAATATACAAGATTTCCTCCCCAAAAGATTCATTTGCTCGTTTAAGACTTGGATTACATGTTTTGAATACTAAATGTAAGTTTGCACTATCAAATCAAAAAAAAAATTATATATGGGTTACAGTTACATTTTACAAAAGTCAATACAGTTTTGCTGGTAACGTTATTTAACACACGTATTGTTCATGTTGTCTGTCCTCTAGAATAAACTAAACTTGCATGTAAAACATATAAACTCGCAAATTTAGTAAAAATAGCTCAAAAATCCATTACCTTTCAAAACAACATTTCCTTGTGGGTTTTATATGCTGTAGCTCAGTTAGAAATGTCGAAATAGAAGAGGTTATACTTGACTGCAATCCTGTCTTCAAGGAGAGAGAGAGAGAGGAGATGGTTTGCATATTGCCCACACAGATGATGCTTGAAGATGCATATTCGCTGGCTGAGAGGCAAAGCCTACCACTGATCAAAAAGTTTTCAAAAGAGCTCTAGATGTGTCGTGCTAATGGATTCCTTCCTTTTCAGGAGACGCTATCCCACCCCTTATTTATGCCATTATTAGAGGATCCGAAGATGGAGCTGAAAACATTCCTCCTGCCCCTGCGTTTAGGCCTGTTAACTGCATTTCACCAAAGTGCTGAGGTAAATATTTTCACCCTAAGAGTTTTCCCTCCATCTGTTTCCTCTGATCTATCTTTCAAATCGTTGTAGAAACTGTACAAAGCCAACCTGACTGTGCTCCTTTCGAAACTGAAAAACTGCCCTTGAAGCAAGGTCAAGCCTACGTTTACACTTTGGACGCATTTGATTTCTTAATGGCAAATGGACAGCACAAACCTAGTCGTGCATGAAGTTGTCTCCACGGTTGCAGGCAGGGTGCAACACACGCCATCAGGGTGTTAACCGTTGCTGTTGTGAGAGGAAAGTGTTTAAAGTCATTAATCAAAGCAAATGAGTTATCAATCAACAGTCAGAATTGCAGGCAGCACAATAAACTACTTTCTTAAAGCCATTAGCTACCCATGGCCTGCTTTCTATCATTATTAAACAATGTCTATAACCTTAAACTTCAGGCTGTATATTCATGTCAGCATGCCAGTGAACATATTGAATAAAGCTGGCTATTACAGATGTAAAGAAAAAAATAGAATTCTATGACATTAATGATCAATAGATAAATTGACAGAATACTTTTAATAACAGTTACTGCATGCCTCACAATTTACATTACTGCATTAACAAAACTTTCAAAAAGTATTATAAAAGAATTTAACTTACTCAGTGCTACTCATATCCTACAAGGCCATAAGTGCAATGGCCCAACAATCAGCCATCACACATTGTCACTTTAACTGTGGTTTTTTCTCTCTCTAACACAACATCTCCAAAACCATAACCCTGTTTATTCACAACATTTGTTTTCTTTTCACTTAAGAAATATAAATACTATTATATGGGTGTGCCATGACCTAGTTAAGACAAAGATGGATTCCAGGCAGAGGAAAAAAGGCTCAAAATGTCACAGGGTATTACATCCAGTACATTCTCTTCCTTCTTCTCAATCCTTTAAAAGGAGGAATCATAGTTTTATCATAGTCCGTGAGAGATGAGGAAATCAAGTGTAAGATCCCTTTTGGAACAAAGGAAACCCATATAGGCCATTGAGTCCTGTTTTAGGAAAATGGCTGCCGAGAGCGCTCGGCCCCCTCTCTCTGCTCTCTGTTGAAGGACTCCTGAGCCGTGCTTCTAATAGCAGACAGCTCCTCTGCTGCTGCGCTCTGATTGGCCCGCCGAGCTGCTGCTGTTAACCAGCCAATTGCCCGAGCACTGCAAAACACCAGGCAATGTCAAACAAAAATCCAGTTTGTTCGACAACATGCAGTTCACTGGAAAAATAAGCAAAACGTGAGGAAATCCACACCGCGAAAGATTATTTCAAATTTAAACCTCCGGAGTTGTTTGGTACTTGTAAAAGCGAGAATCCACACAGCGGTTCGGCACTAGTTTGTTGGTCTGGATTAATCAAACTGACAAGAGAGAGAGACGTTAACAAGCCGCCGCATTCCAACGGTCGTAAACGTTAGCTTGGCTGTTAAATTCCACTTTTTCCTAACCGAGTTTCGTATTAAAAAAAAAATCTTCTGTTCACATTAGTAGTCAACAACTAGCTCCACAGCAGCGGAGTCCCCCCTTTTCTTTTCTTTGTTTTTCGATTTAAAATATGGCCCAACATGTTGGGATTTCTCAACGACCGCACGTCTGTACACAAAACACCTGCGAGCAAATCCGTTTTATTAGCCTTTAGTGGCAGTTAAGAAGATATTGCCCCCTGTGTCTATCTTGTGTTTGCCAGTTAGGTAAATGCAACCGGCAGATTCCACACACAATAATGTGGAGGTTTAGCGATACACAGCTGCTTCCCGGCTCGTAATAAGCTCACGTACGCGTACGAACGTTACTATGTAAGTAGATTAAAACACGATAATTTCATAAAAGTCATTAACATAATTTAATGAGCGGTGGAAAATAGAAAAGTGTTTGTGACGAAAGTGCGACTAGCATCGGAGGTGGGAGAGCCTAGCGGTGTATTGTGGGAGAGACAGAAGCTACAGACCAGAGGCACACAATATGTGTTGGCTCTCGCCGAAAAGGAGGCAGTATTCTTCAAGCTAAATCATGTAATGTAAGCGGCGAAAGGAAAGCGATCTCGTCTTTTCATCAATTAAAGAAAAATCACTCGATCGGACGAACCATGTCCAAGCCAGGCGAGAGAAACAGATTGAACGAGGACCATGGCAGAAAGCAGAGTTCAAGTAAGCTTGTTCTTTTTTTCCTCTTTCTCCACAGCCCTCCTAATGCCTGTTTTCCGTAACTGGGATATATTACGCTAGATCCCGTTTTTGCTCTCACTTGGTGTTACCCCTGCCACCAGAGCCATGCATCTGTAACGTTTGGCTGTTGGAAAGTGTTGGGGGCTGGTAACGGGACCGTGTTTAGCCTTGCCTCACGATAGCTCTCCTCTCCTTGTCGCTCGCCTGTCGTTTCAGGTTTGGCGAACGGCATGGACAGTCATCCCGTCTGCGGCTCGGCGGAGAAGCGGAGTCACCACTGGAGAAGTTACAAGTTGATCATCGACCCGGCGCTGAAGAAGGGATCACACAAACTGTATCGCTACGATGGACAGACTTTCAACATGCCTGTAAGTGGACCGCATTTGACGCGGCGGAGCGGCTACAATAGTAACCGAGTAGCCGACCTCCATGATAGGTTACAATGTGGCTGTGTTGCCGGGGCCGGCCACGGGCATGTTCCAGCATCTTGGGGAGCAGTGTCGGAGGTGTTCATTTTAATGTGACACCGCGTCCGGTTTGTGTAGAACTACTTCGCAACAAGTTCTCCCCTTGTGAAGTTGTGAATGGGATGGATAACAGTGTTGTGTCTCCCCCTCCCTCCCTCCTCTCCTACAGAATCCTGGGATGCCACCAGTGGACATCGTCCGGGACCCGAGGATCGGTCGTCTCTGGACTAAGTACAAAGAGACGGACCTACCGGTGCCGAAATTCAAGGTATCTACCATGACAGAAAGCGCGAAGCCCGCTTTTTCCTGTGGGAAAGGGGTGCTGTCAAAAGTTGCAGACACACCCCCTTCATTCATCTTTGGGATGTCGAGTGAAAGCATGATCATCGGAGGGCTGCTGAACCCAGAATAACCTCAGTCTGATGCATGCGGACTGGATTTGCATGACCATCGCTACTCATCCGGCACTGTTGTTTTTAATCTCAGCTGTCATGGATGACCCCACACGGTGCAACATTAACCCCGAAAGCACTCCCGACATTAACCCCTCTCCTCCTCCTTCTTCTTCTTCTTCCAGATCGATGAGTGTTACATCGGCCCCGTGCCTCCAAAGGAGGTGACATTCGCCCGGCTCAACGACAACATCAGGGAAGGATTTCTAACCGACATGTGCAAAAAATTCGGAGACATCGAGGAGGTCGAGATCTTGTACAATCCGAAGAACAAGAAGCACCTGGGGATTGCCAAAGTTGTTTTCGAGACGGTGAAAGCCGCCAAGGAGGCCGTGCAGTCGCTGCACGACACGTCTGTTATGGGAAACATCATCCACGTGGAGCTGGACCCGAAAGGTAAACAGAGCTTCAGCCATTCAAGGAGGCGACGTGTAACCTACATTTGTGCACGATCGAGCCCGCCGGAGCTCTCCCGCTCAGCAAAACAAAAACCCGACGTGACATGTTGCCGTGTTTTGATTCATTAGGAGGAGGACGGCAGTCACGTGCGTACATTTACGTGCGTTGCCTGGTAACGCGGATTAATTGAATTTCATTGAATGTGAGGCTGCTCCCACAGGCCCAGAGCTGAGGGTGCTGTGTACTCCCACTGTGCATAATTTCAGACCTGTAAACAAACACAAAGCAATCTGTCTCTGTTGAGTCACATCTGAACGAAAACACTCCAAATGTTAGTGAGTTTTTTTTTTTTTTTAATCTTCAATGAGACTGACTCTTTTTGGACTGATGCAGCTTCAGCTTTAGTGGAAACACTTGTGCTCATTTATATATGTTTTTAATTACAACATGTGCAGTTGTTCTCTGGAAATGGATTTTCTTCTTCTTTTTTTTTTAAAGAGTATAAATAGCTGTTGTGGTTTGCAAGTGTTTTTTGAGCCATGTTATTACAGAACATGATTGAGTTCTATAGTTTACAGTTTATATATATTCACGCATAAACAATATAGATCATTAGTTTGGCTGTTTTCAGAATAATTCAGAAGTGTCTAGGGCTGCAAACTGAACCGAAATATAACCAAAATTGCAATATCCAAATCCAATTTTTTATTTATTTTTTTTTTTTTGTGATAAAAGTAAAATGTGTAATAAAACAGCATTATGTTTAAGTACTGTAGTGCCACAAAAAGGCCTTGGCCTGCAAAATCTTGTTCTTCACATGTAAGAAAGCAACACAACTGTTCACATCGTCATGATTTATAATAGTTTTTCAAGTGGAAATGAAAATTCTGATGCAAAACTGATCAGTCCCACTAATCGTGAATCACATCGCAAATGCTTCTGTCACAATATTGACAAATCACTTTTTTTTACCATATCGTCCAGATCTAGAAGTTTGTACCCAGAAAGGAAACTACACATGGGTGTGTTGAGATTGTTGTTGAAATCATGTCAAGTTAGTTTTATTAAAATTTTGCTTGCATAAAGTTTTACAGACTTTGCATCAGACCCACACATGTTTCCCGTTCTGCAGGTGAGAATCGCCTCAGGTACTTCCAGCTCCTGATGAACGGCAGCTACACTCCGAAGACCCTGCCTGTCGGTGGAGAGGCCAGAGAAGTTTCCCCTCGAAGCCTGGCAGAAGCCTTACTGGTAAAAAATCTCCTCCAACATTATGTAAAATAATTCACTTGCTTGGTTGTTGTTGATGGTTGCAGTTAATGTGAAATCACTCTCTTAACTTTGGCAGTGGCAGTTAGATAATAGTATGATGAAGAACAGCTTCTGCCGGGTTTTGTAAGGTCAGTCTGGAGAGCAGTTGCATACTAGTGTGTAGATGTGTTTACTGAATTGTAGAAAAAAAAACAACCTGCCAATCTGAGGTGACGTCCTTATCTGTAATCCGTTTTATCAGTGCAGCAGGTGGTGGAGTAGAGTGGAGGAAATGTTATCCTGACCCTCGCCTGTGGACTGAAATCACAAAGCCAGTGAAACATGCACTTTGGCCCAGTCATTGTGTCGAGATACTCTTATCCACTTATTGCTCTTCACAGGTGTACACAGTGAAATTAGTCGTTAATTCCAACATTTTACTACGATTGCACTGAAGTTACATCCTGAAGTCTTCAGTGACACAAAGACGGGGGTCTTTATATTTTTTTTCCGCTGTCAGAGGTTATATCAATGTGACACCTTGATTCATCTCTACCCCGTTTCTCTCCTCTAAGGCCTGCGAGCCTATCCGCAGGTTGTCGGAGAGCAGCGTGTCCGCTGTTGGAGGAGCATTACCACCCAGCAGCTCGACCACTCCTCTGTCCCTGGAGACGGGCTACTCCAGCCTAAGGCAGGACACGCCCCAGTCCCAGGGAACCCCTCATACCCCACGGCAGACTGGTACGCCCTTCTCTCAAGACTCAAATTTCTCCAGTCGGCAGTCCACGCCTGCGTACCAGTCCGGCCGGCCCGAGAGCTCCGGAGGTTACAAATCTCGGAGACACGAGAGTAAGTTCCAGGATGCGTACAACCGCAGACCGGAGAGGCCTCAGTACCGCAGCAACATGTACCGAGGCACGACGTCCGAGCAAGCTCCCTTCAAACAACTCACCCCACCTGAACCTCCACCTTCCACCCCCTCGTTCACCTACACAGCGCCTCCTCCTGCAACACCCAACTTCAAGTCTGCCTTCTCGCCCTACCAGGCTCCTTTACCCCCTGCGTTCCCACCGTCGGAGCCTGCTTTCCATCACCCCACCCAAAGGGAGGGTGAGTACCTCCGACCGCCTCAGCCGCCTCTGGCAGCCGACACTGACTTTTTACCTGTGAAGGATCGACCAGAAACTCCTCCGATCCCAGAGCCCCCGCCGGAGCCCTTGCCCCATCCAACAACCCCTCCTCCACAAACACCAGAGCACTGCCCCTCACCTGGTTCCCCTGCACTGGATCCAGAGCGCAATAGCCTGGATTCTCGCATAGAGATGCTCCTGAAGGAGAAAAGGACAAAATTGCTGCCGTTCCTGGAGGAGCGAGACTCGGACACTGAGGTGCGAATGGAGGGGAGTCCAATCTCCTCCTCTTCCTCTCAGCTTTCCCCGATCCCCCCTTACACAAGCGGCTCCCAAGGCGGCCAGCAGAACTCCCGTCCCACTAGCACAGGCTTGGAGGACATCAGTCCAACCCCACTGCCAGACTCAGAAGATGAAGAGCCGATTCCTGGAACTGCCTCCCTGCTCAGGAGAATCAGCTCTCCTGTCCAGGAGAAGACGAGCAACAGTGACCTCAAGGATGGACATTTTCGAGGCCACACTCCTACTGATAAAATGGACACGGTAAGATACAAACTCTTTCTCTCACGTTTGCATGAGCATAACTGCCTGTTTACAAGAAAAGGGCACCCTTTACGTGCTAAATGCCGCTAAAACAAGCTTGTTTTGATAGATGGATGAGTTGATAGTCGCACGTTGCCGATGTTTACTCGCACCTGTGAATGACAGTTAGACTGAGGACACAGGAAGCAAGGTCTAGTCTCAGCGAAAGGTGGTAGTAGTAAAACTTTCCCTCGTTTCATTGTGCCTTGAAAAGGAAGTTCCGGTTTCACAACAATCCACATATGAAGCACCGTGAAAAAAGGTGTTTACTGTTTCAGTTGTCCGATTTGTGCAAAGAACAAATATGATATATATTAAAGGAGCATTATGTAGTTTGGGGCTTCGCTGACTGTTTGTTTGTATGCCTAAACAAATTAGATAAACAACTCTGTTTATTTTCCTGACTGAATAAACAAACTGAACCTAAAGAGCAACACGGTTTCATACCGGTTTACTTTGTTTATATGTGGCGGACCCTGACACCTTTCTAGCGTCAGTGTTCTGGGGAGTTTATTTTCCTTTGAGAACAGCTTGTTTATTCAGTTATGGACAAAATAAATATATCTGAGTTTGTATTATTAACTAAAATTCGGAGTTTAAACTTCTTTAAAAAACTACATAGTGCACCTGTAAACTACAAAGTATTTTGTCTAACCCTAACCCAGGAAAAAAAGTGTATTTGTAAGCACAATAATGTCTGAAAATGTGAATAAAAAGATATAAAGTTCCTTGTCAGCAGTTAAACTAAGTAATGAATGAAAAGTTTTAGATGAATTACTTGCAGCTTCACAAATCCTCTCGCATTCATACGAAGTCGTTTGAAGTCACAGTAACACCATCTGGCCTGTGTTGTTGTATTTCTACACTTTGTGCTTTGAAAGGAGAAATAAGAGCCGTTCCGCTGTTGGGGAATCGAATGCTCTTGTGTTTCCTCTTTCTAACACTCACCGCACGCTCATTCGGAGGGAAACACAGTTTGGCTGTTGGCCCCATTCAGCACCGCCACTTCCTGGTTGTGCTGAGCCTGACAGTCAGGATTGGCCACAGCGTCTCCCGTCTCACATTTCAAGTTATCACAAAGAAAGCCGTGCAAACAGGTCATTTGGGTAACAACGCCACTCCCATACTGAGTTTACTTAGTTTCATTTCTGCAGTGGTTGTAACAGAGATCCTCTTATAATAACAGAGAGCAGGAGAGAAAGTTCAGAGCTATTATCCACTGTGGTTTTAGGAATAAATAGTCTGCTGTCTTGACCAAACAGCTCTGTTTGGAAACATGCTGACCAGCGACATGGGTCAGTTGTGTTTGACTGTGCTAGAGCTAATACTAAACTTTGAACTCAGATCAGCCCTCAAATCATTTGTTGCTCTTATTTTGAATAACTTCAGAACTTTCTGGTATTGATAAAACCATGTCCATTATACAGCACCGAGTACTGTGGCTTGGTCAGATTCATAATCATGTTGATTTATTCTTTGATCAGATTTACTGATTCTGAAGTTTTGACAATCTGCCAGGCAAAGTTCTTGCATTGTTGCTTTTTTTTTAACATTTGAGAACTTCACCTTCTTTTGTTCAGATAAATAAAAACAATGTTGTGTAGACATATGTTTGTTTAAGAAAAAGTATATCATTAAAAAAAATATATCATTGTTACTAATAGTCACGTATTGTACAGAACTAGAATTGGAAAAATGTTAAATTATATCCATAAGGTTCAGATGGACAAAACGGTTTCACTCTAGGTCCACTTACTTGCTTTACTTACTTCCTAGGGTTCATGCAAAGTCTTGAAAGTTCGGAAAATGCTTAATTCGAACTCAGATTAGCACTATGCATAAATAGAGTTGCAACAATGAGTAGATTTATTGATCAGTGGATCGAAAAATGTATTTGTCAACTATTTTGATAATCGATTAAATGTTTAAATCATTTTTCAAATTAAAAACGTTCAACTATTGCTGGTTCGAGCTTCTTAAATGTGAGGATTTGCTGCTTTTCTTTGTCATTAATGACAGTAAATGAAGAGTATTTGGAGTTTGGTCTGTTGGTTGGACAAAAGAAACATTTTGAGGACGTAATTTATTGACATTTCATAGACTAGACAATGAATCGTGAAATAATTGGCAAATTAATCGATAATGAAAAATGCTTGATTTTCTACATAGTCTCATCTTCTCTGTCAATCACTCATGTAAACTAAAAATCTTGTGTGATGAAATGAAACAATCTCATCATCCTGTTTGTTTTGTCAAAATAAGCGGACATCAAATAATCATGATCAAAACATACAAAGTCAATGTGAACAGCTGTTTAAGTAAACAAAGTAACAATACACATTGATTGCTGTGGACATAGAAGAATGCTGTTAACTTTCTTTTTTGCAAATGCATTTATATTAACAACTTAGATGTGATGATAAAGGCTTTCAGAGTCTGTAAGTCTTTTTTTGACTCACTTCACAAGTAGATAGTGTTTGCTCAGCTTTCACAGAGTTGAAATCTGCACCTAGCCCCTGGCATAGCTGCACTTGTGTAACCTGTTAAAAAATGTTTCAACCTTGCATAGTTCTGACAGACTGTCCCGTGTCACACAGGGTACTCAGTCGTCAGGAGAGGACATGGAAATCTCTGACGATGAGATGCCAGGTACTCCAATCACCGGTGGCGAGTGTGGTAAGGGCATTGTCGTAAACTCTGCAGTGTCCCCGATGCAGACCATCACCATCCCTCCTCCCGGCTTCCCCCCTCTCCCGCACCAGGCCGGCTTCCCCATCCCACATCCCCACCTGGCCCCCCACTCTGCCGTCCCGGGACATCCTGCTCACCTGGCAGCTCATCCTGGAGTGCCTCACCACTTGCTGGCACACATGGCCCCCTACACTCACAGCATGGTGCCACTGATGCAGATGGAGCTGATGAACTGCTTGCGGTGGGAACAGTGGAGCAACGTGCCCATGTCCTTCCAGATGCAGCAGCAGATGTTGAGTCGCATGGCTCAGACGAGAGGGCCCTATCCTTATCCACATTTTATAGACAGTGGTGCGTCTTTCGGGGGACCCTATGCACCTCTGTCGATGGGTGCGACACCTGCTGGCAGTGCGGGAGCACCTGGACAACAGTGGCAGCTTCCCAGTATACCAAAGTTCAACCCTACTGTTCCTCCTCCTGGATACGAGGGTAAAAAAGAGGATCCCCACAAGGCCACCGTCGACGGCGTGCTGCTGGTCATCGTCAAAGAGCTGAAGGCCATCATGAAGAGGGACCTCAACCGCAAGATGGTGGAGGTGGTGGCCTTTAGAGCATTTGACGACTGGTGGGATAAGAAGGAGCGCTCAGCGAAGGTAAGTTTTATCCTCTCAGCTTCCAAGATACAAATACGGTGTTACTTACAGAAGCAAAGCACAGCACTATGTGTGTGGGAAACATGTACTGACTTCTAACTGTACCTCCAAAACAGTCCATATTATAAGATTTAATTACAAACAGGAGAAGCCAGTGACATCAGGCACCAATAATCAGTAGGAAGTAGTTTGTTCATCAATTAAAATATAATGCTTTTTGCAGATTATTTAAAAAAAGAGTTTTTAAAACAACTTGACATTGATCATTTAAACTGAACTATGCAAGCACAGAACTCTTGTTTATCCATGTTGAATATAACATTTGTCAACTACCTGACAAAAGAGCTCTTATTTGCCTTGCCAGTCTTTAGCGTTTCCCCTCCTTCCTTCCCCCACCCTGAATGGCACATGGGTAAGAAAACCTCTCCAAAATAAATCAATAAATAGGTAATGTATACAAACACGAAGCATCAGTGTTGATCCCAAGAATTTTACATTATTGGTAAGAATTATTGAATAAAAAAAAGGTGATGTTTTGAAACATTTTACGAGGTTTCTCACAGATTGTGGTTGTGTTGCTGTTAGCGACAAAAATAATAAATATAATAAATAAAATAATCAATAACTGTTTAATTGATATCTGAAGGTAAAATGTCAAATATTTACTGTTTTCAAATTCTCAGATGAGAGGCTTTGTTTCCTTTGTCTGTTTGATATCATGTTAGATTAAACACTTTTGAGTTTTGGACAGTTGAAAACAGTTGAAAACAAGCCAATTAAAGATGTCTCCAGGGGCTCTGGAAAAGTTGTGATGGGTGTTTTTCACAATTTTTGGGTAGTTTGTAAACTAAACAATTAAAAAAATTGACTGATTAAATGGTCATGAAAATCAACACTTGTTGCATTTACATCTGAAGCAGCTTTTGTTTCATGAATCTGAACGGAAGTCAGTCACAAACAGTAAGATTTCAGTGATTTTTGTATTGTCGAGTATAGTGACATAAAAATCCTCTTCTTTCCTCCCAGGCATCTTTGACTCCAGTGAAGGGTACGGAGGGGAAGGAAGAAGAGAGGCCCAAACCCAAAGAGACGATGGGTTCGAGTCTGCTGGAGAACTGGAACAAAGGCGAGGGACTTGGCTATGAGGGGATGGGCCTGGGAATCGGGTTGCGAGGAGCCATCCGCCTGCCCTCCTTCAAGGTGAGCCTTGAAATTTGTCAGAATATCAAGGGAGTTCTTTTTTCCCCCCCAGTTGCACTGCTGGTTGATGTTTAATGATCACTTGTTGTGTTCAGGTGAAAAGGAAGGACCCACCTGAGGCCACATCAACAGGGGACAACAAACGAGCCCGGCCTTCAACTCCGGTTGATGACGAGCTGGAGGATGAAGGTAACTTCCAACACGGCAGATCAAAAACTCTTCAGTGTGAACATTTATACTCGCAGGTCTCTGTTTTCTTCCTGCCAACGGCTCATTTGTCTTGTTGTTCATTTCTGTCAGACCGGGATCGAGACCCAGCTGAGCTCCCTTCGGACGATTCCAAAATGGACGCCGACGGGTCTTTAGCAAAGCGACGGCACTCGCGACCACTTGAACTGGACAGTGAGGGGGAGGAAGAGGTGGATACATCTGGGAAGGAAGAGGAGTCATTGTCCGAACGGGAGGAGGAGCCTAATGAAACAGAGGCTACCGATAGGCTGTTGTCGGGCAAAGTACGCTCTCCACAGTTACCTTTGATTGAGAATCTGTTGAATCATCTTTTACAATTTTGGGGCATTTTTAATACGCTTTTATGATTTCTGATCATCTCTTAGGAAAGTGGCGATGAGGAGGGTGATGATGAAGACTCATCCAGTGAGAGCGCTTCCTCGGATTCGTCTGATGACGGTACTTTAAATATGAAACAACAGCATCTGGTTGTTTTTTGTCCGCGTGTTCCCTGTGATGTATCATCTCTTTACCTCCTTTCTTGCAGAACCTGAGAGTTCATCTTCCTCCAAGGCCAGCTCCGACTCCTCGGGAGAAAGCGAAGACTCCTCTGAGTACGAGTTAAGCTCGGAAGAGGAGGAAGATGAGGAGGAAGAGCGGGCGACAGTAAAAGATGCGGAGGATGCGGACAAAGAGGCAAGGACCTCCTCGTCCTCCTCATCCTCTACAAGTTCCACTTCTGATGAAGAGGAGGAGGAGGAGGCAGAGTCTAAGGCACAAAGCCCTCCTGTGGGACTGGTCTCGGAGGATAAGGAGGAGCAGAGTAGCAGGGCGGAGCTCAGCAGCAAGCCCAAACGCCGACCTCCTAGTCCTAAGGAGGAGGTGAAGGAGGACGTGAAGCCGCCGTCACCCAAAGGGATCCCAGGTGAATGTCTGCACCTAAACATACAAAGTGTTTTATTTTTTCAAGTATTTTGAGTTTTAGAAGAAATTAATGTCCGTCTTTTCTTGTCTTGTAGTCAAAGAGTCGGATGTCAGCTTAGACCGCAACATTCCTGTAGTGAAGTCTGAACCTCAGGAGCCTGTAGCGAACCTTCGGCCACCCACCCCCACAGGCGCCCTGCCCGACAGCGACCAGGAGACTAAAGCCAAAGGTAAAACAGAGCCTGAGGAAGTACCATGCACCCCTGGTCGACTACCCCCATCCCACTTAGAGGCAAACGCACCCGTCCCCAAATCTGCCTCCGCTCCTTTAATGCACCTCCCTCTCCCTCCTCACCCGGCACTAGACGGCCGCTCCCTCCTCCACCCACCCCCAGGTCCCCTGCCTGACCTCCCTCAGCGGCCCAGGCTCCCCACAGATGAGGACATCCCCCGCACGCCAGGCAGGGACCTGATGGAGCGTGCGCGAAGTCTGGGCAAGTCCCAGAGCACGGACACGATACCCATCACGCCTGGCAGCGACGCCCCGCTGACGGGCAGCAGCCTGTTGCTTAGCTCCCCTCACATCCCCGGTAGCCCCTTCTCGTACCCTGCACAGTCCCCCGTCCTTAGCGCTGGAGTCCCCCGTACCCCAGGAAGAGACTTAACCTTCACCCCTGTCTTCCCTGACCCCTCAGCTCTGACTCTTAATAGGAAAATCTCCTCTGAAAGCCTGGACGATAGGCCAGTTTTTAAAGAGCCTCCCATCAGTGCCCTTCCTAACCAGACCTTATCAGCTGGAGCAGAGAATTCAGCTAGTGTCCCTGAAGATTTGCCCGCTGGTCTCACTGTAGATGTCCCTGTGCCATCAGATACCGCCCAGTCAAAGAAGAAAGCTGGACGACCCAAAGGCAAAAAGACCCCAGCTGTCTCCGCAACTGAGGAGTCTTTGGAGCTCTCATCCGAGTCCACCCCTCTGCCTCACGACGGCCTATCTGTGCAAAGGACGTCCGCCAAGTCCCCCAACCACCCAAGCCTGGACTTCAGGGAAGGAGAGGTGGAGCCTCAGACAGTCTTGCCCGCAGAAGACGGCTTCCTGTCCTACGAAGAAGAGGCACCTGTTACAGTGAAGCCTGCACGGCGGCCGCGGCGAGGCTGGGAGGAGCTGCTGCTGGGCAGCCTGTCTCCCGTCACCTCGCCGCCTCGGCCGTACTTCAACCCGCGCACAGAGTTTGAGGAGATGACCATCCTGTACGACATCTGGAATGACGGCATAGATGAGGAGGACGTGAGGCTCCTGCAGATCACTTATGACAAGATGCTTCAGCAGGATAACGGCAACGACTGGTTGAATGACACGCTGTGGGTCAACCATCCTTATATCCTTTACTGCTTGACATCAGCTGATTTACACCAAATCTTATCAGTAATATAAATCTTTGTGTATGTCCAGTGAAATAACTTAAAAAAGAGTTATTTTGTAGTGTGTATCAAATAGCAGCCCCCTCTGGTGGTAAAACTGAGGAACTGCTTCTGAAGTGTTTTGGTATGCCAGCTGTGGTCCTTTTAGTTTCTTCCTTGACTCCCCTGCACCTACCAACATCCCTGGAGTGAAGAAAAAGAGAAGAGACGATGGCATGAGGGATCACATGACCGGCTGCGCGCGAAGCGAGGGATACTACAAGATCGACAAGAAGGACAAGATCAAGTACCTCCAGAGCACAAAGCTGCAGTATGAGGAGCCTCCGGTCGACACACAGGTGAGCTGCAGACAACAGATTGTGGTGATTAACTTGCTGCTTGTGAACACTTCTAACTCCGTCCTCTCTCTGCAGGGTATGAGTATCCCTGCGCAGGTCCACGCCTCCACCAGAGCTGGCTCGGAGCGGCGGTCGGAGCAGCGGCGCTTGCTGTCCTCGTTTGCGTGTGACAGTGACCTGCTGAAGTTCAACCAGCTGAAGGTAAACACAGTCTGACAGAACTTTGCTCCAGTGGGCAGTTTTTTTTCTTCATCTGAATATCAGCTTTTCTGATACTTACACGTGACTCTTTGCTCTCGTTTTCTCTTTTCAGTTCCGTAAGAAAAAGATCAGATTCTGCAAGTCGCACATCCACGACTGGGGTCTGTTCGCCCAGGAGCCCATCGCTGCTGATGAAATGGTGATCGAGTACGTGGGGCAGAACATCAGACAGGTGAGAGGCAGCTGACTGGTTCATTCGAAGCAGGTTTAAGTGGTCAATTACTACACTTTAACTTGCTTTCACTCTTAAAGTTTCTCATTAGCCAAAAATATAGACACATATTTTACATTCCACTCCAGTTGAATAGAGTTACGGTGATAATTCAGTAAGTCAACCAAAAGAAAATTGCCAACTATTTTAATGATTGATTTACAATCATCTATGCAATGTCTGTTTTTCAAGACAAAATGTAAGAACTTTGTTCTTTTCTTTGTCATTTATGACAGTGAATGATGAGTCTTTGGGTTTTGGGCTGTTGGTTGGACAAAAAAACAAACTAGAAGACGTCTTGACATTACATATACTAAAAGATTCATCAATTATTACATTGGTACTAATGATCTTTTACTCAAGTTTGACTCCGGTCGAAAGGAGGTCATTAACTTTTCTGACTTAACGGGGTCAAGGGTCAGAAATACTTTACTAAAGCATCATAACCGATGAAGAACACAGGCAATTATTTGGTGAACTATCTACTCTCAACATACAGTGCTTTTAAAGTTGTCAAACCTCTAACAAGTGACCATCTTCCTCCGCCAGGTGATTGCGGACATGCGGGAGAAGCGCTACGAGGAGGAGGGCATCGGTAGCAGCTACATGTTCCGTGTTGACCACGACACCATCATAGACGCTACCAAGTGTGGCAACTTCGCCCGCTTCATCAACCACAGCTGCAATGTAAGGAAACATCTACACCGAGTTCCTCTAGTGAATGAGACAGAAACACAAGCTTTGAAGCAAACTAATCCTGTCCGTCTTTTCTTCCAGCCTAACTGTTATGCGAAGGTCATCACAGTGGAGTCTCAGAAGAAGATCGTGATCTACTCCAGACAGCCCATCAACGTCAACGAGGAAATCACTTACGACTACAAGTTCCCCATCGAGGACGAGAAGATCCCCTGTTTGTGTGGGGCGGAGAACTGTCGGGGAACACTCAATTAACGTCCATTTGAGGTCAGTCCTCTTCCGGGGTGCAAAAGTGCTGTCCTCAAACTTCAAGTTTCCCCCGGACACGCACATGTCAAGATCCTGGACGAGGAAGAAGTGAAGAGGGAAGGTTCTCTTTGAGAAAAGAAACCTGCGTCCTGAACGGCGCTCTTCACATAATAAACTCTAGATTGTTTACGATTTATGGTGCTCTTGAAATGAAAAACGCGTAGTTTTTTATGTCTGCCAGTGACCCAGAATTTACTAAACACTTGACTTGCTGGTGCAGCATTTCCTCCCCTCCCCTCCCCTCCTCTCAACGTCGGACAGTATTTCAGCATGGTTCCCTCCATGTCCAGTTCTGGTTTTTGTACAGTTTTACACTTCTCATTAGTCTCATAAGCTTTACACCACGCGTGGTACAAACAAAACAACACAGACTCACATGTTCAGCTGCTTACTAATGCTGTTGAGATGCACAAGCCCACCAGGAAAACGCCTCCCTGTGGGGGGGGAAGATATGGTCGGCACCAGAGCAGGTGGCGGACGGCGCCGTTTCCACCCAGCAGCAGGCGGGACGGTGGCGGCGGCGTGTCGTGGCCCCCGCCACGGACTGCAACCCTGCTTTTCTCGCTCCTACCTCCTCTGCACTCTTGGAAACGAATCAAACTGTTTAAAAAGAAGCAACAAAAACTGATTTAAATCCTGCCACAAAAAAGAAATCTGGAAAAATTTGGATATCACACCTTGCGTTCACCAGCCAATGACGGATCATGCTGCTTCCTATTAGTTTATGCAAAAAGTTAAAGACGACGTGCAAAATTTGTATTAATGATATTCCAGTGTTTTCCAGTTTTGTTTAGGTAGAAAGCCCCTTTGCTTCTTGTTTCTTCAAAGACACTATATTTGTGTGTTTGTGTGTGTGAATGAGAGAACTTATCAACATATCTGAGTGTATGTGACTGTGAGTGCACTGCCTCCTGTGGGCCGCAGAGCAGAATGCCGACTAATCATGAAGAGCAAGAAAAACAACCCCAAAATCAGTTCCCGACGACATCCACCTGGCAGCGTTTGAAGAATACTTGTCAAACTAAATAATTGCTTCTCATTTTTAAGTGCCATATGAATGTGTAACTGTTTATTAACCAGGCGACAGATAGAAACATCTGTCACCTGAAGCATGTGCAAAGAACTGCTGCCTATTTTCTTTCACCGCTGTGGGTGTTCAGTCGGCTTTCTTCACCTGTGCCCGGGGCGACGGTCTCACGTTTAGATTCCTCTTCAGCTGCAGCGGTTGTTACTCTACCAGTGTTCAGACAGAAGTGTTTCTACGACCTCCGAGAGGGTCGTCCTTTCTTTATTAAGTCATTACGATAAAAACAAACAATGAATGCACTCGAGGCTTGCACTTCCGCTTCTCTCTCAGCCAATCAGTTGCCCCTTTCAAGACCAAGTCAGTCATTGCTTTTCATTCAGTTGGATTGATCATGAAGATTTTCTTTCTTTCTTTTTTTTCCACCAGTGATGTTTATATTGTATATGATTACGTGTACAGAAGATCTAAAGCTTTTTTTTTTATCTTCACAGGGGGTAACACTTTTAAGATGCATCTCTATCTTTTTTTTAACAGAAGACTGAGTATTTAAAATATTTTCAGGGATCTGTAAAAGGAATCTGAGGGTTTAAAAGGTTGTTTATTTAAAGAAAAAGGTCCACTGTGTACAGGAAAAGTCTCCACCTCCCTTTTTGAAAGATTGTTTCTTGTAGAAACGTCTTCATTTTCTGCCCATTTTGCTTTGTAATCCTAGAAATATGTACATACTGTAACTGTGAATAACTATATAAATATATATATATACATATATATATATATTTTTGTTCCCTGGGATTTGCTACACAAACACAGCTCAGAAATCTATGTGACATAGGAGGCGAGCGATGAGCTGGTAGCAGGAAATTCAGCTTGTGTCAAGCTTTGTTTTTTTTTTATTTTCTGTTGTAAATTCTATGAAAAAAGTTGTTTGCGGTGTGGAGAAAAAAACAAAAAGGTGCAGAATCGGCATGGGAAGAGGATTGAAGCATCAGCCCGTTTCTCATGTCTATTTATTACACGACAAATGTATGAAAAAGGAAAAAATGGAAATAAAGCAATTTTGCATACATCCATAAATAGTGGTTGTTTTTCATTAAACGCAACAAAATGAACTTAAATAAAATGATAATGAAAGTGGATTTATTCTTTGATGGATGATCCTCAGAAGAAAAAAAAAGAAAACTAACAGCCGTACTGATGCTGCGTTTTCATGAATGGGATCAGTGGGCAGCAGCTGACCAAACAATGACTCTGTGTCAGGCTGGTTTGATCGAGGACCCGGTCTTATGATTCACTGTCCTCCAACACACACTCACACACACACACACACACACAGTATGTTTCACACCACCAGTAACAAATGAAAGCATTCACTGAGCAGTGTGTAACAAAATGAAAAAATAAGCAGCACATACTTGATGAAAAAAAAACAATGTGATATGGACAGCTGAGATTTTTCCAGGTATCAGGAGACACAGCAAGTCAAGTGGAAGTGGAGGCCTTAAAGGGACAGTTCACCCCAAAATCAAAAATACGTGTTTTTTCTCTCACCTGTAGTGCTGTTTATCCATCTAAATTATTTTGGCGTGAGTCGCCGAGTTTGGCTGCGCTGCCACAAGTTTCTCGTCCGTGAGTAGACGTCCACTTCCAGAAGAAGGTCTGTGGATTATCTTGAGTAACCAGGTCACGATTTATGGAAAGAGACATTGCTGTTGAGTTTTCCAATGTTGTTTTGTTTTGTTTTTGCACTTTTGGCCCAGTGCCAAGAGAAGGCAGACACCTCTTTCCTCTGATTTTGTGGTGAGCTGTCCCTTTAAGATGAGAGAGGAAACGTTGGAGAAGCAGGTTGTTGGTTCGATCCCACAGATCCGACAACTAAGCTTTGTTAACGTTGCTTAAACCCAATCCTTTCAACACATATGCCTAATAATTAAATAAAATTAAATACAGTGTGTGGCCCCTGGTTGTCAGGGCCTCATTTCTTATGTTCCAGGATGGTCTAAACTCGATAAGACCTGACTTGAGGCATATTCAGGCCTCAAGTTAACGATCTCGTGAAAGATAACTTCCTGTGACTTCCTGTGAGTCTGACTCAGGCCTAAAGTCTAAAGTCTCCACTCATCGTTTGGTGTCCTCTTCTGCGTCGCTGCAGTTATTAATCAGTGAATTCATCTGCTGTTGTGTTTGGTCTCGGTATAAAAATCTGCAGCCTGACGTCACCTTTCCCAAACCTGGCAACCACACAGCCCAGAGAGAGAGAGAGGGCGGGAAAGAGAGAGAGGCTAACTTACAGTGTGGTCTGTGTGTGTGTGTGTGCGTGTGTGTGTGTGTGTGTGTGTGCCTCCAGGCCATGACAGGAGGAGGATGGTGTGATCTCAAGCAGAGAGGACGGGAGAGCAGCGAGCGGTGAATGATATCAAACAGATGAACACACACCAACACGCAGAGAGTGATCTGATTGGTCAGACGTTATCACTCCAACTGTGATCTCTTGCTTTGTTGGTCATCTTTCCAACTCCTCTGCTGAACCACTGAGAGACTTTCTGTTCAGTGAACCAGTTAAACTTATGATTCCTCTGCAGGCTGTGTGCTGTGTTATTATAACCCCTCACGTCGATGCTGACACACCTTAGCCACAGATTTACAACCCGAGGGGGTCTCTTTTGCATAATAGTCATCGGCTCATCGAACAGGAAACAACGCAGAGGAGAAAAAGGCAAATGTCTTTGAAAGCAGCAGGAATCAGGACACAGAGTGGGGCTCATTAGCACACCGGCACCTCCATTTTACTGTGTCCTTTTCTTCACGAGCTCACTGTTCTCTGACAGCAGACCTTTTGACCTGTCTACGTAGGAAAAAGCTCAGGTGTTGCTCATGACATTAACAGTGGCCGTGTTGCATTTAGTGGGCCATGTCAGTGAGCTAGCATGGATTTCAGCCCTTGTAAATGTTATTAATTGCACCTGTGGTGACACGTTGAAATGTCAGTGGAAAAAAAGGGATTAAGCTGAACATGTGTTAGCTTGTTTGAGGTTACAGTCATGAGGTAACTTTCAATTCCTCTTGTGTTGAAATTCCTGCTTACAAGATGAGTCAATGCCCCCAAACAGTTTGTTTTCAACCAGAACTTAATTATTAAAATACTTCTTAAGCATCATTGTCAAGTTAACATTTTTAATTTGTCCAATACTTTGTTTTTTAAGAGCCACACATGCTAGTATTATCACTGTGAGCCAATGTTAGCATTTAGCTCAAGTTCATAAGAGCCACATAGCATAATAATACCAAAATAACACTTTTTCATTTGCCTTCCCGATTCTTTTCAGCCGTGCTAGCTGCACCGTTACTCTCACACCATCATGTAGTTCATCCATACTTTGTTTTATTAACTGCTAAACTGTTTCCATTCAGCTGTAGTTTGTGTGCAGTGCTAATTTGTAAAGATTAGCACGCTAACACGCTAAACTCAGATAGTCATCATGGTAAACGTTACATGTTTGCCATCAGCATTCTAGCATTATCATTGTGAGCATGTTAGCGTGCCATTGTTAGCGTTAAGTTCAAGTTCATAAGAGCAGCATAGCATAATAATACCAAAATAACAATGTTCAGATAACATGAAAATAATTATTTCCATCATAAATTATCGGCTGTACTTTTTGTATAATGCTACATAGCCAATGTTAGCATACTAATGCGCTAAACTGTGTCGAACATTAAATCTGCTTGGCATCAACATGCTAGCATCATCATTGTGAGCTAGCTAGCATGGCTGAAGTGTCTCAGTCTTGTTTCTTACATTTTAATTAGACTAAATGAGGCCGATCTTTAGTCTTTCGCTATTATAACTCTTAAATTTGAATATTTGTGGAGTTGCAAACCATATCTGACCTAAAGTGGAATGAAAATATGTGAGTATTGTGGCTTATCAAGAACAAGATGCGAGTCACAAGGGTCGTAAATTCATACACACATTTTAATGGCACCATTGCCCAATGCACATGATTTTAAACTGTTAGTAAGGAGACATTTTTATCATAATTTGATTTACAATAATGGAGTTAGTCCTGCAGAGACGGCAGGTCACAATCATGAGACATTTAGTAACAACTCAGTGTTTTACAGTACTCTTCTTCACAGCTTGTTTTTATATTTAGTCTTTGCTGAAACATTCCTACACAAGTAAAAACTCAAAAATTAGAAACCTCTCTGACCACAGAGCATCTTCGAAAAACATGAATTCATCGTATTTCCGCTAAAGTCCGGAGACGAAGCTTCCCAGCAAAATGATTTGAAGCAGATTCACTGACAGCGCGGACCTGAGGGGACGACCGGCCGTCCCTGTGAGGAGTTTGGCATCTTTGGACACAGACACGACGCGGCTGAAGGTGGGGTGGATGTGTCTGAAGTTGTTCTGCAGGGGGGTCACCTGCTCTGCATCCTCCTCTGTGGAGAAGATCTGTGAGGTAAACTGAGCCAGCTGAGGAGAAAATATGAAAATCAGGTTTATCTGCAGGCCCCAGGACACCATTTACAAGTTTTTTCAGAGGAGTTACATACTTGGGACCAAGAGATGTAGATGGGGACTTCATAGAGGGTCCACACAACCGCTTGAGAACACGGAGGAGTGGTGAGGCTGCCATAATAACGGTAATACTGACTCATGTTGTGCTTCGGCAGGAGGCTCATCAGCGGAAATGGTTTGACTTTAGTGGTTTGGCCTTGGGGATAGAAGCACAGCCAGTAATGAGAATTACAAGCGACACAAACTGCAGGCGGGGATTCATTTTCTGAGTGTCGTCTAACCTTTGTAAGCCACAGAAGACAGCTTTTGTGATATGTGTCCAAAATGCACATTGTCTGCATAAACGACCTGCAAGAGAAAGGAAAATCAGGATGTACTTGAATCAAAATAACCGCAATTGCTTGAATATGTGCAGCACATGACAGAACTGACATCAATGAAGAACCCGAGAACAGCGAGTCCCGTTGGATCTTCCAGGGCCGCTGTCAGATTGGGATGGATGGACTTCATGTTGACGATGTGCATCTAGAAAGAAACAAAGAAAAAGCACAGAGACATTAAGGGACACTGCACCAGTCTGCCGCGACAGCTGGTCGGTGACAGTGTGGAGCTGTCTACTGACCGTACTGTACCTCCATCGGGTATCTGCGTCTGTCCACCGTGTGCTCTGAGCCGTTGGTGGCCGGGCCTCCCCAGTGGAAGTGCAGCTGGATGGTGTGGTACACATCTGGAAGACCTCCGCCACTCACTGACATGCCACTGCCGACATGCAGCGCAACTGGAAGCAACGGGAAACATGCGGTCACCGACACAAATACACAAAAAGGACGTTCACGAGAGCATCTGTGGGATACTCACCAGAGTGGCCGTCGTTCTGAAGCGTCCAGTGTCCCGTTTGGATCGCGTCGAAGCCCTCCAGATGTAAAGGTCCCAGAGACTCGTTTCTGATCATCTGGTCGTCAAGATCGATGGGAGAGTGATGCACTCCAAGTAAAGGGTGACAAGATGGGAACGTGTCTCCCCATGCATAAGGATCTGAGGAGGGTGAAGGAACCAAACAAGAAACAAATACACCAGTGAAACACAGAACAGAAGACGTTACATTAGTGGTTCTGGTTGCTGTGAGGCTCCAGAAATATTTTGCGGGCTACAAAACTTCACCTGACTTTCAGCACCAGGTGAGCAGATAATGAATTTTATTTTTGAACGAACTTATCCTTTAAAAGTTGAGCCTGAAAGCTTCTTTCCTGAGCCGGGAAACAGTAGCTGACATCTACACATGAGGTCTTTCATTCACAACATGCTGTCCTCTGACTGCCCAGCTGTTTTTGAAAACGTGCAGCAGATGTTGAAATGTTTCAGTTTTTTCTGATTCTTCTTTCTTGTTTTGTCAACTTCTGTTTTCCAAGTTAGAGAAGATCATCAGCTCCAGAACAAGTACCAAATGGATCTGCTCCTTTTTTTCCCTGTCACTTTCTCTGATCCTTGCTTTTTTCCTGAGAAACACTAGTTTAACCTCTCGAGGCCTCGACTAATTATTCAAATATTTGCTTTGAAGATTTTCTCACTACTCAAAGACAAGTGGTCGTAAAGAATAAATAAAACACTGGGTCACGGTTCAAAAAGACCTCGACAGTTTGAAAATAATGATGGAAACAGAGCTTAAATTGCATAAAATCACGGTCTACATGTCTACTTGTGTTACTTACCAACACACAGACCCACAGTGTTAATATTGATGCATTCATGAGGATTTTCCAATTCTTATAAGATACCATAGTCTTTAAATTGCTGTCTGTGTCTTAAAATACAAAATATTTCATAGGTTACTTACCACAATCTGGCTCATCGTAACAGTAGTCTTCTGGAATATAAAAACACCAAAAAATAACGTTACTCTTTTTTAAAATTGCCTTGAATTAAAATGAAAAACTGCAAATAAAGAAATCGTTTCCCTCGTCTGAGAGTCAAGCAGGCCTCTCACCTGAACGAGCGAGTGAAAGGACAATCGTGAGGAGAGCAGCGGTCCAAATCATCATAGGATCGTGAGCAGCCCGATGAATCCAGACAGGTGCGTCGGGGGAAACTGAGGTAGACTGAAGATGGGTGCCAACGTTCTGCTTAAATAGGAACCGAGGTGAAAGCCGAGGTTGGTTTTCTCCTCCTGGTCTGGTCGGTGAACCGTGTCATTACCAGTCTAGTGGTCTTTTCTGATCAACAGGCTCATTGATGCAGGACAGCTTCACCCCCTCCTCCTCCTCCACCACCACCACCACCCACCTCCTCCCTGCCACCATAGATGCACACTGACCAGTAACAAGACCCATTCATCTCATGGGAAAGCCAGAGGATGTGTAGCACGCTGAATATATATGGCTTCATATAAAGGAGGCTGGAAAGATGTTGCAGCACTTTATATTTACCTGATTGCTTAAAAGGTGCACTACGTAGTTTTGGGGGAGAAATTTTCATCAGAAGAGAAAGATCTTCTCCTTAAAGGACAACACAATTTCATTCTGTTTTTACTTTGATTATATGTGGCGGACCCTGCCACCTTTCCAGCTTCAAACAGCGTTCCGGGGAGCTTATTTTCCTCTGAGAACAGCTCGTTTATTCAGTTATGGAGAAAAATATTTCTGAGCTTGAATTTCTTCTCCAAAACTACATAGTGCCCCTTTAAAAACACAAAATGTATAATGTAAAAGAAAATAATCCCATACATTACTCTGTGAAATAACATTTCACAAGCTTTTTAGGTTGCCATTATCGCCCAACACAGTGATATTAAAGCGCTGAAACACTCTTTATTTCATATATAAGTGTTCTGCATCTGTTAAGTTTGTTTTTATGGTTATAAATGGAAATAAAGCCAAATATATAGGCTGATTAGTCGAGGCCTTTGAGTAAAATGGGGTCATTATTGAAATTGTGTGCTTTCATATTAATTTATTTCACCTGAAATAATTCTTCTTTCCAAATATTGAATCATTTGATATTATGTAGCACATTTTCTATCACTTGACATCCTCAACTTGACGTATAAAAGCAGCCCTGACATTTATTTTAGTGATGTTAGATTTTCCACACGATCTCATAAATCCAATCTTGACCGAGCAGCTCGGCATGAAGTGTTACGTCTCCCCCGTCCAGGAATAGATCATGTGATTCTGTCACTACTCGGCCTCGTGCGAACAAAGCCCCTTTTCTTCGCGACAATGCTTTCCAGCTGGGTATCACTATCTCTGCTCTGCCCTGCTGCCTTATGAGTCACTGCGAGGTGCGCCGTATCCTCTTTCTGTACATCATCTGATTGATTGGATTTGTCCAACAGCCTCCGTCTCACTGTTGGAGGGGGATTTCCCCGCATCCCACCTTAATCCTCTGACATTTGGTCACAGCAGACGGAGGAATTCCCTCGACAACTCACGGAGCAGCTAAATGTCGTGACAACATGATGCTGTGTTCATACCCACTGACGCATGAGTCGTCCTTCATGGTGCAATTTATTTGGCATTTGATTAGATGTACATCTACCTCAGAAAAACACAAGCTCGCCCTGCAAATGAAGCAGTGTTTAAATTTAAAGGCTATGAAAGAAAAGACAATGAAATGAAGCATTTGCTGTATTATACATGAGACATTTCAAATGCAGTAAAATTAGTTCTCAGCACAGAAACTACAGTTTAGATGCAGCTGTCGGGGGGTCATGAGCAGGTTTTTTGACGCAGATGTTAAACTAAGCGCAGGAGTTTTTGAACCTACTGTACAGGACAGACTGTCGAGATAAAAGTGTTTCCATCCAAAGAAAAATCTCTCAGCATGCCAAAAGATAGAAAAAAAAACAAAAAACATGCACCGCAGGTCCAAAAGAAAAGGTTGACAAATAAAACCAAACTTGATGGAAAAAGAAAATCCAAACCACAACACATGAATCTCCTAAACACACACATGCACACGTTACTTTTTCCCACAATGTTTGAGATTTTGTTTGTCAGATAATCCACCGTGGATTGTCGATGCCAAATTAAATAAAAAAAAACAACTTAAAAATGAAAATAAAAGCAGGGAAAATAATGTTTTACACGCAGTACATTCAGACATGTCAGTCATCCAGACACACGTTTACAGCTGGTTTTCTTGAGGCAGATCAAAAAGCGGTTTCGAATGCTGGTGGTTGTGGGTCGACTCTGATCCAACTTTGTAAAAAAAAAAATCATCCTTGAGAGAATCAAGCGATTGTCATCATAACAGGGGTCTAAACAAGTTTACACTTTTCTTTTATTACAATATTTTTTTTAAACTGCGATCCCATTGAGAAAACAGAGAACAGCAATAGACCCATCAACACCAAAAAACAGAAAGAAAAGACTCACAGCTACAGTCAGTGACATCTTCTTCATCAGTAGCTGAAAATGACCTCGATAATTGAGATAACAGATGTATCGTGTGAAGAATCGCACGTACAAAAACACGTCGGGAACGGAGGGGCAGCATCCAAATGTGACAACTGACAAATTTCTTTCCAAAAAACAAACAAACAAAAAATAAGATTTCAATCGAGAGATTAACGTGCAAAACATTAAGCTTTGAGTCACTAATCATGATTCAGTTAGCAAATGCACAACTATCCTGCGAAGAGTTGATGAGAAAGTAACGACAATGGGACCGTCTGCATGATTAAACCACTTCATGATTGGAACAGTTATTTTAAATAAATTGATTTACCCCCTAATCTTCGCACATGCACTTGAAAAGCTTCATCGCTTTCGCTCGCTGATCAGCGGGAAGCTCAGACTGCGTCTGTCCCACTAAAAAACAATCAAGATTACAGCCTGCACTCATAAATTAGCATTAAAAAGAACACAATACCAAACTCAGATATTTATCAGTACCACAACATTCGTCAATACATAATGCCTTGTGTCAGCATTACCTAATAAAAACCCTACAGCAGGAAAACTAACCGTACCTTCTTGTAAGGTCAAACCTCTGAATTACAAAACTTTTGCTGCAAATATGCCCTATAAACCTGGAAGACAGCTTCATGTATCAGACTGATAAGAAAGTGAGGGGACAGTAGATATTTATGAGCGAGCAGAAAATCGAGATCTGGGACAAGCCGCGACAGACGGAGCTGGTGAGGATGTTATTGTAGCCTGAAGACGGACAGATCCGTTTGAACGGCCGTATGATGCAAAGAAAAAACGCACAAGGAAGGATAGCTGGCTTTACTGTCCGTCTGTCACTCTTCGCCTTGTGCTGGACTCGGACACACAGGTATAACAAATTCAACCGGCATGGACCTGAGGGGGGTATTTACATCAGGGCTTCTCGACCAGTCAGGCCAACTCTGAGATGTTTCAAAAGCTTTGCTCAGTCGGCGTTAGTGCAGCCTTCTCAGGCTCAATGTAGTGTTTTTATTTTTTTCTCTGTACAGACAAAGTCCTCTCTGCTCCCTCAGATGTCTTAAAAAAGCAACACTCAGAAGGCCGACTGCAGCAGAGACTCCAGAAGGAGGGAATCCTCACACCTCGTTCTGATACGTCTGTACAAGCTTCAGCTCTCCTCCCTGCAGTCAGCGTTTGGATCAACAACAGTCTGCTGTGTCCTCTCCCGGTGCGGAACGCACCCACGACCTTCCTCAAGCAGCAGGTAATGTCCGGATGCAGCTCCCTGCCGTCAGTCCGCAGTCCTATACCACGGTGCTGAGGGAGTCTGCGGGGATGGAGGCTGGGACGTGGCCATCTGTCGGGGTGTCGGGCCCCACCAGCAGGGTGCTGCTATCTATGGAGTCTTCCCTCTCCTGAGAGGATGGCACAGAGTCTGGCACGGGACCGGAGGTGTTGGGAATATCGGCCTGCAGCCCGTCTACCATGGCGTTCATCTGGCTCGGCACCATGGAGACCCCGCTGTGTCCTGAAGGTAACAAAAAAGAGAGGAGATGAAGACAAGACAACACTCCGTACGTGAGGTGCATGAATCTGGATCAGCGCCTACCGAGGTCCACGTAGAGGAGGCTGTCTGGGTTGATGGAGGCTTCGTACGGAGGAGGGGGGTCGTCAGGGTGCTGGATGTCGGGGTATTTGTAGGCGGCGTATGGCGGAGGAGGCTCCTGAAAATGGAAAGCGCCTCCCTCTCCGTCATCAGACAGATGCAGGGGAGTGAGGCCGGTGCCGAAGGCGTCCGGGCCGTAGTCGAAGCCTGGGACTCGTCTTCCAAGGTTAAAGTGGTGCACTGAGCAAATCAGAACAAGATGGATACAGAATGTGATGTAACAGGAGAGCCTTTTAAAAAGACACCTTCATCTGCATCAGAAACATCATTATCAAGAGAACTGAGAGTTTTTTATTTTACTGAGTATTTAGAAATGTTTTGTTTCTATAGAGGATTAAGAATCACATTCTTGTGCAGCAAGAGAGAAGCAAGGACTGTTTAAATAGACAACAAAGCCTCATTGCCTGATCAATTAATTATCTTTTAGAGAATGGTGTGAGTGTCTAACAGGTTTTATACTCACAGTTTCCTCCGATCAGAGTTTCAATGCGTTCACGTCTCCTCTGGCGGAGTCTGTGCACCATGAAGAGCAGCAGGGAGAGGATGAGGAAGGACGAAATGCAGCTCACGATCAGCCTCATCCCGCTGGCCATAGAGTCAAACAGGCTGTTTCCATCTGAGGAAAAAAAGAGGAAAAGTGACAAAGAGAGAGAAATGCACAAACCCATTCGTCCAAAATCATTTAGGACACCACATTTTTGTCAAATGAGTTAATAACAAAATCTTCTGAGTAGACAGATGAAGCCAAATAATCATTTGAAAACAGGCTAATTTTAATCCTGATGTACTTTTTAACTTTATTTAACAAAGCCTCCAATAATATTAAATGACACACAGTGAAAACATTCCCTCTGGCTCAAAGAAAGTCGACAAAAAACTGCCACAAGTTGCAGTAAATCCTGCACAAGTTTGAGGAGGAGCTCCACCTTGTGGGATTGTGAGCACCGACATGACTGAATGTAAACCTCCAAGAATGAATGCTGAAGGTTAGTATGCACGAGCTGAACATGAACAAGTGAGATTTGGCAGGTACCTGGGTCCAGGCAGGTGAACTTGCAGCACTCTTTGGGATCCTTGCGGAAGTGCTGGCAGCCCTGCGGACGCTCACACAGCGCGGCCACACACATCTCAGGCTCGCCATCGTGACACGTGCAGCTCAGACACGGGTCATCCCCTTTAGGGGTGAAGTAGTAGCCCTCGTTTACAACATTGTCTTTTATGTCCACGCATGTTTGCCCTGTCGGGGGGAAAAAAACATCAAAACATAGTCCAAAAATAGACATTAAATGACTGGAACTGATGAAAAGGACTGAATAAGCACGTACTCCTCTTGCAGAGAAAGGGGAACTTCTTGTAGCAGTTCTCAGCGTGCCAGCTGTGAAGGCCTCGTTCATTCATGCTTTTAATCTGAAAGCGCTGCAGCTGAGCACAGAAGACGTTGTCCTGGGTGGGAGACGCCTCCCCAAAGTTGGTCAGACCCTCAGGTGGCAGAAACACCTGCATCGACCCTGTTGAGGAAAAAACATTTTTAAGCATCACAACAATCAAGTTCCAGAGCAGCAGTTAGCTTTTTTTAAAGAGCAGGTGAAGCCAAATACCTTTGTACGCTACCTCCCAGCGGCCCTCCAGGGAGTGGTTCTGATTGGTGATCACATACTGGTAGCCAACCCAAAACCTTAAAAACAGACAAAAAAATTAATGACGAATATGTTTGAATTTACAGTATCAAATAGTCCGTTTCATATTTTATTCATAAGCCAATATTGAGCACTTTAAACTGCCACAATCGGCCACTAGATGGCCTGCAACCAGTTACAGAGCACCACTGCTTGAACATGCTGACTGTATATTTTATTTTGTCGGAACAAAAAGGGTCAATAGGGGCAAAGAAAAAGTTTAATGAGTTGGAAAAGTAGATCTGCAGCTTAAAGGGTTTGATCCCTAGAGACTGACGAGCCTGCACGTTCAGCCAGCTACTTCCTGTATGTATAAAGGCTGAATAAAAAAGGCAAAGAAAGAGAATTCAGAGGTTGAGGTAAAGATAATTGGAAAGTTTCTTTGTAGCAGGACACAAAATGCAAACTTTCAAAGGTTTCAAAGGTTTAGTCTGATGTAAGAACTCACTTGCACTGGTCTCTGCGCTCGCAGACTTTCTCGTCAAAATCCACCTCGATCTTCAGTATGAACTGCAGCTCTTCGTTGGTGACAAAAGTAGCCAGCGAGCCGTTGACTTTCTGACAAGTATCCACGGCCTGCCAGTAGTTCTCATTCCTCAGGTACACTTTGTAGCAGCTGGCCGTCTTCTCGTAGTGGTGCCACCCACTGGGGCATTTCTCTGTGGGCGGCGAAAGGACACTTTAGCATGTTGGTCTGCAGCCATAATGCAGATTCAACAACTATGAAATCAACTATAATGAAGTGAGCTGCTTACTGTTGAAGCGCACAGGCTGAGCCACACCAATGACGTCTTCCACCTGGTCGTATCCATTGCCGAAACGAAACCTCTCCTCTTTTATAGCTGCAAAAAAAATAAATAAATGAGTCGAGGTCAATGACAGAGAACTAGCACATATTGGTTTATGTTGTGCAACCTGTTAAAAGCCTGTGATGTAATGAACGTGTTTTCATTCGTCTGATAGATAAATAGATAAACCGATAAACAGTGCTGCATGTTTCGGCACCAGCTCTGCCAGGTGATCCCACATTTTAAACTATGTGTATGTAAGTTCATTACTTGAAACGGAAATTAAGAAACATTAGGTTTGTGTCTTAACGTACATCTACATCATCTGAAAAGGAAGTAGATAAGATCTGAGGAAGAGAAACGCAGAACCAAAGCCGAACTTTGTAAACATTCAAGTAAACCAGATTGTATAAGGTTTGCAGTGAATCAAATCTAAAATCTATTCAGCACCATCTAGATTTGCTTGGTCTTTTTGGAAGGAGACGGAGATTTAACTGACATGAGGATAACTACTGTTAGTGTTTTACCCATGTACCTGGTCCTCTATTCTATGCAGACAAATGGGTTTAGGAAGGAGCTGTTTTAAAAATGACCAAAACCAAGAAACCTATGGCTCTGACAATGTAATGTTCTGAACATCTTTAATACTCAGTCAACATCACTATGTTTATACGAACAGGACATTCTGAGTTTTATTCCAAAAACGACAATATTCCTACTAATCTGTTAACATGGCCAATGAAAATAAATATTCCACTGATGTTCCCAGCTTCCTTTTTCATTTGTTTAACCACGCTCTTACATAATGTTTAAAAGTACGTGTGTTTGTCCTGCAGACCGAGGCAAGGCAGAGTTGATATAAACCGCCACTCGTCTTAGTTTACATCCTTGAATACTCAAAAAACAGACTAATAATATATTATTACCAACATGCTGAAAATAACTGACTACAAATCACATATACGGGTGATTTTTCAGGGAACACTGTCGGCAGATAAAGTTCCTTTGATTCACTGAAAATGAAATTATTATTGACTGAACAGGCCTAAAACAGGAATTACAGGTTATGAAAACAACGCTGCAGCATGAGTTTCCAATTTTGAATTTTCAAATCAGATCCTCAAATTAAAACTTTTTAGAAGTTCTTTAAATTTAATGTAGCAATCTCACATTGTCTTCTCCATCTTTAGACTTAACTATTAATCCAGCTGGTCTTTTTGTATGTGACCCAGCTTTACTTTTGTACAGTCTGCACTGGAGTTAAAAGGGTAAAACAGTTTTTATTTGATATTTTTCTAGCTCGAATCAGTTTGGGGTATTTCTCCAGCACGCTGTGTTATTCAACAAAGAGCTAATCCCAAACAAGAACATTGATTTCCATGCGCGCAGTTGATTTAGCTGACAATAAGCCCTCACTGAGACGTGTGGGAGCATTGTTTGGGTTTTTCCCTGCATTTCTCTGTGAAACTGCAGCTACTGAGCACACAGGGAGTGAATGATAGCATGATGTTCAGCTTGAAAGCTTTTTCAGTTGAAGACATGAACATACAGAATATACTGTTCATGGATTTTGATGTACCTTTTATTGATGAATACAATTGCTGCCTTTATTTCCTGTTCTATGAATGTGTTTTACAATGAAAGACCTGAATCAGTTTATAGTGTTGTTGGCAGGCCTGCAGCGTTGACTCAGAAGTATGCTCAGCTACTGCTGAATGGAGGTCACATGCTGTACTCAATCCTTTCAATAATTCCTATTATACGGTCAGAGATCTGGGGATAACGTCTCTCTGGATTTAAAGGGGGAGAAAACAATAGGATTTCGGTCAAAGGCTTAGCACTGCAGCGTCTACGCAGTGTTGAAGAGATCAACAAAAACTAAACAAAAACAGAGACACATGTGCAGCCACTCAGAATTTAACTCTGCCTTCCCCCTGCTGTCTGATGCCCGAAGTCTTGTATTCTGACTCACTGGATTAGAGGGACTTTCTCCATACCTGCAGACTTAAAACCACGTCTGAGCTGTTTGGTAAAGGCAAATCAGTTGGACTGAACTGTGTTTTAATGTGCTATATACAACATCCCAGAATATTGCTTGTTTAGTGAGTCCTTAAAGCATTCAGGGTGCATTAACACTGCTTTCATAGCTGTTCAGCTGTAATATCGCCCGAGTGTGAAAAGGTCCTGGGTGTTGCTATTCTTTCCAAAAACCAATTGTGTTATAGGTGTTAGGAAACAGAGTGGGTGTAAAAGGGCTTAAGTGAGCTATACTGACGGGGACAGTCCATCTCGTCACTCTTGTCCTCGCATGCTGTCCAGCCGTCGCACTGCCAGGACATTGGGATACACTGCATCTTCCCACTGCGGCAGGCGAACTGCCCGGGGCTGCAGCGCTGCTCTGAAACACAACAAGAGAATTTTGTGTGGTCAAACCTGCACGTGACCGAGCCTTTCTTCCAAACAAGAGAAAAAACATTTTAAGGTTCAAGACTGAAGGAGGCCACGTGAGCTTTTGTGGCAGTAAAATAAGAACTTAAATGGAAATGGGGTGAAGATATGGGGTCACGAAACACAAACAGATTTTTTATGTTCGTCCTGATAGCAAGTGAGAGCAAACCGAGACAGTCAACATTATCGACTATATAACGTCTTAGATTTCAGATATTGTGATATGATATTGTATGTTTTGATCATCAGGGCTCCAGACTGACTTTTTACACCTGTTGCAGTGGTCGGCCCAATACAATGAATACAACTGAATTTCTGAACAAAACGTGTAAATGAATCTAAACAGGATTAAGTTGTCGATAAATGCGCTTTTTTCACTTAAATCAAAGCATAGGCAACAAGAAATTAAATTAGTTTGAAAGTGCTGATGTTTAAAGTGCTTGCGACCAATAAAAATGTTTAGTCGCACTTAGCAGAATTTTGGGTGCATGTCCGACCAAAAAATGTACACCATGGAGCCCCGATCATGATTATTAAATACGCGCTAGTTTTGACGGCCGGAGATCAACAAATAGGACAATGAGATCGCTTTGTTTCAAATATTAAAAGATTTTTGGTTTACTGAGATTTTGTGTTAATGAAACAACAGATTAAGTTGAAAATCAAACATTTGAATTCAAGCATATTCCTTACATAGAAAACATAAAAGATAATACTAAGCTTTTCCCAAACAGTCAAGGAGCACAAAAAATGGCAAAATGTGTATCAACCCCTGAAAATTAATAAAATAGGACTTTTGTGAGCATGTTCAGCTTTGAGGTCAACTGTAACTGAGCCTTTGACATAAACAGTACTTAATGTCTATAAGCTTTTTGTCTGTTTTAACCTTCAGCAACACAGCCCGTCTGTGTTAAGTGGGCCTCCACGCCACATGTGATTAATGTAAAAGAAGCCTCTGCCTGTGTTCTGCCTTCCTCATGTGATCAAAGTCTAAGCAGACACAAACAAGTCCGGACAATATTAGTGTGGGAAAGTGAAAAGATTGTCACGCTCTTGTTTAACTTTAATAGCTACTTAAAAAATAAAACATTTTCAAGGATAAGGAGATGACTCTACTTCTACTGTAATGTACTTTCAATGAAAAGACATTAAAGATAATAAAAAAGTGTTTTCAGGCTTTTCATTTTTGTCTGACGATAGGTTTGTCATCACCATCTTAAGGAACCGCTGCTATATTCTAGCAATAAGGTCACACAGCAGCTACACTATAACATATACTGCTTGCTTACCTGACAATAATCTTGCCAGAGCTAGCCGCGGACCTGAAACAAATAGAAACAGTAGAGTGACTATCTCTATAGGAATTTAAATTGTCCTTTTTTGTGTGTGATAAAAAAGGAAAATATCCATCGAGTGTGCTGCTCATTATGCTGTCTGTTAGCCGTCACCAGGTCTCAGTGGTTCCCTCAGTTGCTTCCCAGCAAATGTCTACTGATCACCATCTGTTCTACAGGTGGTTATGTTTACCTGCAGTGGAGCTGGACCACACACTCATCTGACAAATGTGGCAACACTATTTTTACTTCGAAAAAAAGGTCAGAGATATTTTAAGTGACTATTGTTTCATGTGTGTACCAACTACCTTGGGTGACATCAACCAACACAAAAACCAGATGTTCAGCTTTGATGGTCCCAGAGTACAGCCACAACCTACACGGTTTTAATGCAGTGATTCAAAACCGTCTTCAGTTTTATCTGCCTGAAAAATAAAATAAGCTTAGAAAAATTTTGATTTCCCACAAAGGATTAATTAAATGTTTTCATCAAACCAGATATAAATCAAGATTTTACAATCATAGTGCAGAGTACAGCAGAGTCACAAACTTTGCTTCCAGATCTTATTGACCTATTTTGCACAACATCCTGTTTACTGTTTAGTCCAGATTTAGCAAAGTGAAACTAGGTTAATGAGATGACAAAAAAGTGTTTGTTACCCTGTTTCCACTTACAGTATAGACCAGTCTAGTTATAACGTGAGCTTGTTAAAGGTCTCAACCATTTCCCTATTGGACTGCTTTTGGGTGCAAAGGTCCAGGAGGATGGTTTGTTTAGGAAAGATAGCACTACATTGAGTCTGTGTTAGCGTTAAATGCACAATATGTCATTTTTGCCTTAAGGGTCTCTATCAAAATTAAAAAAAAAAGACATGCTGTGTATTGCATAGCTAGACTTTGTGGAGGAATAAACATGATGTAATTAATAATAATAATGTAACACTACTCAACAAAAATATATACCAACGGTCTAGTCATTTTTAGACATTTAAATGCAGAATTCTTACATCATATATCTTTTATTATAAATGATTAGCTCACTCAAATAAGGTCTAGCTTAAAGAAAGGACAACCCATTCTTTAAGGCTGACCTCAATGTAGATCGCCTTCAGTCTGCTAAATGGTATTTTAACAGCTCTGTAACAAGGAAGACGTCACCTTGTCTCAGTTAATGCTAAGTGGATTGAGACGCATTACAGTGCCGTCACAGTCTCCTCAGACTGAATGCATTATCATTGATCCCATCGAGCCTAAATGATGGATAACATTAGAAACTGTGTATCCCTCAAACATTGGAGATCGGGAGTAGTGATGTTAATAATTAATTCATATATTCATTCAGATTAACTGCTTGTGAATAGGGGAGGTTACAAATATCCTTATGACTTTCAAAGGCAATAAATTGATCTTGTTTTAAGATCTTCGAAGGCTCTTCTAATTATGCAGAAAAAATAGATACAGTATCTCTATAATATTTAACTCGCACTCTCACTCTGTATACCTCTGACCAATTCCTATAGGTTATAACATTTTGTGTGGTGAGCTTTCACCACCTTCAGAGGAAGATTTCCCTTGCCTGTACATGGCTGCCAAGTGATGTAACAAATCCAAACCCCAAATCCAGCTGCTGAATGTTAACGGAGCAGAGCCGTTTTAAGCTCCCTGCTCAGGACTAGAAAATACATGCCTGGTTCGAGCTTCCTGGAGCCCGTGCTTTGAATAAAGACTTGCTGCCTGCACAGATCAGTGTTCGTTCTTTCTCTTTTTCTGATAACTGCTGCTGGAATATTCTCAAGAGTAGAATTTATTCAGATACCGCTAGTTTACTGCTGAAGGTTATCAGATATCTCATGTTGAAGGCACAGCTTGTGCATCTTCGGGGGAAAGCCTCTATCTACAACAGCTTCAAGTTGAAGTGCACTTCCCTTGTCATTATCTCAACTTCCTGGTGAGTTGGACAGTGTATCTGAATAAGCTGTCTGCCTGAAAGCTACTCTTTCCCTCCCTATTTGGTTGATATTTCATCAGAGAAAGAATTTATTGCTCATGCTTGATAAGGAGGTTAATGTTCAGGATTTTGCTTTGAGATAAGCTAGAAGAACACAACTGATAATGACTCAAAATTAACCACAACATGTGCTTGACAGTATGCACACATATCTTACTGCTGTAAAGTAATGCATCCGCCTGGGAATATCTGCAATGACTGACAAATGGAGTAGCTCTGTTTTTTTGCCATTGATTGAGAAGAATGAGGAGTTTTCTCTCCGTGAAAGGCCACGGGGCAGGCAGGATAAAACCATCTCTTATCGAGGCCATTTCTCTCACAAGCTTTGGATTTTGTGATGTCAAGTCGACAAATGGAGTGAACACTGGCTACCCTGAGAGAAGCGAGCCCCTGCATCTCTTACATAACCAACGGGAAAATACAATAAAGACTATGAGACTGCCCCAGCTCCTAAGTATAATGGCACAGTGAACTGGCCTTGTACACGCACACAGACACACACAGACACACACACACACTCTGCATCATCTCCAGCCACCGATGATTCACATCAACACTGAGGCTCGCTGTTAAAAGCAGTGAGTGGGCATGGGCATCCATTTCTTTTCCCTTTATACCACCTCACACTTAAAAGCAATATATCTTCTTCTCTTCACTGTGTGGACGGAAGCACTCCAGGTCAAATTCTGTAAAAAATAAATGTTTCATTTCATGGGTAGCCTACGTGTAAAAAGAGATGGAAAAAAAGCAGTTTTGGGTCAGGAAGTTAAATAAGTGTCACTATTGCTATTTTGCTTTTTCCGGTGTTGCACTGAAAGCTCAACACTTTCAGTTCTTCTTAGCACCAGTAAGATGGGATCCATGGTAATATTGACATTACTTCCGTATCGGCCAATAAAGTCTTTAAAATTTAATATCAGCATCAGCCCAAAATGAACATTTCTTCTGATAAGACTAGAGCTGCAGCGATTTATCAATTAGTTGTCAGATATTAACTAATTTGATAATGGATTACATTGGTTTGAGTATTTTTTTAAGAAAAGAAAAAAAGTCAAAATATTCTGATTCCAGCTTCTTAAATATGGATTTTTTCCTGGTCTTCTATGACAATCAATTAAATATCTTTGGGTTGTACACCAAACAAGACATTTTAGGACTCACTCTTGAGCTTTTGGCCAAAATGAAAATAATATTGAAAATTATGTGTCTTTACCAACACAATGTCTGTCACAATGTTCTGATATACAGAGCTGTAACTCTGAGTTTTACCATGTTAGGACATCAAGTTATTACTGGTCTTTTACTGCGCAAGGAAAGCAGAAGTTCATTTAAACATGTAATATGGTCCAGGGATGAAAAAGATCAACTTTTAAAGCCCCATGACGCACATTTTGAGTGGTGATTTTGGGCTATATATAAAAAACTGACTGAGCTAGAGCACGAAACAACCATTATCTATCTGCAGGTGGTTGGTGGGATATCAGGGGCAAGAGTTGTTGCTTTCAAACGTATAATCAGTCTGACTGAAATCTCTCTGCCGTTGACTCTGTTGGTCGCCTCTGACATGCTCAACATACACTTTGCAGCTGGTCAACATGAGCAAGATGCTGCAACACATTTCAGTTGTGAAGGTGAAAAAGTCTTCCTCTGGAGCCAGAAATATGGGGACGATCAGGGCGGTCTCAGGGTTAAATAATATTATTTTAACAATTCGAATTATTCTCCAAAATGTATTAAGCAATTTCATTATTGTTTGACCACTTTTCACCCAAAATAACCTACTCAGGGATGAGAATAGTCTTTGAATAATATACATCACTGTAGAAATTTGTTGGCTGTATTTCAAATATCCTCTACTTGGGTCACTGTAAGTTAGCATTCAACTGCAACTGTCTCGTCGGCGGCGCAGTCAGTGAACAAATACATCTGACTGAGCATTGATGGATGATGCTTGTCAAAAGTTGAATGTTTTGGCTCATGTTTTTGTGCAGAGCAAAGTTATAAATCAGCCGTCAGTGAAACACAGATGGCTGGCTCTGCCCCATAGACATAAACAAAGTGCAGCGTACTGGTTGATAAAGTTGATGGTATCAACAAAAAGTAAAGATTTCAGTCTCAAAGTCTCCGCCGTGTTCACTGTATAGGAGCCCAACCAGAGCACAAACAAACTTTGCCTGCTTCAATTATTTAAAGGCTGCATTGAAGCAGTTCAGTCTGACCCAGGATCTGTGGCCTGTAGATGACCCATATCTGCTGACAAGTCCCACATTTATAGGTTGAGTAACACAGTGGCCAAACAGCCACATTGATCAGGTTGACAACATGTTTATGATCCCGTGAAGCATAGTTTGAGGTCTACAGTCCATCTGACATGCATAAGCCTGAGTAAACTGAAACGACCTTAGACATTCACATGTGCTAACCAACAAGCCACAGCACAACCATTTCATGTGGTGAGGATCATATCCAGTTATGTTTTTGTGTTTGCCACGTACTTTTGTAACATTGTGCAGAGAAATGCAAAACATACTTGCATGAGCAACCTGCAGAGACATCTTTCTTGCATGTTTCAAATCGCCTTATACTAAATACTATGAACCTTTGCATTGCACTTTTTTAAATAGTTTTTTATTATCTATTTTCTTTGACTTGCATTACTTTTTGATCTTCCTTTATCTTTTTCTACTACTTTTTACTGTTAAGCACCAAAACACTACAAACTCCTCGCATGTGAAAGCCCTCTTGGCAATAAACCCGATTCTGATTCCGAGTGACATTTTAATGTTCCCTTGCTCACTGGCAAATATTCAGAGTTGGTTGTCCAAAATTGAAGGTTGTCCAAAATTGAAGGCTTTCCCCAAAGAGCTATTTAGAAAGGTGACAATTATGCACATGGCAAAGTAACTCACGATGGGCTGAACAAAATCTTGACCTTTATGGGATACTTATCTTGCTTGCTACAACATGCTGTAGAAGCAGAGTGGATCCCAGGTAAGTCAATTACAACAGTCTGACATTTAACAAGGTAAAGTGCAGATTGGTGGGTAACATGATTGCCAAATAAATGACTCCTAAAGATTTAGAGACGGTCTGATGTGATCATGACATGATGCATGTACCTTTATGGTCGGGTACACTGGATTATACTTTAGATTAATTTGCCCAATTCATGTGGGAATCGACCTTTGGGAAGTCTGAACATGATGTGCAACAGCATGCTCTACGAAAACACACCCTCTGTGACACACAGCCGGTGCAAAGCAGGTATTTGCACTGTAGGATCGCTGGTAAGAGGGCCAAACAACTTATCAAGGGATTTAAAAAATACATGCCGACATAAAAAGGAAATGATATTCAAAAGCATCCTACACAAGGCTAAACCATGGATGATAACCTTCCCTTTTCAAATTACTCTCTCAAGTTATATAAGCAATAGGTGTTACAACATTACAGTGCATAATGGATTCCTTCCACTCCATTAAACATATGAAAAGATAAATAATGACAGTTGACTACACTCTATAATTGGGTGCAAATGAACCATAAAGAGTCTTGTAATATGAACCCAATATTTGCCCAAGAGGCAACCCTCTACACAAGTGAACAATAAGGTGCACGCAGGGATTTGTGTAAGGCGTTTTCTGGGCAGAAGGTTACTCCTTTGGATTCAGGCAAACAATAATGTGTTTATCCATGACTTGAACTGCTAACAGTTTCTCCGAGGCACATTATTGTCAGGATCACAGCACGCATTTTTTGATTCCTGCTGCACAAAGGTAAGGGTTTGCATTCAAAGCACGAGATCAGGCTTTCGATTGAGACATATGACGTGACATAATTTCCCTGTTTGGGTCATAACAACAATGGCATGTTGGTGTGTTAGTTTGCCAGTACAGGACTAATTTAAACAAATATGCACACGATGTATCCTCTTTTTAGGGGTTTTAATAAGACATAAATTGTCTGCAGTATGTGATGCACTTGTGAGAAAGAAAAAAATAATCTCCCTAGTATCTTTAGGACAGTGACATTTCTGTATTTGTTGAAGCTAAAGGATGAGTCAATGAGAGCCTCAGTTTTAGTGATGCAGGAGCATGAATCTCTGACATGCATTTCAAATTACAGCTCCACAGTTAAAGCGGACACAAACCAAGACGGGTTAAAACACCTAGGATAAAATTGTTTACATATCTTTATATTGAGCCGAATTAAGACGTTTTATTCTATGAGTCAATATACATCTTAAGAATATAATTTCCCCATACAGCTGTATGGGAAAAAGTGCCAAAACTAGCTTATTATGAAATAGAGGAAACGCTCTGTATTTGTGAAAAACAAACCACGTTAGCTACTGATTTAAAAGGAAATAATGAACGAGGCTATTTGGACTGTATGAATCTTTAAGTATTCTTCGTTTAATGATAGCCAGCGGGGGTTTTAGCTTCCTACTTTCTTAAAGAAAATACTGCTAAAGTGCCGACAGCAAGGCGGTTCTTCACGCTGTCCAGCAGCGGCACAGCAGCGGTTTAAAAAACCACCAGAGCCCCTGGTTTCTCCAGCAGGCCTTTCCGCCTGACCTGCCGCTTTCTGCTCCCAGCTGTAATCTCCGTCCCCCCCTCTTCCCCAGCCGAGCCCACGGGAATGTGTGCACGGCGAAAACAACTTTTAAGATTTATTTACCTGTCCGTGGTGGGTCCGTTAACGTGAGGACGAAGAGAAGAGAGAAGAGGACGAAACTGCTGCTGTCAGCCTTTGGCAACATTTATCCTCCATTCATAGTAACTCCTCTATTCAGAAATTTTAAAAAATATACCGAGGATCTGCACCGCCGCCGCCGCCGCCCTCTCCGGATTTATGACGATAAACGCTGAACGCACTTTAAACCCATTTTTATGCGCTCGAAGCGGCCGCTAGCGAAGAAAAATGTCGTATTTGAAGCATAGCGACACGGATTGTGGTTAATCTGAGCGAACGGCTAACGTTAGCTAACTGGCGCTGCCGTTAACGTCGTCCGTCCTCTCCGCCTGCTGCCGCTGCTGCTGCTGCTCGGTCTGAAGCGGCGCTGATCCAAGATGGCTGCGGCCTCCCATCACAACAATCCCAAACATGGAACACACACACACACACTCACACACACACACACACAGGCCATCAGCTGGACGAGCTGCCGGGGCGGAGTTTAGCAGATTACACCCAGTGTGACACACGATAACCAGCGTGTGTGTGTACCCGTTGAGATTATTTTGTGATGAATCCAACCCGAAATATATTCACTGGATGTACTGAGCGGAGGTCAGCGGCCGACACGCGGGCGGCGCTGGTGACTGGCGCAGTTTGTTTCCCTGCTGGTTACGCATATCAGCAGACTTTGAAGAGGAGTGATTGCGCTAATTAAAAAAATATATAATTAGGTGTTAACAACATAGTTTTACCTCAAGGTCACACATTTACGTGAATCCATCGCAGGCATTATTCCAGTTAAGCAGAGATTTATTCTTGAAAGCAATTAATTTCGCCAAAGCTGTCGTTAAATGAGATTTTCCTTCTTCATTTCGGATCCTCAAGAAACCATTTTTATTAAAAACGCATAAATATGCATTTTTTACCCTGAATTTTATGTAATGTCGCTATGTCTTTGGTCTTCCACCCCTCCATGAGACAGACAGTCTCACATTTTTGACCTTGTGAGATGGCCCCTGGGTCACACTGTCTCTGAGGAATTTTTCTGCTTTATGTTACCACACTGCAAGATTTATCTCTCGTCTTAACACCAGTTTTCAGACTTGAAATAAAGCATCAAAAGTGCTCATTCTGCAGAAAAATGGTCCCAGTTTTGAAGATTGAGCTGCTAGGCAGTTTAAAGTGGCATTAAGTAAGAGCTGTAGTTGAAAACATAAAATAATTATGTCTGTTTATTGTGTTGCAGAGGTATCTACAGAAATTAGTGTGCTAACCAGGTAGCCCCAGCCCGTCCTGGTCCAAAGTTCCTGTGCTAGCGATGTAAACATTATCAGTACCCTGTTCCCTGAGCTTCCGGTCTGAATCTCTAGCTGCACCACTAACTGAGCAGCTACAGTTAGCAGCAGTTAGCAGTTATACAGGTGATATGCTGCCCTCCTTTTGTTACGAGTATGATCTTGACAGGTGCTCAATTATTACATATTTCACCTTTAATCTACAGCAATGCGACACATACATGTCTAAAACTCAGCTATCACCTTTGTGGGGATGTAAATTATTTTTAAACTAATCCAAGGGGATTTTAAAATTGTTTATTAACTCAAGGAGGAGAATTTTATCAACCCATAAAGGAACACCTCATCCTTCATCCGTTTTTCAGAAAAATGAAAATCCTGAATCATCAAATATGGAGATGCGTGGTTTTCATTGGACGATAAGGGTATGAAAAATTGTGATCTGGCAACTACTACCTGTAGCTGCTAGACAAATGTAGGGTACAATATTTGCCTCTGAGACGCAGTGGAGCAGAAGTATAAAGTTGCATTAAATCGAAATACTCAAGCATAAGTACTTTGAATTTGATCCTTAAGTACAGCAGGTAGAGGTTCTCAGTTACATCCCACCACTAGGCACACTAATAGTCCTGTACGCGTGGGCATAGTTGCATTGTTTAAAGATAGAAATACCAAAATACAACCCTATATTTTAAGTACTGTTGTGACGGGACCCAAATAAAGCATTTTCTTACAAGAATCTTTTTAACATTAATATTTAACAATCCCTGCACTAAAAACTTACTTTTGTGTGATGAAATCAACAACTGAGTCAGAATGATGTCCTCGACAACATGCCTGGTTATGAAAACACTGAGTTATGAACCATGACTCGCCTGATAAGGTGATGTTGTAAATCATGCTGCAGCGTGTGCTGACATCCCCTCACACAACCTCGTTTACTAATAAATCTGGCCTCAGAGGACCCTGTAACCTCTACTTCTTCAAAAAACAGAAGGAGGGCATATTGGAGGGTTTTCTCCGGCTATCTCTGTTTAAACACAGAGCAGTATGACTAGAAGCTTGCTGGAAAAAGAGTAATAAGTTATTTTTGTTCTACGAGTAGGAGGTAGAACAAAAGTATTGACGAGGACTTCACCTGGTGATACATGGTTTTATATTCTTTTGTAGACAATCTGTAGCCAAGAGTCCAATTTAATTATAGGTTTTAAGAAAAAGGTTGTACAGTTTTATGAAGAAGTACATTTTTTCAACTTTAAATTAAGAAACATTCATCATTTTTACTGACTATCAGTCAGCTGTGTGATAACTAGTATCACTATTAAGCATGTGCTTCTGGGAAGTGTCTATTGAACCTTGCATTTGGAAAAAGCAAAATATAAAAAATTGGATTAACAAGTAATTAAATAGAATTAGGACACTAAGATGTATTTTACAGGATCTCCATTAACACATCTCCGCAAAATGTAACAAATAAATCCATAAAAAATTCTTCCGTCCTCTGTAGATCTCTTTATCCAGCCATCCAGCTGAAAGGTGTGCTCTTATATTTGAGAAAACTGGGTCTTGAGAGTTTATATTCAAGTTCTCTGCCTTATAATAAGTCTGTTTTGTTTTGTACAATCCCAGCAGAGAACAGCTTGATTTAGAAAAAGTCAGCGGCTTTCCGTCTCTTGGGAAGTTGCAGCAGATTGTCTGTGAGTGATGTAAGGTCCTGAGAGCTCGGCGTCTTGGATTTGGTTGGCGTCGGCGTTCCTGAGGGAGTGGCTGGGCCACCGAAGGGAGACTTGCATGCGACTCTATGTGAAGGTGACGGGGTGTAACTCGCTCGTAGTGCTTTGTCCGTGTATTTGCTAGATGTCCGATTTACGAGCCTCTGCAGTGCGGGGGTGAGGGCTGGGCTCAGACCTTTAGGCGTAAGGCTGCAACACAAAGGTTGATGTGATCAGTTAGTTTATAATGGTGGAAAATGCTTGCCAAATGCAGTTACACAGACAGGAGTCGAGTTAGGCAGTGAGCTGTTTTACTCGTAGTGGCAGATATAATCATGCGGGCAGAAGAAGGTCTTTACCTGGCGAGGTTCTCCGTGACCTTTCGCAGTGCCTCCTGTTTCTTTGCACGGTTTTTAGCAGCAGCTTCATTCGCCATCTTTAAACCCAGCCTCTCTCGTCGTCCTGGTTCTGGAATCTATTACAAACAATTTAGTTTAATGTTAATACATGTCCACATTTTTACAACTTAACAAGGTATTAAAATTCAGCTACCACTGAAGGTTTAGTACCTTAAATGATGGACCATGATTCCTCTCAACATATGGGCTGTCTGATCCATCCAGACGAAATGGGGTGCTCTCGATCTCACCCCAGGTCATCAGAGGCGACTCGGCAACACCTGAGGGGACAAACAGCTTTCAGAAATCTACTCCAAATGAAGGTAGAGTTTTTTTTTAAGGTTTCATCTGTCTCAGGACTATTACCACGACTTTAAGATCCACTTACCAGGTGCAGGGGAAGGCATTGCTTCAAAACCATATCCATTCACTGTTGGGGATTCATGTGGGATGAGCTCTTTCCCATCTGGGCCTACTTTACCCTGTTTGAACTGGAGAGAATACACGATAGATCAGCTACATAATTCATGAATTAAGAGTCTTATTCAACTGAAGAATAGACTGTCATGCAGAGACAAGTATAGGGCACTTATTTTGCTTATTTACCTGGGCATTGAGGGCTGCAGCCTGCTGAATCTGGCTTTTGTTGAGAGCTTTGCTGAACGGGTCTACAGTAAAGCGAGTGTTCTTGTGAATGACCTCTCGTGGCTTCTTGAATAAAGAATCATCGTCTTTAACACCTGATTACAGAAAAATAAATAATGTGAAAACACATGAAATTCACCCTTTTCTGTCACACCTAAAGTTGCCTTCAATATAGGATTTAGGTCACTCAAAGTTTTGTGTTCTTACCCTCTGGATAATACATCAAGGCATTCTTCGCTTTGTACTCCCATGTCTCAAGTCCAGCTTTGACACATTCAAGCGCCGCTTTCTCTGCTGATGGTAACGCAAGGTTCTCCTCATGGCGCTGAAATATCAGAAGTATTCATAAATATTTTAAATGTACTCAAGGACTGTGCCAGTATTTTCATAATCATACAACCCCAATAACCACCAAAGACTTGGTTTCTACGTCTATGATCTGCACACCAAGCATTTCATTCATTTGCTTTAAATTTAAGCTGTTTAACTCATAAAAACCTACCTGCTTATACTCTGCCTCGGCCTCATACAACCAGGAATGCCTCAGCTTCTCCTTGTCCTTTGCCAGATCCATTATGTGCTCGAATGATGCATTATCCTCACTGGTATTTTTAGCGAGGAAACGATCCAGACAGGGCAGCTCTTTCTCTTCCTTGTCATCATCCTTGCTCTCTATAAATACAGTACCAATAAGAATAGGGTTATACTACTGTTGTAATTCCATTTGTTTGAGAATTACTGCCAAACATGATTTAGGTAAAGCTCAGAACATTATGGTGTGTTATCTGTTCTTCATCATTAAAAACAAGGAACTTACCTCCATCTAAACGTTTGCCGCCATGAGTGGAGGAGGGAGACCCTGAGCGACCTACCGGCGTCTCGAAGCTAGCTGGAGTTACATCTGACATACAAAAAGATAAGGAAAGCAAAACTTAAGTATAAAGTGCATTCAGACTAAACATCTGTTGACTACAGTTTGTATCTCTGACAGCACATTGTCACATTGTTGACATGTGGAAGCAGAACAAGCAAAGGGTGTTCTCTAACTCTGTCAGTACAGTATAATAACATGAAAATAGTACAATTTCACTCCTCGTGTTACTGACAGGGTGCAGTAGAGCGTGGTGTAGATTTGGTCAAAGATGACCCATATCTGATGGATATCTCTCTCATTCTCTCCAGGTCGCCAGTTTCCTCTGCATCAAGATAGTCCTTCTGTGCTTGCAGCTTAGTCACATCTGGATAGAAGTCCCTCTGGATGATCTTCTCTAAACTCTTAGAAACAGACAGGTAGATACATTTTACTTTGTGTCAGGGGAAAATTATGACATGTGCCTTCTGATTATGCAACAACAAAAACTATTATTGTCTCACTTCACTCAATCTGGTATATTAACTTGGGTTATTAGTGCCCAAAACAAAACCCTTTAGTATCATCAATGTGGTGACGAATCATATTGATTTCTAATTTTTCAACAGCCAAGATCCTTGAACCACATCTAGTCTACTCTCATACCACTATGTGATCATATATTCCTGTTACAAGTATTCCTACAAGAAACAGCAGGTGGGGCACCTCTGTTTTGAAACGTCACTTTCAAGGCACTCGGGAGTTATTGTATATCTAAGTTACTTAAACCCCAATTACAAAACATACAAAGATCAACACGAGAAGTAATGTTTGTTTACGTTACATACATAGTTCACCTGTTAGTTGAACAGTTCCTTTGCTAGAGCTAACACAGCACCACTGTTATGCTATTTGATGTCTAATGGTAGCCCGTCCCTTGGTCGTATCATAAACAAACATTTACCTCAATGTACTGCTCTTCATCGAGGACCTTCCTCGTCAGCTTCTGCTGGTCCTGCTCCTCTGGTTGTTTCATGAGAGCCACCGTTGTGACCGACGCAGGAACGAGAGTTCCAGACAGCGATTTCCTCACGCTGGCGCTGCCCTCCATTGTGGACACTGTTAGCGGCTAACGGCGCTCTGTCTACAGTAAACACCGACTGAATCGACACGGGAGGCGGCTTTTGTACTTTAGAAAGACGGTGTAAGTATCTCAAAAACACCGTATACAACTTTAAATTTAAGACGGCGTGCGCGTCAGTAAGGGTAGCTAACCTGCTTGATAGCTAGCTAGTTATCCTAAGCTAACTATAGGATGGCGTAAAAACAACGTAGTACGTAATGTGTGGCATGTACGTCACCGGAAGTTTACCTTTGTCTCTCCGGAAGTCTCCAGTGTAAAAAGACAGGGAAGAAATACACTATAATAATTATTATAAATAATAATAATCCGTGCAGATATGTATGTGGGACGTGTTATTACGTATGATTTCATTTTTTTTTCACTATGATCCAAACTACAAAGTTGTGTTATTCAGTGTAATATTTTTTATAGAAAGTGTTTTTATGTTTAACTATTATTCATTTATTTTTATTTTTAGACAAATCCCAACCACTGTTTTTAAGTGTCTAACTGATATGGAAATTAATGTTATGAATTAGCAGTGGCTATTTTTATTTAGAAGTTCATTGAGCAGGGACAAATACATTGTACATTGTTTCATATGAAATATAAAATAGATGCCATGCATACAGGTTTCTAGTCAAGACTAATTTGCAACCCCTTGCTACAGTAGTAAGTATTTAAAAGTCATACTTTAATTAAAGTAAAGATAAAATATTACTTTGGTAAAAGTGAAAATCAACCTATATGAATAGTTCCTAGTCTTAAAGAATCTGATATAAACTGCACTGAATTTTCAAAAGTAATTTTCTGGCAATAAATGTACTTAAGTATTAAAAGTATAAGTAGAAGTAAATTGTACATGTACACTGTGTACTATAGGTTGTCCAGTCATTGACCTGGCTGATTACTGTATCTGATAATCAGCACTTTTCTGATTATCAGAATCAGTCGTTGATTTTATTGATTTTTGTTTTTGTTTTTATCCGATTGCTGATAAAATGAATATATTTAAAAATGTGCTACTTCGGATCTGATGCAGCATGCAATCTGCAAAGTAACTAGTAACTAATGTAATCAAATAAATGTAGTGGGGTATAAATATTTTCCTCCAAAATGAAATTGAGTAGGAGTTTAAAGTAGCAGCAGTTGGAGATACTCAAGTACCTTAAAATTGTACTTAAGTACATTACTTGAGTAAATGTACTTATTTACATCTCATCAATAACTAATTAGCCTACTCACAAGCTGTAAGGAAAAGATGTTTAAATAAGGTAAAATATTGAAATTCTTATTGAATGTGTTCAAAGCATGTCAGCTTTTGATATAGACACTTCAACTTGGATGTGTTATGGCTCGCATAAAAAATGAAGCTCCTCCATCTCTGCCAAAACAACTTTATTTGTTCTCAAGGACACTTTTTTCACAACAAGTGCAAACTATAAAAATCCATTTACAGCTTCAAGATTTGACTTTCAGGATTATATTAACATATACAGTACTTCAATCAAGTCCTTCTATCATGCACTCACCCAATCAGATACACTAGTAGGTTACAAAGCTTTCCACAGTCACATGAATTGACTGAAGCAAAGGATTTGTCTATTTTCTGGAAACAGAGGTTGTGCCTGTTTATCATATTTGATAACAACAGCAAAAAAATCATCCTTGTATTTATGTAAAACACACACACACGCTCACACACACTCACACCCTCACACACACTCACACCCTCACACACACACACACTCACACACACACATATAAAAACCAAAATTTAGTTCTCTGTGTTTCCCGCACCAAATGATAGTCTTTTCTGACGCCTCCACTTTGCTCTTCGGTTTTTGAACCAAACCTATCAGCAGAGAAAAGGTTATGTTATTTAGTCATTGTTTCATACAGACGTATATTTAAAAACACCACAAATGAACTACAGCTTTGGTTAAATCCAGTAACATCATCAAACTTGCACACATCTTAAGTAACGTTCAAGTGTTTCTCCATCTGCCACAATACACTCACTCAGTTGGAGCAGTTGGATCTTATCTAACCCTGCATCACTGTGAAAACACGACTATTATTTGTTGAAAGGCTGAATGTGAAACTACAGTCTTACCTCTACCCTTTCTTCTCTTAAGTGAGTGCGCTGTGCCAGTTTCTCCCTCGTGTTCACATCTGGATACTGGTTCTGCAGGAACAGCTCCTCCAGTGCGTCCAGCTGCTCCTCTGTGAAAATCGTGCGGTGACGTCTGGTTCTCCTCTGCACCTGACCGGGCGTCTGCTCCTCCCTGTGAGCATCTCCCAGCCTGCACGGGTCTGTGAGCATCGCTGGTGGCCATCCGTACTGACAGGCTGCAGGGAGGAGATCTGGTTTTAGGTCAGTGAAGTCAGAACCAGTGTGTAAACTGAGGTGAGAATGGTCTTACCTTCATGGATGAAATCAGTCTGGAATACATCTCCACAGTGGGAGCAGTAGCAGCAGCACAGACAGGTATGATGAACAGTCTCTGCCTGGCCTCCAACAGGACTCACCGCCCTGTCTTTTAGTCCACTTGCTCCACATGACCGCCTGTCTCCATTACTGCTTGGATACTTGCTCAGTATGTTCTCAATAGTGAAAGGAAACTTTTGTCTCTCCATCCCGATCAGGCCATCCATCTCCAGAGGAAAATTCAACACAGGCAGTGGCGATCACTAGATATTGACACACAACACTTTTGGATAGTTCAGCCTCAGCTGCTCCTCTGCTTCTCCTCTCTCTATAACAGCGTGTCAGGCCCTTATAGTGAAATTGGGAGGCAAAAAAAATAGAAAAACTATAATCCCCCCTATGGACCAGACACATAAAACGGTTGAAACTTAATTCCTGGCTAATCTGGGCAGTTTTGTGAAGAGGTTAGGGAGGACGGCAGATTCGGTTAATCTTGCTTCATTCCTTTCTCCAAAAGAAATCAGATTTCAGTGCATAAAATGAGAAGTGGAGAGCTCCTAAGATCCTTATTGTTGAGGTTTTAGAGAAAAGGGGATTGCTTGGTATTAGAAACCTGGATTTAAAGATGAACGTTCTTGGTGTGGCCAGAGACTTGTGTATGCTGAGTTTGAGGATTAGCTCTTAAATTTATTTCATAATGTCACCTTCCTATTTAGCTTTATCAACAAATGATCTTGTGCAAATTAGTAGATATGTTCGAGTTGACAACAGCAGTGAATACTAATGGCACACAGTCATGTTGCAGATGAATGAGTGACTCATTTTGCCAGTGACGTGTCTGGTGACTCTAATAGATATGTTTGTATTATTCACTACAGATGAACACAGAGGTCCGTCCGTGTGGTTTGTATTCTCAATCATGCATCATGTGTCTTATCTGTGCGGTGCAGTCTCACTTCTCTGACAATGTGCACAGCTGAGGTAAAGCTATTACAGGTTAAATTCATCCCCCCTCCAACAAATCCTGTGATTTCATACAAGGCAATACACCTTTTTTTTCTCTTTCCTTCAAGAGAATTAATGGATTTCCACAATCTGTCTTAAGCTCCTCTTATAAGGGCTTTTGAAAACAGATAACAATAAACACCATCCCATCCTTTTCACTCGGGTTTAATAGTGCCCAGAATGTTGATGTATAGTTTGCTGGAGCATGTGAGATCGCTATCTGGAAGTTATTGTGGCTCTCAATAGAAGGAATTGTACCACATCCACACTGGTTCAAAACAGTTCAAAATTCATTACCGGGGATTAGAATGATAAAGGCTCATTTTGTTGTTGTAAGAGCAATATGTGGTACAAGAGGGAAAGTAAAGAAAAGCCACCACCGCACCAAGGCTCATTCAGTTTTTTTGTAGATTTTTAAGGAGCTGCTTATTTCAATTTAAAGTGATTTTCACCTGGACATCAGTTCAACAGCATATGCTTTTACAAGACCCAATACTACCCTTCAAATACTCAACCTGAAGGGACATAAAGAGAGGAAATGGACAATTACGATGTCTTTCACTCCCTCACTCTCCAGAAACCAAACACCACACTTACCAACCCTCCTTATTTCCCAGAGACACTCCTGTTTTTTATTCCCCTCTCCCGGCTTCCACCTGGGGTATCAATTCTCCCGTATTTCTCCCTATAGTTTCAGCAACCTGTTTCTGGCACTGTACAGTGTGTTTGGTTTGGAAATCCTCTCTATTTTCGGGGTTTAAAGGTTGGCAAGTACACCAAACACCAGATCAGATATAGTGACAAAAAGGCATGTTGATACCAGGCAGCGGCTTTTAAGAAATGCAATTGCTTCTCTGTGTTATCGTGATGTGAAGCTGCATTTCGAAGACAGTTATTTCTGGAAGATGTTACATAGTCATGATGAAGACTTGTTCTGATGGTGCTGAGATACATTTCTGCGTAATAATCATTGACTCATATGTCCTCTGGGTTACGTGTTGGGATCAGAACCGCTCAAACAGCAGGTCTGTGGGAGAAAAAAAATCAAAACATGAATAATAATAAATGACACAAATCCCATCAGTACAATTCAGAAGAGATTACAAATACACCCACACACTGACTGCTGGTAAATGAGCAGAGAGCCCCACATGGCTTCAGACTATTCACGTGTGAAAAAGCTCAGTGTCTCTGTTCGCTGCTGGACCGCGGCCCAAAACCTCCTGGGGAATCGGAGATTGCAGCTGTGCGACCAGGAAATGCAGAGGATCAGCCGTCCTCTCTGTGTGTGCTCCAGACTTGCTTGTATGTGAGCTTGTGCAGAAAAGACACAGTAACTGTTGAAGGCTCGGAAAACACTAGTCAGATAGTGATACCCCGGGGACTTGAGAGGAATTGAGAAAAACAACTTGTGGCTCCAGACACACATGTGATAGCTGTATAAATAAATACAAATATAGATATATATATTTTTTTATAGTTTATAGTTTCACTCTTGTTTTTTCTCATAGCTGGAATCTGAAAATGAGTTCTGGGATCTGGTGACACCCTGCAGGCTTTCTGAACAAAGATGGTGTGACCTCATAGTGACCATATGTTGTTTTTTTTATCATTTGAATATGTTTATGCTACAAAATGAATACAAAAACACATATGAAACAAATGTATTTTGCATGGGTGGTGAATTTATTACCCTGAGGAGAAAGACAAATAGTCAGCATCTATATTTTACTCAGTCACAAGTTTGCTCATGAATTCTCAAACTAGATTGACAAACTATTCATCACTTGATAACACAAAGCTCAACAGAGAATTGTAAAATTAAAAACAGATTTCAAACAGATATTAGTATGTTTGTGCTTTTGTAAATTGGGTTCATCTGATGCTTTCTCCTACAGATAAGATAAAATAGAACTTTATAGATCCTGAAGGAAATTATTGTGCCAGTATGTTGTATGATGAAATACAAAAACATAATAGACTAATCATAAAAAAGTGTAAAATTGAGTATACGCTGACATCAGTGCCAAATAGAATGACAATAAGAATAATATAAATTTAGGAAAATAATACGGTATAGCTAGAAATAGAAAAGGTAATATATACAATGATATTAAGAAGTAATCAAAGGTAATATTACACCTGATATTGTTAATGTAGTATCGTAAATTGTATTGAAAAGTGATAATTAGTGATATTGCAAATGATATTTAAAGTTATATTGTACATTATATTGATATTAATGTTATTTACGTTTAATTTTTAAAATGTCCTTTCTGATCATTTTTCAGATTATTGGAATAAAAAAAAAATCAGATTGCAGATTAAATTAATTATAAATAGGCTTGGGGAGTAACAAAACACATGCAACAGGATTACGTAATTAGGATACAAAAAAAAGGCACCTGTAACTAGATAAAGTTAAAGAAAAAAGATTAAATTAGCCAGATTACAGATACATGAAGTAAAAAGGGGATTACTAAGGTACAGTACTTGAGTAAATGTATTTAGTTTCATTCCATCACTGCCTCAAAAGGCGAAGATGACCCTGCTCTCTGTTGTGACACCAGAATGTGGGCAGGGCTGTAGTGGTAAAACAAATGGTCAAAATACAGGTGTCTGCAGGTTCAACTGTGCTGTTAAAGGTGCACTATGTAGTTTTGGGGAAGAAATTTTAATCAGAAGAGAAAGATGTTCATTGACTGATTTTTTTTAATGCCAAAACTAACCAAATAAAAAACTGACCTTAAAGGACAACACAATTTCATACTGTTTACTGTGTTTATTTAATACTTTGTTTACATTTGGCGGACCCTGCCACTGTTCTATCTTCAAACAGTGTTCTGGGGACCTTATTTTCCTCTGAGAACAGCTTGTTTATTCAGTTATGGAAAAAATAAACATTTCTCAGTTTGTATTATTACCTCATTAATATTATGAATATTACAAAAGTTGAGTAAACCTCATGTCTGATTAAAAACAGGCGGGCAGACTGACTTCATGAACATGAATCACCACACACTAAAGCTGAGTGTTGCGCCCCCCTGTGGCAGGACACTAACACGGCCGCCGTCGGACGGCAGAGCGACACAGCGCGGCAGGCTGCCCGCCACTCGCGATAACTCGCGTTGGTGCAGCAGCTGGGCGGAAAAGGCGGGAGAAGACTGCCGCTTCCGCGTACGCGCAGCAGCACAGGCAGACACAACAGTAGGGCAAAATGGACGATAAGTTAATATTGGCTGTATTTAATTATCCAGAGCTGTACAATGTCACTTTGCCGAATTACCGCTGCACAGAAAGTCGGGCAAATGCTTGGAGAAGCATCAGTGTCGTACTGGGTCTCCCATGTGAGTGTTTGATTGTTTTTTTGTTTATCACAACTTTACTGCCAGTTGTTATTTTGCTTAGCCGATGTCGGATGTTGATGACTGAACAGACAGGAATTAAGAAACCTTCTCAGAAATAGAGACGGTCCTCGTGTCTCCTCAAGGTGGCTTTTAAATTATTATTTTTTTATCCGCGTGAGTGCCCACACATCTCGGTGGTTTGGTTGCAGCCGCGCGCACCGTGCTAGCGGTAACAGCCGCGGCCCGCACGCCGTAGGCCGCGCTGCACCGAACGGCACCGTCCGGCTCTGCCACTGCGCCGCCGCCTCCGCCGACCGCGTGTGGTCCAACACGGCACGGCACGGCGGAGGAGGAAACACGCTCAGCGGCACGGAGCTCCCGAGCCGCGTGCTTTTTACCGTCTCGAGCCCTTATTAAACCGAAAGCTTCTCGAGGTCTCGTGGAAGCGACGGGGGAGAAAAAAAATGTCGGAGCGAGGAGATGAAGGGCCCAGCTCGACATGTACTCAGGTGCACGGAGTCACACGCAGTGACGGGGCGGCGTGTAACACGGCTGAACTAACGATGACCCCCAGACACAAAATTTAAGGGAATTACCCTTTAATCTTTCTTTTTGTAACTTTAAATGAAGGCCTCACCGTTTACTTTCATTTTTACTTTTTACAATATATATTCTAATACCCCATACTGTACATAATCACATAAAGTGCACTTCCTGTCCACTTTATAAGGTACAAATACACAACTTAATGCAATCTAATAAGGGCAGATCTGCCACAAATTCTACATTTAGGAAATATAATATTTTGGTTAACTTTTTGGCGAAACTTCAAGAGGTGTTCATTCAACTATATGATTTCAGTGGCCACAGTGCTGTTCATAGTCTACAGCCAAATACAGCAGAGTACAATCAACACTGGAGCTGAAGCAATTAGTTGATTGATCAGTAGATAGAAAATGTATCGGCAATTATTATGATCAAGGCAAAACACAACACAACTGTGAGGATTTGCTAATTTTTCTGGTCTAACTTTATAGTAAATTAAATATATTTGTGTTTTTGACTGTCAAAACATGCGATCTGAAGATCTCACCTTGAATCCGGGAATGTAATGGGCATTTTCCCACTAATTTCTGACATTTTATAGACCAAACAATTAAACCATTAACCCAAAGGTAAGTGCAAAGGTAGAGCTGTTATTATGTCCGTCGTAGTGTATGATGTTTGAGCACAGAGATGGCCGACCACACGCCACAGACAGCCTCGCCTAAAGCCTGTATAGTCGTCTGTATGTCAACAGCAGTGGATTGATTAATCTCTTAGCTGTAATTTGTCTGGGCCAGGGTCCCTCTGAGTTTTATACCTGGACAACAGAAACCCAGGAGTACTTTTCCCCCCAGAGGCCAAATCTGAAGACAACTGGCCGTAAACATTTAGCTGTAATTACAACAGCTTTGTGTGTTTCATAATAATCCATATATGTCAGCTGAGGGCAGAAGAGCACACTTTTCATTAGCCAGTTAGGTATCTGTACCCACTGAGTCTAACATCCTGCAGGAAACTTGGCGTTTGCAGAACATTTTTGGGAATGTTATTTCTGTGGAAATATTTTCATTGTAACCATAATTTGTTTAAAAAGGCTTCATTTCCGTTGAAGGAAAAGTTCACCGTAAAAGGAAAATTCAGTCATTTTCTCCTCACCCTCAGGCCGATGAAAAGTCGTGTGTTTCATCATCCACAAAAAGACTTCTGGAGCTTCACAATAAAACAGCTCGTACAGCTCTTCTGGAGTAAACCAAGTCTGCAGAAGCCCTGAGATGCCAAATTGATCTGAAAAGTGATGATGATTGAATAGATAATGGCTTCATTTTCATTTTTGAGTGAACTAATCCTTTAATAGTATTTTTCTACCATTCTTGTGCATTATAAATAGAAGAATCCGTGTGATTACATGCTGCTTACACTTTGATATTTTTCTTTTCTAGCTGATGAGTGTAAAAGAAAATGGAAGAACATGAGAGACAGGTACTTGAAGGAAGTACGACTGGAGATCAAAAGCAAGAAGCAGGGAGAGCTCATCCAGAGTAAATGGAAATACAGACAACTTATGAATTTTATTGCACCCTTCACTGGATCGAGAAGCGGAGTGGCAGACATCTGCAGCAACAACGATGATGACCACGACAATCCTGACAACGAATCTGGCAGCACGGAGGTAGAAAATGCATCTGAGACCGTCAAGACACCACAGTCCATGGTGAAGGTCCCTGTAAGCCAGTCTGACCTCAAGCCCCAGGTAGCCTTTGTGACACAGCTCCCTTCAGTGTCTCAAGACGCACAGATGGCCCAGCTGGCTGTTCTGGCTAAGATGCCATCAAGCTCACAGATCAGCCCAAGCAGCAAAACTGGACGGAAAAGGCGCCTGATGCAAGAGTCACTTTCACTGCCTTCTTCTCAGAGGGCACCATCCCCTACAAAATGGCTGGTCAAAGACAATGGCACCTCATTTCCCAGCAGGCCACGGGATGAGGACGAACTGTTCCTGCTGAGCTTTGTGCCCGCTCTGAAGCGACTCGCTCCACAGAAGAGGTGCGAGACAAAAATAAAGATCCAGCAGATTATGTACGAAGCAGAGTTCAGCGTTGCTCAGACAGGATCTCAAGAAAAACAGCTTGAGTCGGAAACGCAGGACTAAACCAGGAAATACTGACTTTTTTTGTACTTTACTCTGTTTTCTAAAATCCATAAAATGACCAAAATATCTATTTTTACAACTCGAAGTGGTTGAGTTTGAAGTACATCCCCTTTTTCATGTGAAATAACCAACGATGCAGAACGACCGACACATCTCAGTATTGAACAAATCATTCAACTTTTTCACACCGTTCTGGTTCGGTGTATTTTGATTTGTATATTTATTAGATGAGGAAGACTAACGGCCCCAATAGATTTATTAATAAAACAACAGACAGAATATGGTTAACATATTTTTATTTACATAGTTTTACTGTCAATAGAGTGAATTCACATTTAGAAAAGTGGTTTCATGTTCAACCAACCAATCTTCATTTTAACTCTGTAATAATCTACAGTATTTTACATTTAATTACAGTGACAGAGAAAACTGAGCAAAAATAATGATTTGGAGAGGAACACTGTTTCATAAATTAACTTTTCAACTGCTTACACATGCGTCAACACATTTATTTTTCCATCCCATCTAAAATAAAGAAACATTGTTTTGACTCCACAAAACGTGTATGATTTTTGGTAAATTTTGAAAATGTGTAATTTGTAAGTGTACAGCTAGATAGAAACAAAAACCAAAAAGAAAAAAAATCTTAGTACATTAGTGAACAGAAAGACAATATGGAGGCAGCACATGCTTGTATTCGGCAAGTAAAAATACAGGCCTGTATAAGTATGCCCTTTTCCTGGAAGACATTTTGACATGTCGCAGTAGGAATAGCACAGGTGTAGATAATAAAACAATGATGGTTGTTTCTGTCAAGTAAATAGAGCAGAGCCATCGTTAGTGTTATGACACCTGTTCTTTTCCTGCTATGATCACTCAATAAGAGTAGGTCCAACTGACCTAAATTAATTATTATTATCAATAAAAGCTGACTCCAAAGTTTATCAAGCAGGGTAGGCTGAAAGGAAATTACTGTATAAAACATGAGATTGGAGGTGTGTATGATCCTCGAGCACAGAGCACTGGTGGTGTCTTTTTGTGTAGCTGAGTTTAAATACAGTAATAGAAACAAAACGGTACAAAAAACTAATTTAATCGAAAAATGCTATGTGAAAGAGCAAGAATGATTTCCACTAAAAAAAGAAAAGAGACGTGCATATAGATATTAGAGGGAGAAGGTTGTCTAAGCAGTGTGAAGTTTGGGTGGAGGAATTACATGGATAAATTCTGGAGTGCTGCATTGCAAGCACATGAAGCAACTGTGTTAAGAAGTTAAAACACAAGGCAACCAAAGTTATGTGGGTCACCTTGAGAGGTCTTTATACTTGGATAAGCACAACTTTATTTTGAAACAAAAAAAAAAAATTTGCTCTGAAATCTCATGTCTGAAAATAAAGGAACCAAAACACGTATGAAGGCAGAATCACAACGGTGCAAACCGTGATTTCCATACTTTTATGCGATCAGCAGCCAAAACATAATCACCAGGGCGACAAACAGGAAGAGTCGAGACAGAAACTGTTCGTCCATGTGCTGGGGTGTCCCAGGGGCCGCTGTGTGGGAAAATGTTTAAATAACAGAGGTTATTTCATAGGTTGTTGAACAAGTGGTATCGGTGAATGTGTAAAAGATAAATACCTGGAGGAGGTCTTCCATCATTGATGTTAAAAGCTGTAGCAAAAATACCAAATGGAAAAGCGCCGATTCCAAATGACATTTGGAAACCTCCATCTCCGAAGCCGAACCCTTGAAAGCCCTGTGGTACATGCATTTTATCATTAACATAAAATGTGTCTTTGCGTCTTGCTAAGTGAGATGTGACGCAACAGCCAGTGCAACTTGTGGTCATTCTCAAGAGACACCGGTGCACCTTAGCTGTTAGCGTCTAATGGATCCCAGTGGGAAATGTCCTTTTGTTAATGGATAAAGCACTACGGCAGCTGCATCATCCTATGTAATAGTTTCATCACATTACTCAACAGCTGATACGGCACTGAAAAACTACAGAAAGCTGCCTCACAGGTTTGGAACCAAGAAAATATTGATCCTAAACAAAATCATTGAATCAGATAATTTATTACCATGCAAGTATACTTGTAGAGTATGCAGAGTACTTACACCGCGGTTTTCTGGCTCAGGCCTTTGCCCTTGTGGTCGAGGGGGTGTTCTTTCTCTGTAAAACAAAACCACATTATGTAAAAGCCATCATGAAAATCATTTGCACTGTTTATACATCCATCTCATCTTAAAAAAAGTTATTACTCTCAACCAATGTTGGATAACAAAATGCGAATGGAAAATATTCACCACTCGAGGATCCCGGGAATATTTTGATCACATGAAGTTTAGAGCCAGCCTGATCTGTAATTTTAAACTACTCACCTGGGGTCTTGTTGACCTGTGCTTCCTCGCCCATATAAGGGGATGACTTTGTCTCGGCTGATGCCAGCTTTACACACTGGACACACTTGTCTGTTGGGTCTGGTCTCCAACCACTGCATAAAGACAAAGAGAGATGAAGAACCTGACTGTCTGCATCAATTGTATACCACCAACAACAATGCACGTTCGATGGCATTTGTAAATAGTGATAAAGGGAGGAGATTCAGCTTACCTGATGCAAGCAAGGCCAACTGATCGAGAGGTGATGCAAAGGAAGATGAGAGTGTTGGACAGGGAAGACGTTGAATTAGTAAAAACATAATGTGCTTCTGAGAACAACCAGACTTAAAAAAATATGGCTTTCATATATCTTGTGTTCACAAAAGAAAACAATCATCACTTCACCGATGAGCTCAGTCACAAAAGAAAAGGAAAACCAGACGACAAACGGCTTCCTACTTTGGGATTTATCTTTGCTTAGAAAATGAATAACTAAACTGGCACTGTCACCACTGATAGCAGACCAGATGGTTAAGATCTGACCTGTCCTGAATGGACAGAAGTTGGCTAGAGTTATATGTGAAGGGGTGGGCCTGACTACAGTGGCTGGAAAGTTTCTGTGGAGTGGAAAGAGATGATGAAATCAAAACATTTGCTTACCGATATACAGTACTATGTTATACCAGCAGCTCATGGCTTATATTTACAGACTTTACTTTTATAGAATTAGGCCTACGCTTTGAAGTATTATCACAGAAAGTTGGAAAAAAGTCATGAAATTCCTTTAATAATTAGTTTTATCAATTTATATCCTAGAGAGGCACTTTGAAACAATATTATAGATGATAAATGATTCATTTTTGCAAGGGTTTCCGTCTTAATGCAAGTGCAAAACCAAATTATTTTATACCAACATGCAAATCCTACATAAGGCTCGATATCAGCAATACAAATGATGATGGTTGCTGGTTATAAATGCTGGTTTTAAAACCGATACTGGCCAGTAGGATGTAATATGCCAACAGACCAGTGTATCCCCAGTTCACCTCTTGTTCACTGATATGAAAGTCAAGATAAGCTGGTCTGATCTGGATCCGGCCTGTAGCCTTAATACCTTGTCTGAGGTGGGTTATAAAGCAAAACTGTAAACATGAGACAACGACAGTAGTTCTTACCAGAAGAGGTGTCCACACAGGCTGATCACTGCATCCTTGGCGGTGTCCAGACATATATTGCACTCAAACGTGCTGTCCTGGCTGCCACTGTCGGCCGCAGTCGAGCTGCTGGATCCGGGACCTGGGTTTTCAGTGGCCGCGGTGGGGCCAGGGGCTGGAGGGGGGGCGGCGGTTGCCATTTACAGATAGATCCACTCAACAGGAAGGTACAGGTGGGGTGACTCCGCTGGCACCCAGCTCTTCAAAATAAGTACATAGGGAGGCCCAACGGATGTGGGTATAAAACTAGCAAAGAGGAGAAAACGGGGGACTGAGTTTGACAAAAATTACTCTTAAAAAAAGAGCGAAATCAAACAAAAAAAACAACGCGTGCTAGCTTCCATCCACAAGTCGTTACGGAGTTGCTAACGCTAGCAAGCTAAGGGAGAAATGACAGCTTTACTGTGCGACCGACTCAACGGAAACAAAGAGACAAACAAAAAATTGAACAGCGTTAATCCACACTCTCGTTCAGGGTGTGATTTTCTGACTGAAACGCAAAACTTGTTGGGAAGTTGAGAAAATATCCTTACAGCTGGTTGCATCACAATCCACAGCAGCTCCACAAACCGGTAGTAGATCCTGGTGAGAGGCAGGGGGCGTGGCTACTGGTGTGCTGGGATTGTGTTGCCCTCAGTTCGGGCTGTCAGGTGCCTATGACAACCAATCAGGCGTCAGTATTTATTAAAGGTTTTTTTATTTTTATGTTTTATTTTTAGCTATTTTTGGGCAGCGCAGTAAGCTTTAGGCACAACACTGACATATTATCGTCTTATAAAGTTAAAATGGTGGACTTCTAGAGAAACAGTTGCCTGTATTACACGTCTAGCAGCATTCATACAGTCGTCTCTGTCCACCAGGCGAATGTAAGTCCAATGCTCACTCACTTTTCAGCTCTGTTTTAGACTCCACCAACTCTTTAGAAAAATAGTAGGCTAAGAAAATATCTTAAACCTCCCTTGTGTTTACCAGCTAGCTTACTTTTAGTCTGTCTGCCATTTGGTGCAGGGCAGGTAGTGCAGACAGTCAGAGCTAAAAACCAAAATAATGAACTGAAAGACACCAAAAATCTCTGTTAAGCTGCAGCAGTGTGATGATTTGTTACTATGGGCTTCTTCATTTGCTTGCATTTCATAGGCCTATTTGTTTCCTATTCGTTTTGGCTAACTTCCTGTCCATTTTGCAGTTAGCAATCCCCTCCCTCGTCTCTACGTCACCACATGAAGGCGCAACGGTAAGCACCAGACATAGCAGCAAACAGGAGGATCCTGCTCGCTGCATGTTCACAAACCTATTTATAGAGTTCTCTGTCCTGATGAGATGAAGTGGGCAGGGATACCAGAAAACCTATTTTCTCTTTTACTGGATGAGCAGGGGGAGGAGAGACATGGATTACTGACTATAAAAATGATTACTGTTGGAATATAGAGCTATTTAAAACTTATTTTAATAAAAATACATCACTCATAGAAGCTTTAACAGTTTTATTAACTTAAAGGTACAACAATAATATATAACAGTACTGCTTGCACGTAGGGCTTCCCTAAATCATAAGGGAAGTCTGTTTGCACAAGAAAGTTAGAACAACGTAAGAAGAACGTTCACTTGTTCCCTTTTCTTTAGAAATGTTAAATATGCATCTATTTCTATAAAACATAAAGACTTTTTTTCAAGAATATTTAATAGAGGGCACATAGTCACATGGATGTGTCACTTCAATTATGATTTAGTTCTTTGAGTTTATAATGTATTGTAAATAATATTTTATTCAGTTCAAAACAGTTTATTTGTGGAGCAATATGTGCGGGTTTACAAATAAAACAGCACACAAACATACAAGCAATTCATTTACACAAATAAAAATACAAAATATCTGAGTAAAAAGATTGCTTTTGAAAAGACACAAGAGTTAATGTCAGTGGCCGATCCATAGCTGAGAAACATAGTCCAAATAACCAAGTGTGATCACTGAGTCATGCAAATTTGATGTTGTGACAAAACTTAGCATTTTCTATGATAAATAAATCATTGATATATACATTTTATACAGTATACATACAACATGCTATGACATGACATGGATTTTAGATAATGTCCATTGACTTACACCTTGAGTGATTGAGACCACCCGTACGAAGGTCCTCTGCCATTGCATCCTCTATCCTTGACGCCAAAGAACGTTTCAGGGTTTGTTTGAAGTCATTACCAATGAACACATAGAGAACTGGGGATATGAAACTGTTGGCTGCAGCCAGCGTGCCCCCCACCATCAGGCCAGTTTTAAGTGTATACAGGCTGTGGTTCTTAAAGTCTAACTCTAAAAGAACAAAGGTATGATAGGGGACCCAGCAGAGGAAGAATGACAAGATGAGCACTGCCATGACTTTGTAGGGCTTTGTTGACTTGAGGGTCAAACTTCTCAGCTTCAAGGCAAGCACCGAGCAGCAGAACACAATCACGAGGAAAGGAATCAGGAACCCGAGAATGAATCGAGTCAGTACCACCGTCTTGTGTCTGGAATGACCATCGTAATCGGTGTAGCACTGAGTGACTGAGCCGTGGACTTTGACTTGTCTGAAGATCACTGAGGGCAAAGTTAGGAGCGCAGAAAGGGACCACACGAGGACAACAACTCCAAGCGCTTTCCGAACTGTCCGGTGGTTATGTGACCACACAGGGAACGAAATCATGATACAGCGATCAGCGCTGATCAGAACCAACAGGAACACACTGCTGTACATGTTGAGAAACAGAGCGGAGGAGGTGAGCTTGCACAAGGCCAGTCCGAAAGGCCAGTGCGAGGTGATCATGTAGAATATTTCCAGGGGCAGAATGGCACAGAACAAAAAGGCTGAAACGGCCAGACTGATGTACCAGGTAGTGATGACCGTTCTTTTCATTTTCCATCCGCAGATCCAGATCACTAATGCATTTCCTCCCATGCCAATAACACATATAATGATGTTGATCACCACCAGAACATAAGTTGGAGGAGTCTTAGAAGAACTGAAATCCAGCGTATTAGCTGTGGTATTAACTGAGTTGCTCTCAGTTTCATTGTCTGGAGTGTAGTCGGGATAATCAACATAATCCACCGCCATGTTGGTTATTTCTCTGAAATATGGAGCACTGGGTTTTTCTGTATAAACATATACAAACAGATATGATTGTAACAGTTCACAAATTTTATCAAGAAAATGTCCTTAATTTGGTACATAAAAAGTGCTGAAGTACTCACGTTATGTCTTGAAGTGGAGACAATCAGTATAAAGAGCCTTCCTCCTGAGTCCCCCTTCAGCTGGATGCAACTTCTCACTTCTGTTTCCTGAGCAGTACTGACTACTGACGAAAAACGACTGATCAGATTTGTTGTGTCACGGAACAAATGACAGCCTCTCACTGTTCACTTACTGAACAATTATTTTGTGTGTGTGGGTGAGATTAACAGGGTTAACTTGGTCACGAAAGTTAAAATACGTGGAAAAACTGCTGTGTTTCTGATGCGTTTAAATGGATATTTCAAGTCTTGCAACATCCTATAAAACACTGTTGCAATCCCACAAAGGAGATCCCCTTCACACAACCCACACTAGGTGACAAAACCACCAGCTCACATTTCTTAACCAAGGGTGTGACTATGGACAATTTTACTAGAAGTGCAGTGTTTGCAAAAAAGACCTGGGTCAAATGTGACTTCCTGTTGCTTTATTTGTTCTAACATAATGCTATCAACCAAGAAAATAGGATAACAATAACACACATCATCAAAACTATACCACAAATCAGTGCCTTGCTTCCTTTTTAAACTAAATTAATCAGTGGAATTAAACCATTAAAAATCAGAATTCACCTGAGAAACAATTTACAATATTAACAATTGTACTTTACCTCTTTTATCTTCATTTAACAGTCCCAAGATCAGAGTCTTGTAGATGATTAAGAAAGCCAGAACAAGAAATAGCAGGATGAGGATGTTTTTATAATGACAAATTTTAGATGCTCAGGGTATAATTAGGTCCACGTGTTTGAATCAGTGAAAGCTTCTCTGTTCTGAACTGTTAGTACATCTTTGTCTGATATTAACTCTAAGTGTAACGTGTTTGCACTGAGACTTTTCATAAGCCATGAAACAGTGGTGGTGTTTGATGTCTCTTAAGGGTTTCAGTCATCCAGCTATAGGAATTTGTATAGGCAGCTGTATCTTCTGTGAATGCAGTGAACAGTGAACATTGTTCCTTCAGGAGGCCCAGAATAACCACTGCTCCCTTAAGTAATATTAAATACATTCCAGCATTATCATAATAGTATAATAGTATATAATATATATTTTTTGGCCTTTATTGACAGGGCAACTGAGACAGGTGACAGGAAATAACAGGTGCCCCGATTCCTTTATTTTTTAAAGGAATTTTTTTCTTTTCACATTTTACATCGCCAGTGCTGTTTTGAGTGCAGTTCCCTAAAAATCATATGATGCTGTTATGTAACAGAAAAAAGGCTGACTGAATAATTTTCAGTCGAACAATAATCACAAGGTACTAACCAACAAACCTCATTTGACCAAAGTACCTTTGTTTATTTCCTCAAGTGCTGTACTTATTATAGTTCTTAGGTACTTGTATATTTCTTCTACATACTACTTAATACTTAAAAAAAACCTTTTTTGATATTACTAGATACCAGATTTGACATATAATCATATCCAGTTAATAAAATATGATGCACTGTTAAAGTATAAACAACACATCAGTATATTGTTCTTTCGCTTTTGTCTTTTTTTTTTGTCTTTTTTTTTTTTTAATTTGTGTAATTTTGAATGCAGGACTTGTTCCAGTAATTGAATATTTTTACACTGTAGGTAATTAGTCTCAGTACATCTTCCCTAATTGGTAGTGTATAATCTCAGCCAAGTTTAGCTATCAAATAAATGTAGTCGAGTAAAAAGTACATAATTTGACAAACACCTATTAAGTGTTGTGGAATAGATGTAAACAGTATACAGTAGTAACAGAAATTACAAGTAGACTACCTCAAAGTTGTACTTAAGTATATGTTCTCTCCACCACTGTTTATGAGGTTAATAGATAATATCAGCTGATCAAAGTCAATGACACCATTTAAAAAAAAATAAAGAGCTGAAACAATTAATCAATTACTTGGTTTTAGAGAAAAAAATAAATAAAATTGCCTTACTTTCTTCAAAGTTTTCAAAAAGAGTTGCAACTTTTCTGATATCATTGCATCATTGGTTGCTACATTAATGAAATGAATCATCAGTTTCAGCCCTACTTACATCAATGTTTCTAAATTGGGTTAATGAATATTCACCAAGGATGAAGACCATATATGTAGAGTGATTTTAGACTAAATAATACAGTCATGCTGTAGAGGTGCTGCATTATAAACATAAACATAGTCCCCCTCCACTGGTTTATGTAAAGCGGACATGCGCAGACGTGTTTAGATTAGCCCCTCCCCCTGGTAGTGACGTAAAAGCGAGGCTTGAAGCTGCTCTCCTCTTTGAAACTGCGCCACTCTCGTTGCTGTCGACATGGCGGGTACAGTAGCCAACAAGTGTCTGAGTCCTCTGGCTTTTCTCACCAGGACCCTGTCTGCTCCGGAGTTCATCACCCAGTGCTGCTACCACAAGAAGGTAAAACACCAAGTCTGTTACAGCTTTAGCAAAGGAGCCTGCGTCACAGTGTGCTAGCTAGTTTAATGTGGACACGTTTGATTATGTTTACATATTTCCTTCCACCTTGAGTAGCTTAATAAGAGCATCATTAGTAGTTAACAGTGATGATATGCTTCAGGTTATTGGGTGGAGCTGGTTCACAACAAGAAGCTGGTTTAAACATGGTTGACTGAACAAACAAACTAGGTTACATCAGTCTGCTTTCACATGGGATGCTCAGGGGGTGTGACAGAAAAAGATAACCAGGCACTTATTACATACCAGCATGTTAGCTAACACTAGTTAACATAATTTGTGTCATTCAGGCTTGTTGGTAAACTGAAGACCAGAATAACGCCACTAATCTGTCCCCGAGCTGGCAACTAGCACAGCTTTAATACTGGATTAATAAGATTTAAGGGATGGTGAGGCGGCACGGTGTGCTAGAAAACTGTAAATGTTCCTACCTGTTAAAAAAGAAAAGGAAAAATAAGAATAACTTCATGAGGATGCAGCATCTTTCAGCTGTCTGTTGAGATGTTCAGTCTGAGTGATGCGACCATCTGATGCAACATGAAGTCACAGGGTTGTGGCAGTCAAAATCAATGATAAATTCGATTGAAATTGGTTTATGGTGTAAGCAGAGATGGTTTGTACTCCCTGGATCAATTCAAACTGAATATAATCTTTATTGAAGGAGTTTGTTAGGCTGTGACGCACTGTAAATTGAGCTATTATTAACCAGTGAGCATTCAGTTATGTGTCTGCTTTCCTCTGAAGATGAAAACCAAAATGTTCCTTATAAAAGCTGTACAATTTTAACTACATTTATTTTATTTTCTACACCATCAAATTGGTTTAAAAAGCTAACATATCATAAACATGTAGATAAGTCAACATTGAAAACAAACACTTAAAATGCTCCGTCAAAAACATGTCATTTTATGTGTTAAGCATACAAGCGTTACAAGCATAGCCACATTGTTTTTGTCAGCATGACTCAGCAGCTCGAGGGGTGAGGTGGGGGACAGGATGCAGCAGTTGGTATAGTAGACAATGAAATCCAGTTCTAATCTGGTTATTTCAATGTCCCTTACGTAATGGTGAAAGCTCGTAGTTGTATAACGTTGATGCTCAAGACATCCAGACATTATTTTTCTGATCGTAGAAAAATGTAAAAAGTCTCCCAGGATGCTGCTGTTATTTTACTACACTGTCACATTTATTTCAGTATTGTGGAATAATCTTTAAAACATGACTGCACTGTTTTTTCCCCCCTAACACGATGTTTCTTCTCTTTTCTGTGTGAAGGTGGTGGATCATTATGAGAACCCAAGAAACGTGGGCACTTTGAACAAACAGTCCAAGAATGTGGGGACCGGCTTGGTGGGTGCTCCAGCCTGTGGAGATGTAATGAAGCTCCAGGTATGTTTGTCACCAAGCATGGATATATTACTCAATTTTGTATAAGCACAGAGCCATTTAGACTGAATTATATCAACACAGTTAAAAGTATGTGGCAGAACCAAAAACAGAGCTTTGATGCATTACATTCCTGTTTAACATGTAGATGGCGCTATGGCTTTTTTCCCTAGTTTTTGTAAAGCCCACTGCAACAATGTGATTGTGATTTTCTGCTGTATAAATATAATTGACTTGACATAAATTATTTAGTTTGTTGCTATAAAGCATTTCCATGTTATTTTTTAGGAAAAACACTGCGCTGGCACTTGAGTAAAACTCTAAAAAAAACCTTTGTTTTGACAGATTGAGGTGGACGACCAGGGGAAGATTGTGGATGCCAGGTTCAAAACTTTTGGCTGTGGCTCTGCTATTGCCTCCAGCTCTCTGGCCACCGAGTGGGTGAAGGGCAAATCTGTGAGTGTACACGCTACAGACTATCACTTCTTTTTCTACCTCTTATTTATTCTTTTCTGCTCGTGTCTTATCATTTTCTGGAAATGTTTTTGTGGTTACTAGAGCTTTGTGCTTTTCTTTCCAGGTGGATGAAGCTTTGATGATAAAGAACACTGACATTGCCAAAGAGCTCTGTCTTCCCCCGGTTAAACTTCACTGCTCTAGTAAGTTTTTAAACTAAATTCGTCTTTTCCAAACTGCTCCACACATGTATGTATATTTAACCTTAATTTGTTTCCCCTCAGTGCTTGCGGAGGACGCCATCAAGGCTGCCCTGGCTGACTATCGCCTCAAGCAGGAGGACATCCAGCAGGAGGCAGTCAGGGCCAGCAATTAAATATGGCACTCTCCCTCTGAGTCGGGCACCACTGTTTGCTTCCTGCTGTCAAGAAGAGAAGTAGCAGTAGTCCATTTTCAGCACCTCACTGTCATCCTGCACTATTGATGAGGCACACCTAATAAAGTTGACGTACACCACCGTCAACCCTCTGTAGCAGTGTGACACCAGGCTCTCTGTGTTAGTCTGTGCTCCTCTAACCTTCTGTACTGAACCTTTAGCCTGTCACGTAAACGCACAATGTAAGCACTGTTTGGGTTGTTGGTACAGAGCTGGGCCTTATTTTTGAGATGTGTTATATTTTAAGATTTTGTGCTTGAGGAGTGTTGATCTGAATGGTGTGATGGGGATTAAAGCTAAAAGCTGTTTGAATAACCTGTCTGCACCCTAAAGCACTGACCTTTTGATATGCAAGTTGGCAAAGTGGCTTGAAACACAGAGAGGTTCCACTGGTTTAAAGTGTGATTTCTAATTATTTAGTAATGCTTCCTTGACTATCTGCAATAAAAGTATAGTGAACCATTATTAGTGTTGAGTGGATTTTATTACTTTGAGCAACCTGAATATAAGACCTTTTTACGTCAGACATTTTGACCTGTTATAAAGGGAGAAGCAAATGTGTAACTCATTTTATGAGTGATGGCTACATGTAAAATAGGAATGCACAATATGTGTTTTCAGCCAGATACCAATAATTGATAATAACCTACTTCTGATGGCTAATACTGATAAGATAACCAATCATTTAACATGTTTTCGTGATGATTTTTATGGCGTCTACTTGGTCTCAAGGATGAAATGATTACATTTTGGTGGTCAAAGGTCACTGTGACCTCATAAAACACATATTTGGCCATTACTCAAGAACTCATACAATAATTAAATACACAAATGTCTAAGAGGATAAAATGATGAAGCTATGATAATTATTTTTAACCCTAACCCTAAAGGTCAGAGGTTAAATGCTCCGTGACAGCATAATATTCATGATTCATCGCCACAGCTTTGGAAAAGCAACGTGACTGGTGCTTAAAGACATACAACCATGGTGCAGTAATTGTAGTTTCTTTATTATTATTTCTTATTGATATATTTTGAAAACTACATATAAATCAATACTCATAACCCACCTTAAACATACACTCACATGTGCACACACACACATTCAGGAGGAGGGATACAAGTTCATCACATCCTTTAAAATTCTATGCATGAATGTTAAAGGAATCAGACACACTCTAGGCAAGATATCCTTAAACAACACAAAAATCCGCCCATGAAAAGAAATATGTTTTGTACCAGATGCTAATGATGTTAGACATGCTTACAATATGGCATGGATGATATATATCCAGTCAGAGCAAAGCAACAGGCTGCTGCATGTGTTTTCCCTGCAGTAAATATAAACAATATATTGCAAAACACCTCTTTTCTGTATTTCCCTTGGAGACATTCTTTGAATAGGTTTCAATGACTGGCCACTCTTGGATTCCTGAAAGAAATATTCAGGTCACAGTGTTCATAATAGTTAGAAAGCTGTTTTCTCTCCTGCAATCAGGTGAAGAGTAGCAGAGTCATTGTGAATGTGCAGAGAGGAGGGCCGGAGACTCTTGCCAGTCTGAGGCTCAGACTGTGACTCATCTTCCTCCTGATGAGGCTGCTCTGGAGGGTTCAGCTCAGGGCTGCCTGCCGCTGCTGCTGCTTCACTGTCAGGACTCTCACTCAGCTCCTTTTCCTCGGGGAGACTTGGTAGCTGCTGGTCCAGGATGCTGCCATCTTGTTTAGAGCTGTCCTCAGGACTGTGGTCTGCTACTTTCTGACCGGTGTCACCTCCCTCTGAAGATTTATTTGGTGTGCGCAGGCTCTTGGCAGCCCTCATAATGTCAGCCTGGAGCTGCTTGTGAGAGTCCACTGCCTCATTTTGCTGCTCAGGTGCAGGTTTTTCTGGCACTTCATTAAAAGGTTTAGCACCTCCTGTTTTGTCCCTGTGGTCCACATACATTTTGGAAGGGAAGGATGAAGGGTAGTAGGCACTGACTTTGCGCCTGCGGCTCATGAAAATTGCCCCACAGATGATCAGTAGTACAAGAAGGATGAAAGAGCCGGCGACCAGGATAAGGAGCATGTTCTGCTCCAGAAAGTTCACGACTCGACTCAGAAAGTCAGTTTCCACCTCTGCGGGGCTGACAGGTGTGGTTTGGTACCCAGGGGAAAAGTTGTTGGCGGCCAGAAAGGAAGTAAAGTTAAAGTTGTAGTCTTCCCCATCTGCACTTCCCTCTAGAGAACTGCCACTGTATAAAGGTAGAGGTGTGGCCGGGCGGCTGATGCAAAACACAACGCACAGACCAATCAGATGAAGGGCCGTCGGGAGCATCGTTTCCCCTAAGGATCTGTAAACAACAGTAAATGTCAGTGACTGTAATGTCAGTGCCATATGTGGAGACAGTTCGGGCCTCTTGCATATTGCCATTACATTTGAGTCACAGAGCTGAACATCTGTTTTTCTCATGATCTTTGAAAAACTCAGGTGGTTGTTTTCCACAGTTCTCGAGAACATTTCCAAGATCCTCAAAGGATGAAAAGATATTCTGTCCCCTAAGGATTGTGGATAAAACATCAGTTTTTTATATATATACATAATATATATTTATATATTTAAAGCATTTGGACAGAAGACTCTTGGAGGAACAGCAGAAGGTGTTGTTGAAGGGCCCTCAGCAGTTTAGCTCGGTAACTCGAATGTAATGCTAATACATTGTGAGCCCAGTGCACAATTTTGGAGAAATCATCCAGGTAAACTGCATCATACCTTACATATTTCTGCAGCATATAAACTGAGTTTCTTGTAATTTGCATGTGCAATGAGCAGTTCCTAGACATGTAGAAAATCTGTAGTGTGCAATATGAAAGTGACATAAAGTCAGTGTTGTAAAAAGTTCCCAAAAGTCATAAGTGAGTAAAAGTGTGACAGACACGAAAGATAGTGTGTTAAAGTATATAAGTCACCCATATGAATAGTACTTAAAGTATCTGATTTTAAATGTACTTAAGTATCAAAAGTACAATTAAAATTGGGTTATACATGTTAATAAATCTATGTTCGGGCGATTTCCACTGTTCTGTAAATGCATATTTACATTTTAAAACAAGTCCCCATCTACTTCAGCTGTTTAGGAGAGTGCTTCAACGCTGTTTTGCTGTGAAGCTCCAGAAATGTTTTGTGGAATTCAAAACCTCTACTGACTTCCCATCAGCCTGAGGGCGAGTAGATTATGACTGAATATTCATTTTTCGCTGAACTTATCCTTAAAAGTATCTAATAGTAAACGTACTTAAGTATCAAAAGTAGTTTTATATATATAAGTAACAGTAAATTATACATACAGATGCATGTATGCACATAATGTATTCTGTGGGTCGACCAATTACCCAATTATTGGATGCGATATGCAGCAATAGTTACATTTCATCACTGCATATAGTAAAGGTTCACTTGATAAACAAATACTAAATGACTCGTGCGTCTCTGCTGATTCAGCACAAAGTTAAATAGGTTGGTTTTGTACCAGCACAGCCTGAACTTTTTACTCATTCAGATAAAATGAGTGTACTGACCACTCACACTGTACAGCTGCAGGAAGTAAAGAGTTAAATATGTTAAGTGAAGGCATATTTTCCCTCTTACCCCGTGTGATATTGAGTGGCAGCAGAACTCTCAGACGCAGATATCGCTAAAGAAAGCCAAATAAAACCAAAACTATCTTGCATGGCTGAATACCACAAGAGGTTATAAGGGAAAATATGTTTTTCCTCCAATTTGGGTGAAGTGACCCTTTAAACGCCGCTTTCCTTTGCTCTACTTATTTATTTGGATCACAATCAGCTTTCCGCTCAGTCAGTCTGTGTGTCAACTGGCTGCAGCTCCCACACTTGTATCCTTATTCTGCTCCATCTGCGTGCAAGCTGGGCCACATGCAACTCTGCTCCCATCTCCAATACGGGGGTGGGAGTTTTTTTTTCTTTCCTTTTTCCAGACCAAATATACACGGCCACACATGTCTGTGCAATCAGACACGTAAACATACGCACATAAGGCAGACACATGCACATGAACACACATTGAATGAAACTTCTTAATTGTAATGTTATTACTTCCTGTGACTGGATGCTGCCCTGAAGGCGTCATGATGCTGTCACATCACTCACCTCAAATTGTCATGTGAGCTCACATGTCAGGAAAGAGTGTGCAGCGTTCAAGAATAACATACATTTTGAGCAAAAACTACACGAAAGGACAAAACTCACTCACCATCCACAGTGGCAGGAGAAAGGTCTGCGCTGGAATCCCCTCTGATGGAGGATGAGTGCAACCAGTCTGGAAAAAGTGAAGAGAGAGAGCACAGCAGAGAGTGGCAACTGCTCTATGAGCCACGCCACTTCTGCCGTTTCAGATTTCAGACTAGAGGTTTGTCTGGATGGTGCAAAAAAAAAGAAAGAAAAAAAAAAAAAGATGTCGTTAACCATGAGGACAAATCCCTCCTTCTGCCTCTCCACTGTTCACCTCCCCCTTCAGTTTCCCCGAGAGTGTCTGGGCTCTGCGGCCTGCACACAGATTGTTCTTGTTAGGTAGGAGTTTATAATGTGGTGTGGGGGCAGGGACCTCTCCCCAATCTCCTACTCTCTGCTGTGTGGCTAACTGGAAGTGCGAGGCCGAGACGAGGCTGGCAGGATGATAAAAAGAATCCCCATTGACTTTAAAACCATCCTAGACATCACCTTTAGCATCATATGTGCTCTTTTAAAATATATCCATGTGATTGACAGCCTGACCCCTTCCTGTAACCTCAGGCTCTGACACTGATGACGAACATCAGGCCTGGCAGACTCACAGAGTGACCAGCTAATGCAGGAAGAGGTTAATGTTTCCTGTGTGGACGAAACCCCCCGTAACAGCTCGGACAATCAAACTCACACAGTGTGTGTGTGTGTGTGTGACCACTTTAGGGAGAGAGTGTGACTGCGAATGAAGTGATCATGTGCGTGCGTGAGTGAATGCATTTTTGGCAAGTGCTTGTGATCAGTGGAGACGAGTCTAGCTTTATATGGTCATCAGGAGCAGGAGACGAGGTCCTGCATCCTCAGGGTTTACATTCGTCTCAGCTCTGTTGATAGTCAGCGCCGGCGTTTCAGTTGAAAAAAAGAAAAAGCACAGCTCCACGGCACTAATAAGCATTCAGGGCTCTGTTTTCTTTTCGCAGGAAGGGAAGTGAATATGAAATCCAGTCCAGGGTAGAAGAAAAGCCTTTCATAAAGCCTTTCATAAATAAGGGAACTGTCTAAGTCCAGAGAGTCAGTCCGTTTATGACTGTTAACCATTTAGAGAGGGGAACAAAAACTCTCTTTACACTTGAGCTGTTACTGTGTGTTGAACAGCACAAAGGTTATCTGAATTACTAAGAACATGTTCTTATTTTAAATCTCAGAGTCAACAGAAATCTGGTTGAAGAAGAAAGAACGCCTTATTTTATGGGTCTGTTCAATCTAATAATTTTCTATTAATTTCCTCTATGGGTGTGGGCACTTATTAGTAAAGATGGGACAAGATATCAGTATCACTGTGATATGTTATTGATCTACTGGCATCAAAACAAATACTTTCAGATTTCCCTGTAAATGTAACTTACTAGAGTCACTTCCTTTACACATTTTAGGTTGTGGAACAGTTCTTCTTTCTGGCAGTTCAGCATTTTGCCAGTTTGTGGCTCTTTTACAGTGGAATGATGGCACTCGTAGACAAGTTGTGGTCGGTGTGTGTGTGATAAAAAGGCACTAAGTTAAGACTCCACTGTTTTTTGTACATGGTTTCATGGTTTTGGCAAATAAATTCAAAATTCCTGTTTTTAGAAGAATGTTTACTTCTTAAGTTGAATAGAATAAATCCTTATGTCAGCCAGGGTGGTAATTCGTCTTACGCTCTCCAGATAAAGATAGCAACAACATAAAAACATACCAGCGGTTAGTAAAACAGACATACAGACCAGAACACATTACACATTAAACACAGTTCATACCTCGTCCCTGGTTTAAAACTCATGAGTCACACACAGGCTCTTGGAATAAATGACTTCTTAAATACATTATTAGTTGCCACAGACGTCGTGATGTATCATAGATTATTGTCTTGTATCAATTATCACAGAATCACTGTATCGTGGTACAATCGTAATCATGCTCGATGTATGGTGATATTGAAACTCTAGTTACTCAACTACTGTTAAAAAGGTACTTTTTGTAAGAAAAGTCTATTTTTGGAGTCCCAACTTGGAAACCCCCAAAACACCAACTCAAAAACAGAGGTGTAAAGAATATTTTCTTTGGTTTGGTAACTACTGGACAATAACAGACCTGTAAAAGAAAGCATTACCAACCTGTTAAACAAGACATTACTTTAATAAATTAATCCCACTACAGAAAATGTCTATATAAACAGTCACATAAAGTTTACCATGTATCAAATCACAGCGTTTATACAATGAGCCTCACTGACACCAGAACATCAGCAGCAAACTGAACAGTGCCTGTGAAGAACAGTAATCCTTTGACAAAAAAAGACTTCCTGTCTCCTGTTGCTAAGTGAAACACCATCAGGGCTCAGCTCAGGATGTTTTTAAAAAAAGAAATCTTTGATCACTCGCCCCATCCTGGCTTAACGTCCCTAGAGAAGGGCAAGTATAATATTATGCAAAAAAGTCTTAACTCTTGCCGAAAACACACATTTGATGACCTCCCCAAATGCCAGATACGGTTAATTGCACATGAACATGCTGCAGAAACTGTTGTCGTGTGTTTGTGGTTTCTGTCTCTTCCTCCACAGGATTAGGGTGTGCAGCGAAGCCAAAACCACTGACATCAAAGGGGAAGTACGAGTTTATTCAAACAGCAACTGTTTCCACATCACTGACATCCAGAGGTGGGACCAAGTCATAGTCCCAAGTCCTAAACTTTTAGTTTCGAGTGATAAACAAGTCATTATGTGCTCTTCACCAAATGTAATGCCATTTTAACGACAATGTTGTGTCTCCTTCTGTAAGTTTTGTCCTGCTTGTATGCATCCTACAATTCATAGGAGTTTGGGTCCAAGTCATGTGACTCTGATCCACACCTCTGCTGACATCAGACAGATCAGTCCAATCTGAGGTCTGATGAAAGCAAGAAAGAGACAATAATAATGGTTCTATCTAAACATAGCGGTCATTTTCAGGAAGGAAGCTGCTGAGAGTGAGGTTATCTCCTCCATCCTCATCACTGTCTCCACCATGGTGCATCACCAGGATTCCGTTGGTCACTGGATTGCGCTGCCTCGCGTAATTGTAATTTCTTTCAGGCAGCAGGGCCGAGATGCACATCATCTCAGTGGCCTGCTGAGGTTTCTTGACCCTGTACTTCCTCGTTGACAGCTTGACGCAGAGGATAATGGTAGTGACCATGAAGATGGTGGCCAACCCAGCCAGGCAGGCGATGGCGATGAGGGATTGTGTCACCAAAGCCCGGGTGGAGCACGGTTTGACATCAGTGCTTGGCGGGCTCTTTGAGGTTTCACGGGGCACTGGTGGAGTTGATTCTGTCGTTGGGATCGGCAATCTCTTGGGCACATGATGGATGACGACTCCTGCGGTACTGTTGGTTACTGCGTCAGTGGTGGTGTTGGCAGAATCAATTGTGAACGAGATAGTTGAAGACTCAGCAGTAGGACCAGTTGAGGCCAAGATAGTGTAAGACTCAGCAGTAGGACCAGTTGAGGTCAAGGTAGTGGAAGACTCAGCAGTAGGACCAGTTGAGGCCAAGATAGTTGAAGACTCAGCAGTAGGACCAGTTGAGGCCAAGATAGTTGAAGACTTGGTGGTCAAGCTTCTCGTCATAGAAGCAGGCGGGGGCGTCGATGAAAGCTCAGTGCTGGTGGTGGATGTCTCACTTTTTGGGCTAGGAGAATATGTGGTGTCAGACACAGTTGCTGCCTCAGAGTTGGGGTTCACTGTCATTGTGGATGTAGAAGAAGCTGAGGGACCATTGAGGTTCTGGATGAGGGCGGTAGTCAACGCAGAATCAGCAGGAGAGGTGGTGGACGATAAATTGGATGCAACTTCAGGCTCATTGGTGGAGGTAGGCTGCGGCAAAGACATCGAATCTGATGCTGAAGATGCTGCAGAGGTTGTCACAGATGCGGTCCCGTCAATCAAAGTGGTGGGTGTATGTTGGTGTAACTGATCCTTTGTAGGTTTTACTGTTCCTGAGATTGTCGTGTCGTAGGAACGCTGTGCTTTACCTGCAGCTGTGCTCACTGCTGCGGCGTATTGAAGCTGTTGTGAAGCTGAGCTGCTTGCTGTTGTCACCACAGTGTTCACAGCAACCAAACTTGTCATGCTGTCATCTGAGCTGTCAGTGCTGTAAGTGACGAACAACTCTTCTCTTTCCACTGTGGGTGTAGCTGTGGTCTCTGCTGCTGCAACTTCTGCACTTTTGTCTGGTGTATGCCAGCCTGTAGTTTCAGTATGAACCACATCTTCACCAATCAGCCGCTTGGTTGTTGAGGTTGAGGGAATGCTGCTGGTTTCTGGAGTGGAAATGCTCATGGACTCCGTAGAAAACAAAGCAGATATTCCCCACAGCAGAGCCAGATACGTCTTCATGCTGAGCAGCAACATTGTTGAAAACCTGAAACGACAGAAAGGAATTTAAATTTACAGGTTGAAGTGCAAAAAATATTAAAGGGGCTCTGTCGAACTTCTGTGTTGCGCTGGAAGCCAGTTGTTAGTTAATGTTAGCAGACTCTGTTAATAACCTAACTCACTGAGCTAAACTCGTATCCTTTATACCGTCGCAGAAAATCTGACCCCAGCAGCATTAAACAACTTAAAGACATATTATGCTCATGTTCATGTTCATGATTTGATTTTGGGTTACCACTAGAATAGGCTTACAGGCTTTAGTGCTCAAAAACACATCAGCTTTCTCATAATGTCCAGTGCTGCAGCTCTGTATTCCCCCTCTGTCTGTAACGTTCTGTGGGAGAGAGGAGCTTCTGCAAGTTTGGGCTGTTTAACTTTCAAGATCATTTATATGCACAAGAACCTATATAACAAAAAACAAAAAAAATTAAAAAGCATAATGGGTGCATGACATACATGGGGGAAAAAATCAATGTGTCATGTGTCTGCGGGTGCTATCTTATGATGAAACGGTCATGCGTCTTTCGCCACACCCATTGCCACATTTTCACAGGAAAAAAAACAGAACTACTGCAATCTGGAGTAAATCTGAAACTTTCCACTGAAACTGAAGTCTATACAAGCAGAATCCACATTTAATACACGTTTAATATGTTTTCTTTCTGTACGAGAAAGCTGCAGCAAAGGATTCAGAGTTAGGTAGGAAGTAAACCCTTCGTTGTGAGAAAAATCCTGACAGTAAACATTTTAAGAGAGCAGAAAGTGAACTTTATCCAACACCATTACACAAAGGAAACAGTAGAACCCCAAAACTTAAAAAGATTTGACGTGTCCTCAGTGACACCTGTCAGCGTCTTACCTTGCTTGATGGATGGAGGATAAAAGTGGAGTTCAGCTCATCTCAGCCTCTGGGAGAACATCCACTGGCTGTAGCACTGCTTTGTAGAAGAAACAGGAAATGTTCACAACTTTGAAAAAACTGAAAGCACTATCTAACATTTAAGATATGTCAGATACAGACACTTCCCTTAGAAACCCGCAGCTTTAGTTTGCATCACCGAGGAAGTAAAATCCATCAGACGCTTCTTTTTATTTGGCTCAGTTACCATAATTTAAGATCTTAGATGTATTCATTGGCAGGAGATGTGTCTTACCTCACAGATTGAAAGCTGAGGAGAGCTCAGGTGTTGCTGTGCAGAGCATGTTTGCTCTGCATGTCCTGATGTTAAAGTAGCAGGAAGTGCTCAGTTCTGTAAACAGATGCTTCTCGCGTGTCAGCCTCTGATCACACTTCTGTCTAAGATTTGAAGCTGTGTGTCATGTGGGTAAAAAACAGTTGCTCAGGAACTTTAAGGCAGAGGCACGCAGAGGCAAGATCAGCTGAAAAATCCATGCAGTCCATCAGAAAGTCAGAGGAATGAATGGATTTGAAGTGCGGCAGTTTGGCGCCTGGTGGTGTTAAAGATATGAAGCCTCGGACAGACACATTGTGCCCTGTGAGGAAACAGACGTGTCTTCAAGTGTGGAAATCATAACTGTCATTTCCTGTCTGACTGAGTCATACTGAGATGTTTCTTAGAAAAAAATGTCACTTTATGTCACTGTAAAAATGACACAAAGTTAAACCTCCATTTGTTTTTTTTGTGTGTTTTGAGCGTTGCCATGCAGTGACAAAACCACACACATTACACAACGTCTCCAGACTGACGTAAAAAATAGACGTATACAGGAATGTACTCTGAAATGACTCGGACACAGGTTCATTCTCAGTTCTATTAATATTTGCTGATCTGATTACGCTCTGACTTTTTTTTTTGTTTTTTGTTTTTTCACACTCTGATGCAAAGACTAATTTGGGCCAAAGCCACTGAAGAAGTCACAAAGGTTGCGTTCTCAGTATTTTGTCTATGAATATGGGGACCTGTAGTGAAGTGTTATCTTTTAAAATAAAACACAGTAGGTCTTATTATGGAAAAATATATTTTTTGTGTGTCTATACTTACTTTTTGAGTTAAGATTTAACATAAAAAAACATAGAAGTACATAAATTACATAATCTATTATTATTATTATTATTATTATTGTTATTATTAAAGATTAAACCAGTGGTTCTGAAACTTTACTGCTATATAAAATGAGTTGTTGGCAGTTACACAAAAGAAAGATTTCTCCTTTAAATGTTTCAGTTAAATAGTGAGAAGTCAAAATGAGTGTACAGGTTATCTGATTATGTCCTTCTGATGACCTCATGACTGCGGCTTTGGCACCACCATCAGGCAAGAGAAGAAGTGACAGCCAATTGAAGAGATTCTTTTCAGCTTTGGTGTTGGTTGGAACAGAGGTTGAGTTAGGACAGAAATCTCGATTAACTGCTTGGTTAAAAAAATCAATCAGGACCTATTATTTAATATAATTTATTTGTTTAAGTCATCTTGGAAGCAAATATCCCCCCAAGTTTACTGGTTCCAGCTTGTTTTTATTCTCTTCTTTGATGGTGCATTGGATATCTTTGGGTTTTGGTCCAGCTTCCATAATTGTCTTTTTTACAGACTAACAAATTAATCAAGAAAATAGATTAATCAAGTATGAAACACTACTCACTATCATCTTCACCTATCCATAACTACCATCCTGGTTAGTTTTCATAATCATCATATATTGTGTGTGTTAAATTTTAATCTACAAAGTAAATAACAACTTCAACTATCTATTAAACATACTAAATACTTCTCAATGAATGTAGTGAAGTAAAAAGTAACATTTCTCCTCCTGAAATTGAAATATTAAAGACAAGTATCTGAATAAATGTACTACATTATATTCTACCTTTCTGCTGATCAAAGCTGACATCTATTACAACTTCCAGACATTTCCATATATCTGTAAATGATCTCTACACTCCTGCACAGAAAGAGATTACTGGAATATAAAGAAAGAAAAGAAGGTTTTCATGTGTAAAATCTTTATTATGTGCACAGAACTGTTTGTCAGGGGTTCAGTGAAACACAAGCTGGGTGAGTGGTCCCTTCCCAACACCAAATATGCACTGGAGAGGGCGACTGTAGTTTGACCCTTAACAGTGACGAGAGGCACCACTACATTTGCACAACATTTACACCAGAGAGATGCAACCCCCCCCTCCTCCCTCCCCAATAAAACCCAATGTCGAATTTCAAGCCCAGAAGAAACAGGAACAAAAAGAAGAATCCAGGAAATTCTTCCACATTCATAATTCTGATGGTTATCAATGAGCAAACTGGTGGGAGGGAAAAACAGCTATTGTTTAAAAAAAATTCCAGCTCGACTAAATAAATCTACCAGGTTGTGACTGGAATGTACGACAGGAGAGAAAAATAAAATGTAAAAGCAGTGCATGAAAACCGCACACGATTCATATTTGGCAACACAAAAAAGTAACAATGGAAATACTGATGCTACATACAGTTTTTTGAGTAGTAAGTACAAACTTCACATGAGAATGTTTTACCACAAATTTGAAAACGATAAAAAAAAAAAAAATGAGTTAAGACTTTTTCCTTCAACAAAAATGTCTTTTTCTTCAAATGTGTACATGAGCTGCTGCGAGAGTTTTTCCTTTTCTCTGTGTGTCGGGGCGTAGAGTGAAACTTGATGAGGAAAAAAATAAAGTTCGTCTTGGAATGTCGGCCTGGTGTCATCGCGGGGACGGCGCCGAGCTCAATGAAGCCGAATCTAGTGAGAATTTTGGCTGACCCCCGTCCATTTGGTTCTCTCCAAAACGATGAACGATCCTGGGAAGGGGCCGGCGTCTTCACATGGCCACCTTGGCGACCTGCTCTTCCAGTCTGGCGATTCGACGGTCTTGGAGGATGACACGGTCCCTGAGTGACTTGAACTCTCGGAGTACCTCTTCCAGTTTGTCTTCCATTTTCTGTCAAAGAATGGACAGAAGGTTAGCTCGACCAAGGCCTGTTGCGCCTCTCATTTGACTCTTCTTGGCTGATAAATACTGCATCTTATCTACTTCAAAATAACATTTCCTGGCAAAATGAGCAGAGGTTTTACAGGAACTGACACACTCCAGCAGTCAACATTTTCCCTGGCTGTTCCACTGAAGTGTGACCCAAATACCAAAGTATGTGCTGATCCATAACTTTAGAGGATTGTTCCAACCATAATAATTACTGTGAATTTGGGGGAGTCCAAATGTCAGCAAAAAAATGCTGTGCAGCAGGAAACAGTCAGAATAATTTGTCAGAAGAATCTAGTTAAAGTAAGAAAAATAGAAAATACAGTTAAAGGAAAGCAGAAAACATGATTCACACTCACTACGGAGGGCTGTGGAGTTGAAACATGCTTCGGGACAGTCGGGACGTTTTCTGCTTTCGTGGCCGGCTTGGTCTCCAGGACGTTCTTCGTCTTGACCACCTTCAGATCGCGGTTCTTCGTGGACACGTAGCCGTCTTTGAGCGAGATCAGGATGGGCCCTCCATTCTTCCCGGCGAACCACTCCTCTGCCTCCAGGGCGGGATCGGGGCCGGCCGTGTCGGGATACAGGTCATCCTGGAAGAGATCCGACTGGACAGGTGGAGGGGACACAGGAAATGTCATGAGGACAGGAGGCCGGTGCAAAATGCTGAAGGGACAAATATACTCGTTACTTGATCTAGACACGGACTTACCTTACGTGGGACTGTCATGATGATTGGCTCACATTTTCGCTCGTGTAGCTTGTAAAACCTTCAGAGAAGATTCAAATAATTATGTAATAAATAAATTATGTAATAATAAAAATTAAAAAATTAGCAATTTACTTCACAATCGCTGCATAATCCACAAAAGTAAAAAAACAACGACCCAAAACATAATTGCTGCAGTACCTTGCGATTTCACATTTGTTGACATCCAGGCCTCTTTTGGGCATGTATCCCATGCCTCTCTGGGGCTCCTTGGTGGAGAAGGTGTTGAGGTAGTGAACAAACGGCGCCTCATCAGTGATCTCAAAGTACCGAATGCTGCTGTCACCCTGAGGACACATGGTCGCAGCTCAGAGTCAGTTTGTGAATTGAAATATCAGAAAACAAAACCTTTTAAACTCTCTACGAGGCTGCTCACCTTTCCACACAGGTAGACTACGCTGGTGTCGGGGTCATAGAAGGGCAGCAGGACTCCGTTACTGGAGTCCATCTCTTGAACACATATCGGCTCATCCATGTTATCCTGGAGACACAAAAATGTGGTAATTGTAGGGAAGCTAAAGTGTGGAACAACTGCCCATGATTTCAGTCCAATAATCTGCTCCTGTGCTCCTCTCCTATAACCAATATTGAACAATAACGAATCATACTCTGCCAATACTTAAAAAAGGACTGGAAAAGTGAGATCATGGTGTTGATGTTAGCCTTTGAATTTAACCACAAACTGCCCCCAGCTGGAGCTGAGGTGTAACAGCCTCAGTGAGCAGAGACGGGATGAAAATGTGTTTTTGTGGGAAAAATAGGAGGAGAAAAAAAAAGCACATTCATGAAGCATATGAGAAACTGATGGAAACCAGTGATGGTATCTGGACTTTAACCAAAGCAATGTTCTACAGCTGTGTCATGGAGATGGCAGTGTTTATGTGCTGTATCAGTGTGTCAGGATTAAGTGAGATCCACTCTGGTGACGTACGGTTTTCCACAGGGCTAGCTGGCGCTCGCTCATGCGGCTAAATCCAGTAGTGAAAATGTTTCCGTCTGCTAAAAAGATGGCTCTCATTGGTCGAGCTCCCTCGTGAGCTTTGTCCTTCTCCTGAAAACAGAAACAACACTTGTCAGACTGGGCAGCCATGTTTGTAGGCTGATTCTGGGAAAGATTACTCCACACAGCGAGCATCCAGGCTCCAAATCCCTGTGCAGCGCTTCAACTTACCGCGACGACCTTCTTTTTACGGGGGTCGATGACGCGGACCTTCTTGTCCTTGCAGGCGGTGCAGAGCAGGCTGCCGTTGCGGCTCCAGCTGACACTAAAGATAACATCAGGGTGCATGTCCTCCAGGTTGATCATGGCCTCTCCCGTGCCCACGTTCCAAATGACAATCTGGTTGTCACACCCTAAAATGGACACATGCAGTGCAGCCTGAATACACTCACCTCTGTGTCCAAGTTTATTTTAAGCGCTTCATGTCAGACAAAACAACGGTGCGGAAGGCGATCCCTGAGATAACTGGTCTGATTTGGAGTGCAGCTGTGCATAGCCGACTAACGGCAAAGACATTTTCCTAAACAGACATTTCAGTTTTAGTGCATGAGACGTACCACAGGCCTCTGTTCAAGCCTACCTGCGCTGAGGAGAACGTTGCGAGCGGTGGGATGCCAGGACACGATGCCGACCCTCTTAGAGTGGCCCTCTAACACGACCACGGGCTCTGAAAGGGGATTCTCCAGCCCGTTCTCAGGGATCTGCCAAACCTGAACCAGGGAATACACAGTTACATATCAGCCAAAGAAAATTAGGAGCAACGGGGAGAAAGAAATCACTGAATCGACTGAAATAAGAACTATTTTGATAATGAATTCACTTTTCAGAGATTAACCATGTCCTTACCATGACTGTGCAGTCCTCAGAGCCACTAGCGATGACGAGGTCATTATGAGGACACCAGTCGATGTCCAACACCGGGCCCGTGTGACCACATACTGTAGGGTAGACCTTGTCTATACGGCCAGTCTACGAGACAGGAGACAACTTCTGTTACAAAGGCGTTACAGAGTGTGAGCTGCAGAGGAGCAATAGCGCTCTGGAAGCTGATATCTTGTCAGAGAGATATGAAAATGACCAGTTTTACTATCTTGGGTTCTGTAGATGCGAGTCCTTTGCATGACTACACTTAATGACTCTTCTATGACCATCACACGGCAACTTCCCCACATGTGTCCTCAACCTGGCCTAAAAAGCAAGCACTTAAACCCCAGAGCTTGAATAATAAATGTTATGACCTTTTTACCGTCATCATGGACGTACATCTGTGATTTCTACAATTATAAATCAATGAACCCAGTGGCCTATAACAATGGCACAGCAGCACCCATCCCCTCTGTGAGTATCATGTGTTCAATGAGCCAACTGTAACAGGATACTGGGTGCCTTTACTATCCGGCAGATTTAAACATTGATTATCTCTGGGTTTTACTATAGATACGAGCCTCGGGGGACCGGCAGGACAGGGTCACAGGATGCGTCCTGAAGGTCTGCTGACAGAGAACAAGCCTATAGGATTGATTTACAACATGTTCCCAATACTATAATATGATACGGTGGACTATCACAGACAACCCTTGTATCTCCCTCTGTGTCCAATTTTGGTCTTCAGTTGCCAGTGTCACACAAGTTAGCTATTCCAACCTGATAGCTAAAGATCCTCTGTGCAGGATTCGAACATTTCTGACGTCACAGCAAAACAAATAATATACCGCTGCTTATAATCACGCTAACAGGACTTAAACGTATCTCTCAAAAGGATCTTCTCGAAGGCGTGCCGGAGAGTCTCTCACCTTTTGTAGAGGAAGGACGAGAAAGGCCCCTCCCCCGCTGGCGTCTATGATGATGGCAACGAATTTGGGGTTGACGGCACAGAAGGAGCTGTCCCATGTGACCCTGGACACGCGGATGTCATCGTAGCACTGGTCGTTCCTCACGGCCTGGCCAAAGACATGGCGGAACTTGCTCTGTCGCACAACTCGCCGCAGCATGTCTGCAGAGAGAAACGGTTCAGATTGAGTAAGTGTGTTTTGTAGCGTTGGCAGAGTAATGTTGCAAATACACAATTAACTTATTGGTACTAGAATTATAAATCAATTAGTTTTTCAGTCCTCTAGATGGTGCTGAGGTTTTTTTGGGGTAAGGTCAGCAGAGGTCACGATCAGCAGGATTGGTACGTTTTTATGAGTCTGATCTGTCTGCTTCGCAATCCCATTTAGTGGCAATAAAAAAAAAAGATTGACGAGTGAGATGAACGGACTGAAAACTTGATCTTTTTTGGTAAAAGAGATGTTGACAAAGTTTTTCTTTGGGCACATCATTTGCAGTTAAAAAGTGGTAACAGCTTGCAATGCATCGCAAAACTCATTGTAAAATCACACACAAGTATCGTTATAATACCGTATTGTGGGTGATTCCCAATCCTAGTGTTTTGCCCAGAAATGTGCCTGATCAAAAATATTTCTAATATAAATTCAAATGTATAAAGACTACACACACTGATGTTCTTAAATCTGAAAATGAGCAAACCCTCTGCCATAACTTAGCATCCGGAGACACCTTGGGGTTAGCTTGGTTTACTGCCAGTGGAGTCTGTCTGATCTGACGTTATGCTTATCAACTGTGACTGAGTTTGTCTCTTGTGCACACCTACAGGCAAACATTTGAGGCGAACTGTACGTGAGAAACATTCTTCATCCAGCTGTGTTTACCTCCTTATCTCAGTCTAATTTTCCAGCCTGATTAGAAGGCAGGAAAAATTAAGCGGCTGTAAAGCAAAGTCAGTCACCAAATGATCAAATGATGTAACATTGTAAATTAGCATATTATGATAAAAAAATGTAGAATTTGCAAGGACTAGCCCTGGTTGAACGTATGATGTAAGTCCAGAAATCAAACTTGTCAACAGACTGAACAGACCGTCAGGCTGAATCATATTGTGATTATTTTGACAGACATGTGATTGTGATGACTCATGATCTTAGTGGGAACGGTAATTCTGGCATTTCTCTTTACCAAACTAGTACATTCCCTTATGTCTGGAGAATAAGATGTGCATGCATCTCTTATAATGCTACGATGTGACACATTTGACCTTCATCAAAAAAACTGCTGCTCCTGCGATTTGATTAGATCAGCTCAGCCCCGTTGTAGATTTCTTAATGCCATCCAACAAGCTGTACGAGAAGACAGTTACAATGCTTCACCTCTTGAAGCGCATTTAAAGATTTCCATTTAAATCCATGCACTGTTTACTATTTTACAGTGCATGGATGTCATTCAACCTGGACAGCACATATGCTCCACTTACTGCAACTAGATGACGGCACAAAGTTTTAGCAATCATTAATATTTAGGCGACCTCATGAAGCCGAATGAGCTCCATTTCTGCAGCTTGCCGCAAAACACGAATCTGCAGCCGAGCAGTTTCTATCATAGAGCGTGATCACAGTCAGGCATCCCTCATTAAGAATAATGTGCGCTGTAACTAACAGAAATGAGAACAAAGTTTAACAAGTAAGATTAAAAAGTGCAGGTAGGTTTTATTGAGACGGATGCAGCAAATAGGTATGCAGTTGTGAAAAATGGCTGCAGTGCTTTTTATGTTTTACCACATCATCTCCTGTGAGCGCACCTCAGAGCTGCTGCCGCTCCACGATTCTGAAAATGATCTCAATTGTTGATCCACATTTAATGATCGCATTTTGGCTCAGTGCGCCCTCGAGCACGTTCACCTCTCCCTGTTTTATTCTGGCTCTCATATCTGCTTCCAGCCTCCGGAGAAGTCGATCGTCAACTCTCGTTTTCACAGCAAATTCTGTCGCCGTTGGCTTTCTGACAGGAAACGGTCAGACCTGATCTGCAGCCAAAACATGAAAACCAAACACGATGGGAATTCTCCTGAAACTTGGCTTGTCTTTGCCAATTGTAATTTAAAAAAAACAACTGTTTTTGATACCTGAGGGAGATTTTCCGTCTTTATAGTGGCTTTCCTGTGTCATTATGTGGAGATATAGAGTCTGAGCACAGTAATTAAGCTGCCAGTCTGAAGCGGCATACTGAGCCGTTACGCAGGCTGCAGGATTTTTCTGTAGGTACCCATAGGTCTGTCATCACGCCACACCACCTGCCTCTCCACATTCAGTCATGGATTTTGAAAATGGAAAAGATGAATCGCAGCCTTTTGGATCTAATAAAGACATATGGTTTTCCCCCAAATCTTCCAGAGTTTTTAAAAGGACTGAACAGAACTTGTATACCTGCCTTTAAATGTGATCTCTGATTCAATGCTGTCTTTTTAAAATAGCTCTGATGATCAGGCGTTACAAGTTTATATTGAGGGGACTCATGCACCCGTATTTTTTTTAAACAAATATTTTTTTGTAAATCCAAATTTTTTCTGTATTTTTTTAATGATACCATTGTTAAGGACAGGTTATAAAGCATAGTAAGAGTGAAGCCTTAAAGGCCGTATATAACAATTATACACCCACAGAGGTGTTTTCAATTATTTTGCTTAATTAGATCATGTAACATTTTTATGGTTCATACATGCAGTTGATTTATGATTCTGACATGGTTAATACAGTATGTAAACGATGGTGTCAAATATGTATTTAGACAACTGGGTGGTGTTTTCATCCCAAAAATTACTGACTGATCTGGCCTTTTCATGGCCGATACTGATTATCAGAAATCAAAGAGACTGAAAACCGATATGTGGGATGCATTAAAAAATAAAATCTTTGTGTCAGAATTTAGAAAACCCAGTGATGTTACTGTTCTGCTACTTTATTCTTCCTCTCCACTACAACTATTTGAACCTTTTAGTTACTAGTTACTTTGCAGATTTAGATAATTACATGTTTATAGGCTATTAATTGTGACGTGTTACGAATCAGATGTTGCAGAACTTTGTGTGAGAGGATGTTGCATCAGAGCCAAAGTAGCACATTTTTATTTTATCGGCAATCTATCAGAAAAAAACACAGATACCGATAATCGGAAAATGCTGAATATCGGCCCTGATAATCGACCAGCACTTCCATCTTTACTGTTATCATCTCAGACTGAGATGTGAGAGAAACAAACAGTTTCTAGGTGGATTACAAGCTATGACCCTTTTTATGAATCAAATCCTCACCCTGGATTTAGTTCATTCACAGCACACAGAGACATAAAACAGTGATCGTGTAGCTGCAGGGCTGAATGATGCCTGGACAGCACAGGGTTACACTTTACGGCTGACCAGAACAACGTGTTCCCTCATCCAATATTAGCTCTCCATTCAAGAAGCAGCTCTCCTCGTTGCAAATATGCATCTGACGAAATGAGCTGCTTCAGCCCCTGCAGGCTTTATAGTTGATGCCATACATTACAACATGCTGTGTGCCCAACAACACCTCATCACACAAATTACTGAGCATCATGGTGGTGGCCAGGGCCTTGTTTCAGCAGTCACAGGCTAATGCTATGATATTATTGTCCAGGAGTGCAAGCTAAAGGAGAATATCATGGCTTCTCTGGTACTAATGATAATACAGTCTGGCCTCCTTTTCTGTTATTTCTATGGATGTCTGGACAACGCGACTAAATGGGTGCCACCAAATATGCAATCACTCGCACGTCAACTCAATCTTAGCTCATTGTAACACCAGCGTGATTCATAGTTGAAGCTTTATGCCATTACACAGGCGTGTAGTATGATGGAGGTGCAAACAGCTGCACCATGCTAACGTTAAACAATGGTAGCTGGCTAGCATTAGCCGATGTTATCACAAAGCTCGGTGCTGTCCCCTCCTCCCCATTAAAACAAGCAGCTGCTAACTAAAACATACAAAACGATAACGAGTCCACAGCTGTGGTTTTTAAACTACAACTCCCAATCATTTTGAACAAAAACGTTATAACGCTGTTGGGGAAAAGGTTTAACGCTAGCTAGAAACAAGTTAGCAGCGCCTGCTAACGTGGAACAAGGGGGCTGAAGAGCGTATGCAGATTTGTATTTTGGTGAGCACGCCCCAGATGTGAGCAGCGCTCGAAAACGCCCCAAAACATGTGCTTTAATATAACTGTTAGAGCCGTAGTAAAATGAGGTATGATAAGTAAAATTGGGTTTAACGACAGCGGTGGCGACGATGATGGTAGACCGTGTTCCGCCGCACTGCTTCGGCGGCAGCTCGGCAGCTGTGCCGGGGCTGGTCCCGTCTCAACAGCCCCTCACGCGCAGAAACGTTACACCGCTAACAAGGAGGAGGCAACCCGAGGGGAGTGTTTTTTCACATTTTCCTTTAAAATATAACACAAGTAGACATACGACTTAAGTGTTCTGTCCATACAAAGCAGTAAAGTCGGGGTGAAATGTGTCATTTTTCTACAACAGCCCTCCACTGTGTTTCGCACCCCAACTGTTCATCAGTTAAGCTAGCGCCCTAGCCTAGCCGCTAGCTGTTAGCTGCGGTGGACCGCCGCCAGCTGACGCAAGTGCAGATATTTCCACCCCAGGTTTTAGGCTGCTCCCATTCCCAAACCCATCCAGCGAGCTACATGGATGCTGCACAGCCCCGAGCGACAGATCACATGCAAAATGCACAATGAGGGAAAAAAAAAAAAAAAAAAAGACTTCATGCTTTCTTACCTCCTAAATCTATGCAAGATTTTCGTAAGCACGGGGGTAATCAATCACAACACATGAATCTGGTAGTTTAGGCGCGCCCTTATCCTGCAGGACGTTGCTCTAGTATCCCTTGTCTCCACACAAAAAAGCTCAGCCGCTACGCTCTTATTCCCCCTCCTGACTGCAAAATATGTGGCCGGCAGGCAGTGTTTTAAATCTGGTGGTATTTCAGGATGCCAGATGACAAACAGAGCATCTCCTGTCCGCTTTCTCACCTGCGGAAGACTAGCAATCGTCTACTCTCATCGTTATTAAATTCAATAGGATACGTTGACGACCGGCTACTGCACATGCGCAGACGAGAAGTCAGATTTCATTTGGGGCTGTGAATGGGGATGGGGGGGCTGCAGGGAAACTGGGTGTCTCTCTGCATCCTCTCCGTGTCTTTTGAAGTAGACCTACTGTATCAATTATTTTTGTTCAGCTGTGCAAAAATGTGGATTTTTCATCGCCGGCAGCATCTTTTGTATCACAGTCCATCCTCCCCTCCCCCCTCTGTCCCACCCCAGCCTGTGCAGCCCAAACTGAATAAAGAAACCCCCCCCCCACACACACACAGTCTGTGATTCAGCCATACATCACAAGTATTCAGGGGAATCAGCTTTTAACCAGAACATGTTTGAGCTCCTAAATCTGGCAAGTGGAGTTTATTCTACAGTTTCGCTCATTGTAAGTCGATGCCTAAGATGCATACATGGATATTAAGGTCACATTTTTAATGATGTGCCTTTTGATTATCTGGTACCCTTTTCAAACTGCAACAAAAATGTAGTTTGAATGTCTGCGCCATCCGAAAATAGTTATAATAACTTTATTTGTATAGCACTTTTTTTAAAAACACAGTTAAAGAAGTGCTTCACATAATAAAGTGCACGAGTCAGTGTACGTCCATACATACATACATTCAGCACATACATGATGCAAACTCAGATTGGGAAGATCTGATGGACTGGACTACATTTTTGTTGCCGCCACCTCTGGATTTGAAAATATGAACAGGGAACAGATAAAAGGCCCTGGAAGAGATCTGTGAAAGTTCACTTATCTTGACCTTTTGAATTAGTAGTTCTACAAAAAAAATCCTGAGCCGAGATCCACTTACTAAAATAACTTTTCCTCTGGCTTTCAACCGTATCACCTGGTCTTCATCAAGATCAACTTTCATAAATAGTTAATAACGCTGGTGAGAAGTCCAAAAATTGCTGTGGGGTGAAATCAACAGCGTCTTAGTTTGCATGTCAGTGGATCGATTTCCATGACAACTGAGGAAGAAAAGGCGAGTAAGTGGACCTTGAATTGACATTTATTTGTTTTTTGTCCAGTAGTTTATTGGTGACCTTGTGAGTTGGTCTGCATTGAGATTAAATCAAGCTAAACAGTTTTGAGTTGCTAATCTAAAATGTATTTGCGTCTTCTTCCAAAAGGTTTGGATCTTGTCCCAATAAGCATCGGCGGAGGGTGAGGAAACACCGTGGACAGCGGCCAAAACTGCCAAAGGGATTAGTAAGGCAGACAGACGCATTAATACTCATTTACACCTAGGAGTAAATGTGAGAGTGGGAGGAATCTGAGGTTAACACAGGGACAGCATTCAAACTGCACACACACCGCAGGACCCAGATCCAACAGCCCAGCACCCTCACTGGTGAGAGTATTAACTTGGTCTTTGTCTTCAGTCGTGTCAGTGCTACTGAATCACAGTTCGGCCATGTTTGGGAGACCTCGCTTTGTTTTATATTGAATTACCCTCCAAATCGTTCAGGGCAAACAAGACTCTTGATCGAATTTAGCTGACATTTTGTATATTACATAACAAGACTCCTGTTGTTACCTTACTGGCAGAGCATGAATGCATCAGCTGCTTTCAATAAAACAGGTTTTTAAGAAGAATATCTACTACAGTTGCTTGTTTACACATCTGTCAGCGACTGAGAAACATTATCAGTCATGTAGAGGTGTGTTTCTGGACACCTGGTGAATGTTCACACTTTTTTTTTGCACTCAATTGCTCTCCGTTAACTCCTGAAGGGAAATATCTGTCTCTTTAGCTAATTAAATACTCCACTATGTTCTGAAGCTTGTTGCTAACTGTTGGTGTTGTTTGGTTCTGGTCGGTTTATCACAGCTTTTTTTGCTGTGACCCGAGAGCTGAACCAGAATGGTATGCTTGATAGTTGTTAAACCAAAACAATGAGCTAAAAGAGGCTAAAGAGATGAGGGGAACTGCAATGTTGGGTTAGATTTCTCTATGGATTTGTCACAACAAGTTAGTAACCTTCATATTACACATAATCAATTGATCCACCGTGCTTTTTATTGCAATTAACTTCCAGTCAGACCTCAAGTAAACACCGAAAAGTAAAGTTCTGCCATGACATTTTTTAATTTGAAGGGGTTTCACGTGATATTCAGTTTGGAAAGTACCTCATCCCAAAAACACATGTCCTTTGTTGTGTATGAACGCTTTGGGTCATTAAAACAGATAAAGCTGATGAAACGTGAACAAAGTCCTTACCTTTCTTCGGAGGTGTTTGAGGCTGTGGTGGTCTCTCTTTGGATTTCTTTGGGACGTCAAAGGCAGTCTTCATTTGGGATACTTTCACACTTGGACTCTGCTCTGCCACCCGGACTTGAGCTTTGGCCCCTTCGGGTTTGACCCGGCCTTGGTGTCTCTGCATTTGATTTGTTTCTCTGATAATTTCCGCCACAGGCTTGTACGAATCCACCTCACCGCCACTTCCTGCGTCCCTGTCACCGCTGTAATCAGTTACGTCTTTAAGGTCTTCATAGACACCGTGGTTGTTGTTGACTCTTTCAGATACCGCAGGGTAGATTTCTCTGTTCCTCGAACAAGCAGGTGTTGGTCTTTGGATTACAGTGTCTGGTTGGACCTCAGGTATGTCTAGAGTCTCCGTGGGTGCAGAAGGATGTTGGGGCTTTTTTGACACATGAGGAGGCGAGCTTTTAAATCTGTTTCGTCTCTCCAGGAATACCCTTCTCTCCAACATGTCAATGTTTTGCAGCTCTTCCTCTGGGGACAGATTTGCCATACGCATACAGTAGTCAAAGTCGATCATATCTCCGTAGCGATCATCCATGTGTCCGAGCGAAAGATGTTCCCAAGGGCTGAGGTCTACTGACAGCGGCCGTCTGTTGGGCGGCACTGTGTAAGTGCCCTTCTCGTCCCACAGCAAGCACATGTCCTGATTAAGTGTAGGGTGGCACGGAGGATCTTTGCTAAAATCAAACGTGTGTCTTCTCTTGACCCTCTCCTCAGAACGCAGATGATCTTTTCCTCGTCTTTGCACATCAGTAGACATTAACTGCGCAGTTTTGAGCTTTATAAATGGGTTTTTAGGTTTTTTGGCAACAGGCGGAGGTGGACCTTTAACTTTGGGCTTTTCTTTTGGTACGATCTCGCCATCTTCACATGAGGCGCGCGTAGCGTCTGGCGCCAGCTGGGAATTTACCATACTTGAACCCATTTCTGTTTCCGTTGACGTGTCTCTCCTGGGCAACCGATGAGTTACAGGTGGAGGGGTGATGACAGCAGAGAAACACACAAGCTCGCTCTCCCTCTTTAAGCTCGCAATCTGTATCTTTTCATCACCGCTTTCATTCCCTCGCGGAGAAGGACAAGGGATCAGATCACATTGTTCCAATGAAATTGAGGGATCGTCTTGCAGGAGTTGTGTTTCAGAGCTGGGAGGTTTTGGGGGTTGAGAGTTGGCAGCTTTGCAGAACACTTGGCTGTCGTCTTTCTGGCCTCTACCTGCTTTAGCCCTCTTAGAGACAGCACCAGCAAACCTGCTCTGATGGGACTGACCGGCTCCCACTTTCTTCTCTGCAATAAATCCCGAATTGTGGCTTTCCTTATCTTGATTTTCTGATTCTTTTAAGGAAGGATCTGCCTTTTCCCATTCGCTATTGTGAACGTTAGTAGAAACTTGCCTCTTGCTGTGTTCATTCATGTTTAGCTCCCTCTCGGCTTCTCCCCTGCCAGTTGTCTCAGTGTGGGCAGCTCTAACATGACTGACTCCTTTTAGCTGACACCTGCTGCCTGTCACTTCAGGCAAATGTTGACCCATCTCCCTCTCAAAACAGGCGTTGGGTGAACTCTTTGCATGTGCCTCCACACAGTCAGTCGTGACTGAACGTGTGTCCGAATTTCTTCTCCTCGTCTTGTCAACACCCTTTTCTTGAGGGGAATACCGAGAAGTTTGTGGAAGGTTATCGCCTCTGTAGCTACCAGAGGCGTCGATCTCAACTCTTCTTTTAATAGATGATTGACGATTCTCTGTTTTAATCCTGTTGTCAAAAGCGGTGTTATTTTCCCCATCAGATGGCATCCAAGTCTCATCCCCCTCAAGTAACACAAAGTCTTCCTCATTAGTAGGATCGCATGAGACTGTCTCAAACCGTCTTCGACCAATTTCTGGTTTCTTCCCATTTCCCTGCTCCTCCATAGCTGTAGTCCCAGTACAGACCACAGCCTTACTCTCAGAGCCTCGCTTTCTGTTTGAAGTTTGTCTTGTCTCCTTAGGTCTCAGGACAGTTTTTGACTCCTCTACAGTTGGAGCCACACTCCGGTTCTCCCTGTCTCCACCCACCCTCTCTCCCTTGTTGTTCGGAGGGTGCTCCTGCCGACCTAGAGGTCTGATTGGCTGCCCACTTTGGGGGTCTGTACGTGCAGGATTGACTGTGAGCTCCCCTGCGAGCCTAGTGGCCTGGCCGTTGACACTGATCCCACTAATCCGACCAATATCCTGAGGGGTCGCAAAACTGCCATCGTCCTGATCTCTGCTCTCATCGTGTTCTTCTGTCTCTGCTGTTTGCCCGGACAAATCTGAATTATCAAGTGACTCCTCATCCTTTTCCGACAGCTTCTCCAGCTTCTGGCCCATGGCTGCTGTTCTCTCTTAGCATTAGGAAGAGAAAGAGATAAATGTCAAGACACAGCAGCAGATTTATAAGTAAGTCACAATGGCGTAATGATGATGGCTCGCCTCCCCGTCGCAATGATATGAAATCACACAACAGGCATTGATGTCTATTTTTACCGATCGTGAATCTTTCTCTATTTTTGTATATTCTTCTATACTTACTGCTCTCACTTGTCCCCCCCAAGGTCTCTCTATCTATCTTTCCCTATTCTGTCGGGAAGGAATGCAGTGGTGGCTATAATTAAAGTCGGTCTGACTGCTGCCAGTGAGTCAGGAGGCCAAAAAGGAAACAAGACAAGTGAGATAAGAGGTCAGACGTCAGGTGCCAAGGTCAAACGATACGCTCAGAGGAAATGTGATCTCATAAATGCAACCAAATAATGATTTAAAATCATTTTAATACTCTGAAACCAATTTAATAAGTCTTGAATTACATCAGAGCCTTGTTTTTGTATTATTGGCAAATCTAACTAATTTTGTAAAAATGTCCCTTCAGAGCCAGCACAGTGTGAGACATCATGCACTGTCAATTACTGGTTTGGAGACAAGGCGTGTTTGTGCCGTGTGTGCCTCCCGTCTAACAATCTGAGTGTTTATGGTTGTTTTGGTTACGAGGTCTATAGAAAGGTCGCCTGCAGTACGTGATTCAAGTCACAAGTGCTTTGACTTCTGATCTGAATTGTTTGTCTGGGGCCTGATGAGAGAGTTAAACACTGACTTGATGGATGGTGGAAGAGAGATTACGGCAGAGGGGAAAACAGCTCAGCAGACTTTAAAGTGGCATGTGGAGTATTTTTAGCTCACAAACAAAATAAGTATTGTTACACCTGGTAGGTTGTGCGGGAGTATTCACTTCAGTAAACTTTGATGAATCGGACAAAATGCTAACGTTCTTTGATTTTGTCGGCTGAAAGGTGAGAGAGGAAAGAGAGGTACCTGAACCTCTTCACCCTGCATCTGCAATCATGCGCTCTGCTGCTTAAACTATTTCAAGCCTGAGAGGCGTTGAGTGACACTTCATTTCTTTCAAGCCTGTCTATTTAACCAACATGCTTGTCCACAGAATGTAAATTAAACTATTCCCCTTGAAGCTTGAAGTTCTCTTGCGCCGGTGTTTCCCAACACGGGGGACTTAATATCCATTACAATTTGTATATAAAAATACATCCACATAATGAGCCGGCTGCGACATCTGAACACCAAGTGTTGAGATGAATGCATGAAAGTTAGCGAATGAACGGAGGAGGTAGTGGACGGTTATAGATCTATTAGATCTAGAACAAACAGATGGAAGAACAGTTTCTTCCCACAATGCACAACCCCCCCACCCCCCCACCCCTCACTATCTAAAGACTTTCACACCAGTGCAATATCCCCCACCCTTGAACTGAAGTGCAATAACCCCTCCACTACCCCCCCCTCACACACCTCTTTTAAAATCACCTAAATATAAATATTCAATTGAACCTCATGTTGATGAAGGGGTAGCCTACTTGAGTTTATCTGACAGGGCTGTGGGGGGCAACATAAAAGACTGGGAAGAACTGCTCCACACCGTACAATGATTTGAGTATAATCTGTAGAGGTAATAAGTCCAGAGAGGAGCTTCGATGTGCTGAAAACCTTTAGAATATTTTACATTGACCGCATTCGACAAACACCTCACTGAGTTATACCGCTGTGCAGCTGTCTTCTGCTTCCCATGTTTGGTGTGTCATGGCACATGCTCTGTCTAGTTGAATTAGAGCTTTCGTCTTTAATCAGCTGACATTGTTCAGCCGTAGCTCTGGTTTTCTGGTATGATGTGGCTCAGTCACAACCATCCAAAGACTTGACAGATGCATGTGCTCGCAGCTTTAGAGTATCTGAGGTGTTATTTTGGGATGGATGTGTTATGGTGGCAACAGTGGGAGGCATCTGTGACATTGGCTTGTGAAACTCCCTCGCTCATATCGCTCTGTCTCTTTCCATTTCCCATTCTTGTGTGTCTCATACTTCCAATACTAACCGCACAGTTATCAGAGACTTGTGACTTTGAGTGCCCAAACTATTAGCCCATGCAGTCTCAGGCTATGTCTCATCAGTATACTGGGCTTTTCCTTTGGAGCACTGCGTGTATGACATGTAATAAGCTCAAATTTAAATAGTCTGCATGACAGGATGATATTCAGACACATAATCTAGTTTGACAGTAAAATTTTCACAGCATTCCGCAAGGCAGGACTTCTGGTCATAAAAAGATAAACATGCTGCCACTTTAAGGTGGCATGATGGATTTATGCAGCCCATAATAAGCTATTTCCATGGCTTGAATAATATACATAACCACAGGAGTGCACAGTAACGCCATATGCAAAAAAGGCACAGTACTTTTGAGCACCGTAAACGAAGATTGTTCAGTTATTGAGGTAGAAAATGTTCACTTTTAGCTGAGCTTTAACATTCAAGTTCTCCTTCTGGACAGTTGTAACTGTAGCATTAACCACGACATTCATACTTCCCTTCAAACGACTTAACTGTCTGCAGTTTTGGAAGTTACCTAATAAACTGCATAGTTAAACTGACATAAAACCATCACAGATTATAAGTAGATACTCACTGAAGATGATGTTAAAAACCGATCCTCTGGATGTCCACTGTTCTGTTTTGACTTTGGTCTGTCCGGGAGATCGTCTCCTTCAGCTGTTACCTGCCCCATGATGTCAGACTGACTTCATTTGACTAATTCAATAAAAGCGTGCTCTCTGCCCAGTCCATTTAACTAAAAGAGCAAGTGAACGCCAGAAGCAGACAGCGGCCATTCATATAATCAGAGATGTACAGTATATTGCAATCAACATATGTTAAAGAGATAAAGTACAGTTTTCAGGCAGGGTAAAGTTATAACTTGTTCTTACTCCTGGAAATGTTTGTAAAATGATAACGTTTTGGGCTCTTTTGAAAGGTTATAAGCTGATCTTTTTACAGATAAAAGCATGAAAAAGCATCCATAAGAAAATAAGCTGTCTAACGATGTATGGCATGACACTTAAATTGATTGTTTGCCTATTTGCTTAGCTGTGTTTGTAAAGTTTGTCAGAGCAGCCGGATGCAGGGAATCTTAACCATAGACACATTTTTCCACCGAAATCTGTAAATGCAATGAAAACAGTGCGATTATAATGAACTGAATGAACAGATTACGCAGAGGAAATTGTTTATTTCCATGATAAACATTAGACTGGACATCATTTTAACAAAATGTAAAAAAAAAAGTGCATTACACATGAACATTGGCAATGTACAGTACAGTACACAAAAGTTAACAAAAAACAATTAACGTAACAAAATCTTACTCCCAGGTAGGTTTTTCATGTTTTACATTTTTCCACTCGTCTCAACCTCACATGCTTTGGGGCAGACTTGTGCTCTATAAATACACTCTATAAATGCCCGGATCCCCCTTTTTAACTTACAATATGTCTTAATATCCTTCCTTACAAAGTCCTCAATGTCTGGCTCTTAGGTAGGATTGTCAGTGTGATGCCTGCTGCCTGGGCATAATGCAATAAAAACAATTCAATCATCGACATTTTTAATAGAGCCTGAAGACATTTGCCTAAATTATAGATGGCTGCCCAAAGTCTTTTTTTTTTGCTGTGGTACAAACACGAGAACTTAATTATGAGTACTTCTCAATACACAGTAGCAATTTCAGTGCTTTTCTTAATATCGGCCGCCACATCTGCAAGCTAATGTACTCGATAGCAAATTGTAGAGAAAAATATATACAGACTGGTAAATTTCAAAGGCTGAAATTAATCCTATCTAATGTCTGAATGTAAATGATAGTTCTCATTCCAGCAAGTAAGGTTCTTCAGCCAGCTATTGAACCAATACAGTGTACCACAAGTTTCAACAATATCAAACAAATACAATATTATTATAGGCTATTGATAAATGGAAGTCCATCAAGTAATGTGTGTATCGGGGGGGTGGAGGAGGCCGCTGTGCATGAGCTTGTGTGTGTCTTTGCATACATTATATTATGTGCCGAGTTATACATTGCAAGGAGCATGGTTATTATTGGGAGTGAGGGGGAAGTAATGTACAAAAAGACCAGACCATCAGCACACTCACAGAAACTCTGCAATGCCTATGATGCTTTATGGTAGAGCTAAGGCCGAGGTTAAGGCACTTAAATACAAAAACAAATTCAAAACATGAAGCAAACAACCAAACGTAGTGCTGCGGTCTGGGAAACGCAAAGAGAAGGGGTTTAGTGCTTTGGGAGATCACATCGGTCGTGATCGTTAACATACTGAGAACAACTGGTTTTAATTAGAATCATATCAACAAGATGTTAAAGGAAGAGTTTTGAGAAATATGTGAATTTGCTTTCTTGCTTAGTTTAAAAAGCGATTTGAAAACGTCACTTTACGCTCTGGGAAGTTGTGACGAGCATTTTTTCACTATTTTTTTTGACATTTTTTAGACTAAACAAATGAAAATAATGGGCAGATTTGTCGAAAATGAAAATAGTCATAAGCTGCAGCCCTACAGTAAAGTCAGATGCTGGTGAGAATAGCTTAGCATAAAGACTAGCGTCAAAACAGCTTGCCTGTCTGAAGGTAAATAACATCCCCCTAATAGCACCTCTAATGCTCAAAATTCGAAAAGTAAAAACGACTTGTTGTCGTCTTTGGATCCTTTTTTGCAAAATGCAAATGTAAAGTGTTAAAGTGCTGGTAGGTGGATCTTGTTACCTCCAGAAGGATCTGGACTGGCTTCTGCTAAGCTAAGCTAATCAGCTCCTGAGATCCTCTCACTCTTGGCAACAAAGCAAATACATACTTCCCAAAAATGTTAAACTATTCCTTAAATCTGTCTTCAATAGCATCTATTAATTCTTACAGCTGCAATATTTATTAACGTTATCGTAACTGTCACTTTTTACAGAAGTGGTTCTATTTCAAATGTGTGCTGTCAACAACTTTGTGTAAGCGCCTTACGATACATCATGCTCAAATGGCCACGTGAGGGGAAGAACAGGTTAAAGGCAAAACCAAATTATTTAAATCTAACTAGTGGAGCAAACCTGCAGCTCTCTGGGGAGTCGGTTCAGGGAGGACAAGGAACAGAGGGTGCATTGTCGTTGTTTGTTGAAAGTTTCTACTGAACTTACTAAGGAGAAGAAAAACATCTACAAAAAAAATATACAATAAGCCCATGGTGAAAGAGGATTAAAAAAATTGCATTCATTCTTTGCACAGTTTTCATTTCTCCCGAAGCACTCAGATCTTTAAACACGGTAATAACACTTGCAATGTGCTTTTTCCTGCATCATTCAGTACCATTCCAGCACACCCAGCGTGCCAAAAACAGTAAGAACACAACATCGACCGAACAGAAGAACTTGCAGAGTAACACCCTGTGGCACAGCAACTTTGGATTGGTGGCACAATTTGAACAAAAGATGCCTCGAGCTGTCTGAACATGAACAAAACGAAGAGTCTAAATGACAAATGCAGGCGATAGAAGAGCTGAGACGTTTGCGGTTCATCTTGACAGGCTACTCTTTCAATATTCAAAATAAAGCAAAACTATTTTTTTTATTAAATTAGGATCGTAATTTCTCATTTTCACACCGTAAATAAAAAATATGTCTTTCTGTAATTTGAAAGTCAGAATAATAATAACTGGAGTTTAAATTTATCTCACAAAAAACTATAAATTATCAACAAATTTTACAGCAGCGTCTGCTGTTGACTGCAACTGCTTGATTAAATAAATCAAATAAACTCCTCACAAGGTTGTAACTACTTCTTTGAAGCATATTTTAGATTTGTACTTCTGCTTGAAAGTCTTAAATTAGTTTGATTTAACGTAGCTGGATCTGAAATATGTTGTGCGAATGCTCAAGTGTCAGATCTATATACTGTGTGATCAGTGTGCCTTTGCAAAATGTTTGTGTTTAGGGAAAAGTAGCCTTCGGTTTTTCAACGCGTGACCACAAAGTTAACTGAGTGAGCCGTGTCTATGATGAGAGCTGACTACCCAGATGCAGGCTGGGTAGGAAAGAAAGACAAGTATGTACAATAGGAAACTGTGCTGAGCTTCTTTGCCATCTAAAATCATGAAGGTGATTAACTGGACCTGGCAACATGATATGGCTTTGGTTACATCAGGATTTGAAAATAAATTTACATTTAAGCTTATGTTCTTCAGCGGGATATATGAATGTAATGTTTTCCAACAATTGAAGGTATTTCTTTGTTTTCTTTCTTTTATAATTCTTTTAAGCATAAGACGAGAGGTTAAGTTCAAATTTGAAAGCCAAAAGTTTTGTTTTTTCCATATTTCAAAAGTGAAAATTAAAGGCAACGTCCATATGTGTTCTGTCTAAGCATGTTGAAGATATGTTGTGTAATACTGCGATGTCATGCGTGGGCTAAAGTGAGCACTTTTAAGTACATGATTACATTAACGGAGGAGGTCGGGGTTGAACCAGCCGCTGAGCAGAGACAACAAAACAGTCTTTGACCAAAACAGTCCCGAGATACTTGTGGTCCGAGGTACGACGCTTTACAAAGAGGCATTAAAAGGCTCACATATGCTCGCATCCTTTTTAAAAAATTATTACGCTTTCACATGAAATGCCCTCTCGTGATGCAAAAGCAGCTGCGGCAGGGAAAATATAAGTGAAGCTGTAACATGAGGAGATACTGAATGCAATCAAACCTTTGTGAATACTGGATTGAAAAACATACAGTACACTGACAGAAGCATGTCGCTTTAGGTATCTTTCTTTCCGTCAATATCAAAGTGCTAGCTATAGCTTTCTCAGAAGGTAGAAACCACCACTGTCTCCTTTCTGTTGAGGGTAAAATGGCAGCATGAGGCTCGTCTCCACTGTGGGGAAGAGCGATGATCCTGTATGTGGTGTGGGGCCAGCAGGCTCAGAAGAGACCAGATCAGTCGGGTCTGAGGGACAAGTGGAGGACACAGCAAAGTCTTCGGTCCTTACCTGGCCAGAAGCATTCAAGCCTGTAGCGTATGGTCAAAACAACCAAACTCAACTGGATCTTAATGCCAGTAGACGATGACAAGACGCTCTCTGTAAACGCAGAGAGGGCTGTTGCAGCTTGTTACAGTGGCCAGGATATGACAGTACAAGTCAAGGCAGAGCTTTGTTTCTGGTACGACACCACGGCGGCAGTCATCATAGTGTACCTGGCGGAGGCAGTGGTAAGCCTCCTCCTCAATCTCATCCATGTGTCGGCCACTGTATTAAGGCAGGGGCCCCACAGGGAGCTGGCCCTCCATGGCCAAGCTTGGCAGCTGCTCCGCTCTCTGTCGCATCAGTTCCAGACCAAATTCTATCCCCAGTCCTGGCATTTGCAGCTGGAGCTCCACGGCACCACCTACACCCTCAGTAGCAGTCGCACCGACGGTCCCTGCGCCCTCCTGTGATATCTGTTCTCCCATGTCGCCCCCCTGTGGTTCGTCCATGTCATCCATCGAGCTGCGCTCAGGAGGCGTCTCCTCACAGCTCATTGGTGACGCCAGTTTTTGGCGGTTGTTGAGTGGGAGAGATGGAACAGCGGGGGTGCAGGTGGTGCAGCGGTAGAGAGGACCACATGGCTGGACCAGGTTAGGTGGGACCACTGCAGGGGCTTGCAGCGAATGCAGAATTGGGGTGGAGGCAAAATTGGTCCCAGGTGGATCTATGCATATGGTGGGGACAGTGCAGTGGCGGGAGGGGTTAAGGCGGTGAGAACGGCCTCCTGCTGGACGGTCACAGCGCCGCCCCTGTGGTAGACGCAGGCAGTCTTTGCAGGACTGATAGGAAGGCTTCACTTTTAAAGGGTTTCCTGTGCTAGCACTGTCCTAAATGGAGTAAGAGTGGAACAGAACACAGTATATGGTCAGTGGCAAGCAGAGTAAATGTAAAGCTACAACCATTACATATGTTTCTGACACGGAAGACGTTTACAACACAAAATGCAAAGCTAGATTTTCTCAACTCACGTCAAAAGCTGCAGGGCAGCTGCGTTTGGCAGCGAGGCGGTTGCTGTTGTTGGTGTTCAGGTTGGCGAGGCCTAAACGGCTTTCCTCCGCGCCCTCCTCCCCCGCCTTTTTCCCATCTGAATTTCCAGGTGTCTGAGCCAACGCCGCCATCTCCGCCTCCTCTTTCTTGGCCTCCTCCTCATCCTCTTCCTCCAGAGTGCTGAACTCGAGCCTCAGTCTCATGTCCTCCAGGGGGTCAAGGCGCCCACACGTCTGGGCTGCCGTGCCCTCGCCAGGCAGGGCTAAATGGGCCATGGGGAACCCCTCGTCCTCCAGTAGAGCATCCCTCTCCACGTCTTCAATCTCGATGAAAACCCTCTCCATACCCAGCAGAGGGGGGCCCCGCACTGGGGTGGAGGGCTCACTGTCCAGTGCAGAGTCTGACAAACGTCTGAAGTAATAGTTATAGTTAAGAGAATCAAGGGGCTCCATCTCCAGACCCACCGCCCTGCAGGGAGACGCCCCGCAGCCTCCCCAGGCCTCGTCCTCTCTGAGCACCGGTGTCTCTTCCCCACCAGTACTGTGGCCAGAGGCTTGTAAATCGTCTGATCCCTCCTCGTCTGTCCCAGGCCTCCATAGCTTGTTGTGGCGCTGTTTACTGTGAAGGCAAACCGAACTTTTGTTTACAGAGAAACTTTACGAAAGCACCGATGTAATGGCTATTATAACAAGACCCCAAGATGTAAATGAATCTGTAGACCTGCTCACCTTGCGTCCAGGATTCCCTCATATTCGGCCAGCTGTCTCATGAAAGCAGCGTTTGGCTGAGCTATGCTCCGTTTCTGCTTGACAAAGTTGTAGGCTTTCTCCAGAGACCAGCCGAACTCCTTCATTGCATAGGCAATAACCGTAGAGGCAGACCGGCTCACCCCCATCTTACAGTGCACCAGGCACTTGGAATTGTTCTTCCTATTGGACAGAAGAAAAAAACATTTACTGCTACAAGCAATCTACTTCTCTGCTTCAGCTTTCCCATTTCTTCTTACATACATACATGGACAGTTGCATCCAGACTGGTTGCACCTTTTCTCTCTCTCTGATACTGGCACAACTCACAGCCCTGTCTAACATTTGGGCAGGAGAAAAATCATGCACTGTGTGATCACAGTACTCGGGGAGAGTGCTTGATGTGAGCCAGTCAAGCTGTGATGACACTAAAACGATGACAAAAAACTCCATCTATTAATACCAAAGCAATATCAGTTCTGTTGTTTCTTGGTTAGCGGCCCAATTTTTACAGTTCATAATCTTTATATTTTTTCTCTTAAAAGCCTCCCACATAAAAACTTATTTAGTTTTGGGTCACAATCCGTTCCTGACACACTTGCTTTTAATCATCTGATTTTATGTTATCCTGTGTGTGTGCAAATAAAATAAAGTAAAACAAAATAAATGTAACGTCTTACTTGGCTTTGACGATAAAGTTGTAGGTCTCGTTCCAGTGGGCCAGCAGGTCGGTGGCCTCCTCGTCGTACACACGGACGTTGTGATAAGAGAACATCCCCGGGAAGAAGTTGTCGATCTCTCTGGTAACGTTCAGGATGTAACCCACTCTGCAAACAAAACAATGAAATGTTAGTCGGTTAGTTTAAATGGTACTCAACATACGTGGAAATAAAACTGTTTCACATGGAGAATCAGACTAAATATCCACCAACACTGCTGCACTGATTCAATTATTGACTGAAAGTCAGACGGAGACATGTGCCTCTGTGTTTTTAACAGTTTAACCTGATATAATTGTATTCTTCGCTTGCCAAAGCCTGAGATGGCAGATTGAAATATTGATTTATTAAATTTATTGGGTGCTATCATGGCGTGCAGATCCAGTTCTGTGCCTGACATGGTGCCAACATTTACACGTGAAACAACACTCTCTCTCTCTCCCTTCTTGGCTAACATTATTTGCTGAACATCGTTAACTGACACAAGACGTCAGTTTGGATTAATTTCTAAAGCAGCATTTCTTATTGTTTAATCTGTAGTAACTGACTCCATTAAATGAGCCGAAGCAAATCATCCACGCACATCTAAAGTTAACAGGGGAGAAAAATATCACTTATTTACAGATAATGGCAACTTTTAAGTAAAAATTAACGTGAATACAGAATAATTGTGTGTTAGCATGTTAGCATATCAGCATATCCGCTCACCCGCAGTCACGTAGTTCTTCCAGGTTGGAAGCGTTCCACTCAGAGCCCTACAGAGACAAAAAAGACAGAAACTTATTCAGAATAAAAGAGATGTCATTGAGAGGTGAGTATAATTCAGTGTTGACAGTATTTGGGCGTCAGAGTGGAGGAAAAGAAAAGAAACTAATGTAAAAAGTTTGACGTCAAACCATGTAGAGGTAGCGTAAAGTAAAAACAGATTCTCACCAAGTACACATGATCAAAGATAAGTGTGGCCTTGTCCATCTGACCCAGGATCAGAAGCATCTCGTTGTCTATGAACTCTTTGTACTCTGTGAGGTTACAGCTCATATGCTGCTCCAGCTCGTTACGGATCTGAGGACAAGGACAGAACATGAACCAATTTACTTTCGAAAGAACAAGAAACAAACAACACACAAACAAAGCTGTACTCCTGATTCTACTTACTAAACAAGGAGTCACAGTGTATTTCCCACAGTAAGTCAAACAGACAACAACGTTTTTCTTTTTTCTTAATCTACACATGATCCAATACTGATTTTGAATCATTTCCATTACAGACTTGTGTGCCAGAACTGACCCTTCTGAAGCCCCCCCCAGTTTTGCTCTATGCTCTATAATAACAGTTGAGCAAGCTTGGTGCCCGGATGAACCTCAGTCAATGTTTCCTGTTAAATGTATATGCGTTATGTGCTAGGCATGTCTATGGTGGAAAGAAAACAAGTTAAGATGGTTCACAACATTGCTAGGGGACCTGTACCTCGACACCCTGACCGCGTGGAGGCCTTTTTCAAGCTTTCTTACCTGACTCCCAGAAACTATCTAATAAAAACTGCGACAGTAACAAAAACAGTAACTAAGACTTCTGATTGGTCAATTTATAAAAACGAAGGTCTGTCATGCAGTTTTGGTCGAAATCTTAACAAACAAAATCCTGAAGTGTTCCTTTGTCACATACCTCCTTCGAGGTGATGTTCTCCAGGTCTTGAAACGTCATGATGTTGCGTAGCTTGGCTTTAATGAGACACTCTGTTCGCTCTCGTTCTGTCGGCCTGCACATAATGAGTCAATACGTCAGTGCTGCTGTCTGAATGAAAATTAGCATAACACTGTAACATGTCACCACAGCTGAGGACAAAGGACAGTGACAAAAGGAGAACAGCTGGTGTCCAAAGCATTGACATCTATTCCATGACGAGGGACGAACACGCAGCAGGCGTGTTGGGACTCAGCGATACTGTTCAGAATCAGAAGTGAAGTGTGTCTGAAGTCCTCGTACAGCTTACAGGACAGTCATATCACTGTGTGTACTGTGAATGCCTACATGCGACTGTCATGTTACAGGACGCAGCCTCACCGGTCGACGAACATGGTGGGTGAGTCGGGCCGGGTGGTCTCCAGGTCGGTCATAGCGTTCCACTCATTGACGCAGCTTTGCTCCGAGGTGATGCAGCTCTCATAGAAGGCCATCCACGTGAGAGCAATGCCCCCTGGGAAGTAGTTGAAGCGCCGTGACACCTCGCATGCCTTGTGGAGGACCTGCAGGGCAGACCTGCAGAGGCACAGAACATTAAATATCACCATCAGCAAGATAGATGTATGGTTAAAGGAGCAGGGGGAAAAACACAAGGCAGACTTGTAATTCTGATAAGTGACCAGCAGGTGGCGTGTGGATCGAGCAGGACTGTGAACTAACAGTGGTGACAGGAGTGAAGAGAGGCCCAGATTCTTAAAGAAAATTTACATTTTCAGCATTAAGGCGACAGGTGGAGGACTTTTCTATTTCTATTGCAGTGATTCTCAAGCTTTTTCACATCAAGGACCCCTAAACGGACACAAATTAAACCACAGGCAGCCATTTCATAGATTTTGTCTGATAAGAATTTTGCTTTGTGATGTTTTATTACAGAAAATGTACAAAAACTAGTGAAATAGTGAAAATAAATCATTCCTTTTTAGCCTGGGACCCGCCTGTACGCCCTCAAGAACCACTAACGGTCCCTGGACCCCACTTTGAGAACCACTGGTCTACTAAAGACGAGAGATGGACCACTCACACGAAGGGTGTGGGAATTGACTGCAGCATTTAAACCTGGTGGACAGCTACTCTAACACAATAACATGTTGTTGTTTTGCATATTCATGAAGTCCTGATGATTGCTTTTAATTTAAGCGGATCAAAAATACACTTTTTTATTTTACATTTCAGTTTTTTATTTTAATTGTTTTACATAACTGTATTATTATTTCAATTTAATTGTTTTATCTATCAAATCATTTGACATAACTGCTCATTTTTAACTGTATTTTATTTAACATTTAAACTCTTAATTTAACTGTAATTCCACAATCTGATAGTTTTCAATGTTTTCTTTTTATAAACTTATTGTAGGATTGCCTTTCTTTGTTGTTGTTTTTCCCTTTCCTTTGTAAGGAAGTGTAGTAACCTGAAGTGTGCGTTGTTTTATGTTTAATGCGTTGTTGTCCTGACATTTAAGTGTTTTATATGAGCTTTGCTAAATGTAAAGTACTGTTCAGCTGTCCCGCGTTAATGTTTTTTATGGGTCTATTGTAGTTGTCATTACACCTGCCCAGGGACTGCGACTGAAAATTATCCAGAACGATAAAACTGGCACATTTACAGAAATGTTTCTAACATGCCATGTCCCTGTAACTCTAACCCTAACCCCTCAATGATCTCTCGAGTATAAATAAAGGTTAACTGAATGAATGAAAGTCCCAAATTTCCACAACAAAGGAATCATGTTCATTTCTTACCCACTTATTTACAAGTGCGCACACAAATAGTGGTTCAAAACAATAAGATGACATGTAATTGTGCTGTTTGTGTATTTTTATATGGTTGTGATTGGAATGACAGTTATTTATCACCTTTTGTGGAGCTGCTACTTCAATTCAATAATTTAATCTATTTATTTATTTATCTGTTTATTTATTTATGTGTTTATTTATTTAACAGAGATAGTGCACAACTTCTTAGCTGTACCAGAGTTAGCTTAAAGCTAATTTACATCTGTATTCCCTGGGCAGGAGACAGAGAATAACATCTCTGTTCAGAAAATTAACAGTGTAGTCTTAATTGAGTTCAGGCTAATCTCACCGTCACAGGCATTAAAATGTATCCATATGGGTATATGGGCACTACAAAACTCAAATCAACTTGAACAACATGCCTCGAGGTCTGGTTCTCTAGTCTATGACAACATTTATAGAGCAGTGACGATGCTTTTTCTCCCTGTCCACACACAAACAAACACACAGCAGTAATCCCAGGTAAACACGAAGGATCCTACTCACCACATGGCCTGCACAGATACAGGCTTGAAGACATGCGAGCGCCCTGCTGTGTTCACACTGAAGCCTCTGGTGAGGAAGAGGAGGAGGAGAAGGAAGATCAGTGTGAGTCTTGATGGAGATGAAGAGTGATCGGGGTGGGGGAATGTAAACACAGACTGGACACGGCTCGTTCATGGGACTATTCAGGACACCGACCAGTGGAACATTCCTCCAGCACACAGTGACACGGACAATGTTAACAGGTCAGCAAGAACGGTTCTCACACAGAGAAAAATGTGTGTAGTTCACTCCTCTGCCACTGGGGGGCAGTAAAACCTGCAAGTGAGAAAGCAACCAAAACACACAGCTGATGGGAGACCTTGCCTCACTTTTACAGGTGTGTGTTATATTCAGGTAACAAATGACAAACTGAAACTTACCCGTCTCCATCTAGATGTATGTTGGTATCGCTCCACAGAGGCAGCACCATCCCAATAGAGCAATCTTTACTGTGGATCCCAAAGATTGAAGAGTAACATTTTAATAAATCGAATCATCAGATTAAACAACGCTAAACATAAAGCTGCAGAGAGATTCATTACCTGTCCTTATCTGTGAAGTCCATTCCCAGGACGATATTTTCCTCCGTATCTTGATGGCCATTAGTATAAATAACGACCATGTAGCGCACCCGTTCTGACCATCCGCTCTCTAGCCGTACAGCCTGTGGAACAGAAGGAGAGTATACAAGAAAAAAGCATTTAGGGATGCGGGAAGTCAGTCACAGTTTGGGTTGATGAGGCATCAGTCTATATAATGACGTCATTGTATTAAGTTGAATCTGTAGTTCAAATTAATACAATGGTAGTGAATCTGTAGTTGATGTGGCTATAAGCAGCCACATCAACTACAGTCAACAACATCAAGGAGATGACGAGAGAGAGGAATACCCCAGACTCCCTTATGAAATTGCTTGATTTTGTGATTTGTTGAGTTCAGAGAAACTTTATAAACTTTGCAAAACAGCCATGGCAAAGTCTATGTTATTTGTTCCTTCTAGTAAATTCGGCATTAACTGAAATACATTAAGTTGTTTATTTCCTTGTAAAAAGTGTCAGTTTGTCAAGGAATCGCTGTACCAGCCTAGTGGCTAAAACTGTGTCTGACCTGCCAACAGTTAGCAGCTGCTAACACACTGTCTAAACTCAATTAACCATTTACATCACATGTATGCAAGCAGACAATGTTTTATTGACAGTAAACATGTCAAATTTTCAACAGTGACTATTGCAAGTTACTTCTTTGTCATCTGTGGAGAAAATCCCCAGACTCCCTTTAAAAATCGCTCAATTTTGTGTCTTGTGGAAGTGAGATCCGATCACAAGTGGTTACTCGAGACGCAGCTCTCAGGTGTGAACTGACGGACGTAATGCTGTCCACTTGTGATCAGATCACTCAGAACAAATGCGAACAGCCTCACTGACTCTTAGTAAACAACACTTTTTCTAAAAATGAACACATGTGCTCCAAGTCTGTAATTTTCTGTGTGTTGAAATGAATTCAAAACATTAAAAATATACTTTATGTGAGTGTCAAAGTGGGCGTGTAATCATTATACTGACCAGCTTAATGCGATCTTCAGACCGGAGGATCTTAAACATGACCTGCAGGTGTTGAGGTAAATCACCTGAAAGCGAAACACACATTAAGACTGATTAGACTTGAGGTCATCGTCACAGTCTGGACGACATAAACATTTATTCAGCTCACAAAGATCCTGACAGAGGAAAGGATTTGCCACCAAACCTTTTACATGGGCATTGCTGTAAGGACCTGAAACTACATTTAACAAGCTGAAAAATATGATCGTGTTCAGACTTAACATGAAGCACAAATAATGCTGAATAATCACTGACAGGCTTCACTAGGGAGAGTTCATCTGGAATTTCTTACAAAAAAAAACAACTAAATGTCAACTACAAACTGATCATTCAGCTTCTTCCATTGTTCATTCATGGTTTTCTCTTCCAGTGGGAGGAAAAATGTTTGCAGATTTCTCTCAATGAAGACAAAACTGAACCCGACCACATTCCAGCTGAGCTAAGCTAAAGTGTTAGCGACAAACTGGCTCCTGACTGTTCCTGTATTTGTCCTCAAGTGACTTCAGACTCAACGTGGACGTCGGATTAGAAACGTGCGAACGGTGCGGGGCTATAAAAAAACCCCATTGATGGACTCACTTTTTATTTTTAGATCGAGCGAGATTATGGCACATTTAACTTCACTTTGATGTGCAGCAGCAGCAGCAGCAGCATGATGATAATGATTATGTAATAATGCTTGGCTAAATCTGCCGGAGCTAACGGTAAAAGTACTAATACGACACTGTAAAAATACTCTTACAAGTAAAAGTCCTGCATTGAGAATGTTACTTAAGTAAAAGTATGGAAGTGTAACCAGGAAAGTGTAAAGAAAGTCCATTATTATTATTACAATAGCTGAAAGACAGATGTATTTTTTATATTTTTTTAAGTAGCTTCAAGCAAAACGGCCTGAGACATTATAGTTGAGATGATTTGTGAGCATCCTTCATGTTCAGCTGCAGGTCGACTCAGGTCAGACCCAGCAGGGTCGCGGTTCTTAACACAGTTTGGAATAAACACAGACAAACCCACACTGAGAAAAGCCACCTCAGCAAATACTGTTTTTCCGTTTGCCTGGAGGTCGTTTGTGCAGAGAATATGGGCAACAAGAAGAAGAAACAAAGCTTCTTCTGTGCGTGAGTGTTTGCTCCTACCTGCATGTTTGTGGTGGGTCGGGGTCTTTGGTCCTTGTGCGTTGCCGCCCTGCTGGAGGAAGAGGGCGGCTCCTTTGACCATGAAGAAGCTCTCACTGAGGCTGGAAAGAGAAAGAGGCGGAAAATAAATTCATGGCTAAAAAAAGCCATCAAAGAAGTGTTTTTTTTTTTACAGTGCAGTGTAGAAATCTGTTCTACACTTTCACACCAGGTTTAATCAGTTTAACTTCTCACCGTTATGTTCATTCTAACTCTATATCAAAACACAGACGAGGGGAGGAAACCCTGAACTTGAGCTTAAAATGTCTAGCATCCATCAGCAAAATTGTTAATAACACACTTTAAAATCATAAAGACAGGGACGTGAAACAGCTGCAGTCAGGATACTGTACGTACAGTGAGCAGCCGGGTGTAGGCTGCATACTTAATAAGTCCTCACTGGTTCATTGAGCAGGACAGGAGGCTCATCAGAGACTGAAAGTCAACAAAGTCCTGATGCTGTGACTTTTACAGCCTCGTGTTTTGCAGCTCGACTAACATATTCGACTTGATGGGGCTCGCTGACCTGTGGGGAATCGCACGTCACGTCACACCACGACTGTCCACATGCGCTCTCTCCTCTCTACACCTGTCTCGGATGAATCACTTCTGGGGTATGACTTTCTTACGAGGGCTGCAGGAGGACAGGTTTAGCGTCTTTTCTCGCACAGAATAGGACACAGCTTTGTTTAATCGCACCCTCACGCACCCGCTCGACCAACACACACACACAAAGCTTGGTATGACTGAGTGGGACCATCACAAGGCCTTTTGTTTCAGCTCGGCTGCTACGTGGTATCATCACTCCTTTTCTAATTTAAGGAGAAGATGTCTGATTTAGAGACGACACTTGATGTCTCCTGAAACAAACTGGTTTGTTCATTTCAAAGTAACAGCCTCAAACGCTTGATAAAGCTCAATCACAGTTTTAAAAATATGACTGTGATAAAACATTGGTGACGTCAAAATCTTTTAGGGGCGCTCAAGCACACCTAAAAATAACAATCACACCATCAAACCAACCTCTGGGAAATGTATTGGTGCGTCAGTGTTTTTCTTTTGGGTCAGTAGAAGAGAGAAACTTCAGCTTTACCAGCCTAATCGCCAGAGTAAATGTTGGCCATCTATGTTTCAGCAATGTATGGTATGTTGAAACTTTATGTTTCTTTAGGTTCAATTTTTATCTTCAATTTTAAATTTCCACAGTCGGAGAAGAAAGAAAGCGAAATCAGAGCTCTAATCAAGAATTTAGCAATATTAGGGAGTGTCCCCTCTGTTAAAATATGACACATTTTCCAAACATTCGACTGGCTCTTGTTCTCGTTTGTACTAAACACACATGCAGTACTTTAACTGTAGAACTTTTAATAGTAAAAATTCTGGCGGCGTGTCCGGACTGAGCCCTCTTAAAAGGTCAGATCTTAGAAACACCCCTGAAATTAAAAATTAGTCTTGCACGAAAGAGTGATCGGCGTTGTTTGAACGTCTCAGACTTAAAGCTTTAAAATGTGGATGACCGTCCCAAAAAATGTAAAATGTCATGCTCTAATAACTGTCTGATATAAGTCAACTTTTTGTCCGCACTGCTGTGAGAACTTACATGCGACAGATCTCCCTCTGAGTCAGAGCGGCTTCTCCCACAAAGTGAGGCAGAACGGTGAACATGGCTTTATGTGAAGGTTTCACAATCATCCTGCGAGAAATTAGCCGACTATTTACAGTCTCCTTAGAAAACAAAATCCAGTACGGTCTCCTCTTATTAACATCCTTCCATCCATCTTCTACACCTGTGTATTCCCGTCCTCTGTCAGGGTCCCGCAGCCTCTCCTGTTTAACTCCTCTCGTCGAGGTCCAGGTCTGGAAAGTCCTTCCTCTTTCCCTCCCGCAGCTTTCTTTCCATCTCAGCCCTGAAGTCTCTCCGCCCGTGCTGCCCTGTCCTCTCCGTCTCTTCTGCTCCCTATCTCCTCCTCACAGCAGCAATCAGCTCTCCCTACGCCACACTCTGTCACAATACCATCATTCATGCAAGCGCTGGTAGGCGGTGGAAATGTTACTTGGCGTTGGTCTCAAGTCTGACATGCAGAATCCTAAATTAAGACTCCACGCTGATGAATTACTGAGCCGCAGAAACATGTTACTCATTTAGACATACCAGACAAAGCATGACACGACTGTTTCAACTGTGAATGACCCCCCCACGCACACAGTGAGCACAAAGACGGAGTGTGCGCCAAAGCTTTGCTGACACACATCATGACTTTTTGTGACGTCGGGTTGATTAAAGAAGAGCTTTGTGCGCAAGAGAACAAACGGTTTATGTGCTCTCTGTTATGTAACAGATTGGAGGAACATTTAAAAGATTTTTCTCCTTGACAACAACGAGAAACTGAAGGCAAATAGAGAAAATGAGCTGCCTCACTGATACAGTGTGAGAGCGAGATATGCTCACAAGACAAGCAGCTCATCACCTGCTGAAATAATTTTTAATAATCAGAGCTGCAAGCTTCTTTGACACAGTTCACAATTCACTGCACACCATCGCTGACAAACTTGTGTGTTTTTGAACCCTTGTTCCAATTACAGAACCATTACATCCACTGTAGGATCAACTGAGCAACGAGCCTTTGGCAGAAAACACGACCAAATAATGATTATACTGCAATTAGTAGGGCTGCTACGATCGATTCGTGGACTATTCTGATAATTAATTAATCCGTTTGAGTATTCCTCTTTGACAGTGAACTGAATATATTCGGTTTGTTGACCAAACAAGACATTTTAGGACGTCATCTTGTGCTTTGGGAAACCCTGATGGACATTTTCTGACGTTTTGTTCCACTGTTTGGTTCCAGCTTTCCGATGCAATAAAGTCTTCAGTCTGTCAAAGTGTTTAACAAACAATTAAAAGCCATTAAGTAAGCCAATGTTTAAATCCAGAGTATGAATTTCTTCTCTAAAACTACACAGTGCCCCTTTAAAAATAAGCTAATCTGAACATTAGGGTTTTAGCTTTTCTAGCCTGAAATGTTCACTTAAGCCCCCTTGTGCGGGACTGGTATTACCTCGGGACATCTAGTGATTTGTAATAATTGCAGAAGTCGTCTGTGATTGTGACTCTGTGAGTTCAGCAATACTGAACTTTGAAATGAGTGATGACTGAGAAGATACAGCCACAAAGCATCTGTTACTTGATGTAAATAAGCTGAAAATGTGTATACAAAAAGTGAGCAAACAACTCTAAACTATATTATTAATGTTGCTGCTGAAGAAAGGATGCCCCGCTTCTTAAATGTTGACGTTACGCAGAGCCTTGACATCATATCCAGGGAAGGTCAGTTTATAATACACGAAGAGCCACATGCAGGAATTCGTCCAATCAGCAAAGCCGATGATTTTTGCACAGAAAAGGAACTACAAGGTACTAGAAAAGATAAAAATTACAATAAATCTGTTCATATTGACAACTGCAGTTATGTGAAAGGGCAGTTCTTCAGTTCTGATAATATTCAGGACCAGCTCTACAATGTTTAAATTACGGGTTTTGGGGACCATTTAACAAGAGGACGTCACTAACGAGACTGTTGGCTGTGTAGTCTTTATAATTACGTATTTTCACAGTCTTATATTTCATTAGTTTTATGACAAACTGCGACTTTATTGACTTGAAAAATTATCTTTTAAATTGACAAACATCATATGTGTGGTTCGTGTCACAATTCAGACGGGATCACAAATATTTTTTGTCTCTCTCCATCACAACCATACATGTTTTTCCGAAATAAGGTCTCATGCGGGAAACCGGAAGGGGCGTGTCTTCACCTCTCTCTTACAGCACAAAGTAAGCAAGTCTGCAATTGCAAAACCAAAACAGGAAGAGGCATTGTTTTCCCTGGTCATCCCCAGGTAACAATGGAGCTACTGGAATAACTGTGAAAACTCTTACTTAAAGGACTTGAAACGGTTCAAACCACCATTCTTTCCACTCGATCGACTGCCGACTTATTAACACAACCAGGTGTTTAACTCTGCCTTTTCACAGCACTGAGATCAGGGTTTCTAGATCAAACTGACATTATCAATGATACAGTTGTTTTTTGCTTTGGATAGCAGACAGGCTGAAGCAGTAGCCACGTTGCTACACTGCAGCCCCAACAGTAATACCTCAGGGAAATGCAAGTCCCTTTACTTGACTTGACTTGGGACTTGGACCAAACGACTCAGGTCACATGTCTGAAGACGAGGACAAAAACACATTCCTGTTTCTGACAATTCATGTCAGAAATACAAAACATCTCTACATCGTCTCCGTCTCAGGAGATCTTCAAATACACAACTTTCTAAAATCAGAAAGCTCTTACCTCTGATTGTTTTTCCGGTCATCGTCACTTCCAAAGTCCTGAAAGACAGAGACAAGGCACAGAGTAAGAAGACCGCACCAAAGTCGTGTCGAGGAAAAAACTGAGAGGATTTTTTTACTTCCTGTTATTCAAACCAGACGTCTTTATGAATCTAATATTTGTAGCTCCAGTCCGACAGAACTGAGCCTGGACAAAGACTTGTGTTCAGGTCATCTGGAGGTCAACATTCATTATGAGCACGATACGTCTTTACTGTCTTTAAAGTTTGGTTTATGTCAGTATGATACATGCGGGGACTGACTCGACCTTGATACACTTCTGTCGAGTTGAATCTTTGACATGCGGGATGGATTTTTGAGGACCGTGCAACTGGACTGAAGCGTGCCAGCGCCAACTACTGGTCCTCCCTCGTCAGTGCTGTGATCTCATCTGTTATGAACTCTCTACCCAGCTGAATCATGAAGACACGTAAGTTCAGCTAAAACACACACATAAAGTGCTATTAAAAACCCAACTTATCATCAGAGGAAGAATGCCACCGCTTATTTTTTTTCACTCAGCCTACTTCGGAGCATGTAATCCACTTTCCTAAATCTAGAAACTGGAGCGCTAACCCCGATGTTATGATTTCACTAGGGTGTCTAATCTGGCACTGCTCCATATTTGAGTGTTTGACTTTGTTTGCTGCTCAGATTTCATTTTGCAAATGGGATTTCGTGTGTCAGCTTCACAGCCTCAAACTCCACAGAGTCGGTGTTGCTTCTCACTGTCAGGAGAGGAACCTGACTGCAGAGACACTCTCACGAAGTACAATACTGGACTGGTCTAATCTGAGATGTTTGTGCGACACTGTGAGGTGACGCATGGGGTTTAAAGGAACAGCTGATGAAAGTGAAAATTCAGTCGTTATCTGCTCACTCCCATACCAGAGGAGACTTTAAAGGAGAATGACGTCAATTTTTAGATGTATACTCAGTGTGTGCCCCAGGACAGTTCAGTTGGGAGCTCACAAACATGAGAAAAAGTGAGAAAAATACTTCGACTACTACTACATGAGTGATGAGGTGAGACGTTAAAGGAACGGTACGTCCAAAAACTGAAAATGTAGTCGTCATCTTCTCGGGTGAAGTTGTGTAGTCCACAAAACATTTCAGGAGCGTCACAACAAAAAAGTGTCGCAGCATTCTGATGAACAACTGAAGTAGGTGGGGAAACATAAAATGGCTCCATACAGCTCGTCCGGTGTGATCCATGTGTCCGGAAACCCCGAAATCCCAGATTCATTTGAAAATATGTGAAGTTCGTGCACCCGCTTCAGACCGAGTGTGTGCTAACGCTTTTATCTTAGCAGCTACGGTGAATATTTCGGCTGAAAAAGGGGCATAAATAACGTCTTTTTGAATCAATTTTCCAATCTCAGGGCTTTTGGAGACTTGGATTACAACTGATAAGCTGTTTGGAGCCATTTTGCATCTTTTTTCCCCCCCAGTTGTTTTTCTGACATTTACAAACAAGTCCCCATCTAAGTCAGTTGTTTACGGAGAATGCTGCAATGCTGTTTTCTCTGTGAAGCTCCAGAATTGTTTCGCGGACTACAAAACTTCAGCCGACTTTCCATCGCCCATCGGCTGAGGATATGACGACTACAATTTCAATTTTGGACGCACTGTTCCTTTAACGTCTCACCTCATCGCCCATGAAGTATTTTTCTCACATTTGTTCGTGTTTGTGAACACTCGGCCGAGCTGTCCTGGGGCACACACTGAGCATACATCTAAAAACTGATGTCATTCTCCTTTAAAGTCTCCTCCCCCCCAACACTGAGGCTGCATTACTGCAAAATAAAAGCCCAATAACAAGGAGGGAGGACAACCTGAGTGCAACGCAGCAAATGTTTGTGCAGCAGCAAAATGAGCACTTTGTTCTGACAGCTAAACCCAGCAGCCCCCTCCTCCTCCTCCTCCTCCTCATCCTCCTCCTCCTCCCCTTCAGGATTTTGTTTACAATCCGCTGCCACAGCAGCCACAAACAACTCTGCTGCTAACAATGCAACCATATATCAAGTTTATAGCACACACACACACACACACACACACGCACACGCACACAGCTATGACGGAAGTAAGGTTAGCCCTTCATGCAGGGTGTTCAACAGTACAGAAACGGGCTCCTGAAGGCGCATTCACGGCGTCTCCTTAAAGCCGCGCACACAAAGACCGAGCCCCGGCTTTTCCAACCTACCTCCCCCGCACTGCTGTTGGTCGTGCTGGCCGAGGATGCTGCACTGGGGGTGGGAGAGCGCTGCAGAGTCACCAGGGCCATGGTCGGTGGGCTGCAGCCTTGGAGGGCAGCGGAGGAGGAGAGGAGGGGAAGGGAAGGGAGGGGAGGAGGATGTGGGAAGATGCGCCGTTGAGATTGTCTCTGTCACCGGGGAGAAAATGCCTAGTCAGACTCTCATCCAGCAGCAGCGGCACCTGACTCCCGAGCCCCGGCGGTGCTCCCTTTCGGTCCTGCTCCGTGCGTCCTCTGCGGTTACCGGAGTCCTCATGAGCGGGAAGTCGTGAGAGTTTTCCTCCGTTTGTAGCGAGCCAGCAGCAGCAGCAGCAGCAGCGGACTCCGAGGTTTCATCCCTGGTGCGCAGACAGACAAACAAAACACGGTGCAGGTTGCAAGCGGGGCAGAAATGACATGCAGCTTTGCCGGCTGCCTGTGATTGGCTGGCCTAGTTCGCGTGTGCGCTGTCATTGGGCCAATGTTGTCAAGGTGACTGGCCAGACTAGGAACTCCCAAATACAAAAGAGGAGGAAATCATTTGTGCTCGAGTTATGAAACGTGCGAGTTTGACATGATGATGAGCCAAACTATCTATTATTTTAATGATCGATTCAACTGGTCATTATTTGATCGATTAACTGTTTGGTCCACACAGCCAGTCACACTCTGCTCCAGTTATTGGTGATGTCACCCAGTGTCTTGTTTTGTCCGAAAATAAATAAATAATAATATAATATTAAAATAAAAAAAATATTAAAATAATAATATATTTGAAAAATAAAACAAAAAATACGTAAAAAAATAATATAGATTTACATACATTCAAATAGTAAAAAACATGTACAAAAATATGTTCTTTTTCTTAAAAAATTGAAAGAAATTAAACAAATATTCAATTTATTATACGATTAAGACAAATTCGACGTATACAAATCTAAAAAATATATCTAAAATCTAAAAAAATTACAATGAAGATGTGTGAAAATTAAAAACATAGATATTTAAAAAATAAAGCATAAATATATATATATTTTTTCCAATTTATTATAATGTTAAGACAAGGAAGACAACCATTTTTTTAAATTTGAGAAGAATGCCTGTATTTCATCTTTTTCCACATATCAATTAGTCGTTTGGTCCACATAGCCGTCACAATCTGCTCGAGTCCTTGGTGATGACACCAAAATTTCTTGTTTTGCCCAGAAGAATATATTAAAATCTAAGAAAATATATAAAATATTTAAAAGAAATAAAGCATAAAAATACATATTTTCTGAAAATATTGAAAAAAATAAAACAATATTCAATTTATTATACTTTTAAGAAGACAGCTTTTTGAGAATAATATCTGGATTTTTATTATTTATTAAGCTCAATGAAAAGACATAAAATACAACCAAAAGCAGATTTAACTTTACCTGAATTTTCAGCAAAAGGCACAGCGGATACATACTGTACATAAATAAATACAATAAGTCATATTTGTCAAACTGTATAAAATAAATGTCTCTGTTGAGGTGTAACGGAGCCTGCACAGTGGATCATCATCATTTTCCAAAAATGCTCACTGTTGCTTCTCACGGCCTTGATGGAAGAGTGAGTAAACAATCCGGTCCGAGCACAAGTGAGCGTCCGCTCTCATTAGACATGGGAAGTAGGCCTAGCCTCAATTATCACTCCCAGCCTGTAATGAGATTGTCTCCTGTTGTTCTTCACCCATCATCGCTCAGAAGATTCAATCCACAGTGAAACAGGCAACTGTGGCGTTGAGAAAATATCCTCTCTCTTCTGTGTTTGTCATTCCTCCTGGTTGATTCTTGGTGCTAGCAGCCTGTTGCACCATACGATGGGGGGGTAGTGGTGGTCGTCTGCCCTTTGGCTTCCTGGTCAAGATTGGACTCCTGCAGACCTCTGCCCAACGTCTCGATGGGCAGAATCAAGGACGCGATGCCGGCGAGCAGAGAACAGCACAAGTACATCGACAGGGTCAAGTACACCGATGTCCTGAGCATCACCTAGAACCAAAACACAAAAACTGAAATCCTGAAGGAGTCAGATTCTTTTTGGACAGTAAAATAAATAGTCACTCCTGCATACCTGTGCAACAAAGGGGGTAATCAGGGAGCCGGCCCGTGCCATCGCACTGCAAGTCCCCATGGCTAAGGCTCGGTTTTCTGTAGGGAACACCTAAAAACGAGAGGGGAGAGCATTTTGTCCAGCTCAGATTCTCTAAAAACAAATATGTTTAATGTTTAATTGTATGTAGACGTACCTCCGGTGTGTAAACTAAAACAACTTGGTATCCTCCAGAGATGAAGGCTCTGGCAACAAAGATGATGACTGTAAGAGATGATCTGCATGAACACAAAGACACCGACAGTTAAAGATCAGCCCTGATCTTTTAATGTAATGATAAGAATGATAATAATGACAAACTCACCTCCCGACACAAGCATATAAGGGCAGAATGAACAAAGAAAACATGAAGAAACACAACGCCATGCTCCTCTTCCTGCCAATGCGGTCAACTAACAGAAGGATGACTAAGAGACCTGAAACACATGAGATTTCAAAACCATATACTTTTATAGAAGCAACTGGATGGATGTGACAGTGATATTTACATGATGGAAATGGTTACTTTCTTCTACAAACTTAAAGATGGACATCTTCACATAACACTGGGAAAACTGGGTGTAGTATATCAAACCTTTGAACTCTGGTTTTATCGAGATAATGGTTTGAAGGAGTGATCATTTTTAGTTGGTCAACTAGTTTTTCTTTATGGTTCTCCTGGGTATCCCAAATATCTCACTGTAACATGTATCCATTTTGTCAAGGCTATTATTTCTCCCCAATTACCTCTTCCTTCCTGGAGGTACTTGTATATAGTAATGTGATATTTCTTCTATCATAACTATCCCTTGAATATGAAAAGAAATACACTATGGATCAATCTAAATGAAAATGAGGCAGAGAGATCATTTCTGGTAAAAGATCCTTTCTTAATCTTTTTTAATTCTTGCCTCTGTTAAGGTAGCTTCTTTCCTTCCTTGCTTGTATATCAGACTGTTGATTTAATATCATCAACATGAAACAGCAAACACAGATTTTAAACGTGCAGTTAAGAGTTTTTCAAAAAAGTTGAAATGATGTGTGTATATATGAGCGTTGAGCGAGGACGCGGCTGAAACGAGAATCCTGTACAAATAATGTACTATATGTTTAAAATGTCTGTAGTCGCGATGAAGCAAAATCCTCTAGTTTATTCACCAAAGTTTATAAAAAAAATATCTTGTTCTGTAAATCATTCTCTCAACATTGATCTAGTGCAGTTTTAAAGCTGTTCTACAAGTAGTTCTTTAACAAATATAGCAACTTCAAGCCATATTGATTTTAGGCTTAAATCAACAACCAACAAGCCGCACACTTCTGGTTAAAGCCCCGCCCGTTCTGAATGCAGATAAAACAGATAGGTGGTTGAACAGATACAGATACAGGTTAAGCTGTACTCGCTCATCCAATGTAAATATACATTTAAAATGTAAAGATAGCTTTATAGTGTATGTGCAACAAACGTGCTAAAACTTTAACCTTTAAGTAATTTAAGAGGAATTTAGACTTATTCTAGAAATACAGAAATAATTTTACAAACAAGAAAAGTTCTTGAATTTTCACAGAAATTATATCCATGTTATATTTTTGTCATAGATGGGTGGATGGACACAGATGGCTCTTCACCTTACAGCTCCAATCACACACCACACACAATCTCACACACATTGCTAACAGGGAGCATTTTACCTGGGAACTCAGCCAAGGTTGTCCATAAAAGGTCTTTGTAGTCAGTTGAGGTCAAGTATTTGCATTCGAGACTACAGCTCGGTTCAATCTTGGCCCCTTGGGTCGCTGTTAGAGGGACGGACAGTTTGGTTTTGGTCTTTGTTCAAATTTAGGACACATCGTGATAAATATTAAAAGTAAGCAGTTACTTACTCCCACATGAATCTTTAGATTGGAACAGCTCAGTTGTCAACAGGACAATCCCGTAATAGGAGAAGGCATTGGTAAACCTTTGGATAAAATGGAAAAAGACAAAATTATTCCAACTTCTTAAATGTGAATATTTCTGGTTTCCTCTACTAAAGTAAACTGAATATCTTTGGGTAGTGGACTGGACAAGACATGTAATGACGTCATCTTGGGCTTTGGAAAACACTGATCAACATCTTTCACTGTTTTCTGACATTTTATAGACCAAACAATTAATCGATTAATTAAGAAAATAACTAACAGATTGATGGACAATGAAAATAATCATTAGTTGCTGCCCTAATCAAAATACCTGATGAAGGAAATTTGATAGAAAGGACAAAGTAGAAAAGGTTTTACTCAAGCTAACCATATAAAACACAGCAGAAGAGTAGTCCGCCAATACTGAGGAGAGAAGAGATCTTTGATCCGTCCACGGTCATTCTGTGAAATTAAATTGACAAAACTAGTTTAGAGTTTATGAAGTGTTGTACTGGACGTGCATCTCCTTTTTCTCACCCATATATATCTGTAACCTCACCTTTTTACTGGCGGCCATCTTCCCTTTAGGCATCTCTTTGCCATTCTCTTTGGCGATGCGTGTTAAAGTTGCCAAGGCCTTCTCTGTTTTTCCCGTCAGCATGTCAAAGCGAGGACTTTCAGGCAGCCACTGTGCGACAAACAAAGTTAATTTGAAAGTTTGGCCACAGCTGGTTTTTATTTTTGAGGGATGTATCCTCAAAAAGATACTTACAAAGGAGAAGCAAACAAATATTGCCATAGGTATCGTGGACAGGCCGAGCAGCCACCTCCAGCCGAGAGTGGGCATTAGCCACAGTGCCAGCAGGACCTCGAACACAGCACCGATCGCCCAGAACGCCTGACGCACACAAACACTTCAATCAGGAGGGAATCATCGGGCAGTGTAACTAATCAGAGCAAATATTCAACACTGTAGTACAGTAAAACCACAATACCGCAATCAGCATGATGCAGGTGCCTCTTGCCTTCACCGGGAGGAATTCTGAGTACATTGTCACTCTAAAAAGAGGCCAAATGTTTGTTGCAAATCATTTCATGGCTCTTAAAAATGTGCAGACTTCATCTCTTCGCACAAAGAGGAAGCAGTGAACTTACGCCTGAGGAGCTCCACTGACCCCGAAGCCTACGAGGCCCCGCAGGACCAAGAGCCAACCATACACGGGAGCGAAGGCGCTCAGCAGGCCGTAGAACAGAGTCCAGCACATACAAATGATCAGACCCTGTTAACAACAGGGACACAAAAAGGGACAGTTCACCATAAAATCCAAAATACATATTTTTCCTTCTTCCATGTGTTGCTATTTATCCATTTAGATTGTTTTATATTTATCATATTACAGAGAAGGCAGACATCTCTATGGCTGATATCTCAAAAACTCAACAACTCACACCAAAACAATCTAGATGGATAAATTGCACTACAGGTAAGAGATAAAACATGTATTTTGAACTGAATCATGCATGAAAAACCCACATATGAGACTCACCACTTTTCTGCCGTACTTGTCGGACATATTCCCCCATGTAGGTGAACCAAACCCCATTCCTACAAACACCACCTGAGGCAAAAAAAGAAAAAAGACACTCGCATTCACGCATCTCAAAATGGACCAGCTGTAGAATAAAACCTTTCCGAGGAGACCTTACCGCTGTTATAATAGCCACTTGATAGCTGGGCAGCCTCCACTCACAGTGCAGCTGGGGGCTCAGGATGCTGAGGATCATCATCTCCATGGCGTCTCCTATCTGCTCTCACAGAGGCAGAGCAATACATGAGAGACGTATACAGTATCTGGTTGTCAGAGTGAAGGCCCTCCTGTATGTTTTTTGGATTCTTACCCATGACAGTCCGGTGAGGAGAGAGAGTTTCCACTGAAACTTTCCAAATCCGATGGCCTCCAGTGCATCGTCTACTGTAAACGTCGCTGTTAAAGGGACAAGAGGACAATCACTGCAAGTTTACTGTCACCTGTGAAGAAAAGTTGCAATTCATATAACAAAGGTGACAAATTGTTGTTATTTTACAGCTTCCCAATTGATCAGCAACTGAAAAGATTATGTATAGTGAAAATCTGGAGGCATGTTTGCCGATATTTCGAGGTAAAACAACCTAATAAATAACTTGTATGCTGATGTAAGCATTCACCAACTTCCTCTACATTACCGTCTGATCGGATCACGTGTGTTTCACCTCTTGGTTTAATAAACGTCTCCTAGTTGTGTGTTGATATTTCTGAATAAATGTGCTTTTCTAATTGTATCGCATCAAAACAGTAACATATCAAACAGTAACGTTAGCTAGAATGTGGTTGAATGCTAACACTAGCTGTTGTCTAATGGAAGCTAATCTGTTGTTTTACCTTGAAATATGGTCCAATGTCCGTAGAGATTAAACAATCCATTGACTTTTCTGGTTGATGATCAATCAGGAAACAGTGTAATGATAACTATTTGTCAGATTGCCTACATTTGTATTGCGTATTGCACCATTAACTACCAAACGTGTATCTGAAGAATATAAAGCAGTTAAAATGATCTCAACCCTGACAAACTACAACAATAAAGTACTGCTCACATGTTAGCACGCCATCAATAATGATACGACGATACGATTTAAACAATTGAGCTTATCGCCTATGTTTACAATCCTTACTAAAAGCCTAAATTATGAACTGGTGCTCCTAAATGAAAATGTTAGGCACACAGTGCAACTAGTTTAAAAGGTCAGTCCGGAGCCCAGTTGAATGTAGGACTGTTCTATTTTTGGTTTACATTGTGGTATTGCTAAATACTCTAAATACTCAGACCGTCTCCTCACAAAAACAAGAACAATCAGGACAGACTGGTTTTCAGATTGCACATTTTAGACACGTTTTTACATTTATACCATCTTAGTGTTGTGTATTTTTCAGACAGGATCAAAATGTGTAAACACTACAACTAATAGTGTTCTACAAACCTTCAGTTTGACCAAATCCAGGTCTGGAAGCAGACTCTCTTCTCCCTGAGTCGAGTCTTGGTGAGGCTATAGTGCAGATCTCATTGTCTGTGCCCTGGACCTCATCATTCTGACCCACAAAGTTTGCCTCACCCCTACATGTCAGCACACCAAAAGGAGGAATTTACACATTATGGTTAATTTACAAGTAAAAACACGTCCATGTGGATATACACAGCCCTGCGGCAACACTCAGGTATGTCAACACAGCAGGGAGGTGCTGCAGTCTGCTCCAAACTTATGAGGAAACACCAAAAATAGAAGAAGAAGAAATACAAGAAGAAGAAGAAGAAGAAGAAGAAGAAGAAAGTCTTTTTTGTTTTACCTCAGTTCAGGATTTCTCCACCGCTTGTAAGAGATCACTGACGGTTTGTTCCAGTTGTCCATTTCAGTGTTTCTGTCAGAGAGCTGTGGTATCTTCCTCTACAACACACCGGTGTTTTTGGTCAAACCTGCTGGTGCACTTCAGGTTTCAGTGTGACACCCAATCAGGGAACAATACCTGGGGAGAAGAGGGGGGAGGAGTTACACCAGGACGTTTTATAGGTCAGCCTGTGACTGAAATGGGTCAGCCATATTTATTTAAACGTTCTCTCACTGGAGGGAAAGTTTCTTTAAAGTAATAAGTAGGAACGATGTGATTAAAATGGTAAATCAACATGCTGCATTTTTCAGCTGTTTTCACAGCGTATTTCTTCTGGTGTTGAGATGTCAAATTTAAAAAAAGGTAAGATCTCAGTCAATAGTATGATTAAAACTTTTAAACATCTGAATACAAACTGTATTAGTCTCTACTCGTCTTGGAGGATGAGCCAAGGATCTTATCTCATGTTCTTATCCAGTGGGACTTACAATAAGAGCAACAGTAAGCTCAGCCTAAGCTTAATTAAATGGTGACCACCACAAGTAAACACACAGAGGGTGTGTGTGCGTTTCAGAGACTTTAAACTACTCCTGTAACCATGGAGAGATTATACTGTTTGAATGTAAAATAACGTTGATAGAAGGAGTAAAGTAAGAGGATATTTTATACGAATAAACAAGGGAAGGAGGCATGAGGTGCCGTTTACAACGACAGCTCTGTGGTCCAGGAGGTGATTCGCTGTTACAGCCTGTAGCTGACAGCAGGGTGTGCTCTTATCCTTCTGCTGTTATCCAGAAGGCTCTCGTTTGTACAGGCTGCTGTTGTCAGAGGTCACACTTCTTGAGTTAATAGTTGTGTGTCTGTTCCAGGTCCTAGCTCTTCTCAGAAGCCTCACGAGAGGAAGGAATTCATTTAAAGGGTAACTCCACCAATTTTGCACACTAAAGTTTCTTTACAGGTCTTGGGGAGTTCTACTGCATATGTGGAAAAAAAGTATTGTAAAGCATTTTGTGGTTCCAGAGGAAGCTGCATGTAATCTGATAAATTGTCTCCAGTGATGTCACTCAGTTGAACGTTAGTGCAAAAGATTACTCAGAAACTCTGGAGTACTGACGCTGTAAATTGTGGGCTGTAATGTAAAGCAATAGCAAAATATGAAGTAAATTAGGTGCATTCAGAAACAATGGTACAGTCCCCATGATACAGAGGTGAGGGAAGCACTGAGATCCATTACTTAGCTTAAAATAACTAAACAACAATTGAAAAATACCCCATTTCAAGTACAAGTACAGATGTGTTTGTCAGCGAAAACTTTCCAAAAGTATTAAAAATAAAAGTACTATTTTCAGAGAAAACTTATACCTCAATATGTACACTGCATTTTACTGTTGTAGTTGGTCAAAGAGCTAAGTTTAACTACTTTTTAGTTTAAGTTCAAGAGTTGTGAGATGATTAATGCTGTACGAAACTTAAGAAAAGAAAATCCTGCTAGAAATATCTATTAATAGTCTGTGAAGTGTGTCTGTTGTTGCCTATGTTTTATTGTTTCTTTTTTTCTTTTACTGGATTCATGGTATTAATTTGTTTTAACAATTTTATTTTGTGCTTATTTACTTACTTTTTCTTTCTTAATATTGTGCAATCTTACCCTGTTGGGCCTCCAGCAGCAATTTATATATATATATAAAAAAACTTTTGGCAAGATGATGAGGGTAAGTACATTTACTCATTTACTTGAGTAAATGTACTTAGTTACTTTCCACCAAATCCAATGTAGCATGCAGCATTGGTGTGGCAAAACTCATTAGTGTGAATTACAGGTGACCCAGCTGACTATAGCATACACCACAAAAGATAATATTTATAACTTACAACTTGAGCATTTCCAGCCACAGGAGGACATTTTGTCTCAAATTAGAGGTTTGGAAGCGCTCAGTCTCCTGTACCCCTGCAAGTGAACAAGGCTGACCTGAAAATAACAGAAAAGTAGGACACTGAGGACATGCTGAGGCTGCTGCATTATGGGACGGTCATAAATACAGGTAGAATATACATCCCATCCCTCTGTCCCCACATCCCTACTGGTCACATCAGCTGCTCGGCCAGACTCACACAGAACCAAACAGAACCTCAGCAGAGCGCAAAGATCTGAAACATGGACTCAAAGGTAAGATTTGACATCTACATGCTTTAAAGCTAACTGTTGAGATACTGTAGTACTGTGGTTTGCTTTTTTTATTCTGGCATGTAAATGACCAATCCTGCTAAACACAGATGTAATAATCACTAAAACAGCTGTTTTTTGTGATGCTGCATTTTAATTATTGTGTGATTTGTTCACCGAATGCTCCACATCTGAAACTAATAGCCTCACAGCTCGTTCTAGCCTTCAGAGTCCTGCACCTGCTACGGCGACAGCAATCTGTTTGCTCACATGAATAAAGGATCAGTTTGAATGTTTAGTTGTTTGGGACTAATTGGGCCTGTGAATATTTATTTGGATGAGTGGTGGATCAAGGATACAACTTGTCCTTCACTCTTTAGAAACAAGATGGCAACACGCCTTATTATTTATTCCTTATCAGATGTGTGATATTGTGTGTGGTCTAAAGACTGAAATAATACGCTTTTTTAGTTACTCAGGTACATTATCGTTTAAAACCCTCAGTGCAGGATGGTGTCTATGCTTGAAATTAGTGCAAAAATAAAGCAGGTACTGTCCAGTGGGAACCATTTTTTGTGTTATCATTGACCTTTATAGTGTTTGAGGATTGACCAACGTTTATCAATGCTACCAAAAACTGGAAGTAATCGAAATTGAGAGTTATTGTTTAGATTCTTAGTCTTCTTGTGATGTAAATGTTGTTTTATTTAGCATATAATGCATTTTTTTAAAGACAGGCATATTATGTGAGTTAATATGGCATTTAACATAAATGCATTTCAGAAGTTTGGCTAATTTGTTCAATGAAAAAAGGGTTTGCACTCACAGTTGAGAGGTTTTTTTTATATTGGCACCACAACTCAGATATAACATTGGCAGTTAAAAAGCTTTAAATGCAAATCTCTTATTATCAGAACTGTTGCGTGCTATTTTATTTATGGATACATCTTGTACACTGTATAAATTGCATCAGTGTTGCGCTACCTTTAATTTGAAAGGTTTGATGTCATGTTTTCATGTATGTTTTAAGTAGTAGGTGTCTAATTCAAAGCAAAACTTTCTGTCTTAAATATGTTCAGCATCTCACGGATGGATGACTTTCAGTTGCCGCTGTAATTTATCAATATAGTAGATCGACTTCACGTCATCTGAGGAAGATGATTTGTGATTAAAACATTGTCATATCCAAGTCGGATAAAAGAAGAATCAGGAACAAAATAACAGTGTCAGTGTTTTTCATCTTTTAGTGCAGATTATTGTTATTGTTGTTGTTTTGTTGCTATTTATTCCCCCTTTGTACTAGGGAAATCTTCACACAAAATCTTCTACACTTTTTTGAAAGAGGACAAATTCGAAACAAACAAATAAACTTCGGCTACTGCTATTTGTGAGTGTCATCTTATATGCCAATAAGCCGACAACAGTTAAGAACACGACAATCATCTGATACCGAAGTTTAGCCATTAATGGGTGCATCTCTACAAACTGGGTTATTCCTTTGTGCACTGTAAATCAATTAGATGTGGCTTTGGTGAGCATGGTGTGTGTCTATTGGGGGGTTATTAGTAGAGCAGGAGTCCCCTTTCAAGATTGAGTAGATGTAGAAACCCCTCAGTATTTGCATAATGGATTACATTATGTTAATAAGGACTTTTCCAACATGCTCTCTTATGTCACCGTGTGTTTTGGCCGATCTTCAGGCAGTAACGTAAGCTGCCTTTGTTGATGCGTACAGGAAGCACAATGTTAAAATTTAAACAGACGGAACGAGAGGGCAACGTGACGCTGCCCGCGGGCCGGCCACGACTGAACCACAAGACAGAGATGAGATAAAAAAACAGTATAATGTAGAAATGTAGGCTCCTTCTTGATCTCTTCTCCCATCTCTCATTCCCTATTAGCTCTCTATTGCACGTTTACAAAGAAATAAAGGCACAAAAATGCTGAAAATTCCTTTAAAAGATGAGATTTTGTGGCAGTCATATTGATTTGTCAAAGTATTTTGTATAAAACTGGATTATAACTGGATAAAATCAGTACCCAATCCAGCATAATAACTTGAAATTGAATTTTATATTTGAGGTTTCACTTGCTGAAAATGACAGACTGCTCAACAGATTTAGTAACACATTGTTGTAGATCTGAAATGAATGTGTGACTTTGACAGCTGGTGTCACAGAATCTGTAAGAGTTGAATCCCAAACTGGTCTGATCGTTGTGGCTCTCGTGATCAGTTAGTAATTAGTTTGAAATGCATCAGCCTAATCAAAGATCAGTAATCGAATACCTGTGCTGTAATTTTGTGGGGAGGAGGGTGAGGACGGGTCTCTGGGAGGATAGAGTTACTACATCCTTGTATTACACACACACACACACACACACACACACACACACACACACACACACACACTCTTCCTTAAACACATAGTGTAGCTGTTCAACACTCAGGCAAAGCGCTGAATGAACGTTTGCTGCCTGGGCTCCATGAATGTTTAACCAGCTCAGTGCTTCCAGAGCCAGGTAGCTCATTACTGCCTCATTACCTACGATGCAGGGACACCAGCCCAGCAGGAAGCAGCAGGGCCACACTCCTCCTCCTCCTCCTCCTCCTCCTCCTCCTCATCCTCATCTGTCCCAGGCCGAGGTACCGGGCCAGCATTTGAATCAGGGACCGATGCAAACCTGAGCAGCAGAGGAGACAGTAGTGAAAGTAGAGTATCTGTGCCGTCCTAAAGAGGCTCCACTATGGGAGAACTAATCGACTACTAAAACCGCCATCGCAGGCCGTGTCTGTCTGAGTTGTATACCCGAGGACTGAGGTTCATAGTAGTTTTGGATTTATCAGGTTCATCAAGCAAGACTGATTCAGCCATGACACACATGGTTTTGGAAGTAACAAAGGTAATTACATTAACATGACTTTTGTATCTTGGTTGAAGTTGTGTTACTGTACTTAAAGGAATTATTTGTGGACTTGTTTAAGTGATCGTAGCATCTTTCTGTTGCACATCCTTATTTGATCCAGACATGGGGGTACAGGTGTGTGTTGCTGTCTGCTTCAGGGTCTTTTCTGATACAGAATGACCACTTTTAAACTTTTATACATTCAATGGATCAAACAACTTTTATGTGAAGGGGTCGCTCGTGGCAACAAATTCACAGAGAGAATTATGATCGGACTCTGCAGTTCCTCTAAGCTTATCGCATTTTAGCGTCCTTCAGCTTATTGTTTTGGTTTTAAAGCCCGCAATGTTACCGTTTTGGTTCACTCTCATTGCACTCAATCTTCCGAACATGGAGCAGGTGAACTCTAGCAGATGGAGTGCAAGTAAGTGTCTCAGTTATTTATTCATAACTAATGTAATTTTCTTTGGTTTCCGTTAATTGTCCTATTGGTAAGGAAGAATTGATTTTTGAGTCTCACTCCCAACTCGTTAAAAACTGTCACTTTGGGATAGCAGCTAAAGATCCAAATATTTCCCTTAGGATTGATGGTGGAAAACGAAAAGAGCTCAAAGGAGAGTAAATATCGGACTTAAAATTTGCCAGGTGGCCAAAAACACGACTCCAAATGAATGCTAACGGTGCTGCATCTCGTGGATGAGGAAATTGGCAACTGATTGGGATAAAATGAAGTTTTCCTAAAGTGATACTAACGTGAATGTTGTGTATTGAGCTTGTTTCACTTGTGCTGCTTTAAATTAAATAAAACTTTAAAACTTATTTTACTGAACAGGGTGCAGGGTAGACGGTTCTTAGCCTGCCACTGTGTGCTTGTGTGAAACAGTAGCGACAGAGGAGGCACTGTACTTGACTGGTGTGTTGGAGGCCGGTGATGGTCAGGTTTCTCTAGACACCTGGAGCCCCCTAAATGTGTGTTGCCCTGGGTGATGTGTGGTGTCAGTCAATGGCCCACGAGGAGTGCTATCTCTTTCAGGAGCCTAACTGCCACTTTGTGGCTGCGTAACAGGATCCTGCACCATACTGGATAGACAGGGACAATGGAGCGCCCTCTCAGGTGATGGCCTCCGGGTCAGATAGACTTTCCTGTTCCGCTGTAGCCTGACATCAAAATTTGATGTTTTACGGTAATTGTCCATGTTGGGTTTGTTTGTGTGCTACCTCATACACGTGACTGTGTTTTGTTCATATATTTAAAATCAGATTACAGTGTTGTCAAGAAAAGTCAGCTCTTATCTTTAAAAAATATCTAAATTGACCTTCCTCTAAGAGCATAGTGTTTTTTTTTTTTTAAATCAGCCATGTGTTCAGCAGAGGTAACATTTCCTTTGAATGGCAGAAAATCTCTGCGCTCGGTGCCGAGCCAACAGCCTGCCCACACAGTGCCAACAAGTAGCTGCTTGCTTTTTGTTTTATTATTACTGCTATTATATTTTAGGTGACCATGTTATTATGAGCCAGTATTTAAAATGTATGTTAGTATTTATAAACATGTTTTAAAAGGCTTTGATTTCTCATATTATAGTGCTGCTATCAGTTGTTGGCCTCCTCTCCTCATATACAGTATTATCTAGCCTTCTGTTTGTTTTAATTGGCTTTTTTCAACTTTAAAAATGAATAGTTAAAGTTCATGAATTTACAGTGTGCAGTGTTGCAACATCACATAATACAAGCCCCAATTTGCAATAAGCTACAACCAGCTTGTGCTTTCCCGTGCACACAACCTCACAAAAACTGGACCTCCTGGGCAAATTTCAGCTTATAGATAGAAAGTTGCTGTTTTCAGAGGGTGGACAGAGCTTTGTGGATCAATGAACGGATGGACCAGCAGAAGTAGGTAGAACAATGCAGAAGGAACTCTGCTGAGTTCAATGACGCCTCCCACTAGAGTGTACGACAAACAGTTGATGAGTTATGAAAGGAGACATGGCAAACGCCCACGACACACCCTCACACACACACGCACACATTTGAATTCCAAGTCAAATTTCTGCATCCTGGGGCAAAAACAGTGTCTGTCAACCAACTGACTGTCTGACGCAGTGACCTAAAGAGGCAGCAATTTGGTGAAAAAATTCAGTCAGAGTAATTTTTTCGCATTAAGCTTTTAGTCGTGAAGCCTTGTTGTAGTGTTTTGTTAAATACGATGTGGCCGTGGACACGTTGCAGCCTTTCCCAGTCTTCCTATATCCAACTCTGCGTGATTTAGATTTTGAACTGTCTGCGGATAAAAAGTGTCATACGATAAATGGATAAAAAGAGTACAGAATGTTGTATGTGGCGAGCCAAGATCGTCTGTAAATCTATCAGCACACAAATACATATTTAGAATGAGATATTTCCTTTGTTGCGTGCTCGCTACATAATTGATGGTTTCCTATTGAAGGAAGTAGAGACAATAATCTATCAGTGCTTCCTGTCCTTTCCCCCTCAATAAAACCAGATGTTCAGCTCAGAAAACATACAGAGGCACAAACACATCAAGGACCTTCAGGGTAGGTCACTTTTTGGCACTTTTTCCTGCATAACGCTGTTGAACATTTAAATGATCGCATGTGGTTTTCAGGACTTGATTTACTTTGACATTTTGCTGTAAATGTCTGCCGGGTCAGTAGAGCAGCAGCTTGTTTTACTGGAGAATGATCTGTGAGTGTCGGTTACGCCGACTTGGTGACAGGTCAGCTTGGCAGTGATGAGAGCCAAACAACTGAAGCATAATACCGGGTGGCTCTTTCTTTCATAGCGCCGTAATTAAAGTGCATTGCTGATTATTTCACCAGACACTTCCTCGGGTTGTGTATTTTTAAGTGGCACAGGATATCCTGTGTTTATACTTATTAAAATGAATGTAATTAATTCATGATTTTAATTCTTAATTAAAATCTGCATTCAGTTTTTGTCAGTGCAGTGACAGTGATGATCAAGTACTCCTCTTAGTACTGTGCCGAAGTACAATTCTGAGGTACTATTTCCACTTTTTGTTACTTTATACTTCCTCTCCACTGCATTTATTTGATAACTTTAGTTACTAGTTGCTTTGCAGATTACATGCTGCATCAGCATCAAACAATCAACTTAAAAAATACTACTTCTGATAATCAGTCGACCCAGAATATACAGTATATATATATACATGTAAATATATGTATCAATTATTTATATTTAACATCAGATACTTTAACATCATCACATCTTGAGATACATGGTTTTCACTGGGCAGGAAGTTCATCTGAAAAGTAGTAACTAAAGCTGTCACACAAATGTAGTTGAGTAAAAAGTACAGTATTTACTTCTGAGTACTTCTGGATGACTTTCACTTAAACAAAACTAATATTTCAAACAGTAGTTAGATATATAATATACGAAGCTTCTGCTGCAGGTGGAGTATCTCGTGCTCACTCTGTCCTTGCCATGAACAAGACTGATGATCCTTTAGGAAACACAGAAGCAGATTAGATAGCGGAGGCTGAATTTGGATGTGTCATGAGCAGAAGAGGATGTAGCCAAGGCCACCAAGGGCCCTGACCGGAAGGAAATGGGTGACCCACTGTGAAATATATATTCTAGGTTGTCCATGATTGTATGAATGTGTATGTACAGTTCTTGAATGATAACAGATCGTTTTTGAGGAAAACAGGACACAAAGGAAAAGGATGGGACGTATAGGATTGGTCTTGACAGAAGGAATGAGAACGAGGCCAAAAATAACGCAATATCTGTAGATTTTGTTGAAGAGAGCCATAAATTATGTTATCACGGTCTAATAAGTTTTGCCATGTTACTCAGTGCTGTTGTAATACCTTGCTTCCTGCTTGGGCACAGAGCCTGGAGGACCGGTGTAACGAGATCCTGAGGAACATGGAGGCCTCCCTGACAGCCAGGGATCGCGTGGGCATCCAGGATTTTGTTCTCCTGGACAACTACACGAGCGAGACTGCCTTCCTGGACAACGTGAGGAAACGCTTCCACGAGAATCTCATTTACGTGAGTCTTCCTGTGTGGTGTAATGCCGGATGACCCGGCTCTTTCTCTTACTCTAATTAAACTTCCCGCCCTCGACCTTCAACCCTACGAGGTCCTAATGCTGCGCTGCCTTGTGCTGAATCCGGCACCTCGTGCTGCTGAAACAGCAGCTTCTGTTCTTTTCATTTGCGGAGTGAGCAATCTAAAGGTCACCGCTGTCCGTAAGGTCACGACAAGCGATTAACCAAACTTATTGCTTTTGATGAGAGGAACAGAATTACTTTTCAGCAGAGTGATACACGTGTCCTTGTAATGTTTGAGAAAAACAACCTCCTGTTTTACAGAACATGACTTCCTTTCCTCTCTTTCTCTTCAGACCTACATCGGGACGCTCTTGGTGTCAGTCAACCCATATAAAGAGTTAGACATCTACAGCAAGAAGCAAATGGATACGTACATGGGCGTGAACTTCTTCGAGCTGCCACCTCATATGTAAGATATTCTTTATTCTGTATTTATTTACAGTGGGTGGATAAATCACTTCTTGAATGAAATAAACCTTTATTTTTTAAATTCATGACATTTTGTACAAACATTCCTGGTCTCCAAAGAAAGAGTTTTAATGACTTTGGTGTTTTTTTCCTCTGGTGTCACCATGAGGTTGACATTTTTGCTTTTAAGTGAAATGTCTCGACAACTTTGGGATTTCCATTGAATCTGGAGCACACATTCATGTTCAGCTCCGGATGAGTTGTGATATCACTGTCAGCTCTTCCAAGTTACTCCAAGTCTTTCCTTTTCCAATCAGCCTTTGCTGTACTGTACTGTTGTTGTTTTTTTAACATGATAAACATTTTACCTGCAATAAATCATCACGTTAGCATTGTCATTGTTATTGTATGTTAGCTGTACCTAAATACAGCCTAACACAACCAGTGGTGTGACTGGAGGCTCTTACTCTTCAGCTTTTAATTGAAAAGAACATTATAACTCTAGAAGGAAAAGAAGACAGGATATTAATGACACATGAGAGTTTATAAATCATAAATGCAGGGTCCGACCCATAGATTTATAAGAAGTACATACCAAATGTAAGATGGCGACACATTCAGTCTGAGTGAGAATTGTTTGTCTGGCGCATACGCCAAAAAGTATTCTAGCTTCTGGGTTAACTTCCGTGTTACAGCTGTGTCTCTTTCCTGGGCTTGAGAAAAGTTTTACAATTATAAAAAACTTGATGAATCAAAAATCCATAAGAGAAAGAGTCTAAATTGACCTTGCTTGCAGTTCGAGGTGTCCTGTCAACAGTTTTACGGATTTTTCTTATGATGGCGCTCTTTGGGGGAAATGCTTTTTGGCCTGCAGGGTTATTTTTCACTGCAATGTGGAGTGGAAGCAATGGAAGCAAGGCTAAGTGGCACTGTCGCATCCAGATCTGACCAGGGACTATTGTTGCAGGTCTTGCACAGTCTCTCTCTCTCCCCCATTTCCTTTCACTTTTCCACTGTCAGCTAGTAGACACTGATTTTCTGATAGCAAAAAAGTCAGAATAAAAAAAAAAAACGTGGCTGACTTTGACTTGTTCCTGTACTTTCAGTTATGCGCTGGCGGACAACGTCTTCCGCACCATGCAGTCTGAGTTCAACAACCACTTCATCCTGATCTCAGGGGAGAGCGGAGCCGGCAAGACTGAGGCCTCAAAGAAAATCCTGCAGTTCTACGCAGTCAGCTGTCCGAGCACCAAACTCCTGAACAACGTCCGGGACAGGCTGCTCCTCTCCAACCCAGTGCTTGAGGTCAGTGACATGGATATATGTCTGCCAAAAGCTTCTGCTGCGTGAAATATCTTTTATATATACAGAATATGTATCTTTATAACTTCCAGGCTTTCGGAAATGCCAAAACCCTGAAGAATGACAACTCAAGCCGCTTTGGGAAATACATGGACATCCAGTTTGACCACCAGGTGGACTGAAATATCGTCACATTACAGTAACACATCAATGTAATGACCTCAAGGCTCAGTTAGCACTGATTGAGGGTAAAGGATTGCCTTTCTCCCTCAGGGTGGTGCAGTTGGTGGTCACATCCTGAGTTACCTGCTGGAGAAGTCCCGCGTGGTCCACCAGAACCACGGAGAGAGAAACTTCCACATCTTCTATCAGCTGGTGGAGGGAGGAGAGGAGGATCTGCTCCGCTGGCTCGGCCTGGAGAGAAACTGCCAGCATTACAGATACCTGGTGCAGGTCAGTGGAGAAAAAAACAAACGAGTCCTTGCTCATCTGGTGTAACAAAAATCTCCTGACTCAAGACTTTTTATTCTTGTCTCCTTCAGGGTGATTGTGCCAAAGTTAGCTCTATCAATGATAAGAGTGACTGGAAGATGGTGCGGAAAGCCCTCTCTGTCATAGAGTTCAGTGAGAGTGATATTGAGGTGAACGAAACTGAACAAAACTTTATTTAAATCTATGAATGACATGTTTTGCTGGTGATTCGTGAAGTAATTCTCTCTGCAGAGCCTGTTTGGAATAATTGCGAGCGTGCTCCATCTGGGAAACATCAAGTTTGAAGCAGATGTTCGAGGATACGCGTCACTCAACAACAACCAGGAGATGCAATGGGTGTCAAAGGTGAGTCCATAACAAATTGCAGACAGTTTAAACCATTTGTTTGTCTTAATGCAACTTTCTGATTTTTGCTTCGCTGTGCAGTTGTTGGGGATTCCTACTCAGGTGCTACAACAGGGCTTAACCCACAGGAAGATAGAAGCCAAAACAGAGGAGGTGAGTTGTCTTCATTTGTTTGATTCAAACCTGAAAATAGTTTAAACTTGTTCGTAGCGTTCATAATCTACATTATTCTGTTGTTATAGGTGCTCAGTCCCTTCTCTGTGGACCATGCAGTATATGCCAGGGATGCCCTTGCCAAAGCCATCTATGGCCGCACTTTCAACTGGCTGGTCAACAAGATCAATGAATCTTTAGCTAACAAGGTGAGAAAAAACAGGATACTGTCGCAATAAGATCGTGGTAATCTGGAGAAAATTGGGGTAGCAAGCCTGATTTGATTGTTCTGTAAACAGTAGATCTGGCAAAATAACATATGAGCTGGAATTTCCATCCATAGCAGATTTCCCGTGAAGCAGAAGTCATATCTGTGTCCATTATCTGCAGGATTCCTCCAGGAAAACAGTGATCGGTCTGTTGGACATCTATGGTTTCGAGGTTTTCAACGTGAACAGGTGAGATCACGCACTGATGAGCGGATTCTTCGAGAGCAGACGTGTGAAATGAAGAATCCCATCCTGAGAGTGCCTGTGATTTATTTCAGCTTTGAGCAGTTTTGCATCAACTACTGCAACGAGAAGCTGCAGCAGCTTTTCATCCAGCTGACCCTCAAGTCAGAGCAGGAGGAGTACGAGATGGAGGGGATTGAAGTAATAACGCTATCATTCCTTGTATATTCTTGACTCTTCTGGTTACTAATCTGCAAAAATAAACTCACATACACTGAAAACTGCTTTTCAATCATTTGCTTGTTTTTTTTTATGCGCAGTGGGAACCAGTGCCATATTTCAACAACAAGATAATCTGCGATCTTGTGGAGCAGAAACACAGAGGAATCATCTCTCTCTTGGTAAAGATACGATTCAGTTATGGTCCTACGTGAAGACAAACAATATCCTCGCCCGCAAAGCTACAGCGTGACTGAATAATTGATGCTTCTCCTCTCATTAAGGACGAGGAATGTTTACGTCCTGGCGAGGCCACAGATCTCACCTTACTGGAGAAGATGGAGGAAGAGATTGGTGGTCACCCTCATTTTGTCACGTGAGTTGGAAACATCTGCTTTGCACTTTGTCCCAGCAACCAGACCGGCACATAGCATGACCATAAACACCGTTAAAACCTTTCCCCTTCCTGCAGACATAAACTGGCAGACCAAAAGACGAGGAAAACACTGGAAAGAGGAGACTTCCGCCTCTTGCACTACGCCGGGGAGGTTACATACTGTGTTGTTGGTGAGAGCTGACATACATCTGTCTGTTAGATAATGTCTACTGTCTAAGAGTGCTAAAATTTAGTTTAACAGACCGTCAGCAATATCCATATAAAGGATGGTAGCATTGGCTAACGTAGCGTCGATGACAACTGAACTCACCTCTGTGCCATTACATACATCACATTCTCAGTTCTGTATATATGCATAAAATAATAATATATTTATAGTCCAGTGTTGGCTCCTTTGGCCGTTCTCCGTATTGTATCACGAAAGAAACAAAGAAATAAGTGGGAGCTCACATACCTGGGTGCAGGACAGCAGAACCGCTTGCATGTTCCAGTAACGTTAGCTTAGCTTGACACTGGTAAGCTAGCATGTTAAAAAAAGTGCTGTATGTGATAAAAAAGTTAAACTACACAATAATGTCAGAAAAGGTCTGTGATTCATAGGAAGTAAGATTTGCACCACTGTTGAGGGTTTTTATAATGTTTTAACTCCTCAGCAGAGCCTTTCTGGCTAACTAGTGGTGACATCGCTAACAGGGTTAAAGATCACATAACAAAGATTATCATACAGACAAATATATTTATAAAAGATTGCCAGATTTATTTATATTTAGAAAAGATTTTTGGTGAAATGTATATATTATGTTACTACTTCCATTAGGGTAACGTTAGCCACCATATGCTACTAGTCATCAGGAGTAGGAATTTGTTGGTGCCAAAAATACACATTAAGTTTCTCTTTGTACTTTCAGGGTTCTTGGACAAAAACAATGATCTCTTGTATCGAAATGGGAAAGAGGTAATTTAATTGAATTTGTATAGTAAAAAGCAGTTGGTTGGTTGGTGATTTCTTGAAAATGAATGGAACTTTATTTAATTTGTTGCACTGTATTACTGTATGACTTCTAACATCCTCCACTGCTTTCAACAAAACACCCAAATAGAACAGAAAATGTGTATAAATGTATTGAAGCATAACCCTTAAATAACATGTCTGACATGTTAGGTGTTGATATAGTTTTCCTGTTTCTCCACAAGGTCATGCGACAGTCCAAGAACGCTATTATCAAACACTGTTTTCCCTCCACTGAACCGGACAGCAAGAGGAGACCTGAAACTGTAAGTAAACGACTCAGAACCATTTATGACCCTCTGATTTTGAATTGAAATTAAAATTACTATAAACAAACCACCAACCTGCCATTTTCTTCCACCCCTCAGGTGGTGACTCAGTTTAAGAGCAGCCTGGTGGGCTTGACTGAGATCTTAATGTCTAAAGAGCCCTGGTACGTCCGCTGCATTAAACCCAATGAAGCCAAGCAGCCAGGTGAGGCCTTCTGTCCCGAAAATCCTCCACTTCTGAAAACAACTCAGAGCCCTTTAACTCTGTGTTCAGCCTACAGCCAGCACATGTAAGTTAAACCACACAGTTTTCACCCCTGAACTTGATTACTTCTGGTGTCCCCTGCAGGGCGTTTTGACGATGTGTTGGTGAGACATCAGGTGAAGTACCTGGGGCTGATGGAGCACCTGAGGGTCAGGCGCGCTGGGTTTGCTTACCGACGCAAATACGACATCTTCCTCCAGAGGTAGCTAAGCACAATGTCACTGCTCCTGTTCCCTGGTACTGTTTTTTTGCAGAAGACATGTGACATGTTCTCATTTTTGCTGTGATCACATACATTCCTGCTGCTTCTGGTGATCAACTACAAAGCTGTGTGTGGTCTTCTTCTTCTTCTTCTTCTTCTTCTTCTTCTTCTTCTCAGGTATAAGCCTCTGTGTCCAGACACCTGGCCCAACTGGAGAGGTACGGCAGCAGAAGGTGTTCAACACCTGATCAAACACCTGGGCTACAAACCTGACGAGTACAAGATGGGCAGGTAGGCAGATGCTAATGGATGTGTGCCATTGACAGTTAATGCTGAGATACAGAAACTTCTTGTTCTTTCCCTCAAGGACAAAAATTTTCATCCGGCACCCAAGAACTCTGTTTGCAACAGAAGACGCCTTTCAGATCTGCAAACATAGGCTAGGTGAGATGTTAATCTGTAAATGTAGTTGTAATGCTACGTTAAGCTTCATATCTCTCTTGAAAGTGAAACCGTCACTGTTACTGTTTCAGCGACGAGGATTCAAGCGAAGTACAAAGGCTACAGAGTGAAAGGAGACTACCTGAAACAGAGAGAGGCTGGTGAGTGTTTAAATGGCCACAGATTGGTTTACTATGTAAGCACAGACTGACTAAATGTACACGAATGGCCCGCATGACAAGCTTTTAAAAATATTATTTTTGGCTACCTTGTCTTATCTTAATAGCCACTAAGATTGAGAACTGCTGGAGAGGTCTGATGGCCAGAAAGGAGCGTGAAAAGCGGGCGTGGGCTGTCAAGGTCATCAAGAAGTAAGTTTATACAAGGAAACCCATCTGAAGATTAAATGAGATGAGAATGATACAGTCTATGTGGTGAGGCTAACAGTCTTTGATTCTGTTTTAGGTTCATTAAAGGCTTCATAACTAGAAATCAGCCATCCTGCGTTGACAACAGCGAGTACCTGGCATATGTGAGACACAACTACCTCACACGGCTGAAGGACAACCTTCCCAAAACAGTCCTGGAGAAAGACGCTTGGCTCACCGCTCCGCCGATACTGCAGGAGGTGGGTGACACAGTTTTTACGCCAACTGTTTCTAGTTAGAAGGCTGCATGCAATGAGGTCACAGGTCATTTTGGTAAAGACTGAATGCTGTAAAGGTGTAAATTAAAAGGAGCTCATGCATCTTTTCTAGGCTTCCCAGCTCCTGAAGAAGATCTACATTCGCCACATGGTGAAGAAGTACGTGCGGGGAATCACTCCACAGAGGAAAGCACAGGTAGGAACCACAATACACAACATAATCCTTCTACATTTAAAATAACTTCATTCTGGAAGTAAATTTGTGGGCAACACTCGAGTCCCAGATAAATTAACTTTAGGAAATAAAGTATCTTTACTTACTTTCTGCTCTCCTTGTTTCCAGCTTCTGTTAAAAGAGCAGACGAGCTCCATGTTCAAAGGAAAGAAAGAAAACTACCCTTTCAGTGTGTGCAGACCATTCGTGGACACCAGGATAAGTGAGACTGGATTATTTTATTTTCTTTGACTGTACTTACTGCCGGGACTGTATTTCTGCTGATTCTCATCAGCCTCTATTACTTTATGAAGGTGCAGAGGACATAAGCATCAAAGTGCTTCAGATGATTCGATATGAGCACATCAAGGTAAACTATCATCGGAATTTACTTTCTGTCTTCGTCCTTTATTTTATCCACCGTGACCTTGTGTGTGCGCGTCCCTCCCACAGTACAGCGTGCCAGTGGTGAAGTACGACCGGAACGGGTTCAGGCCTCGTCTCCGGCAGCTCATCTTCACCCTGGAAGCCGCCTACCTGGTCGAGGAAACCAAGATCAAGCAGCGGATAGATTACAGCTCTCTGAAAGGTAGCGAGTGAGACAATTAGACCAAATCGGTGTCATTATCTGTAGGGAGAGGTTTGCACATGCTTGGATGTTGCGGTTGCAGACACGCCTGTGATTTAATCTTTAAGGTGAGTCTTTTTCTGATTATAGGCGTGTCGGTCAGCAACCTGAGCGACAACTTCCTGATCCTTCATGTTACATGTGATGACATCAAACAAAAGGTACAACTATTAACAGACTGTTGTCTAAATATATCTCCACCAATATTTTAATTGTCTGTTTAAAAGTCTTCCTTACTTTACTTGAGGAAACCAAGACAACACAATCTGTAGGTCACGTGTGGCTCTGCAGACAATCGATCAAGTCTGAAAGGGCAATAAAACCATTCATTAAGATGGACTTTCAATTCATTATTCAGACAGTTTAAAGACAGTATGGAGAACAATGCCCAGTTCAGTGATAGACTTTTATCTGTGAGTGTTTGTCTCTCATTGATTTTCTTGAGCTTTCTTTGAGCAATTTATGGCTTTATCAGATAGCCAAGAGTAGAGAGATACAGGAAATGAGGGGAAAGACATCATGGAGCAAAGGTAAAAGGCGAGCCAGGAATATTGTCTTTCATGGCCAGCAACTTAAAGACCCTGTTGCTCAATCACTTCCATAACAGGTCCATAACTTTCCTGGAGCTCCCCTCACAGCCGACCCCAAACCAGATCAGAAACATTACTAAATAAAGCATTCATTGAAGCACACTTAGGCATTAAAAAATCTCCATATGCAACAACTGAAGGACTGACACCATTTGTTCTTTTAGGGGGATCTGGTCCTGCAGTGTGACTACCTGTTTGAGGCCCTGACTAAGCTCTGTGTGATTGCCAACAAGCAAAACTACATCAAAGTGGTCCAGGGCAGGTACAGAATCTGGAATATATGTAGAAATATGAATTTGAACGCTAGCACCAAAGGGTAGAAATGATTCATACTGTCATTGCAGTGTGCGATTTGACATCCAGCCTGGCAGAGAGGGGTTCGTGGACTTCAAGAGTGGCCAGGAGTCCATGGTCTACAGGGCGAAGAACGGCCATTTGATGGTGGTGAGTGTGGAGTTCAGCATTAAAGTCCTGTTTATATAAACTACTGACTAAGCTCTTCGCTTTGTTTTCTTTCTTTAGGAATCTACGAGAACGAAGTCCAGATGAGTCGCCGGTGGTTTGGGAGGATGTCGCTGTAACAGCCATGTTTGTTCTGTAATCCTGCTCCATGGTTGTTGCCAATTGTGATTCATGTCAGCTGATTTTTAATTTCGTGACAATGTTATCCAATTACGTGTATGCAAATATTACACAAGTACTGCCAATATCTGAGTTGTACTGTAGATAGCAGAGCCCTGCCAGAGTATCAGTGGGTCTGCTTGTTCCTCAAATCTGGTTCAAATCATGAACATCAACCATCCATAATATGAACAGAAGCACTTTTTTTTTTGTATTAAACATATCCGAAATCCTGTCTAGATGATAACAGTAGAGAAAAACATTAAACGTGTGCAGCCATGAATGTTTGTCATACCTCACCCATGTTGTACTGTCACATTAAAACATGTGAAACCACAATGGACACTTCATCTGTATTTTTTTTTGAGAGCAAAATACCTCAGCAACATTTCAAATGGATGCTTGACTCCTGCATGTCGCACTGAGACGATTCCTGAGTTGGCGGCTCCCTCTACTGGTCTCCAGCTGGCCCTACAGGTCCCCTCCTTACAGTAGGGGCAGCTTTTAAGTTGAATCATGAAACCTCTAGAGGAAGTCGACACACTTCTTGTGCGTTGACTTAAAAGATAAGTCACAGAATTAGTACAGATTTTCATTCTAAACTCAACGTTAACGAGGATGTGGTGCACTTGTTTTCAGAAAGGCAGTGTTAAGCAGCACCGGGTTGCTAAATCTGCTGCCCACTCTGCTGGACAACACTGACACCAACATGGAAGGAAAAATGATAAGTCTCTCTGCCATTATGAGGCAAAACAAGTAAAGCTTTCCTCAGTCTAAGCTATGTTATGTCAGCATTTTACTGTGCTGACGGCAGCATGTCAACACGCTCAAAGCTGCACAATCACGACATGAATGCAATCGTGTTATTCTTAAAAATCTATGAATCACTGTTTCAGCACAAATTGCTGATTCAGAAGGAAAAATTTCACAATTGCATCCAATTGAGTCTCTGGGTGTGTGAGTCTACTCCCTTCTCAAACGTCAACTTGGAGTTCAAAATGTCACCGTGCTCAAAGGTAGCATCGTATATCCATTAAGGGCAGGGATTTTCATATCAATTACAACAGGGCTACCTTTATGGTGTGTCTGTCATTAATGATGCACTCACCTTGAGCAGTGGCCAAAGGAGTGGCTGTAAATCATTTTCCTCCCCCACAGTGCTATCAAAGAATAGCCGCTAACAAAGCTCCGCTTAATTTTGTTTCAATTCCTCATAATAAATTGTGGCACATTGCCCCTTTAAAGCTGTTAAGGTGGAAATGCTGCATTTTAAACAGCAGCTGTTTTCACTTGATTAAAGTTTATTACAACACAAATTTCATTATCAGAGAAGTTAATTGGTCGGCCTATGTGTGGATAAAGCTAAACTTGAAGTAGCCTAACACGTTCACTTTTACATCGCACAGAATCACGTATGATCACGCCAACAGTCAGGAGGCAAACCAAAGCATTTGTGACTCATTCTACATCCTGAGGGGGCGGGAACATCGACATGGTTGTCATATCGTTAGGCTATCTTTAAACACCCAGGAGCCAATATAAGAAATGCCAAGTCTGAAGAGCTCTGACACCACTCAGCATCCACAATCACGTCACACCATAAATTACTCACTCTTTCCTATCTATAAATGTGATCTGAAGGCACAGATGCTGTGATACAGATTCTTAACAATTAAACACAAAACATACTGTATTTCATATCATTGTGCTGTTATTATTTGATATGACAAATATTCTCTTAACATGAGAGCATGTTTTATTTGGCATTTATCTCCATTAGTGTTGATAAGTTATATCTATTATCTAAATATGGTAAAGGGTAATTACAAGAGCCAAGATGGGGTTTGGCAGTTTCTGACATGCAATCTAAAATCCATTAAGCAGATAAATAATCTTAAAAACTGTATGACACTGACATGAGCGATGGTCAAAGGTAGTCATGTGAGGATATATTTAGATGTTATTGGTGCACAATAAACCCTGGTTGATGATTAAGCAGATGTTTGTAAAGGTTCAGATAAATGCTGAGCAGTCCTGTATCTGCCCGGGACACAATCGTAGAAGCAGCCAAGACAACAGCAGGAACCTTGGCTCTTCTGCCGCTTCACGATGGAGAAATTCACAGCAGTAATCTTTGTCCTTATGGTTTCATGTGTCTACAGGACGTTGGGTAAGTACCCACATACTTCTTTTAACATTATAATTCATCTCTGACATTTTGAGAAATACTCTTGTTTGCTGTCTTAATCTGAGTTAGAGGAGAAGAACAAAATATCTTTATGTCCACTACAGTGAAAAGTTATAGGATATTTAGCATTTAGGCGCGTACTGTAGCAGCACGTGGCTTTGTGTCTCTAATTCATTTTAAGATAATTCATGGTTGTTTGTTTTCACAATCAAATAAACATTGATAACTATGATAAAGGTTAATGTTGAACTGAGTTGTTGAATAAGAGCAGCAACAATAGACCTTTTTCACAGCAGCCATTTTGACATAACACAGGTGTTATCTGGTATACTAATTAAGATTCTGTTCTGTTCAGGTCAAACCGAGTCAAGGTGCTGCTATTATGCATGTTGGCTCACTAGGAAGGCCCTGCTACACTAAATGGAATGGAACCGTATTCATTATTATCAACTAGACCTGTGTTTACCTGCTATTTCATGTCAATATGGCTGCTGTGGAAAAGGTCTGTTGTCCTCTTTGTAAAATAAAGAACGGACGCTTAAATCTGAGTAAACATAAAAAGAAATACAATTCAAAACGGTTGTTGAATCAACTTAATATCTCAAGGTTATTGAACATATTTTCTCGAGTTATGTTAGCTTGACATCTGATTTAACAAAAAAGAAGACTTAAAAGAAGACTTTAATTATTCTACCTAAGTTAAAGATGCAATATGTAAGAATTGGCCACCTGGTGAAAAAAGGGGGCAGCATATTACTAGAGTCACCGCAAATCGCTGCTAACTGTAGCGGCCATTAGCAAGTTAGCTCAGTCAGCTGTGAAGCTAGCGGTCCGGTCGAGATCCCAGGACGGGATGGGGCTAGCTGGTTAGCATGCTAACTTCAGAAGAAGTTAATTTCTAACTAATCATTCACTTAATGCTGTGTTTTCAACTAAAATTCTAACATTTTGCACCTTTAATCCAAAATATTTAAGGCATCAGTTTTAAAATAAAACTGGAGGCACACCTCAGACTACATACTGAAGACCTCTTTCTCCTTATTCTGGACAGGACAAACATGTGAAGGAATCTGTGGGGCAACATCAGACACATGTTCATGCCACCCAACTTGCGTCAACTTGAAGACCTGCTGTCCAGACTACAGAGACTACTGTGTGGAAACTTTGCCATACTCTGGGACCATTTTGGGCGGGACAGATTTTATGGTCCTTGATGCAAGTTTCAATGGGACTTCCAAGATTAAATGCATGTAAGGCTTTCTTTTGTTCCCCCGTGTGACGGTTATACCTTTGAATGAATGAATTTTCACGATTATTACATCACAGAGGTGAAGTGCAGTATATAAACTTCCTTATCACCCTTTTATAACGGCAGGTTCAACAAGGACAGTCGGTCCATCACTGAAGGATATGTGGATGAAAACAGTAGAGCCCATTGTATCTCCCCGCTCCTCTACGAAACAGGCTGGATTCCTTTCGAAATCTCCTCTGATGACGGCGTGACATTCAACAGAACTGGAGCCTGGCTGTCAGGTATAATAATTGGCGGATGACATCAAAACTCCTCCTTAAATTAATGAAATTCCATTTGGTGTTGAAATGACATTAATATCTGGTTTATTTGATTCAAATGTGTTGCCACAGCACACTCTGGCAAGTTAGATTCTAAGTTTAAGGCGACAATGGTCAACTCAACCAAATGGCAGTACTACGGCACACCGAATGTTGGAGGCACCCTTGAGATGACATGGAACAGCTCTATGGTCAGAGCGGACAGGGTCAACATAGAGCTCTGGGGATACAGGGAGACAGGTGAGTACACTATATGAACTTTCGAGGTCACATGGCTGTTAATTAAAGTGGGTAAAAACACTGAATTGTGTAAAATGTTTCTCTGTAGGTAAACCCTATGGAAACGACTGGAGAGCTGAGTGGAGCTTTCTGTACTCGCTGGCAAAGAATCACTCCAACAACGGTTCCTTTAGCTTTTTGCCCCAACCAGCAGTGGATGGCTTTTCAAGTTGGGAGCTTGGCTCTGTACGTGTCAGCCCCAGCACCTCCCCTGATGGATCGTGGTATGTACAAACATTTCCTTTAATAGACCATATTCACACAGTGGCCATTTTCCTCTAACAATCAAGCACAGGGTGGAAGCTCAAATTGTTATAATTTCACTGCTTCCTGATTCGTTGACAACCGATTAGCTTCTATTACAAAACAGCTAACATTAGCATTCACCCACATTTCTAGCTAACGTTACCGTTACTAGTAGTAAAGTTAGTTTTACATGATACGATTAGGATAGGTATAAATTGATTGAGCTGAGGTGCCGGAGCCGTAAAACATCAAACTAGAACAGAAAAAAGCCTCGAAATATTATTATGCAATAAAGAAACGTGCGAAAAAGGAGTCAACAGCTGTGTTTGTCGTGTGTTTCATTTAGGAATGTGAATGCCATGTGGACTGAGGACCACGCTCTGGCCTGGCAGCTGGACGAGACGTTCAGGCAGGACTCGGCAGCTTGGGCCCTGGACAAATGTTTAGCATGGGATGAGCTGGAAAATCAGCTGCCCAACTTCCTCAGTGAGATCATAGACTGCCCCTGCACCCTGGCTCAAGCGAGAGCAGACACAGGAAGGTTTCATGTGAGTGTAAAGAGTAACATGTAGACTTTGCAGCAATCACTTGAAACAGTGGTTTAATGATTAAACACCGGCATGGCACATGCACATAAAAAATAATTGTACATAAAAGCAGAAATAGCATAAACAAGCACAAATGAACTAATACACAGCCATCCCAGGGTGACTTATTTTGTAGGCTTTGTAGGGCAGTACAGCGTGCTGGGCGTATACTGTACAACTCAGCCATCTGGGCAACTACCAGGACTCTCGATGCTGATGAAACCAGTGGCGTGATGTTTTTGGCTGACAAACCTTTTTCGACAGCTGGAACACAGTCATAAACAAAACAAACATTTTGGACGATGGTTTGTTGACATAAAAATGTTATGAACATGACCTTTAGAACTTTTTAAAGGTATATCCGACACGTTCAAGAACCCTACTGAACCTTCATTTCAAGTTAAATACGAAACATAGATGTAGTGCAGTAAGTCTTAGATGAAGTGGACAGAGATTTCATATCAGTATAGGAACTTGATTGTATTATTTTATTGTATGTTCCAGATTAAATTATGTAATGACTTTATGTGGTTATGGCAGCTGTAACCTTTTGCTAATGCCCACTGTATCAGTTAAAAGTCAAGGACAGGTCTTTCATTATTGTTGTATTTACAAGCCAATGAACACGTTTCCTCGTTGCCTCGTATCTAAGAAATTACAGTTAGGTTAGGCAAACCCATTACTATCTGTCAGTGGCAGGTGAGTGACTAGTACTGTCTTAAAACTGCATGTGTGCAGCTAGTGACTTATTGATGAGGATTCAGTGTTAAGCATTTCTTACTGCTGTCGCCTTGTCCACAAGCAAAGTGGAAAAACCCATCAGTGTGTACAGTCACAGTTTAAGGGGGCTTTGTTTAATTAATATATTCACACAGTAGACGTTTTGTCTCTCTCCTCAGACTGACTACGGCTGTGATATAGAGAAAGGGAGCGTGTGCACCTACCACCCTGGGAGTGTTCACTGTGTGAGGGCGATACAAGCCAGGTGAGTCTTGACTGTTAACATAACTGGTCAGGTTTAGGTGACAACATTTTATTCAAAAGATGATGAATTCATTTATAGCTCCGGACAGGGAGCTTGGAGCGTGTACACTGCTAGCACAGGAGTCTAGACCGGAATAGGCCGGGGCTAGCTGGTTAGCATGTTAGCTTCAGTCGATATCTCTGCACTGCAATACATAGATGTCTTAACTTTAAATTATTATTCACTTTCTGTTGATGATAATCGTTTGTTTTTAAATGTTTTCGACTACAATTCTTACGTAATGCACCTTAAAACTCAACAAATGTGTTTGGTGATACTGTGAGTTACTAAGTTAAGTTACAAGACTGTAAGTAATTATGAAGTAGTTCACTGTTGTGACAATATTTTGGAAATGTATCAACAGTCCCAGGTACGGAGCAGGACAACAGTGTTGCTATGACAGCAGGGGTGTTCAGGTCCTGACCTCAGACTCGATCGGGGGTAGCACTCCAGACCGAGCCCACGACTGGGGCTCACCTCCATTCAAAAACCCACCTCGTGTTCCCGGACAGTCCCACTGGGTCTATGACGTCCTCAGCTTCTACTACTGCTGCCTGTGGTCCGACCACTGCCACTACTACTTCAAACACCGGCCCTCCAGTGACTGCAGGACCTACGAGCCACCCAGATCAGGTGAGTTAACAATGGCGTTACTTTTGTTTTGTTTTTCATAAGATTATAATTTTGTGTCAAGTCTTATTTTTTTTTTTTGCGTGTGTGTGTAATGGCAGCTATGGTGTTTGGAGATCCCCACTTCGTAACATTTGACGGCGTGAGCTACTCCTTCAATGGCAAAGGGGAATACACTTTGGTGACCTCAAAGCAGCCACACAATCTGATAATCCAAGGCAGAACAGAGCCTTTGAATGGTGAGAATGATGACAAATATTTCTGTATATAAACGTTTTGTCACTATTCCCCTTCTCTACGTCATTGCTCTCATTCTCTCACTATTAGGAACAATTAAAGCAACAAAAATGACGTCTGTTGCCATGAAAGAAGGGAACTCTGACGTCATTGAGGTGCGACTCAGCGGTCACATCGGCCTTGAAGTGCTGCAGAATCAAAAGACCCTCCCCTTTACTGAGCAGAGCTGGATGGACCTTAATGGTGAGACCCTGACTTGTGATGTTCCCCTCTTAAAGGTCCTATTTGCAAAAATAAAAGTTGATTTCTGAGTCTCATTCCCAAAAATATACTTTAACAGTAAAATGCTGCTTAGACATGCAGTAAATGCTTCAGTTAAAAAAAATCCAGTATGATTTAGATTCAGAGTTACCAGGGGTCCTTGAAATCCTTGAACGTTTTGATTTTGAGGGGGGGAAAACCTGTTTTTGAAATCCTTGATCTACACTCGAGCCAGGAAGCTATCTCATTATAAAAAGTCTCAGCATTGTAAGACAATATTAAGAGAAGATTAATAGTCATTAGTATTATAATCTCAAGGTATGTGTGCTGGATCCTTGAAATTGAGGGAATTGTCCCTGGAAAGTCCTTGAAAGGTCATTGAATTTGATGTTTAAGAAGTGTGGGAACACTCAAAGCGATGTCATGATATCATCATGTTCATTAACCGGCTTTATTCTAAACAAATATCTCTTCTAGGTGTGTTTGTGTTTTCTCCGACCCCTACAAATGTGACCGTGATGTTCCCCTCTGGAGCCGGGGTGGAAGTGCGGGAGAGAGCTGGAGACTTGACAACCACAGTGCTCCTGCCAGAGGAGTTCAAAGACGCAACTCTTGGACTGCTGGGAAGGATGAACGGTTACGCCGACGACGACCTCGTTCTCAGCAACGGTGAATTTGTGCGGGACCAAAGCAATCCAGAAGAGCTGTTCAGCTTTGGAGCAAGCTGTAAGACATTATTCACAACGTCGATTATGTGCTGTTATTCAAAATTCATTCATGTCTGTTGTGAATTTACTTATATATAAGATGTTTAATGGAAAACTTGGGAAAGCGTAGTTAAATAGGCATAAAGTTAGATTACATTAAGATTATGTTCTTGCATCATGACTTGGAAAATATGAAAATATGAGGTATCGTTCACGTCGTGAGAACCAACATGCTGACCATTTTACTGTGTGAAACGACAGTGTAGCTAATGATTAAATTGGCATGAAACAAATTGACTTGAGGCTAACTTTAGGACACTATGACACTAAGGTTGACTTCAGCCAGGTTTCAAAGGGCAAACTACATTCATAAATGTATTTTTGTCACAGTGGAAATTATCATATCGAATTGTTAGTCAGGAACAATTAAACGCACGTCACCAAAGTTTAAGGTCCTTGAAAAGACGCAACGGTTCCTCTTATCATTTCTCTTTGTACATCCTTGACTCCTTTCCTTGCCTCCTCTCCTCATGACCTAATCCCTCCAACATGAGGTGTGAGCGGAGGAGACAAGGTAGAGGAAGGCGAGCGGAGGAGGAGGCTTTCCTGCTGCATGTTCGCTAGGAAGTAGTTGAATGCTAATTTTAGCTGTTGCTCTCTCATTTCTTTGTCATACTGCTTCACTATTTTTGGAAATCTTAAAAAAATTCTCGTTTTATGACATATGAGCAGATAATGTTGTCTCCCTTTAAATTTAAAGCACTTTGTGGTGGTAAGTGTGTCTCTCTTTCTTTTTGTCTTCCAGGGATTGTCCTCAACAAGTCTGCCTTGTTCACATATGATAATCAGTACCTTATAGACAATTATTTAGATGCCCCCAGACATGACCCGAGCTTTATTCCAGTGTTTACTGTCCCTGAGAACCCAGATGATCCATTAGCCAATCAGGCTTCTGAGATATGCACTGGAGAGGGCTCTCAGTTCTGCAGGTAGGAGAAGAAAACTTTTATCCACTTTTACTTATAATAGTATACAAATAAAATATTGTTATGTTTTTTTATGATACAAACACATTTTTGTCAAAACAAACCTGTACTGAAATGTTCTCAGTAAGAAGGAAGTCGATGTATTTGTCATTTTCTGATCAGTACCTCTGTCCTGTAGGTACGATATCCTTGTAGGCCGTAGTCCGCAAATGGGAAACGCTACCAGATTATCTTACCAGAGTCACATTTCTCTTGTGCGGGATCTAAAGCCAGGTGAGTCTAGGAACATTTCCCGTTTTGATTATGTACAAAATGTACTCGGTTTCACGGTGTTAATTATTGTTATATTGGGCAGTGGTATCCTGCGGATGGCTGCCACCGCCAGTTCGAGGGAAGAAGGAGGGGACCTCATATTTGCAAGGAGCCACGGTGCGGTTTACCTGTGACGACGACTACTCTCTCAAAGGATCGGAGGAGCGCGTATGCCAGGAGAATGGCCAGTGGTCTGGAGAAGAGGCAGCCTGCAAAGTTCCCTGTATGAATAAATGATGAAATCTGTCCTGTCCAATGATTTTGATTTTCACAAATCAGCAGTGGCAAATGTGTGTGACTGTATTTGATTCATCCTCTGGGCACCATGAATATCTGCACCAAGTATCATGGCAATTCAGGGATGCATGTCTACTTCATGTCCGTCTGGATCAATGAAGTCAACTATCGAAACTCATTTTCATACTTACTGTGTTCTGTAAGGAGCCTCTGGTTTTAAAAACATCTCTGTCATTTTTCAGTAAACATCGTGGGAATGGTGGTCGGGTCCGTCCTCGGAGCTCTCGCACTGATCGTGATCATAACAACAATCGCACTCTACTGCAGAAAAAAGAAAAGGTACGGTGAAGCATCTTCAGTTGACTTATCATGAATCTGTAACACATCATTCATTTATTTACTTACATATAAAGGTTTGACAGAGGCGATGTCGTGCTATTTACCTGCTGAGGAATGAAAGTAACGTTTTTTCTTTTATTACAGGAAGTCTGCCGACTCTGAAGGAGCTATGAAAATTGAGGCCTTCTAAACCCGAGTCTTGCCCTGCTGCTGTACTGTACATATATATCTTCATCGTTCCTACACGCTTAACTATATGTTTCAATAGAGACTCACAAAACGCAGCTTTAGTGCAACAGAGTTGTCACATGTTGGTTGTAAATCTTGTAAACATCTGCCAAGATCTGTGCTTGCCAGAAGGATGAGCAAAGGTCCCTGCACAGTTAATGAGTAACCACACACTGAGAGTTCAGTGGGTTGAAATATAAACCTGTGATGCACTTTTGACCACACCTGACATTACAGCACAGCATTGTGGGCTAATAACTAATAACTGCAGGTTTATTGTTGAGGCCGGGAAAACACTTTAGCAATCAAGGTGTAATCTGTGTAAAAGTAATAAAGCCGTAATCAATAACTTAACAGATAAAACTCCTGTCAAAGGTGAACACATTATTGATGCAACCTTCTAGTATCGAAACACTCTGTTATTTATAAATGTGTGAAGAAAAAGGTTGGTCAGCTCTGAAGATCACCAATGTTTACAGAGAGAAGAGTAAATTCATCTGAACTGTGTATTTAGAAAAAGTGGATATATTGACGATTTTCATCCGAATTGTGTTGTTGTTATACAGTTTGTTGGAAAATAAAGTTTTTTAAATACAGTATTTTGTGTAGCTTCATTTCTGAAAGCAGATGACTTCAGTTTATGTACACAAATATTGTGCACTGCTAATATTCCAGTCTGTTAGAAAATCACGTAACTTGAATCAATGAGATTGCAAACAAAGGTCAAGGCAGTGTGATAACTCCAAGTATTACTGTATGTGTTTGCTTACTTCAGCTATAGTTACTGTGTTTCTACTCTGTATTACTCCATATATATGTGGTTAATGTCTTTGACTGACGCTTTGGATGAGCGCAGATGGAAAAGCGACAGATATCGCCTCATTTATAAATACCATTCCTCTTTGAGAGCGAAAGGCTTGATTTATTAAGACGTGGCTCTGGATGTAAAATTCCTCACTGACGCTCGACTGCGTCAATCTTTCAGCCAATCACTTTGTCCTGGATGCAAACATGTCTTTCACGTTATAATTTGCCCCGCATACCCATCGCACGACAATGACGAGTTTTTCCTCCTTCAATCTTGTGTTTTGAGCCTGGAAGTAACCGTGTTGTTTACTGTGTCCCTCTGAATGTACGCGCTGTTCCCTCACATAACACAAAGCTGTGATTTCTGTGGACAAAGGGCACCAGTATGTGACAAGACTGCAGAGGACACTGCTGAATAAACTGTCTGCTTGCTGCTTCCAGAGTCATTCACCAACAACTTGCCACAGACACTCCAGAGATATAAATACAAATGATTAGCATTGTCCTCTCCATGTCCCGGGGCAACGAAGGAGTAACATCGCAGCTCATGCCATACCAAGTCATTCTCACCCCTTAGATCACACTTAATGCTGGACAAGTGTTAAAATGAATCAGCTGGGTATATAAAGTGTGTGAGTGGAGCATTACAGATGCCAAAGCAGCCTTTTCCCTCAGACCTCCAGCTCACTTTCTGTCCAGGATAAAAATACAGCTGCCCCTTTGTTTAGTGTTCAGGTCATCAATCTAGACTTGTTTGTCCCCGTCGAGCTGCAGGCTTTGCACTTTCAACATCCCTCTCCTTCCCTCTGAGCTTATTTTCTAGGATATGGGTGAGCAAAATAAAATATTATCCCGTCCCATTTTCCGTCGGGATGTGAGCTGGGATCCTTTCCCAAACTGGACGCAGCCGAGCCGCATCTTCGCACAGGATTTTGGCCTCCCTCCTTTCCTTGAGCCCAGTGATCTGGACTGGTTAGACTGGGCGAAGAGGAGACTGGGGTCTTTCAACTGGCCTGGGTATGCACAGACTCCTCTTCTGCCTCCATTCAGCGGTCAGCATCCTGCGGCGTCGAACCAAAACAGGCAGCTGACAAGTGGAGTGTCAGAGATCAGGACAGGGCAGGACCGCTGGAAGATTAACCTGGACGTCAATCACTTCTCACCTGAGGAAATTACAATCACAACCAAGGACGGTTATTTGCAGATATCAGGTATACTGTGCATGTTCTCTGATTGTCCCACAAGATATTTGTGAGATAGGAAACAAATGATGTGACAAACCTCAGATAAAGCACGTTATTTTCTCGACATTGTTTTCATTATTTTTGTTGTTCCTCACAAGGAAATCATGAAGAAAGGCAGGATGAGCACGGATCGGTTTCAAGGTGCTTCACCCGGAAATACAAGTAAGTTGTCTCTGAGAAAATGAGAAATTTAGAACAATTGAATCCATCTGAGTACCCTGCTCTGCATGATTTAAAGAGCCAGCTCACACCAAGATCAAAAATACATATTTTGCCTCTTACCTGTAGTGCTATTTATCCATCTAGGTTGTTTTGGTGAGAGCTGCTTACTTTTGGAGATTTGGCCATAGAGATTTCTGCTTTCCATTAAATATAATGGAACGAGATGGCACTTGGCTTGTGGTGTCCCACCAAAACACACAATCGAAAAACTTAACAGCAATGTCTCTTTCCAGAAGTCATGACTCGGTTACTCAACAAAATCCACAGATCTTGTTTTGAGCAGTTTCACATAGGAACTATCCCCAATATATGTACATCATGATCTAGCTGACGTCAGCGCGAGTTATGTTTGAAAGTCAGCAAACACTCCCCAAACTACGTCTTCCTAACGTAACATCTATTCGTTCAACATCTGCAAGACGTATGAGTGCTATCTGGCATTTCTTTCTGTCAAGCTAGCCTACAGACCGCCAACTGCATCACTGCGCAAGAAGAAAGCAGCAAGAGACTTAGCTAAGCTAGCTAACGTATCTCAGCGCAAAAGGAAGCGTGTGTTCTACTGGTGAACTGGAGGCTACTTTACCGAGCCAACTAAGCTAGCTAATATTACAGCTAAAGCCAATGATGATGACATTAATGTTTACATCCCGTGCTTAGCTAGCTAGTTGGCTTGGTAAACTAGCCTCTTATTCATGAGCAGCCTAGCCTAGCCGTTTAGTTGTGCGAGGTGATACGGTTGGGGGATGTAGTTCGGTAGAAAAAAGTAGTTCCCTCATGAAACTGCTCACAACAAGGTCTGTTGATTCAGCAAGTCATCATTTCTATAAAGAGACATTGCTGTTGAGTTTTTCAAATGTATTTTTTTGGTGATTTGAGCAGCCTACAGTCCTACTAAAGAAATACAGTTTTTGTGATGAGGCAACATCAGCTGTAACATGACTTAGATTTGCTTAATTTGGCGTGCCAGCTGCTGATAAACGTCCTCTTCATTTCTTAAAGACTGCCACAGGGGGTGGACCTGCAGCACATCAGTTCTTCGCTGTCCGGTGATGGAGTTCTGTCCGTAGAGGCCCCCGCCCCCGGGACATCCGTCAGCGCCCCGATCAATGAGATCGTCATACCTGTTCAGATCAGACAGACGCAGGACTGTGAAAAGGGAAACCAGTAAAGTAGTCTAAGCCTAACAACAAGTTTGTTTTCATGCTATAAATCCTATCTAATACTGTACCATGCATTGTCACAGGTATAGCATCATAGCCCTGGTTACTTTTGGTTTCCAAATAAAAATGCAATGCATCTATGTAACACAGAGCTGACTTTGAAAACAATGAATTGTTTTTGCTTGTCAACACTTATAAAAACTACATGTTAGCAGCTGTAGTTGTGACCTTGCATGACCTAAGGGACTGCTGAGATGATGGCTGACAATACTGGCCGAAAATGGACAGTGCAAGTAGGTTTAATTGTCCCAGACATTGGTTAATATTTATGTGTAAGCTATGGCACGACAGACAGGTATGTATGTCAAAAAGTGTTCTGTGTAAGAGCGTAACGTAATAGAAAAATAAAGAATTTGGTTGAATTTGATTTTGCTTTTGAGGAGGAGAGACGCTGAAAAAAGCTGTGGCACGAATTCATTGTATGTGTCTCCACTGAACAGTACGTTGATGTATCGGATAAGGAGCCTAATGGAGCTGTCCTCATATCATATAATCTTCACAAATGTATTAAACAGCTTCTGCCATTTAAATAAAGAATAATATTATTTTCCCCTTCAGTGTCTTTTAATACTGATGTATTAGTTGTCAGATTAAAGGATTAGTGCAAATCAGTGTAATCTGTATTGATAATTCATCTATTTCTCTTGGCATGCCGAATGGTCCACAAGAGGGCGCTCAAGTCCTGTTTAGTGTTAATATTTGGACTTTTTGGTCGACAGTATTTAAGTTATTTTTATTTGTGTAGACCTTCACAGTTTCTCTCCAGAACCTTGATACAAAGACGTCTTTCCACATCTTCTTATTTAGCTGTCAGATGTTTATTACAGTGACTTGATTACTTAAAAGATTTGCTACAAACATGTTATCAGACATTAAAGTGGTTCCCAAAGTGGGGTCCTTGAGGGAGTTCCAGGGGTCCCTAACAAACTGTGTGACTATGTTGGTTATGGATTTCATACACTACACTAAAGCAAAATTCGTATTTGATGGGAGATCCTGCAACAAAATCTTATAAAATGGGGGTCTGTGGTGTAAGTCATGTCAGTTTAGAGGTTTGTTTGAGAACCACTGTTGTGCAGTATATTGCACTATGGTCAAATGTGACCGTCTACATGACTTGTGATGTCAAATTTCAAAGCAAATGAAAGCTGAATGAAATTTTAGTATTAAGCTGCTGGAAAAATTACACATGAATGAAAAGGCTGCTTCATTTCAGAAGTGCAATGAAGGCTGAAAGGACCCAGAGTAAAAGTAAGTTACTGAACTGATCTGATGAAGGCCACTCCAAAGGCAACAGTGACATCTGGTGTCTGAACTGGGTGTTACATGTTAATGTAACTAAACTACTGTATTTGTACAGTATGGCAACACATGGATTCATTCTATGTGGAAAATAATAATAAACATTTTTTAGTTAAAAAAGAGAGGTTTTTTTTAAAAATGTGTACACTGATCTAATGATTGCCTTCTTGGTTTGTTTGTTCTGACTGGCTGTGACATGCAAGTACTCACTTAAGAGTGACTTGATGAAGTAACAAACAGTCATTACAAAAAGCAAAAACATTTTCTCCCTTCTTTCATTCATTTTTTTCGTTTGTGCTTCCTGACCAACGCAAAGGAATCTCCATCTCAATTAATGTGTCCATTCAGAGAAAGAAGAGATTAAAATATCCTAGAATAATCCCAGATAATAAAGTTACCTTTGGCAAACAGACCATTAACATACATTAACACGTCCAGCAGATGCTCAGTGACACCCACTGAGTCACTCTGTGCTGCAGCCCCATCACCTGCACCTTCAAAAAGCTTGGCATCCTTCCTTCATCCACTGTCAACTTCACGTTCAACATTCAGAAGAATCTTTATTTATCACATTCACACTTAATACGACATAGTGAAAGTTCTCTGTATTTAGCCCATAAAATTGTGATACATGCAAAGGTTAAATTAAGGTGATTTAACAGGTGTCATTTGACGCTTAAATATCATACATTAGAAGAAGCAGCAGAAACGATGCTCACACACTCAACACACCAACACATACAAATGGAAAGTAAAGTTATCATACAGCCGCAAAAACTGCTAGCCTGAGTAAATATTTGGGGATAAAATGTAATCATATTATGTCTGTGCAAAAATACCTCGATTAATACTGTAGTGAGATGTTGCTATAGCTAGCTAGGTGATTGTTAGGTGGCTGCAATGATTTAATTAGAATGACTAGTATTGATATTGCTGATAGTAGCAGTGCATTGGATACGTTGAAATATACGTATTCAGCACTGTGGACAGAGGCTGCAGGTAAATGTTTGTCTCTGTCGCCCTCTAGTGGCCACGTGGAGTAATGACAGGAATAATAACTGGCCCGTTGCTTCATTGTTATAAAATATAAAGCAAGATAGCGATTCAATTTAACTGGACTAACTCCACCAAGTGTGTTTACAGGTCCAGATTTGACATGAGGTGAAAACACTGCTGGTGATACTGTGACCGTCTCTGAGCCAAGTTTCATTTATATTAAAGATACCTAAGCGCCTGTATAAACTAGATTAGCTAGCTAACTAATCTAGTTCATGTAGGCCTTAAGCTAGCTAGATAGATAGTAAATTAGTCTTTCTATCAGACTCTGGCCTATTTTCAGAAATGTTATCAATATGCACTGTCCCTGTCAAATAAAGTAATAAAATGAATATTGCGATTAAGTAAAATGTGCATTAGTCATTGCACATTCAATGTAAAATGACATGCTATGTTAATGTTAATTGGCTGCATGTTAACAGTCAGTGGAAATGTGTTTGTTTGCAGGATGCCAGGTATCGGAGAGAGGACGACAGACAAACTGTAATTTGACGGCTTCCAATTTTTTGTCAAATAATAACGTGAATGATAAATTATGTTTTTTAATTTGAAATATTTAACAGATGAATTATGTATATTCCATTTAAATCAGTTTTGCAACCTGTGTATATTTCACAAAACCACTAAAACGCATTGTTAGAGCAGTGGACACATTTAAATTCATAATATAGCAAATCAGCCGCTCCAGTGTGAACGTTTTTTGAGGGAATTGGGAAAATTGCACACACAAAAAAAGTGTCACACCTGTCCCTGGTCTCCCCTATGTGATCTCCATCAGTGGGCATTGTTCTGACAGTATTAGTGGATTTCTTCAGTGATATTTCTCTTTCCTACCAAAGCATCTTGTGACGGGAGTGTGATACTGAGGAAGTTTAGGCTTAGCTGAGAGGTGCCTGTAGTATTGCGGTGTCTCTTTAAAGGAAGGGGGAGTGTAGAAGAGGGACAGAGGAAAGAGATGAATAGAAGGCACCAGAACCACCTACCATGACCAAGTGCGCTGTAAATGTAGGACAGAAATTCGAGTGGAATACAAACGGATCGTCAGGCGACATATTCGAGGGAAAACCATGTTTGGATGTGCCTTATCTGATCCCAGTATTTTTCAACATGGTACCACATGCGATCATTGGAACACAGGGAAAGTGATTTACCTGCCAAACATTTCTTGCATTTTGAAACGGAAAAGGAGAGTGGCGGTAAAATACATCCCTGTGCTATCTTTCTCCGATTATCAATGGTAGGCATTGCATAATTCACCCTTCTCCACCGGAGCCGCTCGGTTCCTCCTCTTTGGGAAGAGGGGGACGCCAGGAGAGAAAAAAAAAAAAAAAAAAGAGAGAGAAAGAAAAAAAAAAGACGACTACATCCAGTAGCTGCCTCCTCGGTGGTGCCTGCAATTGTTTGGCAATGCCCTTTTCTCTGTTAGGAAGAACTTGCAGACAGTAGCGGGGGATCAAGCGGGGGAAGGATGCATTTAAAGCTGGATGTGTGCTGCATTCAGGGAGATTCGGCAATAACAGCAGCTCTAGCAGGAACGGCGAGTGCGGCGGGCCTGGGAAGCACCCAGCCCCACTATCTCCTCCTTTTCCTCCCCCCCTGCAGGACCATGCTTGCGTGAGGGATGAGGCTGTGCACAGGGACACCAGGCCAGAGCTGCGGCCTACTTCTCACAAGAGCCGGTCTCTCACCGACTGCAAGATCTGTGAACACATTGCCACCATCAAATCAGCATCTTTGGTACGCGGCTCCCCTCTCTGCGCCGTTTGCATAGGAAATACGTGCGTGCGTGCGTGTGTGCGCGCGCGTGTGTCAGTGTGTGTGTGTGTGTGTGTGTGTGAGTGAGTGTCTGTGTGTGCGTGCGTGCTGGCGGCGGGGGGGAGGGAGGGAGGGAGGAGGTGAGGAGGGGAGGGAAGGGGTGTCTGTGTTCTCAGCTGTACATCTGTAGTCATGGCAACCGGATCCTGTTAATGGATGTCATTTTTTCCATCCTCAGCTCCCCTCTCTGCCTCTGCTTTTATGTGTGCGCGTTGCATTTGTACGTACTCCGTATAAATCTGCCTGATGTCTGTTACCAATGAGATTTAAATGGTGCATTTCCACGTCCTCTCTCTCACGACAGCCTTCGACAGTCCCTTCACAGACAGCAGTGGTGTCATATAAATGTGACTTATTCATCAGGGATGCTGCTGAATTGGTTAATTAATGGTTAATGGGATTAAACAGCAGAGGCTTTGACCTCTTTTGTGTGACACTGATGCTGGATATGTCAGACTTCTGTAATATTTATCAACTCTTGTTAAGTTATCCGGTTACCGTGGCTGTGTCTCTCCTCTGCGTGGTCTCTTTTTAGGCCATATCCTGTGACTTACCAGCTATCTGTCTTCATTTTGCTGCTCCGTTTCTTTTACTTCCTGCTTCCTGTGTCCCCCCCCCACCCCCCCACCCACGTCTAGGTCATCAGGTAGATCCAGGAGCATGAGCAGGACTTTGAGCTGCGGGAGCAGATGTCTGGGTATAAGCGCATGCGGCGGCAGCACCAGAAGCAGCTGATCGCCCTGGAGAACAGGCTAAAGGCCGAGATGGATGAGCATAGGCTCCGGCTGCAGAAGGAACTAGAGACACATGCAAACAACACTTACATTGAGCTGGAACGACTGGCCAAACGCCACGCTGCTCAAACCGACAAAGAGGTAACAGCCTCAGCAGCAGGTGTTATTTATGAATGAGGTGGAAACTACAGAGGGTTTTTAATTCACTTCAAGACAAACCTGTGTCTGCGCCGGCTTTCTTGACAGTTTGGAGATCAATGAAGGGTGATAATTTGAATGTTTTAATGTCTCATCACAGATGAAGTCAGTGGCAGCTGAAGAGAGGAGGATCCAGCAACAGATTGTTGCTCAGCAAAAGAAAGAGCTGACTACTTTCTTAGAGAATCAGAAAAAGGAGTACAGGCTCTGCAAAGACAAGATCAAAGAAGTAAATATCATGAACAAACACGAGTTTATTATCTCCTGCATTATATCCGTTCAACATGAAACACTTTGTTCTGTCGTTCTTGTGCTTTCTATCTGTTGGCGTTACAGGAGATGAGCGAAGACCCTTGTACACCCAAGGAGGAGAAGCAGGAGCGTCTGTCCAGGCACAAAGAAACAATACAGCGCTCTCAGGCTGAAGAAGAAGCTCATCTGTTGGCCCAGCAGAGGCTGGTCTACGACCGGAGCTGCAGGGCCCTCAAACGCCGGAGTCTGGTCAGGAGGCACGAGTTTGAACAGGAGCAGCTGAGAGAGGTGATGTGGTTTCCCTACAATACATAACAACTGTAAACTGAATATCAGTCTGGATGAGACTGTTGTTGTTTTTTCATAAGATGTTTGGACACAAGAACATTTTGTAAGATCATGATGACCGACTGAAGGCCAGATTCCACAAAGAATACAGCTGTTTATATGAATGGATTTTGATTAGTTAAAATGTGAAGGATACTGATGCAACTTACATTTGGTTTCATTAATTCATTTTAATCAACTCTGACCAGCTTTCAAAAAAGTCCAAGGGTATTCAATCCACATTTTTTCTGATATGAAATAGAAAAAAACAGTAAATTCTCCCATTAGTAACCTGGACTCAACAAAAATTTGAGTGCAAAACTACATTGACACAGTGGGAAAGGATCTAAGCAAGGCAGTAAACATGGTGGACTCCAGTACAACCCACGCTATACTGAAGAAAATAGCTAATTCTTGGAAACATTTTCAATGTTGACTTTAAGAAATGGTATATTCTAACACTTAAAACAGTGAGAGTGCTTCGCTGGTCTGTCCACTAACAACTAGAATGCACAATTGTACGTTTTAACTCATGTTTTTGAAGTGAGTCACATCACCTGGAACAAACAAATATGAACCTTGAAGTAAAAAGAACCTGAGGCATTTGTTGTGGCTATTGTTTAGGTCGTCACTGACTAATTTCATCTGGGTGTCCGACTACCTCAGATCAAGAAATTACTCAGAAATCCTGTAATTGTTGGTACATTTAAAAGTTATATGTCATCTACATAGGTGTATAAAAAATACACTAAATTCATGAAATATATAAGTAAAATAAATGTGACCTAACCATAGAAGCTGAGAAACGACCATAGGTGCAATTTTTCTTTTGATAATGAGATAGTTTATCACAAGATTTTGACATTATCAGATTAATCAGATATTACAGGTGTCAAGATGCCAGAAGCTTGCTGGCATGGCACTCCAGATCTCTAATTAATGATTATATGAAGAAAATATATGCTATACTTTATATGAGGATAAACAGTTATAGCACAATCTGATATTGCAGAGTTGGTGTTGTTCCTGGGGCATCATAATTAATGTTGCTCCAGGGCCATGACTGAAACTGACCAATGACATTTTTGTAATGTCATAGCTTAGTGACTCAGGGGAAAAGACCAGGAAAATACATACATGGGAGAAGTGATATTTCAAACATGTGTTTAACGTTGTGATAGGTCTTTTTAAACCAAAACTATGCTTTCCCAAACCTAACCAAGTATATTTTTTGCCTCTAAACCTAACTAAGTGTGTTTGTTGCCTCTAAACCTAACCAAGTATTGTTGTTGCCTAAACCTAACTAAGTATATTTGTTGCCTCTAAACCTAACTAAGTATTGTTGGTGCCTAAACCTAACTAAGTGTGTTTGTTGCCTCTAAACCTAACCAAGTATTGTTGTTGCCTAAACCTAACCAAGTATTATTGTTGCCTAAACCTAACCAAGTATATTTGTTGCCTCTAAACCTAATCAAGTATTGTTGTTGCCTAAACCTAACCAAGTATTGTTGTTGCCTAAACCTAACCGAGTATATTTGTTGCCTCTAAACCTAACCAAGTATATTTGTTGCCTCTAAACCTAACCAAGTATTGTTGGTGCCTAAACCTAACCAAGTATTGTTGTTGCCTAAACCTAACCAAGTATATTTGTTGCCTAAACCTAACCGAGTATATTTGTTGCCTCTAAACCTAACCAAGTATATTTGTTGCCTCTAAACCTAACCAAGTATATTTGTTGCCTCTAAACCTAACCAAGTATTGTTTGAACTTCTTGTCCCAGGAGCTGAACAAGAAGAGGACCCAGAAGGAGATGGAGCACGCCCTGATGATCCGGCAGGACGAGTCCACCCAGGACATGGAGCGCAGGCAGCTGCAGATGCTGCAGAAGCTGCGGATTGAACTCATGCGGCTGCAGCACCAGACGGAGCTCGACAACCAGGAGGAGTACAACGGCCGGCGGCAGAGAGAACTCCACAGGAAACACACTCTGGAGCAGCGGCAGCAGCCCAGAAACCTCAAGGTGCCTGGAACTTTCTCTTTCTTAAAACTGATTGAGTTGATGTCCAGTAAATGTCAATTCAATGGAAGTTGTTGCTGATCCAAATGTATCAATCAGTCAAATCAGGAGAGATACTGCACCGCATTTTATTTATTATTCAGTAGAATTATTTTGCATCCATGTTGAGGTCTTTTTGGTTAGTAATTAGTGGATTTTAACCCCCTGTAGGCGCTGGAGATGCAGATCAAGAAACAGTTCCAGGATACTTGCAAGGTGCAGAACAAGCAGTACAAAGCTCTTCGGAACCATCAGCTGGAGGTCTCTCCCAAAGGCGACCATAAGAGCATCCTGAAGAGCCTAAAAGAGGAGCAGACACGCAAACTGGCTATACTGGCGGAGCAGTATGAGCAGAGCATCAACGAAATGATGGCGTCACAAGCGGTACGAGGATCATAAACCCTTGATTTATTTGTACAACACATTTGCTCTTCACATCAGAAAAGTTCTGGAGCTCCATTTAAAGCCACAGCTGTTCTGTAAATCTTTTAGCAAAAACTTTCTGGCCCGTAGTTTAATCATAGAGGCCCAACCTTTGCTTGTTGTTAATGTGTTTGTAACTACCTCTGTCTCGCTGGGTCTCTAGATGCGATTAGACGCAGAGCAGGAAGCAGAGTGCCAAGCTCTGAAGCAGCAGCTGAAGCAAGAGATGGAGCTCCTGGACGCCTACCAGAGAAAAACCAAGTCACAGATGGAGACCCAACACGAGCGGGAGCAGCAGAAACTTGAGCAGAAGGTCTCCATACGCAGAGCGCACCTTGAACAGAAGGTAGGTTTAAGATCAAATAAATACATAATGTGTAAAACAATGACCTCAGGATAGGTAGGCAGGGAGATATATGTTGATAACACGATTACAGCAACACTTTTACTGTGAGATTTTACAGTTTAGTGCCTAGTGGTCCCTAGAGGCTACATTCTTAATTACAGCCACAAATACGAAGTGCTGTGTGGAAGACCTCGAGTTCAGCTACCTCTGGCCCGTCCAAGTGGTTGGTCAGAATTGCGAGGTTGGCAGTTGTTGGGGGTTAACCTCGTTCTGCTGGTGAAGCTCATTGCTGGCAGGTGAGGGTTAGGGTTAACACGAGCGGTTGGTGACTCTGGAGTCAGTTCTTAACTCAGTAAAGTAGTAAAAAGGACTGCAGTGGACGTTGAGACGGGCAGAACACTGGGCAAAAAGGTCACGTTTGTTCATAGGGGTTGTTATAATTGAAAAGTCATGAGGATAGAGGCAGTTATTATCCAAAGACCTTCATTTGTTTTGTTGACATTGGCCTCACATCCTTATTATAAGAGTATCACAGATCCCAATGCTGTGTGTATGAAATACATTAATAACTGCAAAGTGAACCAATATATTGTTTGAATACTTGTAGCCATGCGAGCAGTATAGCTCCTGGAATGGCAATGTTATCATCACTAATGGATGAATTGCCTTTAAAAATGTGTATCAAGTTCGTCGATTTTTGTCTCTGTCAGGATTAGGGGTCATCATCAGGACAACATTTAAATCTGTCCAATACTTTGGTTGATTATTAAATACCTGCATAACTAAAGTAATCAGCCTGTACTGTAGTTTTGTGTTTGTTTAGCAAATGTTAGCATGCTAACATGCTAAACTAAGATGTTGAATACACTAAACATTATAGCTGTTTAGCATCAGCATGTTTACAGTGTCACTGTGAGCATGTTAGCATGCCAACACCAGCATTTAGCTCATCACACTGCGTTAAATACAGCTTCACAGAGCTGCCAGCATCGTTGCTGACTCATATCCTTGTTTTTCTTTTCTTCTAACCTCATTACAACCCAATCTGTAGAAAATACTAAAGTAGTAACCCTTCCATTCGCCACAAAATATAAAGCAGTGGTATTACAAGCCATAAGGAAATATTGCAGTTATAAATTGGTTATGCATGAATAATATATATTTGTTTTGTTAAAAAGGAAACAAGTCTTATCCCAGAAATATGTTGTGTGCAAAGCGGACATTAGTAATAATAAACTTCATTTATACAGCACCTTTCAAAAAATAATTACAAATTGCTTTATGTTGAAAACAGAACAGGATACAACACAAAGTGACATTCACACATAGACTTTAGACATGGTCGAAAATGTATCGTACAGGCAAAATCCAATGTGTTCATCCACTGAGGAGCATGAGTCAGCATTCTGTAGAGTCTAGTCCTCAGTTAATATCATTGCTATGTGCAAATTGTATTTTTTTAATTTTTAAATTTCTTTGGTGCAAGTGAAAATTATGTTATGAAGTTGCCAGGTCTAAGACGGATGATGTTTTTTTAAAAATATATATATATATAAAGAAAGAAAGAAAAAGAAACCATTTTTAATTTACTATCACGTACTGCAGGACAAAGACTCCTCACATTTGAGGAGCTAGAAGAGGTCAAGTCTGGCAATTTCGTTTGGAAATACAACTTGGGGAGGTAGAGCAGGTCGTCCAGTAATCGGAAGGTAGCTGGTTTGATTCCCGGCTCCCCCGGCTGCATGACAAAGTATCCTTGAGCAAGATACTGAGCCCCAAATTTCTCCTGATGAGCAGGTCGGCACCTTGCACAGCAGGCTCCGCCATCAGTGTATGAAAGTGTGTGTGAATGGGTGAATGTGACAAGTGTTGTGAAGCTAGTACACTGGAGTATACTGGAAAAGCGCTATAGCGCCAGTTATAGATCGATAAATGAAAGTGACATATCAACTACATGTTTCAGTTTTAGAGTTTACACTTAAGGTAAGGGCAGCCACCATCGACAGTGAGATATATCCTTTAGGAACCACGAATATTTAATAGATTTAAAGGTGATTTAGCATGTAGCTTTTGTGACGCCTTATTTTGAAAGTCTTTGAGTTGTGACAACGAAACCCCACAGCTAGCACGGCAAAACACCTTAAACTGGCAATAGATACATTTTTGAGTTTGAACTTAGTCATGAATTAAATATTGATTGCGCAATGTAAAGGCTTTGGAATGATGACGCCATCTCCGTTTAGATCGGTTCCCTATAAACTTGTGATTAAGTCATGCTGGCAGCATTTCCTCTTGCTTTCACCCGTCTTGCTGTCTCCATTATAAACTAAATGAATGATGAAACTATCATTTTGTCCTGTGTTGTCGGTCGTTGATACTTTGAGGAAAATGGAAACAATCCAGTTGTCTGTTCTCACTGTAACTTTACAGTGAGAACAGACAACTGCTGCTAATTTACAGTCTTGTAAATTAGTGTCCATGTAACAAAATAACGACCATCGTGTTTTTGATTACAGATTGAGGAGGAACTGGCCGCACTTCAGAAGGAGCGTACAGAAAAGATCAAGCACTTGTTGGAGCGTCAGGACAGAGAAATTAACACTTTTGACACAGAAAGTAGAAGCCTCGGTTTTGGAAGCCTGGGATCTCTGGACTTCCCCAAAGAAGACAACAGATGAAAGTGGATTTATCTTTAGAGGACAACATATCCGTGCCCTTTTCACGTCCACTTGACCGTTTGTCACGTCCACGGTGGCAAAGCCGGATATCTTTCTCCATTGCTTTTCTTCTCTCTTAGATATCACATCTTCGAATCGAGGCGTTAACGTGCAATGAGGACTTCTTTTGTGAAACTTGAAAGGGGGGGAAAGTAAAACAAAAGAATCTACAGCGACATGTCAATACGAATCAAAACCTAGTCAGTGTAACTCAAAACAACTTATGTGTTCAAAAACAACAGACTCTTTCCTCCATGCCATTTCCTCCTTTTGGTATGAATTGAATAAATCAGGAAATTTTAGTAAAAATTGGCACTTTGATATGTTTAAGTAGAAACCCATCATGTTCGTATGATGCTTAATGTGTGTGTTACATGGAGGGACATTGTGGAATGTGAGCTGCGGACTCCCCCGTGGTGTTAAGCTGCTTTTGTCTTTTTTTTAATGAGTTTTTATTTAATTTCGTTCGATTATTTTATGCTCTGAATGTGAATATTACTGTATGGGGTCACTGGACAAAGTCAGTTTACTCATTGGATTTTTTTTTTTTTTTTGGTCATACTTCCATATTGTGCTTATGCATACAGTATACTGTGGTCCCTCACTTTTCTAGGCAACAGTTCTTACCTTTTCTTTCATTTGATATGTAGGATCAATTGGCGTTAGCTTGATCAACCCGTTTATCTTCTCACAACTCAAGATCCCACTTGGTAAAACTGCTTATTATTGCATGCACTTTAAGGACAAATTCAGGTTGTGAAGTGAAGCATGAATCTGTCAGAGATTTTAGCTGTTTGTAAATAAAATCATTTCTTTTTTTTTTGTTTTGTTTTCAGCCTATGGATACTGGACATAAGCGCCATATTTGATATGATAATTTCACAAATGCCTTTATTTAAGTTGTGCCTGAAGCAGATTTTAGTTACGTGTTTGTTATATCTATATTTTATTATTTACTGAGGCCGGCACCATTTTTGTTTTGGTTTCATCTAAACTTGTGAATCATTTAATGTTCACTAATCAAAGTTCTTGTAAAGGAAAAATGGTGAGAATTGTGCTGTATAACTTTTGATATGAATATTTGTACATGAGAATATAGCTAGAACATACAGAGACACTGGTCTATTACTGATAACAGAGCTTAACGATAAAGATTTTGCTTCGTTTTTGTTTTATAATATAGAGATATGGTCATACGATAGCTCAATATATTGCTAAGTCGAATCACTAGACTCTCAGATTGTATAAATGCTGGTGAATGGAACCACAGACTTCTTATAATATCAGCGCGACGTTCTTTTATGGGATCGACGGTTCTACAAAAGCAAACACAACATGTGGGTCCAGATTGCATTTGAGTAATTAGTGTCTAATGATCAGATTAACATATTTTTTGCCATGTTCATTATGGTCATTGAACAGGTTGCACAATGTTTCCATTTATACTGAATGGAAAGATAATTGTTTGGTGCTTAATTTCTAATACCACCTTTAGCCTTGTAGTTTTTTGTCTTGGAGAGACGATTGATTTTTACAAAATGTCAACATTTTGAAACCCCCTCTGAGTCAAAACACTACTAAGTTTTTCAAACACTCATGACATATTTAAGAGTACCCCATGCAGTGAAAACCCTCTAAAAATGAAGTATATGTATGAGAAAATAAATACTATTTTATCACGGGTCAGTTTTTTGAAACATTGTTTAATTAATGTGGTGGTCTTGAATGCAACCCTGTTACTTTTGGCAGGTCTTTCTTTCTTTTCATTGCAGAGCCACAACTTGTATTAATGTTCGGTCATGTTCCTCAGAGGGCTGAAAGGTGGAAGACGTCCCCTGAATTAACAAAGTATTTTAAAACGGAGGAATATAACGACGTTCAATTTCTGATGGCAATAGATCTTAAATGCTCTTGTTTTACACGTTGGAAGGTAAACTCTGAATTTGTCGTGTGTTCTGAAGTTGAACGGCTCTTCTAGATTTTTCAGCCTTTTACATTTTCACAAAACTTTCTGAAATTTGATGAAAAAACGTTTCTCATATGCAGTACGGCCTTTTTGTCTGGTCACATAGTATAACTTGAAGCCTTGCGGACAAATGGTTCCATTTAAAAAAAAAAAAAAAAAAGTGCTATTGGGGTGCTTGAATAAGGTTTGCCTGAGAGCTTCAAAACAGTTATGAACTTACAGATTTGTGTGAATTTTAAGTTATAGAAATATGTATTTAGTTAGAATAAAGGGGACTTTCCTAAACAACCTTATTCACCATTTCCTGTGCAGTTCAAAGACAAAATAAAAGAGATTCTGTTGAACAAAAACAAGGAGTCTCGATCGACATCCTGCATCTAATGACAGTGCATTTCTTGTTGCTTGTGGTTGAATTTCCTTGTAATGCTCTCTCATGTGGTCCGGGACTTCTCACTTTTGCTTTTCTTTGGTGTGACCGCTGTGACCTACATTGTATATCCTATGCTGTTTATTGTGATTTACTGTAAAGCTACAAACAGAAACACATGCAGGTCAAAGATAACTTGTGAAAAGCAGAACCTTAAAATGGGAACAGGAGGTGAGAGGGAAGTTGCGCTGCAGAGCGTCCAGCGTTTTCTAGGCTTCCTTACATTTCAGGGTACACTTGATACGCTTGATTTAGGTGTTGATTTGGGGCTTTTTATGGCATGCCTGTGCTGTTGATGTTGGCAGGAATCCGACTGTAGTTTCCTTGAACTGTCGATGTCTGCGGCACCTTCTGTAGCAGTTGCCCTCCTCACCGCAACCCCTCTATTATCCCACGGGGTAAGTGGAAAGCCCCGAGGATGGCAGCAGAGTGGTTAGACTTTACCTGAAGCAGTGCTGACTTGAGTTGTGGTGCATCGAGTTTCCCCTGTCTTTTCTCATGTAGTCAGTGGTTTCACAGCAATGTGGCATCTATATGCATCTAGATGCTCAACTGTCATAAAAAGGTGGGGATCTTGAGCAGTTTCAGTTTCAGCGCAAAGTTATAACCTGTCGTTCCCACACAGCACAAAATACGATGCAGACAGCCGCACTGAACACGTTATACAGCAGGGCGTCTCCAAGCAGAAGTGGCCGCCACGCAACGGTGACGATGATGAGATTAGACAACTCATGAAAATCCCTGCTTGTGTTGTTGTCATATTTTACATAATCCCGAAGTTCCTGCTTACATACAAAACAAATTACTTTCATCATATGTCACGATGAAATCACCCTCTGATAATGAGCTAAGCCTGTTAGTAACTCAAGCTTGTGGTGTGATGACATGGTTCGGTGAAGAAGACCCTCCCCCTTACGCACAAGCAAAAATCTCTGATTGAGAAATGCATTTCCTGTGACCTTGCTAGCTTCCTGCGTGAATGCCCGCATGAAAATATTGTTGCAGGAAGACACACGTGGTCTGAGGAGAAGCGCTAATAGTTATTCTGTCAAAATTCAGCAGAACTGTTTGTGAAAAATAAGAGACTGGGGTAAAATCAGGTCAATATTACAAAGCTGATCTCAGGCAGAGGTGGAATAAAAACTCAGATCTATCTAACCCTTTACTCCACTACATTTATTTAGTTACAAGTTACTTTGCAGATAACATCAAATTATTTTAAACTATTTATCATCAATTGGATTAAAAGACATTGTCATAAAACTTTTACCTGTTCTTTTTTTGCATTTATTGCCAGAAATGTGTTTTTGATACTTACAGTAAGTACATTCAATATCAGATACTTAAAGACTCTACTTTACTTCTATTAAAATATGACTTTTCGGTACTTTTTACAACACTGAGTATTATCAGCAAAATGTACATGAAGGTGTTATTGATCACATTCAGCCACTAAATGTGTCATTCAATCTCCCCCCTTCCATTGCATTCATACTACAACACCGCTGTTGCCAGCTTGTGCATAAGCTAACATTGCTAAACACTAGCTAATGTTACTAACATTAGCTTGCAAGCGTTAGTCAACAATGCTGACGATAGCTAGCATAAAAGCTATAAAAGTATGCATTACACATAAATATGACAATGTATTGTATTATTATTATTGATTGCTGAAGCATTAGCATGCAAGCAGCATTTGAATATAGCAGCTAGCTGAGGAAGAGCTAATTTTACTCATTTTATATACAGGTCAGGGGAGCTAAATTTACTGTATGACGATTTATGGTATCTAATATCATGATAAGTCCTAATCTGCTCTAAAGTAACTAGTGACTAAAGCTGCCCGATAAATGCAGTGGAGTAAAAAGGCCAGTATTTTGCTCTTTAATTGAATGGATTCAAAGTAGAAAGTAGCATAAAACTCATGTTAAGTACAAGTACCTTAGTTAAACTTAAAGGGGCACTGTGTAGTTTTGGAGAAGAAATTCAAACTCAGAATTTTAATGTTTACAATGTTAATGAGTTAATAATACAAACTTAGAAATATCTATTGTTTCCCTAACTGAATGAACAAGCTGTTCTCAGAGGAAAATAAGGTCCCCAGAACACTGTCTGAAACTAGAAAGGTGGTCCCAAAGGCTTCAAAGTGCACAGTTAATTAAATGTTCTTAACTACTCATTTCTCAAATACTCTTGTCTTAACTTGTCTGGTTGAAACTACAGTACATTGCAGTCAGTAAGAATTTTACTTGCATTTTTCTCTTACCTTCTCTTTGCCGATAAAATCAGGGTAAGTTAACCACTGTGGCATATGGGGTTTTGGTGCTGAGTTATCCAAGCCATATTCAGGGCGCTAGAACCATTGGCAGAACCACAAAACCTCTTTTTGGTTGTAGACAGTTACAATATGCCGTGCTTTCTCTTGAATTTAAGGAACTTTACATGTTACTCAAGGTACACTTGCTCTCACTATTTAGAAAGTGCATAAGAAACATTACCACTGTGCAACCATGTGCACTGTGGTGAGCACACTTTTACTTTTTCACAACCACTGAGTTGTCACCTTCTCTTCGATGCTCTCTAGGTGGCGGTAAAAAAGTCAGTGATCTGTGTCAAAGGCCAGGTTGACCTCAGTCCTTCAATCATTTTCACATGTCTGACCCTTTGCATCTAAATTCAGCTCAAACAACCCTCAAGAGTTTTAAATACATCAGAATTGTGTACATTTGTATATTATTACATATTATCCAAGCATACATAAAAGGAAAGTGCTATTAAAAACACTTATGGTCATACATGTGATAATAATTAGAAAAACGTCCCTACATGTCTGCTCTGTGAACAGACATGTAGGGACACTGCCCACTTAGAAAGGAGAAAAAAAATGCACATCTGAAAAAAAAAGGAGGAAATTCTGGGAAATTTGGTTGCCTCACAAGGTGCACGTCATTTCCTCCTATGACAAATGTGTGGTTTCTGTCTTTTAAAAAAGTTTGAAAGCAGTGTGATTATGACGAGTTCTCGCAATTTGCCTGTGATACCGAGAAGAGAATGAATGGTCATGTAAAGAGTATGCATTTTCAACAGTTGATGGAAGCAGCAGCAGGTAAGTTTCTTTCTACATCTCCTTCTTTGTTAAAGTGTAGAAACTGTTGAACACAATTGCACCTTTTCTTGCTTCTCTATTGTGCATGCGGCTGTGGTTATTTTTGATGCTTTATTGCCGCCTTCAGCTGCCTGAAACTGACTGAAGTTTCAGATTCAGTTTGCTGCTTGATCACAGTGTATTTTTTTTGTCTGAATTAATGAAGTAGGATAGTTTTTAAACTGTTTGGAGAATCTGGCCAGTCTCTAACTGCCAATGTTTGTTGGCATCTAGCATATGATTTTATAATATGTCTCGACTTCTAGTGTTGTTTTCTGCTGAATGTTTAGTATCTATTTTTAGCCCTCCTGCCTTCCACTTGTGGCTTCGTAAGTTAGAAGTTCCCCTCGCGGCTGGGATGTAGGATAACCTTTACTGACCAGTTCCTTTCTCCCTCAGCATTACTCTCTCTCCTGCTGGTTATGGCTGTTGATTCAACGAGAACTGTGGCAGCAAGCAGAAACCAGGATTGTGGGAATTCTCTGCAGCAGACTTTGAAGCTGACCAGACTCGTACAGAAGGAATCTGTCGACCTAATCAAAACATATGTGAGTGCAGACACCAAACTGCTGCATCTTATTATTCCGTGTTGAATCCACTACTCCACCTTTAAACATAATAAGCCAACTTTTCGTGTAGGGCTGGGCAATATATCGATTTTATATCGTTATCATGACACAAGTATATGTATCATCTTAAATTGTGGATATTGTTATGTTGTGGTATAGGTGTTGTCTTTTCCTGGTTTTTAAAGGCTGCATTAAAGTAATGCCATTTTTACCTTTACCTTTACCTGCTTAGTCACTATATCCACATTACTGATGATAACTTGTCATGAATCTCATTGTGTAAATGTTTTGTGAAAGTACAGATAGGCATCTCCACACTATTGTCTCAACATTGATATCAAGGTATTAGGTCAAAAAATGTCGATATTTCAAAATAGAGATGTAAATTGCAATATAGCCTCAAAAATAGCAATATTATTTTAAAGGGCAACTCCACCAATTTTACATGGTAAAGTGTGTTTACTGGTCTCGGGGAGGGAGTACTACTGCATATGTGAAAAAAGTAGTATCAAGTCTTTTGTGGGTCCAGAGGAAGCTGCATGTAATCTGATAAATTGCCTCCACTGATGTCACTCAGTGGCTGAGTTGCATTGTGGGTAATGTAGGCACCAGATTTTGAAAAGGAAGAAGAATGCGCAGAATAAGAGTCGATATCTCTAGTTCTGCTGTATCGATTCTGATCATTTGTGGACCACTTTTCAAAACATGGTGCCTACATTACCCACAGTGCAACTTTACCACTGAGTGACATCACTTGAGGCAATATGCAGTAGTGCTCCCCAAGACCTGTATTGGTGTAGTCACCCTTTAAGGCCATAACCCCAAGCCCTATATTGATGTTCATTGATTTTTCCTTTTAAGATGTGTGGCCTGATTATATTTTATTCTTTCTTTTCCTTCAACAGAAAGCCTCTCAAGGAGAAATGGCAGAGCTCTTCTGCAAGGTGACAGTCGCCGACGTCCCCGACCCCAACATCTCCGGCCTGGAGCCCTCAGAGAGGCTAGCCAGCATCTCCATCCATCTCCAAGCCTTCTTCCCGCATTTCAAACGGGTGTACGAGCAGCAGACAGACTTACAGTCGCCCACAAGCCCACTGCTGGCCGAGCTCACCACCGTAAGCACTCGCAGCAAGAGCCTGGCCACTCTCATAAACAGCTTTTATCAGAGCCTCTTCCCAAACCTGCCGGTGCCGGAGCCGGCAGGGGGGCCAACTACACTACCTCCACCTCAGAACGTCTTCCAGCAGAAGGTCTATGGCTGTGTGGTGCTGAAGACCTACAAGGAGCTCTTGGCAAATGTTTCCAGAGAACTGAGGACTCTAAAAAATAAAGTGTGCAGGAGAAGGATACAAATAAACACACTCTTCTTGTGAGGATGACCTAAGGCTGGCCTTAGACAGTCTGCTTTAAACAGCACTGAAACTCAGTGGGTTGATAAAGACTTAAAAAGATAAGTGAGTATGAGGGTGGCTGGTACATCAGTGTAATGAAGCCTATTTATGGTATTTAATATTTATTTTCTTGTATGTTTCTGATGAGAGGAGTGCTGTTAAAAGATCAAGAGTGTGAAGGTATTGATGCAACTTATATTACTTATATTTAATTTGTCAGATATGTTATGTAAGGTTCTCTTTTGCTGATGTAATGTTATTTGCTGTATACAGAATTATTAAAAGATATTTTGCAGCTGAACGTCTTTATGACCTTTCTTTTTTTGTGCGGTTTCCAATTTCAGCAACATGGGAGTGTCTGGAAAAAAGACTCAAAAAAGTCCTGCAGTGCATGTTTCCTCTTATTATCTGGACTCAGTTTGAGTAACAATATATCTGTTTCTGCACTAACGACAAAGATTTTTATTTCCTTAAAGTGTAAAACAACAGAAAAAAATAGTGTCATTCCAGCCTGAAGCATCATGTGCTGTGTTCTGCACAGATTCAGTCCATCGAGAGAGGTTAAAAGAAAAATCAGGAAGCTGCTGAGACGCTGACTGTGTGATATCAGCTCAGAATGACGCATGTGTTCAACACAAGGCTGCATCAGATAGGAAAGATTTCATGAAACTGGCGGGCTGTCTGGCCAGTCACAAGGTGTGGGTGTGTGTGGGTCAGATAACTGTATGTGTGTGATTGCACACTTGCATCCTCATATAGATGAGGATGCAAGTGTGTGAAAGATGGGAGACGTTAAATCTGCAGAAAACCCCCTTTTTTTAAAAATAGATGAATAACAGTCATGGTCATGAATAACAGTCATGGCTTTATACACAGATATAACATAGAAACAAAATATTGTTGTTTTGAATGAAGTAATGCTTATCTAAACTTTATTCTGATCACAAGCTTTCGGGGAACTGGAAGTAGATGGGGGATTCACTCTAGGTCATGAATCAAGTTCCCTGTTATAACTCTGCTTTATTTAAAGCACTAAGACAGAGGGTACCTCAGGGCAACAGTCATTCTTCTTCAGAAGAAGAACAGAAGAAGAAGACGAAGAATCTTTATTTATGTGGCACATCATACGATATAAAACATGATGGGTGTGAACTACCCACTTCATGCTTTACAAGACCTCACAGAGATAACGCAGACACCGTGGACACAAGTCATCGCTGTAAAACACTGGACTTTAATGATTTTTATGGCCAGTTGGAGGAAAACTTGTAGAATTTCAACACCAACACAGTGAAGAACCTGCAAATCCCCAACAAAAGTGGGCAGAGCCTGTTGTAGTTGCTGTAACCACTGACTGACCTGTTGTCAATCTACTGCACAACTGCAATACACTGAATATATTTTGTCAAACTTCTGTTCAAGGTCAATAAGTAAAAAAAATAAAAAAAAGCAGTTCTCTGTTGGGTGCTGGTAGGGCGAAGGACGAATAAGCTAATGGTTGTAAAGCAGCACATTGTTCCCACATTGTCATTTAAAGGTGAATAAAAACAGGACAATAGGTCAAAAATCAAAAATTATCCTACCAGCTCTGTGCGCAAGCACTTCAGCTAACAGCATGCTCATATGGTAAAAGGGACAAAGCTAACATGCCAATAGTTAGCAATGTTCATGTTTACCATCTTAGTTCAGCATGTTAGCATGCTATCATGTGCTAACTAGCATTAAACGCGGAGTACAACGGAACCTGACGGGGGTGTGGTTGTGTTTTTTTAGGTATTTGGCCAAAAACCAAAGTGTGAAAGATGACAGCAAAAAGCTCATTCAATAGTCTGACTGGGAGCATGCCTATGTTCCCACAGCCCTACAGTATGTTCCCACATTTCTAAGATTGCAGCTGTAACCCTAACCCTAAACCCTCATTCATTCATTTACTATAAAGTGCTTTCAAGAAATCTTGTGGTTGGATAGGGCTTAAATCGAAGGGAAATGTAGGAACACAAGACCTAATTTTTAAAATGTCCTAGAAATGTGGGAACATAGGGATGACCCCGTTAGCAGCCTAACCGCTGACATTCACCCTGACCCTAACCTGGCTGCTAACCGTATGAGCCCGAACAAACTAGCAGCTCTTACCCTTTCTTTCACAGGAATGAAAGAATTGAAACATAAATTAATAATACAAATTTACATTCAAATAGTTGTCGTGATTTTTATACATGGGAAACACTCGTTAACCTGCTGTTATATGAGGGCACGTGTGGCACATTTGGAGTAACAATTCTCCTCATAACTAAAGAAAGAGGGCCAAATCAACACGCAATATAATTGTCTATCAGCGAACACAACTACTGATAATAACAAATCAGACCCACCATTGCATATGTCATATTTTATTGCAAAACATGGAAAGCTTTACAAAGTAACAGCCTTGAAATGATACAATGACACAAACTGTAAAAGTGACAAATCTGATCATTCAACCATGAAACGCACAACATCACACATGTCTCATGATCTGAACTACCTGCTATAGAAATTACACAGGATTATCATTTTACATGCTTTACAAGGTTTGACCTGCGGAGGGCAGTATATACCTATTATTGAATACATGAAGTCAAAGTGCATCAGAGATAGTGCTGATGGGTATCTTTGGACATTTTAAACAGTCTATCACCTGGCATTTACAGGAAATAAAACAATTTCAAAAAGCTAGGGACATGATAAACAGGAAACAAGCTATTTTAGCCTTTTGGTTGTTAATGACAGTAGAATGAGCTGGCAGGAAACATGGTGAGAATGACAGGATGACAACACAGGTCAGCCAGAATCAAACTGAGGATGTTGTGGTCATTGCACATCATTTACAGTGTAAACACTCGAAAAGCTCGCTTCTGACTTCCTATTTATAATCCACTTGCATTTATTTTTACATGGCTAGTTTTCCCACTTTGTGTACTTTCCCACCAAAAAATTATTTCTCTCTTAACTTCTGACTCAATGTTATTAAAACTTCTGCAACGACGGGGCTGCAGATGTTTTGTGGCACAATATGTTGGAATGCAGAGGGTCTGTGATTGTAACTGTAGTTAGACGTAAAACTTTTGACATGACAGTTTCTAGATTTACACGATGCACTGAAGGCTATAAGACTCACGCCATAATTGAGCAGTTCATAAAACAGCGTGCACTGAAAATTAGTTTCTATAACCCCCAACAAAACTTGTGTCGTGACTTCTCTGTGTTGTTAAAGAGAAGTTATAAATATATAAATAAATAAACAAGGTTACATACCACAGAGCGCACGGACAACAAAGGTTTCTACTCACTCTCTATAGGAGAAAAAGTCTTGTATCATCTACATGGTGATTAACATTAACTGAACGTTTTAAAAATCTCCTTGACTAACAACAATATATATGTGTTATGACCTTATAAGGCGGAACAGAACAGAGATAACACGGATCTGACTAAAATAATTGCATGACTTCTGTCTCCTCCTCTTCCTAGATAAGGAGTAATAAGACGCCGCCTTTGAGCATTTAATCTCGCATGACAGCACTCCCATTTCCTTTTTATCATAAGCACACATCATGAACTAAAAGGCAGATCTGTTTCTTTTATTGTGCAAACACAGTGTGCAGAGCATGCACCAAGTGTTGTATTTGTAACATGAATAAAAGGCATTCGAAAACTACTGCGTTACTAGTGTAAGACACATCTAGATTTATTTAAAGACAAACTTTATGTCCCTGATTATTGACAGTTATTGATTTATGGCATTAATATTGTCTTAAGTTAGTTTCTTCAAGCATCCGTATTTGCATGCACAGTCATACTGTCTGCCACCCCGGACATGGATAATTGATTATTGCTTTGTTGAGCTACTAACAGGCTGATTGTTATCTGACTGCTTATTTCATATTATTGCTCACAATCAAATAAACTACACCTTAACAGCCGCAGTATACATATTTTCTTTGTATTTGCATAGTTAATCAAACATAAGTAAGGCATATATTCGATGCAAGCGCCACACCGGTGTAGAAAACAAGAGATTGTTAGTTAAAGTGAAACCACGATTATGCGTCCTCAGGGGTTTTTCCAGAGTCGCTGTGCAGTTTATTGTCCCAGCCTCACTTACATAAGGTCGTTGTGTCCATATTCAAAAAGCGAATGTTCATTCTTGATTCAATTTCAAAGGTGCTCAGCAACTAAAGAAAAGAGTTTTACATGATTTAAAATGTATATTGCTGATATAGTCCTCGAAAATCCTGTTTTATTCAATACGATCCATGTGAATTATAGTCACATATTTGAATACGCTTCCAATGTATGGCAATTAAATAAGAAATTGATTTAGGAAAACATATACAGTATATTATTGTGTGTGTTCAGTGTACCAACCTTGAGGAAATGCTCAAATGTGATCCCCTCGTAGAATTCGTCCGGTTCCTGTGCGTGAAAAAGGGAAGTTACTGACGTTTTGCACACAAACAGCGTAATGTGATGTTATGTTGACATACTACATCTTACATACCATGTGACCCATTGAAATACTGGCCACCTCCAACATGGCTGCATCAGCAATGCTTTTGGCTGTATCCCTCCCCAGTGCCCCGCTGTGAGACAACAGCTCCTCCACCACCTGCATAGATGTGAAAACAACAGACTAAAATGAAAATTTACTACGATGACTTCAAAACTCAATCCCTGATCTCTGTCTCCCAATTAAGTGTGTTGCCAGGAGGCAGCTGACTCTTAGACCTCATTTACACCTGGTATTAAAGTGCTATCTGTATTCGGACACGTTATCTGGATAAGACAAAATGCACATCTCTGTGTGAGTGCGCAAGCCAACCTCCTCACTTCTTTGTCGCCATGTATTATTGACGTAATTTTAGCGAGGATAACGCTACAACACTGAAAACTAGCTTCTCTCTAATGTTAGCAGTGGCGTTCCTATCCATCGCTAAAGAAATGCATTTCCCCTGGTTGAACATAGAATGAATGAATGAAATACAGTAAGAAATGTGTGTGCAAAGGTGAGCATTACACTCATGAGGGCAGGTAATCTACACAAGGCGTATAATTTATGTAGTTACAGAGTAGCCTACACTCCACTGCTGGAAATACTCAATGTATTACATATGCCGAATTCAAAAGAAGGGACAAATAATGAAGGATTTGTCGTAGACAGCTTTTCATAATGTCCATAAAGTTTCCCCTAACTCAACAACTCACAAAATTGTGAATTTTTTTATGGATTACTCTAACACGGGTTTTGCTCTGGAGGACAGCGATCTGATCTAAATGAGGATAACGAGAACTCATTTAAAATTACCAGATGTTAACGCAAAGGCAAGATCAAATTGTTTATCATTCGGATAAGTGGATAATAAACAGATTACAGAACCCATTTTAATACCGGGTATAAATAGGATGTCAGAGAACCTGTGTCTTCAATCACCTTCAAAACTCAGCGGAAAATGATCAAACTGCGTTGATAAAAACAGACACAGATAGCAGTCGAACCCACATGATAATCTCATGGTGATTTATGCAGACTGTGAGGGGAGATTGTTGTAATCTTCACTGGTTATATGACAACTTAAATTCATCACAAAGCTTTAAAACTGCATGTTTTGTCCACTGACTGAAGCTTACATGTCTGTATTCCTCCAGGGTTATCGTCCCATCGTTGTCTGTGTCGTGCATGTTGAATAAAACTGCAGAGAAAAACACAGATCACCAGTTTAACTAACAGCCATGTGTCAGGCGCAGATTATGTCGAGCATGTGATCATGTGATTTGCTTAAAACACACATCTCAGCTTCTCCTTCCTGACACTCTCACGCTGGTCATCTGTCATGTGCAGCGACGGAGGCCTGAAATGGGACATGACCACCAAGAACTCCTCGAAGCCAATCTCCTGAACCGTCCCCTCGCCATTCTGATGGAAGTTTCTTCAGGAAAAAAAAAGGAAGTTCTCACATTATATTCCACTTCATTTTGTTCAAAAACTTTTAAACTGCCATGACTGTACCTTTTGTCAAAGAAGGCCTCTATGATCTGCGAGCGGATGGGATTGCATGATAGATCTGGGATCTTGTTGAAGTGATCTCTCCTGATGGGTGAAAAGAGGGATTTCAAGGAGTGGCACTCAGTGTCACAGTAACACATAATTGCAAGTTGCCGGCCGTATGTGCCAACATAAAGCCTGTTCAGCAGGTTTCCAGCTTTTCAAAGAAAGCTGTTAGAGCTAACGTCTTTTGTGATCTTTGTTTGTAAGTCCCCTTCCAGTCAAACATTTGTTTTTTCTTCCTGCTCCTCCAGTTGAATGTTAACTGTAGCTACTCTTAGTAGCTCAGTTAGCCTAGCAAAGGGCTAGCTGGTTAGCTTCATGTATCTCTCCTACACATTACAGGTGCGACCACTCAAAATGTTGCACTTGACAGATTTGTGGGCATGTGCAACCAAAACAGTTGCACCTTGGAGCTCTGTAGTAGCAGAACGGAAACCTGAATGTGGCACGGGAAAAATAAAGTCACATTACACCTATCTCTACGAAAAAAATCACAGAAATCTAACTTACTGCAGAGTTTGCTCATCGTGGCTCAGCTGCTTGAATCTTTTATGCAGGACTCTGATCTGTTCAAATGAAACTGAAAACAGAAAAGTGGACTAAAGTTAATTCTTGTGCATGTACAAATGGACTTAAAGGATAAGTTCACCCAAAAAATGAAAGTGCAGTCATTATCTTCTCACAACCCTGCTGAGGGAAAGTTTCATATCCACAAAACATTTCTGGAGCTTCACAGCAAAACAGCGCTGCAGCGTTCTCCTAAACAACTGAAGTAGATGGGGATCATGACAGGATTTGATCATGTTTGCTGAGAATCAGGTCTCGCAGGTTTTCCTCGAGGCTTTTTTTTTCCCGAGGCGGCAGATTTGGATATTCATATTTTATGTAAACCACTTGTTGTTGTCTCACCCTGCAACTATCACCCGTTAATAAGAGGCTATTATGGCACAAAAAAGGAGCATGCATCTGTTAGAGTTGTCTTGTTTAGTCAAAGCTTTCAATCTGATCTATTATTAACTGCACCCCATCTGTCAACTGGGTTAAGTTACCGTTAACTTGCATTGTAAATTATTCATCATCACTGCTGCACCAATAGAAAGACGCTGGACATGTGTAAATATACACTGAAGAGAAATATCACTCATCCATTTGCTTGGAACACGTCAGACATGACGTTTCAATAATTTCCCCTTTAAGATAAGACTGGATTAAAAAGACACTTGGGTTTAAGATCATATTTCCGGTGTAGTGAGCTCATGTTTGTCACACCTCCTACATGTCTGACAGATGATCTGTAAAAAACCACAAGGGTTTCACGTCAACGCAAACAATAATAGACGACTACTCACAGCCGGTCTTCTCCGCCAGATCCGCGTATTCTGGATGACCAGGTAGAGACTGTAGTGCACCCATACCTCCTGACAGCTCCTCTCAGCCCAGTCCCGGTCTCAACGGGACCCCGGACACGGACCAGAAACGTGTGCAACACAGACTGTTGGACGTGAGACGTATACCAGCTGATCACGTCTCAGGATCGTCCATTTCTACCCGACGGACACCGAGCTCACACCTCCCGTACCACCGCGTCGTCACCAGGCAGGTCTCATCCTCTGCAAACAGCGCAGGCCACTTCCGCAACTACCGTCCTGATGACGACACACAGTTAGGAACAACAGGCTGCAGTCTGAATTATTCACGCACACCTCTTTTATTGATGCAGGCTGCGAACATTTGACTGTGACCTGCTTAAGGGGCCAGTCTGCAGTCAAAGGAGCGAAGGTGGAGTGCAGAGAGAGAGAGAGAGGTGCACAAGTAGTGTCACATGTCACACGAGAGATGAAAAATGCACAGAAAGTTTGAATCATTTTAGTTATTTGTATTTATTAACGCAGGTTTACCTCAAAATTGCCAGCTCCACAGGTGGACCCACCTCATTTTAAAGCTACGTTATGTAACTTTTTTACTTTAAAACAACAGCTTCATAATCATTGTGGCGGTACAGTGTCTTGTAATAGGATGATCGTTGTCTCTGTCTCAGCCACTCACTTGTTTCTACACAATTAAAGCCTATTTTCCAGTGTCTTATGATATTTTTATGACATTTATTATGAGTGTTTTCATTCCAATGTTGATGAGACACACTGTTCATCCATAGTCATATGATGTATGACTACAGTACAATCTGGGAGTCGTACGCCACTGTTCAATACGGGTTATAAAAGCAGGGCGGGTCCTTTAAGAAACAAGTTTTCACAAGCATGCAGAACACGGTAGATAATGATCAAGACAAGATATAATAAGCTAAGACTACTATTCCCCTTTCTGCGGAAATTCACTTGTTACAGCAGCTTACAGCAGTGAATGAGCGATAACAAAAAACACTGAAAACAAGACAAAAGCAAGACAAAATAGAATAATAGAAATATAAAGTAAAATACTACTACTAATAAAGAATCTATACACTCTATATATACCTTTCACATTTGATCAAGAAGGACAATTGTACGTGATAATTGCACCCATAATCATAAGACACACACAGTGTGTAGAAATATACTAAAAAAAGCACCTCATAATAAATAAAATGGCACAGAGAAATCGGATTGCACAGAAAACAAACAGGAATTGCACCAGATATAATATGATTTAGATTACTAGAGAACAGACTGGAAGATACAAGAGTATATTAATGAATCATTAGGTAATGATTAGTTCATAAATATGTGTGAGTCGAAACACCGACTACTGTCTTGACTACTGAGTTGTTCCTGATTAACTATGATTTTGAGTGATACAAAGTCATACATGAAAGAATATGAAAACAATCTTACATCAAGGTTCATTTCACAGACAGAGCTTTCGATGATATCCCATGATCATTATCAGGAATGTGCCATTTGTGTCAGAAATACAGATGTTCAATATTTACTGTTTGTTGCTCAGTATTTCAAGGCCTTTCTCACCCATGTTGGCAGAACATTTGCCTTGACCTTGATACAAAAGCTCTTGAACTGCTAACCGGGCTGTGGTGAGATTGTTTTGTCATCTGCTGTTTGCTGCTGCTGAACAGATATGCTGTCATGTGGTGTTAATGGTTGCGTGTGCTGTCAAACTGTCATAACACGACTTCTTGCATCTGACATGGATGTTGAAATGTTTGTGGTTTGAACTCGCAGCTGAATGTCATTGTCACTGTACTTTGACAAGAAGAGGAAGCTTTAACTTCTGATCTCAGATTAATGAATGGGCACGTTGTTAGAACTTCTCGATCAGAACCTGGCAACCTGTATCCACTATCAGACCCAAGCGACAACACAGAAGGAGACATAACTGTAATTATTAAAGTATTCAAGCCTCGGGCAGAAATGTGTGGCTGCATCGGTTTAAACCAACAGGAGTGTTTCACTTCAGGTTTTTCTTTCCTGTAAAAAGACCTGTCGTGATCAGTAAATGGGGTGTGGCCTGAAGTTGAAAGTTCACAGTGTTTGAATGCTACAAACCACAGGAGTCTGCAGTTAGCAGCAGGTTCCTCCCCTGAGTGTGTCACAGTTAAATTAAGAGCATGAACACCACAAACACGAGGAATGAGCTCCAGTGTCTCCAACTGTCACCTTAAGTCATCTGTGTAATCTTGGAGAGGTCAGTCACACAGTGAAAACTGTCTGTCAAATATGTGATTTTATTAAAAAGAAATCCTGTATTCGATGTCTATACCATTACTGATCTTGTTTGATTTTCGTGTTGCACCTTACACAAAACCCCAATTTGAAAATGGATCGAAACACAATGTGATGTCTGAAAAGTTTCCAGAAATGATCACAGCACTGGTGTGCTGTCTCAGACTTTGAGCTTCCCATGAAAGGTGTTACATAACTCGGCTGCACATGTGACAAAAATTACAAAAGTGACACTTACACCACATGGTGGCAGTATTTTGTAAACTATATAACACCACTTTCAGACTGTAGAAAAAGATCAGTGTGTGCATTAAAGTGCCTCTATTTTGCAGTTTTTACCATGTAATTAGCATTTATGGTTCTGTATAATGTCAATTCTCTTTACATTAATTGTGTTGAATCAGGACACAGTTCCTGCTGAACAGTATTATTACTATTCTTACCGGAGGATTGAAATTGTTAATTTAAAGCTTACAATCTCAACAAGTCTTGTTACCTCCCTCTTTCCTTATGAACAGTCTACCAGAAAATGTAAAGACCCATTATGACACAAGTCACTTATTAAGAAAAATAGGGTGTAGTACTGGAGCTGTGCTGTATTGAGAGCATTAGGAAGTAATGAGAAGTCTTTATACGATACCCCTTTTTAATCATAGCTCCTCCTCAAGATAAAATCTTGTTTTTATATGCCCCGATAAAGACTGTGAGTTGAAACATGCAGGTGCTCAAGACCCATTTATTGAAAGCTTTTTCAATTTTTGCAAATGGTAAATGGACTCCCACCAGACTTTCTATACTACTGACAACTCAAAGTGCTCCACAATACATGCCACATTCATTCACACACACACACACACACACACACACACACACACACACACACACACACACACACACACTTCTACTACAGGGGTGTAATGATCCATCGCTCTGGATCAAGATATCAGTAATCAACAATTCAATGTGATGATACAAAGTGAAAGCATCGACCCATATCATGAAAGCATCCCACAAGCCTGTTATTAAGTAACCAAATACACCCACCCCTTCAGCTGTTAGTAATGGTGCTCCAATAAAACAGGAAGGACAGAAAGACATGGGATAAAGGGATGCATGTGCACACGAGGATGGGGTGAGGGCTACAGTCAAGCATCCTTTCCTCTTCCTTCAGCCCCTTCTTCCTCCTCTCTTACAGTAAGAGGATCAGGTTGGTGCTCACTAACATCAGCTGTTTGTGATCTTGCACAGACTGAACTATCAGATAAGCAATGATAAAGCTTCTCTCTTCTACAAGGAACACAGAGACAGTGAGGAACCAGACCTGTCAGACCAGAACCCAAACCCAGGATAAAGAGGTTCGGTGAAAGTGCTCTTGAAGGTGTGGAGATGGATTAGTGTGTCAGAGTCCACATACACTGCTACTCTGCAAGAGACAGAGGGGGAGCAAGAAGATGAGGAAGAGGAGATGGAGGAGGAGGAGGAGGAGGAGGAGGAGGAGGAGATGGAGATGGATGTTCTTCTGTTGTTGTGACAGACAGAGTAACAACCCTTGGAGCAGGTCAGACACCAGGACTGATCATTCCATCCAAACAGACAGTCATATCCACTCCCTCTCCTGTTAATTCCCCTGTAAGTCACAGCTAAATGAAGTCTTCCTCTCCACTCAACCTCCCAGTAGCACCGACCTGTCAAACCATCTCTACACATCAGCTGACACCAGTCAAATCTGTCCGGATGATCAGGATATGACTGCTCCTCATCCACGTGTGACACCTTCCTGTTGTTATCGGACAGTTTGATCTTTTTTTTTGTTTGGGTCAAATGTGAGTTCACAGGAATGTGAAGGAGAGAACATTTTGGATTGAGTGCTGTTACAATTTGAAGATTGGTTAAATGTGTGCTGCTTTATTTTCATTAATCAAATTAAAAACACACTTACACTTCCTCAGGCCCGGTGTCAACCATCGCACTCCACAAGGCTCCAACCTGAAAGGAGGAGGAGGAGGTTCAGACCGGTACATCGCATACAGAGTTTTGTTATTGTCTAATAAAATCATTGTTTTCTCTTATTTATGCTCTACAGTGTTAGCTCTTCATTAACTGTGTCCGTCTGCTGTTACTGCTGTGCAGGTAGTGTACACTACATTGAGTTTATCAGAGCTTGTTGCCTGTCTTTTGGTCCTGACAAGTAATCTCTTGTGCAATAATGACTCTCAAATTAAAGGAGAAGTATGCTGAAATTGGTACAGCACCACAGAGCCAGACTGACAGAAAGTTTCCAGCTCTTCCTCCTTTACCAGACTGATTGTCCAGCCTCTTCATACCTGAGTGTGTCCAGCCTCCAGCGTGGATCTTCCAATCCAGCCAAGAGCAGCTTCACTCCAGAATCTCCTGGATGATTGTAGCTCAGGTCCAGCTCTTTCAGACGGGAGGGGTTGGAGCTCAAAGCGGAGGCCAGAGAAGTGCAGCCTTCCTCTGTGATCAGACAGCCTGACAGCCTGCCAGCACACAAAAGAATAGCTTACATTATCTGAGGGTACTGTGAGGGCTGGAAGGCATGAGCATCACTATCGTCGTGAAAGACTTGGTCTTACTAGTGTGTGCATTTGAAAGACAGACGCAAACCTTTTTTATAAATGTATTATTACAGTATGTTAAAAAAATATTGATTGTTTTAATGCTGATTTTTTTTGTGCTGATTGTGTATGAATCCTGACCTGACAGTTTCCAGTGTACAGTGTGGACTCTTCAACTCTCTTCAGGACCAGGACCAGGACCAGGAGAACATGGTGTGTGCTGCTGCATGTGGCTTCAACACAACAAACACAGCACTCTGAGTGTGAATAATGTCAGTGGAGTGATTTGAGTGCTGAATACTGACATAGAGAAGAGTCATGGATGGTTAAAGATCCTCATCTCACCTCTAAGCTTTGGTCTGGGTGTCATGTTCCCAACACAGAATGGTTTCAAAGGGAGAGACTCCCTCCTCTCTGTCCTCGCAATGATTCATAGCAGAGGCCACACCTTCGCACAAACACAAAAACAAAAAACCTGCTGGGAGAACTCACACACTAATCGATGATAACACCATATCTTACACATTGCCCGTTTAAAGGATTGAAAGCTGCGGGTGAAAGGGAGGCCTATTCCCAGTTGTGTCTTTGGTGCAGTTAGAAAGGCTGAGGTAAGCTTTCAGCCCATAGTACAGACTCTGATCCCTGCCCAACCTCCCCCTCTACATCAATGAAAGTCCTGACTTTATTGATCCTTTGTCGCTTTGTTGTCATTTAAATTAACACTTGACTCCGACAAAACAATCAGTGACATTACTGTGAACAGAAAAAAATTCAACCAATCAGAGCTCCACTTACTGGACTTTTAGCCATAAACTTCAACCATGTACAGCTCTCTTCTGTCCTCAGCAGGTCTGTGTGGAAAAGGCACTTTATCCGTTCAACTTCCATTGGATGAAGTGAGGTAACACAGCTTCTTCTCTATTGTCAGGGAGGGTGTGTGTCCTCATGTCTCTATGAAAGCATGTCTTTCTCGTTGGACTGACTCTGAGCTTTATTCACAGGATCAAATGTAACTGTGAGCTCCTGTGAGGACCTCAGAACCAAGTCTGTCAGAATAAAAGTCATTTTCATCTTTGGATAAACAACTCCAACCTGTAAGGAGTTGGTTTGACACCAGACTGGCAGTTCAGAGGAGCCGTACACACTGTCTCTGTGCCCTTGTACCTTGTATACCTGTCTGGACTAGTAGTGAAGATATTATCATACAGAAACCTCTGCAGCTACTGCTGTGTAGAGTTTTACAAGCCGATAGCCATCTAGTGCCATTATATTCCAGAGTAGGCAGACATCTCTACAGCCGATATCTTCAAAACTCGACACCTCACACCAAAACAATCCGGATGAATAATTAGCACTACTGGTAAGAGGGGAAATATGAACATTTGATTGTGAGGTGAACTTTCCCTTTAAGTCAACAGAGACTTACCTGAGAGTGTTTTTTGTATTTACTTGTTGATGTTGTACCTGTTGGGGCAGGGAACCTTACCCAGTTATTATTCTTAGTGAAGATAGCCTAGAGGTCTTTTCAGCCAGAGTTGTTGAAAACACCTGTGTGGGTGTGCAGGGACTTTGATTTGTAAAGTAATTATAACTGAAGGCTGACAGATAATGTAGGAGAGTAGAAGTATAAAACTGGAGGGAATGGAAATACTACAGAATTACATTAACAGTCCATTTACATCAACATTTTGGGGATTCGTGCGTTAACTGTGCAGTGATGTCAATAATGAAGAACAGTTCCTCTGTTTGCCCGATGGAGGGCAGTAATCACACATCATTTTCTGTATGAGTCAGTTCCACACTAACACCATGGTTTCTGTCATTACTGTGTCACTGAAATAGTTATAATAGAGCTTTATCTTTTCACTTTCCCTTTTAGCTGGAAGTTAGGAAAAAGACTCCCGCACACTGTCCACTTCACTTGAGAATAAAGTTTCACAGTCAAATTGCACCTCTGATCCATCCCATTCACTTTGCGGGCCTGCCTCCATCCAAACCCTGACCCCAGATCCAAAAAAGTGTCCTATAGAGGGATGCAAGCACACTCCTAAACACCCCCTGGAGGATCAATTGAAAAATGTTGCCCCTGACAGTCAAATGTCACCTCTGATCCATCCCATTCATCGATCCGCAGATACAAAAAAATGTCACTGCAGATAGGTACCAACCGACTCTAAATGGCCTGAAACTTGCTCCTAAAGACTTTCTGGAGGAACAATTTGTGAAACTTGGCCCTGACACTAGTTGAGACAGAATCTAACATAAGACAACCATAAAGTGAAGAAATATATATGCACAAAAAGAGAAATATATATTTATGTACAATATAAACAATGACTACGGCTCCATTTAGCTGGAATAACACCAACAGTGACATCACTGTTTAAACCTTTAGTGTTCATATCTGTAGTTAATATCTTCCCATTATATCATCCCATCATTACACGTGGTGTTGTACTGTAGTTTCACACTGTGACAGCTTGAGGGCAGTGAAGAGTCAGTTTACGCAGACACACCTCCTCCTCTCCGTTTCCTCCTCCTCTCCTTCCCTCTCTCCTCCTCCTCCTCTGCTGTGAGTCCTGTCTTCCCCCATCAGTCTTTTATTTTTGAAACTTAACTCTGGTGTCAGTCTGCCGTTGAAGAGATGACACTTTGTTTCTCGAACAAAGGTACAGAATATACGTATGAGTCCGATTTTAAGTTTCTACATTGATTTTAATTGATTGGTTGCTTTTAGTTTAGATTGATCCGTGTTAAATAATCCCTCTCTGTGTATTGCATTTGCCGATATTATTACCATACTTTTGCCACTTTTGAGTGGCTTGGGATCATCAAAAACTGCTGCAGGTGGCACACAGGTTAGAACTTGTGAAAATCACAAGCTGTGCAGTGATTGGGTTCTGTTTTAGCCAGCGGGCTCCATAGCGCCCCCAAACGCAGGGCTGAGATTGAGGTGCACTGATATTCGTGAGATTTTGTGGGATTATTGCTCTCAGGCTTTTGCTAAAACAAGAAGTCAGCCATTGTAGAGAAAGGTCTTATTTTAATGTTTGAAACACGTTTGAAGCCTTTACAGTAGGATGCTCAGAAACTCATGACACTTTGCAACCATGGTCACAGTGGTAAATACTTTTTTTTTAATTTAATGTTGCAAAATGGCTTGTCAGGTTTTAAAGTGCCCCTGAATTGCTTTTAGCCTGTAGACACGTCTTTGACACCATTGGTACGCTTGAATTATAGTTTATATTTACAGAATCCACCTTAAAATTGCTAAACAAAGACCAAAAGACTTTCATGATGCTAAAGTTTTTGAGTTTTTGGCTGCCTTTCCAAGGCAAGACATTGCACATTGACTAATACGCAGCAAACTTGACGTTTATAATATCCCTTTTGTTGATGCGTCGAAAGTGGATCACCATGGTAAACCATTTTAACCAAGCCAAACAGGGAGTGGAAATAACTCGGCTATTTTCCATTCAATCATGTGGACAAACACCACTTGATTTTTATGATTTTTTTTTGTGCTGTCTACACTTCATGTATAATTTGTGCCACATTCAACTTCCTCTGGAAGTGTCCGATAGCCGCGATGATTCAGAACCGAGCAGGCCGGCCTACAGTGACATGACGACACCTGTTGCTCCCCCCTGGAGCCACGTGGGAACGACGGCTGTGTAACGCTGCTTGATATTGTACAGTGGTTGTGCAAATTCCAATATTTAAAATGTCTCAAATTATCTACAACCAATTAATTTTTTGGGGGATTTTTGGAGCCCTTAGGGGTGTGGGACCTCAGGCAAGTTAAAACTTGAAACAAAAGAACAGCTCACACACTGCAGGGCTCCAACATCCACTCATTTAATGCACCATAACAGTGGTGTTTCAAGCAACACTGCTCTCGAGGAAAATGCAGACTTTAGGAAGTTGGTGATGAGTTTTTAATTGGCTCAACTACATATAACTAGTAGAGTATATCTTTAAAATTGAGTTTAAAAGCAGCGATGTGCACAAGGTCAAAGATAATATTTTGTATAGTCTGCAAATGTTAAATAACTGACTATCATGTAGATTTTATTTTGATCTGTTTTGTAACACTAAGCCATTTAAATTATAAGCAACTTGGTTCAACCACTGTCAATGAAAAGTAATAAAAAACGGCTTAAAAACTGTTTCAGATGGTTTGATTTCCTGCCAGTCTGACCTCCAACACATGAGGAGAACATTTCAATGTATTGTTCCCATGCAGGGAATTTATGCATCCAGTAGTGCACAATCAATCTGGTCTGAAAAAAATCAACAATAGGTTTTCTTTTCTTTATCAGTTTCTGCCCTTGAAACGTTCTTTCCCGTAAAATTGTCTCACTTGCTGCGTGTTGTGTTAGTGTGTGTTGTAACTATTACCGGGCGCAGTACGTTTGATGGCTTGAAATTGATTTGAATAAAGACTCAGAGTGAGGGGGAGAAAATAAGGAGGTGTTTGTTATATACGGGAGACAAAAAGGGGCGGTAAAGCGTGGCCAAGGAGAGAGGGCAGCCTGAGCCTGTTTTGCATGCACGGGGGCTTCTGTGGGAGAAGGAGTTGACAGGGCGCCGCAGTGCTGCCTCCAGCTCTCAGACAACAGCTGCTCAGAAAGAAGAGACGTCCTGAGGGTGCTGCGACATGTCTCGCTCTTTCTCCATCTCTCTTTTCACCTGTCTGCCTCTTCCTTTCACCGAAGAGACACACGCTAGACACATGTGCAACACACTGCCTTCCCCACATTCACACACATCTCCTTCTCAATGACACACACACGCGCACATCGGGGGCGTGTGGGTTGTGAGATTCATAAGAAATTGGCAGGCTGCCTGCGCTCAAACAAAAACACTCAAAATAAACCAGGTAAAGCAGAATTTTTGATGGGATCCAGTGTTTGTTCTGCTTACCTGGAGAGCTGTTTATGAAGGATAATTATCAGCACTTTAATGGAAATGCAATATTCTTCCTCTCTTATTTTCTGAGATATTGATGACCTTGCATTACCATCAAAAGCCCATTATTTTTATTTGCATTGGTTTAATTGATTACTTTTGAAGTTTGTGTGATAGCTTTTGATCCAATCCTCTCTCAAAGAATCAAACCAATTTCCTGCAGAGTAATTTTATTTACAACCTGGGAACCACATGCTGCAATGTTTTTATTTCCTTTTTATCTCACAGTAACAATGAAAGATTGTTTGATGGTGCAGCTCACATTCTTTGAGATTCATGAAACCTTTTCACAGACAAAAGCTCATTAAAAGGAGAAACTTCGGCAGCAGTTTAGACGTTTACGTACTCTTTATGAATGCTAAATAGGGGGACACTTTTAACCATTTAAGAAGAGAATATATGCGTTTATGAATTGCGAATGGTTTATGGCACCGTCATGTAATGTAAGCAGATACAAGTGCTTATCAAAGGAGCAGTTTACCCATAAATGAAAATTCAGTCATTATCTACTCACCCTCAGGCTGATGGAGAGTCAAGTAAATTTTTGTAATCCACCAAACATTTCAGGAGCTTCACATCAAAACAGCATTTTCAAGTGAAGTAGATGGGGACTCGTTTTAAAACGGAAAACAAAACAAAAGCAATTGAACAAAGGAAACATAAAATTGCTCTATACAGGCCTTTGGTTTATTCAAAGTCTTCAAAAGCCTGGAGATCCCAAGTCGATTTGAAAAGATGTTATTTAAACCCGATTTAAAGCCAAAGTCTTTACTGTAGCTGCTAAACTAAAAGCGCAAGCATGCACCCAATCAGATGTGGGTGCCTGAGTGTGACCGTATGTCAAAGAGGGGAAATAACACTTTGAGCTCTTGATCTGTATGGAGCCATCTTTTGGTTGTTGTTGTTTTTTTTGTTTTTTTTTTACATTTTAAAACAAGTCCCCATCCACTTCAATTGTTTAGGAGAATGCAGCAATGCTTTGGTGCCACGAAGCTCCAGAAATATTTTGTGGACTATGAAACTTCACCTGACTTTCAATCAGCATGTGATTGAGTAGATAGAGATAGATTTTCATACTTGGGTGAACTGCTCCTTTAATGCCTTTTTCAAGAACAATAAGAACTCCCGTAGTCACCTATAGATGGATGTTGGTGAATAAAAAGATAATGAATGACAGTAAAACATATGTATAGTAATTCAAAATATAATTTAACATAATACATTGCTTACCAGTTCTGTAACATATCTTTGTCACTGCAACCACATTATAGTGTCTTTAAAACATTTAATGCATGTTTGTATGCTAATTAGAAATTCTTAATAAATGGACTTCACAGAATCGTCTCAATCTGTGTTGCCTCTGAAGGTTTAATTTCAAATTAATCCAAATGAGTGCATGACAAATTTATGGTCACTTGACCTTTATAAGGCAAACTTTTCATTAATATAGATGGACTGGAATGAGAGTCAGTAGCCAGTTTTTGTTTGGGTACTTTTAATTACTTTCATCACTTTAGAGGTGACCCAGTTCTAAAATCAAAACATCCAGAAAGGCCGGGCGGGATGCTGAGAATTGAGTGAGAAATAATTACTGTACCTCATGAGAAGGATGCTAGCTGGAAAAAACCTTCTGTCTATGTGGACAGAAAAGAAAAGAAAGAAATGTTTTATCTGAGTGTTAAATTTCACAACCCATGAATTTGTGTCCAACTGTGAGTCAGAATGACAATAGTTATTGTTGTCTTAATCTTATTACTCATTCTAGAGCAATAAAATTGGGAAAGTCATTTCACAGCTTTCCTTTTCAGTTTGCTTTTCAATTGATAGCACATAAAAGGAGAGAACGATGAGCCTTTTTTTTTGCTTTTTGCCCTTGGTTTGTCAATATAGAAAAGGAGAAGGGATTGCAGAGGCGAGGACATGGCATGCTCTGATCTCCAGACAGAAAGAAATCAATTTCAGAGTACGAGCAGTTCAGAGACGGGCAAAGACGAAACTAAGTTACAGCATGAGACAGTGAGGTTGTAGAAAGGTTCAACCGTTTGTCAGTGAAGTTTTAGAAATATAAAAGCCGTTATAACAGGATCAAGAAGACTTAATTAAGATAAAAGATAATCAATCTGGCTTGAGGCGATGGCAAACACAAATGGTCTCGCCTATGCTGCTCTTGAGGGCTCCTTCGTCTCTTGGGAGAGATGGGAAATGTGATTCCTCAAGTGTGTCCTGGGTCTGTTCTTCCCAGTTGGTCATGCCTGAGGACACATCCGAAGAGAGCCTGGCATTTTCATGAGATGCCTGAACCACCTCACCTCATTCCTCACAATGCAACGGGGCTCAATGTTTTCCAGAATCACTGAGCTCTCTTTAACATAGACGAGCCACCCAGCGACTTAAACCTCATTACAGTCCCTTTGTATTTGCAATCTCGTTCTTTCTGTCAATGCTCAAAGCGTGTGACCGAAGGTGAAGATTTGAATGAGGACTGACTGATAAATTGAGAGTTTTAGCTCTCACTTCAGCACGACATGCTCATACAAAGCCTGCCAGCCCCCGACTGCTGATCAATCTCACAATCTTTTGTACCATCACTCTACAATACCTCACCTGAGCTGCTCCACTTGAGGCAGCTGCTCCCTCGACTGAGCAATCCACTTTTTTCCTGCATCACATTCAGCTTCAGACCACAACCTTCAAACCAGAGATCACAATCTGATGAAGTCAAACAGGGAACATGACTTGCAAAAAGCATAAAATTTACCAAAGGTCAATTTTTAGTACGCTGCTCAAATTATAAATGTTCCCAAGTCCAAGTTCAAGTACTGAGACGGAATTGAATTGCAAAGGTCCATTCTCCTACAGAGTTACAAGGCTTGTTCAGGGTTGCCAACTCTGCAACTTTCTCATTAAAGTTGGTGACTTTTAACCTGTTGACCTTTTGCAGCTCATTTCCTTCGTTTTAATCATCTAACTTACCTGTTTCAGCTTTATTCCTTTTCTCAAAATACAGCGTTTACAAGAGAGTTTACTTTAATGCCTGGAGTCTCGTTGCTATTCATGACACTTCAGTTCTGCAGTATACCACATGCTATTATTATGTGTGACCTAAATGCAAGACACTCAGAGGCATGCAGGCAAAAGAACAAGAAGAACAAAAATTGAGCTTTAACAAAATAAAGCTGCAGTCCACAAAATCCAAAACACAAGCAACAAAAGGGTAGGCAGAAAAAGGCTGGAGACAAAACAGGAATAATCCAAGAGCTACAAGTAATCAAACCAGGAGAACACCGGCAGCAAACACAGGTAAAACACGAGAAGAAAATAGGAGGAGGGAACCGATAAGAGACGCAGAAGACGCAGGACTGACTTGGGGAAAGAGTTGTACTGAAAAAGACTGAGGGGAAAAAAACAACGGTTTAAATACACAGGGACTAGTTAACAAATTAAACACAGGTGGGAAAGAGACAAAGGCAGGAAGTGGAAAGTCACAACAAGGCACATGAGGATGGATCTTACAAAATAAAAAAGGTAACCCAAACCATGACATCTGTAAAACCCTCATGAAAAGTTTTTCAAATTGGCGATGCTATGATAGGAGATTTTTGCACTAGTTTTTCTGCACTTGTTATTCATCACTATGTTACGATGTTTATCACCATTAATATGGTATACAGGTCTTTATTTTCCAGATAATTTCCATGCATATCCCATTTATGCTTTTCCACATAGCGTGATTAAGTTGTTTACAACATAGAGTCAACTCGGGAGCGGATAAACACACAGTTTAATCCATTCCTCACACTGTTGTCCTTCTGTTTTTGGCTGTGGAAAGGCTGCAAAAGTAGACATGAATGTGGAAATGTTTTAAATGCAAAGAAAGTCCCTCTCACCACAGCTCCATGCACACCGCGTCAACGTGTGGAGAAATCCAAAGCTTAACAGGCCTCCTGTGCCTATTACTTCTGCTAATCTCCTTGTTATAGTGTTTCACTGAAGTTGCAGTAAGCCAGAGAGGAAACTGAGCTGGGTTTATTCTGCTACCAACTGTCTAAAATTTGCGGTTTTCCTGCTGCTGCTGCTGTTGCTGCTGCTGCTGCTGCTGGGTAACCCTTCAGAAGAGATAAGTGTGCTGGTCGCCTGTGGCACAGTGCTTACAGCCTGCCCTTAAGATGGATCACCTTATTGGTCCCTATCTCTCTTCTAAAATGTTTATTGGTGAAGGGCAAGCTGGCCTTGTTGCCTTGTTATTGAGCAGACAAGTTATGCAGCTTTAACCTGTAACACACAGATGTGTTTATCTAAATATCAAGAGCAGGAAATGGATGTTTTATGCCAGCTGTGTAAGTGGCATAAAGTGGACTGTTTCCAGTGATTTCATGGTGCAGGATTAATAACACACAAAGGTCATATGCGGATGTACTGAAATAGAACAGCAGCCATATTGTTCCATAAGAATCTTTACAGTTGCAGATCTTAAGGATTCAGGTCCACTGCTCTGACCTTACATATAATCCAAGCATAACCAAAGTGTTTATGAACTCCAGGCTCTGAATGCCAGCATATGAACTGGTTTGTTTGGATATTAATTTAAGACTAAGTGATGCTTCCACTTATTCAACCTCAGAAGACCTTCAGTGGGTTCATTAATGGAAATTCAAATCATGAATTTTATGCAAGTCTGTTGAGAATAAATGTAAAAACAAGTCATGATCCCAAAGATCCCATGATGCAACATGCTGCAGAAAAGTTGAGAGAAACATGCATTAAATAATGATAATCCATTTCCATTTTAACTAATGTAAAGCAAAAAAAAAAAAAAGAAAAAGTGCATCTTGGATTTCAGTATTTCGCTCAGTATGTACAGGACGTGATATGCATGTATTTTGATATCAAAAGCACGGACAGCTGTTCAAATCTTAAGAGAGAGAATATTGAGTAGATGTGGGGCGTCACAGAGGTGGTAGACTGTATACTGCAGATGAATATGTGATGATTGGATGGAGCACGGGAGCCTGTGATTATGAATTACAGCCGACTCATCTGGGCCAGGTTCTGTCTGTTGCGCCCTGATTAGATTACCGACTTTAAATGAGACCAAAGATGTCGTTTTTAATAAATATACAATGTACTTTGGTCCTCCTCCATTCAGGTGTGACCCCCAGAGCGATTAGAAAAAAAATGGTGAAAATGAAACACTAAGGAAACTGATCTGAGTCATTTCTAAAGAGCTGGGGAAGAGGACGATTTGTTGTTTCGGCCTCCACTGACCCCGCTCTTCCCACTCTCTGCGTGACGCATTTGTACCCCGTTGTTCCCATTAATTGAATTAATTCACAAGATTTAGAGTCAATATGTCTGCATCGGATTTTGGGTAAATCCAACAGATGCCAAGACATTTCACCCAAAACAACAAATATTAACCTCATGGTGGCGTAGAGGAAAACTCTGGATCAACAAAGTCAGTAGGATTCAACATCTGGGGACCATAAATGTCTATATAAAAAGTAATGTAACTCTATTCACTAGTATATTTCAGAAGTGGTGACAGACTGATATGCTGCTAGCCTGGCTAAAAACAGCTTCATTGGGAATACACATCGCATGAGCACATTATAAAGAAAAATAATGAAGCTCTAACACTAGATTTTGACATGGGACTCTTTTAAAACAGAGGACCACGAAATTAGCTCATAATGCATGGCTGACTGTAGATGATATTGAACTTGGGCAGTGGAAATTCCATTTAATCAAATTTTCCAAACCAGTTAACATGCAATAAATCTGGGAGAGTTGCCCATTTTGCAGAGCCTTGTATCCATTGTAACACAAGATTTCCCTGAATATTCAAAGGCTGTAAAAATGCAAAACTATTTCTGTTGTAGGTAAATCTACAGCCAGTACAGAGTTTCAGCCACAGCTTTTCATAGTTAATAGGATATGATCAGATCCACAACCCCCCACTGACCAATTCTTCATCTCCATCACTCAAGTGTTTATTTATCATCTAATTAATTTCTTTTGTCCCGAAGGACTTGAGATGTGACTCGAGACTTAACCTGACAAGACGTGAACATGAAAACAACTCTCGGCCATGGTTAAGTTAGTAAAAGTGTCAGGGTTGATTTCTTCCTGCATTATTCAGATCTCACCTAGGGCTTCACATAGGCCAGAGCTGGCACTGTTAGCTGGAGTGAGAACAAACAGGAGCTCTGGGTTCTGGGATATCAGGACCTACAACTGCTGTTAGCTGTTATAACAAGGTGAGACACCTGACAAATGGTTGTTGTTCATGTTTGTAACTTGTATCAAACCCCTGTTTTCTCTGACATATGCAGCGAAAGAAATCTAATGATGTTGTAATGACTCCCTAACCTTTTGAGCCTGTTCTCACATCAATAGGTCAAATAATGAAAGTAGCTTACGACCCATATCTACATTGGTAGTACCAGGCACATAGTGGGCAGATTGCTATTAAATCTGAAGAACATCTGAAAAGTACAAAATCATTTCTTGCAGTGTGCAGATATGTGGCTCTAATGTAATTATTTGTATATAACTTTGAAAATATGGCTTCATACAGTTTATTGTCTGATTACTTTGAAATGTCAGTTACTGTATACAAATCACATGAACATTTTTAAATAGTAATGTAATCCATTGTTTTACAGAAAAATGAAAACTTTTGGATTATTTTGGATGGCTTGAAAATCAATTAAATGGAAAAACAAGAATGGATGCAGCCACACAGTAGCGGACTCAGAAAAAAAAAGAGAAAGAAAGAAAAAAGAAAAGGCCACCAGCACCAGCTGTATGTGGTGGGGCACCAGCGGGCACCATAGAGAGAAATTTTAAAGACATAGTTAAAAATGTAATCAAATAATCCATGAAAATGTAGCTACAGTATATTCTAATTACACATTTTTCAAATGTAATCTGGGCTGACTAAAGTTACTTTTTTTTTTTTTAGTATGACTACATAATCCCTATTACAGTACAACAGGGGGAACGCATCCTGACAGCTTGTAGTGTTACTGTCAGATACTGTTCCCCCTCTGTTCAATAGGAAAGATGCTCACACATCTTTCAAATTCATACTGCTGACTTCTTTCCCCACAACAGGCAAGTCCTGTGATTTTCAGGCTGATATCTTTAAATTTGACCATTTACAACAGGGGGAACGCATCCTGACAGCTTGGAGTATTAACTGTCAGATACTGTTCCCCTCTGTTCAATATGAAAGGAGGCTCACACATCTTTCAAATTCACACTGCTGACTTCTTTCCCCACAACAGACAAGTCTTGTGATTTTAAGGCTGATATCTTTAAATTTGACCATTTACAACAGGGGGAACGCATCCTGACAGCTTGGAGTATTACTGTCAGATACTGTTTCTGTCTATTCAATATGAAAGGAGGCTCACACATCTTTCAAATTCATACTGCTGACTTCTTTCCCCACAACAGACAAGTCCTGTGATTTTCAGGCTGATATCATTAAATTTGACCATTTACAACAGGGGGAACGCATCCTGACAGCTTGGAGTATTAACTGTCAGATACTGTTCCCCCTCTGTTCAATATGAAAGGAGGCTCACACGTCTTTCAAATTCATACTGCTGACTTCTTTCCCCACAACAGACAAGTCTTGTGATTTTAAGGCTGATATCATTAAATTTGACCATTTACAACAGGGGGAACGCATCCTGACAGCTTGGAGTATTAACTGTCAGATACTGTTCCCCCTCTGTTCAATATGAAATGAGGCTCACACATCTTTCAAATTCATACTGCTGACTTCTTTCCCCACAACAGACAAGTCCTGTGATTTTCAGGCTGATATCATTATATTTGACCATTTACAACAGGGGGAACGCATCCTGACAGCTTGTAGTATTACTGTCAGATACTGTTTCTCTCTATTCAATATGAAAGGAGGCTCACACATCTTTCAAATTCATACTGCTGACTTCTTTCCCCACAACAGACAAGTCTTGTGATTTTAAGGCTGGTATCTTTAAATTTGACCATTTACAACAGGGGGAACGCATCCTGACAGCTTGGAGTATTATTGTCAGATACTTTTTCTCTCTGTTCAATATGAAAGGAGGCTCACACATCTTTCAAATTCGTACTGCTGACTTCTTTCCCCACAACAGACAAGTCCTGTGATTTTCAGGCTGATATCATTAAATTTGACCATTTACAACAGGGGGAACGCATCCTGACAGCTTGGAGTATTAACTGTCAGATACTGTTCCCCCTCTGTTCAATATGAAATGAGGCTCACACATCTTTCAAATTCAAACTGCTGACTTCTTTCCCCACAACAGACAAGTCCTGTGATTTTCAGGCTGATATCTTTAAATTTGATCATTTACAACAGGGGGAACGCATCCTGACAGCTTGGAGTATTGCTGTCAGATACTGTTCCCCCTCTGTTCAATATGAAAGGAGGCTCCCACATCTTTCAAATTCATACCCGTAACTCATTTCCCCACAACAGACAAGTCCTGTGATTTTCAGGCTGATATCTTTAAATTTGACCATTTACAACAGGGGGAATGCATCCTGACAGCTTGGAGTATTAACTGTCAGATACTGTTCCCCCTCTGTTCAATATGAAAGGAGGCTCACACATCTTTCAAATTCATACCGCTGACTTCTTTCCCCACAACAGACAAGTCCTGTGATTTTCAGGCTGATATATTTAAATTTGACCATTTGCACAGGGGGAACGCAACCCTTACAGCTTGTAGTATTACTGTCAGATACTGTTTCTCTCTGTTCAATATGAAAGGAGGCTCACACGTCTTTCAAATTCATACTGCTGACTTCTTTCCCCACAACAGACAAGTCCTGCGATTTTCAGGCTGATATCATTAAATTTGACCATTTACAACAGGGGGAACGCATCCTGACAGCTTGGAGTATTACTGTCAGATACTGTTCCCCCTCTGTTCAAAATGAAAGGAGGCTCACACATCTTTCAAATTCATACTGCTGACTTCTTTCCCCACAACAGACAAGTCCTGTGATTTTCAGGCTGATATCATTAAATTTGACCATTTACAGTACGTGTAATCTATTACTCCCCAACCATGCCTATCATATATATACAGCATAGAAGTCACAGGGTCATAACTTCCTCTATCTGTTGGATTAACACACAAAATGCATGTAATAAATAAAACATTGCATCTGATTCAGCGAATTTCAATATATTGCAGAAGGTTTATGCTGAATCTGTGTAATATCAGATTTTACATTCTTTTCCTTTAAAACACCTATTCCTCCTGCTGCACACAGTTCTTTGTATTCGACCTCAAAAAGTAAACAACACTCTCATGTAAGCTTACATAAAAATGCATTGTCACGAGCCAAGGTCAGTGCTGTGCTAGTAAACACACAGAGCTCCTCAGCCATACCTCACAATAAATATACACTATGTACCTGTATTTTTAGATATCAGGAATTATTTGTCTTATTTTAAACATCAAAAAGATTGTTGTACCAAACAACGCATCATTCATCCCGTTTTTCTAAGGCTTTTTTTTTTTTCAGACATTGCTGATGATGAATCATCCCTGTAATTAATTAAGTGTTAGTAAAAGCGGATGTAACCCAGAGTATCATTGTCTGTCTTTATCTCGAGCAGTTCCTGCTCGTGCAGCTCCCTGAAGGCAGTCAGGAGGAGCTTCAAAAGGCTTTTGGCCATCAAGGGAGTTTCAGCCGGTTTCATCCTCGTCTTCCTGTTGCTTGTTTTGTTGTTGTTGTTGCATGAGGGACAGGAAGCATTCCACAGAGACAGCAGCTCTGCAGTTTGAAGGGACACGCATTAATATTTAAATCAAACAAAAAAATAATCTGAGGAAAAAATACGTTTCATGGGTAATACACTGACTTGCGGATGGGTTTAGAGAAGGGGTTCCTCAAAGTTTTGATGACTGACTGCCAATTTAAGGACACAGTATATGATTGATGGCTGCACAGGAAATCCCATGAGCCTGTCATCGAATGTGTGATTGGTCTTATAAAGGTGTTTAAAATTGAGTTATTTGAGCACCAAATTCACCTGTTTCTGAATAAGGCCGATCACTGTATCTGTCTCCTGAGGTTCGTCGGAGCAAGAGTGGATCCATTTTTCCTCAAACCTACAGGGCTTTTTTTTTGTGCTGGCTTTTCCATTTCATTTCACAATAAAGTGCCACTGAAATAAAGCACCACCACTGATGACATTACATAGGGACACTCACAAGGTGCCACTTGAGATCAGCAGCTTCTACGAGTTGATATTCCTGACCTGACAGATGCTTGTCGCAGTTTCACACAGCTGCAAAGGTTCGACAAGGTTCCTTGGTGATACATAGGAGGCACTATCACAAATTCTTTAGGGGCTTGTGATTTGCGTTGTTTATGGTTGCCCAAACCTTCTTCTGGAGGAAGCAGAGTTTGTGCGGTGACCACTTTAATTGAACCGCTGTAACTGAACAACACTATTTAGCAACGATAACTAATTTTCCTCTGTCTCTTCCATTCTGCTTATCACTTCCCGCCCTACACCTGAATTTCATGCATCATTCGAATCATGTGACTGCAAACAACCCATTAAATGTGGGCTATTGCAAATTAAAGTGTTGAAAGTATGCCTTTCATGTTTCATGTTTGGGGGATGCACAAACTTCTTCTGAGGGCTGCACTTTAAGAAAATCTAATTTAGAGCTTATAAAAGAAACATCTGAGGAAGTTTAAAAGTCTTGTGAAAGGCCAGTGCTTGTAGTTATAGTAAAAGAAAAATAGGTCTTAAATCCTGCTATTTCCTGCTACTTGAAAAATGATAGAGCCACCTTGGATCATTGCCCAGTTAATGCAAGCGCTGCACAGAACAAATGCTGTTTTGTATGCTCACCTTGAAAAGGTTCCTGCTCTGGGTGTCAGTCAGGGAATTGGTTCACCTGAAAGATGCTGAGTCTCATTTGGAAGTTGAGAAGTATCCCCCCCCCCACCCCTGTCCCTCCTCCTGCTCGCCGCTGTAGTCCATCAGTGCGTTATTGTTTGCGACCTGTGTGTCCTCCTTTTTTCCTTCTATCCACTCTCCCGCACTGTGTGAAAGGCTTGACTTGTGCTCAAGCAGGAAGGATGGGCTCTCAAGCGGCTATATTATGTTATCCGAGGCTCGTTCGCTCCCCAGGTCCCTGCTTAGCGCTCAGAAAAGACCTGTTGTGTTGAGATACCGGCCAGTATCACGCTGTGCTGTGGCACGGCGGTGATCAGCTGTAATGTTTACCTGCTGCTGCATTGCAGTCAAGGTCAGAGGACTGTGATTGGCCGTATACGCCAGTTCTCAGGCACTTATATGTGATCTAAGGAGCTGTTAAATGGTATTATACACACAGACCAACCTTTTGATCTACAGACTGAGATGGATGGGGGGTTTAGTGGTGTTTCTAAGTGTTTCCCCTGCAGGGTGACAGTCAATCAGGCTTGACAGGAAGTGTATGTTGCTATAGAGATGATCAGCTCCCATCAGTCTTCTTGGCAGGAGCGGGCTTCACCACATGAGCATGAAGAGCTCAGCTTGAATTAAATAGAAGGTTATACATTGTAAACCTAAATCTGCAACATGTTTTGGGCTCATCGGTGGTTGAGCCACAAACAAGCTGCTGGATACAAAAACATGACGAAGAGGGTTAAAATGTCCCTTTAGTGTGTCACCTACCTGATAGACCCAGGCTGACCTTCGCTGTCATTGGTGTCTGTTGTGTTCTTCCTGAAAATACAGATTTTAATTGTGTACCAGGGTCATTATCATTCAGTCACAGTCTGTGACGCCAGCAGTAGGTCCATAATAAGGTAGCAGTAGGGTAATCAATCACAATGTGTCGGGCAGCAACGTTTGACACATGACATCTAACAATCCAAACCACGAAAGCCTTCAACCACGGCTCTCTGGAGCTTTGAAGCTTTTCAAAATTGGTTCCAAGAAGGAGCTTCAAGGAGAAATTTGCAGCTATCTCCAAATCACGTCCTTCTTTCACACATCTGGCCAATCAGATTTGGGCAGCAGGATCATTCAGCGGATCCAGAGGAGCAGCTTTTACGCACTGCCTCGCTCTCCAAAAAACATCTGAAAGTTGGGAAGCTACCAGCAACATTGTGAAAAGTCCTGCATTTTTTTATATGTTTGCATTAAAGTACCACAATGAGGCTTAATATATTATATCAAGACACTTCAACCATAAATGGTCTCTCTCTTCTTTATGAAACCATACATTACCATCTAACGATTTCAGTCTGTGCTTTAAATTTGAAGAAAATCACCTATTTAGAAATCAGTCCACGATTTAACCTGCGCACAGGTGTCTTCAATAATTCTGGCTGATTAGACCTCTGCTCAGGTTCAAGTTGGGTGGAGCTGTAATTACATTTACATGAGGGCACCAATATGCAAATGAAAATGATAAAAAGGGAGTCGGCAGTCTGTACGTTTGTCCCCAAATGACTCACAACCCCACTTTTACTGAGCCGCACTGTGGTGTAAAGTAATACTGTGTCCTATACAGAATTGTATAGATTTGAAGTATCTTATTCTATTTTTTCCGGGAATAAAATTACATGTTGGTCTGATAAAAGTGCATGACATCATACTGTATAACTTAATTTCTATGTTTTATGTGCTTTTGCCCTGTTTCCCTCCACACCTGCACTGCATCGCCTTCATTAGCCCAGCCCTGCTCCCAGTGTTGTTCCCAGCCTATCAGCTCCTTCCCTGCTCTCTCGGTTCCTCCTCTCGTTCCCCTCCCCTGTGTTTCTCCGCCTCTCTCCACCTGCACCTCATCCCCTCGTCAGTTTAATTTGTATTTAAGTCCTGTCTTTAGTTCAGTCTTTGTGGAGTCGTCTGTTGTGTTTGCCTGTTCCTGCTGTTGATTTTGAATAAAACGTCGTCCAGTGATCTTCCTGCCTGTCCGTCTCCTTCATTTGGGTCCAACTTCTTTGCTCTCATTATGACACCTATGTATTGTAATAAAATGGATTCATCCCATAACGCAATATATAAAAAGTGGACAATCAAGGGTCACTAACCAATATTTGTCTGTGTTATTAACTGTGTCAGGGACTGGGAAGTAACCAGTTACATATAATTAATTACAAAATAAATGTAATTATAATCTGTTACAGTTACTGAGAAAAAATATGTAATTAAATGACTATTACTAACCAAAATGTTGGTTATTGTGGTTACTTTTGAATATATTATTTTCAGATGTGCGCTGTTTTTCAGATTTCTCTTCCGACCTGACTTTCTCAATTTTACCCTTGTTTTGTTGCCTTGTCACATTTTTTTTTTTCATATATTATTTAAGAACACACAGGAATGCCTTTTGCGTTTTTCATATTTCCAGACGGTGTTTCCAGAGCGTTGTTGTTATTGATTGATTCTCTTGCTTGAAGTGGCACTGCCCACCCATTTTAAAACATTTGTTAGAAAAGTAATCAAAAAGTAAAAAAGTTAGATTACTTTAATAAGTTATTAAAATGGATACATTACTAATTATCTACTACATTTCAAGCATCCAGTACAAGTATCCTTCCGACCACTGGTTATTCATTACATGACGGAAAAAGGATGGCTACCAGTTGAGAGGAATGACTAATAACCATTAATGTGTGACATTATTTTGATCTTGCCAACTGACACACTATATAGTTATCTTTATAGTAATTCCCATAGTGAGCGGTGAATAAATGAATCATTTTGGGTGAAACCTGATTATACAAAGTTGTAATCAGGTCAAATAAATGAGGGCAACTGTGTTGATACGTAGGGAAAATAACTGCATGTCTGTGCTGACAAACCAAGAGCGAAACAAAAGAAAAACAACCGATGACGCCCCATTTTCATAACTGAATGCGTTCATGCTCTGTGCTCTCGCAGTCACACATAATGCTGGGTTGAAGTATTAAGTGAAAGGTTGACAAGTTGTGTTTAGACACAATTTCTATGATATTCAGCGGCGGAACTGCACGGTTCATCCAACAAGCTAATGTCTATTATCTGTAGGCAACAGCTTGAAAGTTTGATCCCTTTGATACTCCGTCACTTTAAAAGGAGGTAAATAAAGGGAAATCACTGCTGGTGGGTTTATTGAGTCGACATGTTGTTCTGCTGTGTTTACTGCTCAGTCAAACGGGTGACAGAGAAGGATTTCCTCCGTAGTGACAGGCATGCTCTCCAAACTGTGTCGCTCTGTTTCCGTTTTTAGTTTTTCCAAGAAAGAAGCTGAGAGTGTGGCCCTTCAAGTGTGCAGCCGGAGACAAACCTCTGTGTCTGTGTGTGTGTGCATATGGGTTCAGTCACAGCAGGTTGTTTTATACGTCAGTTTTCAATCTGGATTAAAAACCCCTGTGGAATAAGATAGGTCTCTTTGTGGCATAATTAATGCGAGTCATGAATAATTTGTCATTTTTTTCTCAAGGTGAGGAATTCTTACAGATAAAGATAGACTCGCAGAAGCATGACAGAGAGAGCAACATAACAAACTTCTTTGTCATCAGAATTAGAAATGCTTTGTTGGCAAAACTTGTTTAGTTTTAGCGCAAACTTTTCCCGAAGTATCATGAAATCAGAATGATATTTTTAAAAATGCACAAACACCTGCTGTAAACACCACATCGACAAAGGGTCGCCATTTTACCCCTTTCCTATTGCATTTAAATGTAGAATATGGGTTTAAAAACATCTTTGTAGTCTAAATAAACAGGAATTATACATTCACAAAGGGTTTGGGGGATGAAACCCTGTGAGAAAAGCTGAAGGTTTGCTTCAACTAATGCGAATATTTCCTCCCTGTTAACCTCCTACCTGTTGGTTAATTAACTAAATGAACAGCTGACGCTGAGAACAAGGTCAGGTTCTGTTTTTCCCCCAATTTGTGAAAAGGAAAGGATTAAGTCCTGGGAACAGAATACATCAACATGTGTGGGTGTGATTTATATATATATATATATATATATAAAAAATAATAATAAAAAGCCTGTGTGTCAAGTTCTTAATAGCGAGTTCTAGTTTAATCTAATTATGTCAAATGATCTTGTCCACATACCAAAATGTTCTTGTAAGTAGAAAAAGCTACAGGGAAACATTTTATTTTTATTTTATGGTTGTAAAACCAGTTTATGTCTGCACACCTTTTATGTCTGTATTCATTTGGATGCCCTTCCAGTCGAGAAAATGTGTCCGCAAGGGTGCTCTCCCAGTTCACTATAAATGTGTCATGGCTTTCTATGCGCTGGTGCCCCACCACATACAGTTGGTGCCCTTTTTTTTCGTCCCTGCCCCTCAAACATCCTGAGTCTGCCACTGCTCTAACATCTTGAGCCCCGTTAAAGCATGCAATTTTTCTAAAAGCAATAGGAGCTTGACGGGATCCTGTGCTGCAGAAATAATTCAATAAAATTCATATTCTGGCGCAAGGCCTCCTATCTGGATCCACAATATACATTCACAGAATAGTCACTGAAAAGCGTGATTTATGTGAAAAGTAACTGTTGAAGTCCATTTGCAAAGGGGTGAATTTACAGCGAGTAGGCTGACCAGAGACAACCACATAAAAATGACAAGTAACAGAGACAATGATATTCATTCTGCCCACAGTAATTTTAACTGTGCCAACCACTAAGCCAACACTGGCTTAAAGGTGCCATATAAAGTTTTAAACTTTCTGAATATCTCCCCGTCTCTGAGGCTGAGTGTTTCACAGTTTTGTACCCCCAAGTTGACATGATAAATGTAAACCAGCCAGAGTGAGGTACTCCATATTCATAAAGTGTGTAAATAAATAGGCTGTGGTGGCAGCAAATCAACCTGTAAACATGACAGATGGAGCGAGGGGGGAAAGCAGTGACCCCCTCGCTTGTTTGGAGGAAAAACCACACTGATGTGGCAGAAAACAGAAATCTTGACAAACAGAATTTAGATTAAATTATTGGGCAGAGGAGAGGAGCAGAAACACTGGCTGGTTTTGCTCTTCCTACCAGTGCTTCTCCATTTTATCCTTGCTTTTGTGGCCCTGTCACATTCTTTCTCCACACATTATTTAAGAAAACATTTAATTGAACTGGCTGAACAAATGATGATAAATCCATCTCATCAGATAAAAGAACAGGCTATGTTGAACTTTATATAAAAACCATAGACAGTATAAATATGGACGGAGCCAATGCAGAAGTGCCTTAAACCTGCATTTTTTTTTTTTGTAATAGCCAGAAGGGGGAGACTCCACTGGTTGCAAAGAGAAGTCTGATTGTATGTAAGCTTATGAAAAAAATTACCCTACTTCTCACTTGATTTATTACCTTAGTAAACAGTTTCCTAATGAGTTTATGGTCTCAATCGCTAGTGCTAAGTGTTCTTCTATACAGCATGATGTTTAATTTGTATATTATCTCATTTAGAGTAAAATAAACAGTAAAGCAGGTATGTTTTAGGGCGTACCTACCTTGGGATTGACAGGTCGCTACCAAAGCATGTTCTCCATCAGATCCAGTCAGAATATCCTTCCCTGCTCCTTTCATCAAAACTTCAAAATTAAAACATTTTAAAGATAAATGTATGTATGTTTTCTGTTAATCTCATATGTAGAGGACAGCATTTCATTATTTCATTATATATTGTTTAAAATTGATGGTCTCATTCATGAGTGTGAAGCCCTTGGCTTTGGGGTGAAGATTGTTATCTGAAGGCCCAAAATGAGCTGCATCACACTGAGTCTTGAACCGTCAATGTCTTTGTTTCACATCACTTTGAGAAATTAAAGAAGTGACCTCAACTAACAGCATGTGGGTGTCCTGATTCAAAAACACAACACAAAACGAATCCTGCTGTACACGTACAATCTACATGATTGCATGACACAATCTATAAGATTAAAAGAGCAGCCACTCCTTGAATCAGATCTCTCGATGCGACGCCCAAGCTCATGTGCATAGAGGAGATTAATATTGCAATTGCGTTGAAAGGCTATTCATGAGAAGTATTTTAATAGCCCTGATATATCTAAATCAGACAGCTGCTGTCTGCACATAAATCTTCCTACTTCGATTGAGCAATGCCTTGTCTTAATTGGCAGGGCAGTATGGGGAGAATGTAATCACCTGCAGGTTGCATAATCAAAACCAAACATTGTTTGCATTCATGAAAGGCGGACAGGCTATGTGACTGAGTGAACCGTTTAGAGATTTAAATGTATTAGTTAAAGATATGATAAATATGGAGATAAGGGAGGAAAATGTATGGGAGCAGATGGGAGGCTGTTGAAGGAAAGGCACAAACAGCAAAAAGGAAAATAAAGAGTAAATTAGAGACAGAGAGACAGATGTAATGGCTTATCCAGACTGGAGTTTCACCATTGTTATTCATAGAATTGCATGCTTGGATTAGGAGAGGGTTCTCAGCCACATAGCATTCTCATGGCCTGAAATTGGCACTTAATTCAATGAGGGAGCAATGAGATCTGGCATGATTAGAAAAAAAAAAAAAAACAGCATTGGCACAGCTCGGCAAGGGGCCAGATGGTACAAAGACATATTTAGTTATTTTGCAAAGAGAAGGAATAAACAAAACACCCCAAGTGCTTTTTTATTTAACTAAAACTTTACATTTTAAAGGGGCAGTTTTTAGGATACGGCTAGAAGTTTAGTTTAAAACATAAGCAATACAATCTTACAACCTGAGCTTAATTGCCCTGTTAACACATCTTAAAACACACTTAATTTAAACTCAACATTAACAAACTAAAAATCGTCTCTGGCTTTCATGAAATAAAACCTCAATTCACAGGTAAAAATCTTACCCCTCTATCACTTCATGCCTCTCCTGTCCCCACCTGCCATTTCTTAGTCCTGATGGAAACCGCTGTAAATCACCTCTGTACTGTATTCCCTGTCCTCAAACTGGCATCCGTCAGTCTTGAAGTTTACTTGGGAGTGACTTTATCAAGTGAATACCACTAACACAATTATTATTGCTCAGTACACTTAGCTAACACTTCTAAAGCCCTGAAAGCGCCATCAGTGTGTCACTTATTATGATCGGTGTTACTTATGCTAGTTCTGAGGAGCACCAGACATATCTCCCATGGTTGTTTACTCAGTGACCTCCTCAGGAAACTTGCTACTTTAAAAAAAAAAAAAAAAAATTCATGGAGACAGACAGGAACCAGTGAGAAAGAAACGGACAAAAACTGAAACAAACCTGGGCCAAATTCAAACCCACGTTACGGTTTCATGGCTTGCACATCAGCCCAGTGAGCTGCCAGGACACCATAATCTTTTTCTTCACACAGTTCCCTTTGAAATATAAATACTGTTGTTAACACCTGCTTAACCAAACAGAGTTCTAGTCTTTTTAATCTAACTTAATGCATCTTTAATGATTAGAAGTCCTCCTAGCTCCTGGTACATGATTGACGCTTCAAACTTTGCAAACCTTGCAGCAACAAGCACAGCCCAGAGAGAGTTTAATATTAAAGTGCAGGTGAATGGCTATGCATTGAAAAGTGCTACAGTACAATTTGCATAATAAGATGTAAAATAAAAAAGGTCACGTTAACCAGACTTGTCACTTATATTCACTGAAGGAAAGGACGTTTGAGATTTTTATCCCGGCATTTCTTCACAACCATCTCGACACACTGTAAACCTGCCTCTTAGAAATAAATCTCAGCATCAATCAAACGCGATCCTGCTTCTTTTGAGAGGACGGATCAGTGTGTGAGTCAATCCGGAGAGCTGTAAGACTGTGTCTGTAAAGCTCAAACACAACCAGATAATCTTTGCTGACCGCAAGTTCTGGCAGTGCATCTGATCCCCCTCCCCCTGTGGGCGCCGATGGCCGGTGTCTTATCGGGAACAGTCCTCGTCCGGAGGCATGTTCCAGAGATAACAGACCCACAAGAGAGCGGGGACAATAAGCAGATGAAACGTCTGGGAGGAGCTAAATAAACACTGAACTCAATAGTATTGAATTTGTTCAAACAAACTGTGCATCTCAGAGAAAGCTTATCACACATGCAGAAAAATCTGAACCAAATGGATCATCAGATACTTTAATATGAGCTTCATGGATGCAGTAATTTGTGAATTGTGTCCACTGTTAAAGGAGACATATTATGCTCTTTATCAGGTTTTATTTTTGGTTACTACTAGAATAGGTAACATGCTTTAATGCTCAAAAAACACATCAGTTTCTCATACTGTCCAGTGCTGCAGCACTGTATTCCCCCTCTGAAACGCTCTGTTTTACCTCCTGTCCCTTATAGGGCCCCTCCTCCTGAATACCCAGTCTGCTATGATTGGTCAGCTCACACACGCCTGACCCAGAACACTACCAACAACAGAGAAGCTGTACTAAATCAATGTTTACAAACCACGGGGCATTGTTTATACAAATGTGTGACTTTGTGACGTAGGGTGATGTCACAAAGCCATAGAACTGAAGCCGTGATTACTGACGAGGCGTTTCAGGAGCAGTGTATTTAGTGGGAGAGAGGAGCTTCTGTCGGTGCAGACTTTTACACAGACAAGAACAGATATAAAACACTGAAGGAATGGGGGGAAAAAAACGAAAAAGCACTGCAGGTGTCTTAAAAATTACCAGACTGACATCTAGTCAAAAATGGATTGCTCAACGGTTCCAACTCTTTGATATTTTCTCCCCAGAGCACGAGATTAAATGAACAAAAGCTAGAAGCATTAACACTTGGCAGGAAAACATCTCACAGACGAAAATACACTGTTTATTTAGTGGTTAAACCAGTGAAGTACAGCAGAGGAATGCCTCTCTACTCGCGGGGATTGTGAGAGTAGAATCTCAATCCAAAGTGGGCCCGGCTGTAGCAAAAATATTTATAAGCAAATAAGTAAATAAACTCTTAGCTTGAGAAGGGATACAGAAAACCATGCATAAATACATAAATGCATAAATTGTCTTGAAATGAATTAGATAGAAACTTCCCGATGTAATCTTCATATAAATAAGTGTCTAGCTTGAGCACCTAGCTCATTCAGTGCTGATGCATTTCACTTCTGTTCATAATGTAGAATATCAGCATTACACTGCTGCATCTGCTTTGCCCGTGCGCCTACTGGCTGGACCGATGCTGTCGGGATTTCCCGTCCTCTTTCACTGCAGGTAATTGAAACTGTGCAGGTGTGAGGCCCAGTGCACAGGGACTTCATTAGTAAAGAGAGAGATTTTACCTGACCCAATTTCAGAATGCTACAGAGACCTTTTTTGACAACCCATCTCTTGTTCTGACATAAAGAGGAAGAGTGATTAATTTATTGCTATGGTATGTGAATCCACAGAGAGCGTCTCTACGTCATTTCCAGACCTCTAAGACCTCCTCACCCAAGGTCGAGGTCAGTACGAGTGGTGATCAATCTTTAACGCTTCTCCTTCAAAATCATTCTTTTTGTTCAGAGCATCCAAATCTCCTACGGCACAACTATGATCAATTCACTTCACTGTTTTTTGTTTGTTTATTTTACAAAAACAACACATGCTACAGTCAGAAAACTCAGAGCTTAACCGTTCCGGTCACGCTGAGACAGACAGATGTGGATCTTTTCGAGATCTCCCCGTTGATAGATTAATTCAGACGAGCGTCTAGTTTGGAAATCACTTTGCTGTGAGCTGACTGTCCCGCTCAGTGGAAGGAAGCAGGCGGGCATGAGTGGAATATCAAGTGTCACACGGATGGCAATCACTGTTACGATTGCCTGATGTACAATACAGATTAATTACATGGTGCTCATTAGGAATAACCTGTTATGGCCTGCTAAATAGGTTGAGAAAGAGAAAGAAAGAAAGAAAGAAAGAAAGAAAGAAAGAAAGAAAGAAAGACATAAGGAAAGAAGGAAAGAGAGAAGGAAAGAAGGAAGGAAGGAAGGAAAGATGGAAAGAGGGAAGGAAGGAAGGGAGAAAGGAAGGGAGGAGGGAGGCGGGAAGAAAGGAACAAATGACAGAGATAAGGAAAGAAGGAAAGAAGGAAAGAAAGAAGGAAAGAAAGAAGGAAAGAAAGAAAGAAAGAAAGAAAGAAAGAAGGACATACGGAAAGAGAAAAGGAAAGAAGGAAGGAAGGAAGGAAGGAGGAGGGTGGCGGGAAGACAGGAAGAAAGGAAAGAATGACAGAGGTAAGAAAGAAAGAAAGAAAGAAAGAAAGAAGGAAGGAAAACCCAGTTGATAATGGCCTTGTGTTTGTTTATCTGTGTGTATGTACAGTAATGTACGCATGACTAACTCCCTTGTTTACATTAACAAGGACGATCTCAAACCAGATCTCAGAGAACGTAAAATTGCTCACTTGATAATGATTTTGTCTTTGGTATGAGCGCCTGTCACAGCATAATTAAATTATCTCTGAAGTGAGACTGTTGTTTTTCTGCACTAGTTAAGGGACATTTCACAACTTCGTGTTCACACAACTCATTATGGAGAGAATACACACTAAAAGACTGAAGCGCAGCATCAAATAAGTAGACTTTATTTGTTATTTGGTGAGGAGGCTTGACAATTTATGGAGTGTTTTGTGGGGAGAGAATCCCTCTCTTTAAATCTCTGTCTTATTAGAGGAAAATCCTGTCTTAAAATCTGCCTTATAGGAGTGTTAATAGGACTCCTTCTTAGACAGTCGCTGTCAACCGTGCCGCTGACTTGTTTTGGTGAGCAATGATCATGATGCTGCTTCCTACTTCCTCTCCGATAAAATCGTCCTAGAGTCGCGTCCGATCCCTAATGAGTCTGGAGTCGACAACTGGCACAGGCGTAATGGGTCATGAAAAGCTTATTTCACTCCGTGTCAACTAGGGAGGCAGATTTTGATTCATCCCAAATCTGCATACCCAATTTACATTTCAAAAGGAAGCAATCCTTTTAATTTCCATGAAATTGGGTGTCTGTTAGAGGGTGACTTAGATACACGGAATACATGAATCAGTCCAATAGGATTCTGACTCGGAGGACATAACACGTGGGGAAATAACCATGCAGATTATTGGTGTGTTAACCTCCTATCAACAGCTCAACATTATGCAACATCACCTCCCAAATCTTCACAATCGACAGCTTATCCGACAAATATTTAAACTCTGTGATCCCTAATATTGTCTTTTTGTAACATCATAGCCAGGGGTTTCTGCTGTAGACATGAAAGAAAACTTTCATGTTTTATTAGGTCAGGATTTGTAAAAACTAATCATCTTTTTCTTATCAATCGTCCCCAATTGCACATTGCACACGGTTTAAATAGTAGTTGAAATGTTTAATACAGCAATAGGATATTCCTTTTTACTTCCCGGGGATGAGAGCGAAAATTATGTAACTTCTTATTTGGCTCACATGGATCGTCCTCTGATCTTTCCTGGGCAAGACAGAAGTATTTCGTGACCTAATTCTCCAAATGCACAATCGAGTGCTTACATGGCGAATCTACAAATGTAGGTCAACATGGATCTTTATGGGTCAGCTGGGCTGTAGGAGAGAATGGGGAAAAAATTGTTTATGGGAAATTTATAGCCCAGCAAATATACTCTTTGTACCGACTACATATCACTTTTTCAGAATTGTTGATAACACAGTAAATCCACTCGCTGCTGTCCAACTGAAGACTGAGACCTTTTTTTTTTTGAATAAAGAAAATTGATGCTACTCAGGGTGACTCATCCTTGTCTGCATGAAACCGTCTGGTTGTAATATCTGTGATCCAGAGGCTGATATAAAGCGTTTGTTCCCGTAAGAGAAGAAGAAATCATTTCTCACATGAGATGACCTCTCATTTTATGAATATCTCTTTCTTTCCCTGAAACACTGTCACCAGAAAGCTGCTCAAAGAGGCCACAAATTTAGCTTGCCCCGGTGTCTTGTCACTCATAAATAGTTCCTCACCTCTGGCTCTGTTCCATCTGCTCTTGTCCCGTCTATAAACAATCTGTGCCCGTCTCTTCACCCCTGTCTTGATGTTAGAGAAAGTGTCCAACCAGCGTTTTGATTATTCGAAACAAATTATTTTCGTGTATTTCAGTTTCTATTTTATGTTCCTAAATGATCGAGACGAGGCGAGTTTATTTATATATCACCATTCAGACACAAGGTAATTCAAAGTGCTTTACAGGGGCATAGAAATAGAGAAGCAGCGGCACCAAGAGAGCTTTAAAAACATTGAAGAATAAACCAATAACATGCAAATAGATACTTAAAGACTAAAAAGAAATAGCATTTAGGTCCTATTTGTGAGAAAAGTTGATTTTTGAGACTCATTCCCAACAACCCGACACTTCAGTATTTGATGAAATCAGCGTTTCTTACAGATAATACCTTTAAGCTTCCTTCTGTGGTGCTTCTCAATCAAGAACTTAAAAGGGATGTATTTCCTTTCTTGCAGAGTGTTAGATAAGAAAATCGATATCATGCTGATATCTGGAGGCTAAATATGAAACTAGAGCAATCAGATGATTAGTTTAGCTTGACATAAAGGCTGGAAACAGGGAGAATCAGCTAGCCTTGCTCTTCCCAAAGTAAAGCTGAGCAATATATTAAACAAATTCAATTAAATATAATTTTTGTTTTTGCACAATGTGTAAGATGTCAACATCTAACCATTGCAACTACATAAAATGTTCCCTTAATTCAGAAAGTATGTTAGCTGGCATTAATAGTCATCTTGAATGAATGAGAAAGTTAGATTATATGAGAATATATTGTGAATACACGTGTTTCCCACATTCATGTAGCTTGCTGGATTTGTTGTCTGGTAATAAATTCAACACTGATCTGAGCTCTCAGTTTGGGTTTGGGTTTGTTGACGAGACATCATCTGAGGTCACGAGAATTGGATCCGAGGGAGTCAACTGAACATTGTGTGCATTTTACTTTGTCTGTCCCTGCTGAGTGGCTAGTGCTAACTAGCAGCTGTCTGGAGATACAGGCTGATGCCAAGAAACACACATTAGTGTCCTGTGTTTTGTGTTCTGTCCGTGCTGAAACTGATAATTAAACTGAATGTCTGTTCGCTGAAGCCATGTGGGATAACTGATTCATTTAAAAATATGCATAACAGTTGTGCAGGCATTTTTTATTAGTTATGATCAACTGTCTGGCACTCAAGGATGTTGAACAAGTTGTTGCAGATGTTGTTTTGGGAACAGTGATACATTGTATTTGGGAGGTATGACAATGTGTTGTGTTTTAGTCTTGCAGTGTTGCAGAGGGAAAAATTGGATTCAGATTGTGATTTATTCCCAGGCCAGTCCAAAGTCACAAAAACCACCCACCACCACGATAAATCTTACTAATAAACACATGATACATCCATATAAATAGATAAAATGCACTCATAATTTTGCCCATTAAGTGTTTTGAATACATGGAAATTTCCATCTAACCTTTTTGCATAAATACATTTTAATATGTCACATTTAATGCAAAGTTTTTTGCATCATGTTGAGTCAATGTGAGTAAATTAAATAACTTGACTGATCAAATTATGTTAATGCAGACTTATAAATAAATATTTGAGTGTATTTTACCAAAGTTAAGGGAAATTTCTACAGAAACAAATTGTGTTTTTCAAGTGTTTATTATGTAAGGATTATACTGTACATAAGAGTAATACATTTCAAATAGGCCATATTCACACGGTGTCCATTTTCCTCAGGGATAATGTTATGCTGCTGTGTTCCAGGTTGCAAATCTGACAGATTATTGGCATTTCATTACTTCCCCAATTGATCAGCAACTGAAAAGATGATAGATAGTGAGAATCTGGTGGGACATCTGGCCACATTTCAAGGGAATGCAACATATTTGATTATCCATCAGCTAAAGTTAGCATTCAACCACCTTCGAGCTAATTACTGTTTGATTACATCCAGAGTGTTTCACTTCCAGGTTAAAGAATTCATGTCAAACAGTTAAACAGTAACGTAACCAAGGAATTGGTTGAACCCTAATGAATATCATTTATTTGTTATTCTGTCTCCTGTAATGAATCAAGCATCTGGTTATTTACTTTATTCACATTGACTGAACTGAACATGATAGAAAAACTCTGCATTTCAGCCTTTACATTGGACTTATGTTATAGAATCAAATGGAAAATTTGGATGGAGTCACTGTTTTAACCTTTTTTTTTGTTTTTTGAGTGTGTAAAAATGACAACTTGTGGTTTTACTGGGAGTTACGTGCTGGTCTTTGTCTTGGTAAAGTGGTTTCAGTTTCTTTAAATAAATAAGAAGTTTGCCCCGGCTAACAGTCTTTATGCAAAGCTAACCGTCCACCGGCTGTAGCTCCATATTCAGACGTGAGAGTGGTATTGATTTTCTCATCTGGCTCTCCACAAGAAAGTAAATGAGCATATTTCGAAAATGTCAAACTATTCGTTTAAGAACCAGGTTGGCATTTTGGACTCTATGATTCTCAGTTAGCTCGGTCAAGTCGGGGGGCTAAGGCTGAAGATAAGGAGCACAGTTTATTGGAGCAACCTGACGATGTCGAGGGCCAGATAGAGGGGACAGAAACCGCTGATGAGGAGAGAGATGACAGCAGAGTTAACAGGATGGAAACATGAATTGGTCTTGCTTGAAGGGCGTGAGAGTACAGAAGATGGTGGGAAGAGATTGAAAACAGCTACAGCTGAAGGAGGACGAGCGCCGCTGAAACTGAAAGAAGAGGTTAATCAAATGGTCCAGTAACGCACAATAACGCCTTTGTGGAGGATCCGGTGTTTGAATCTAAACAATGTTTCATTTTCCAATTAAATCTCTTTGACGAAGACAGGGGAGTGTTGAAACAGGATGACAGCTTTAGAAAAGTGAGATAAAAGAAACCCCAAAGTACGCAATTACACGGCTAGTTAAGGAAAATTAATGGAAACTGTTAATTTGAAAGGTCAACTGCAACTCGGAAGCCATGACAAAGCTCTTTCTCTCTTGCTCCTCGAGTTTCTCTTCCCTCATAGGGTTATATTTCCAGAGAAACCGTCGAAAACATGCCTGAGGAGAGCTGGGTCACAGGTGTTTCTGTTAACATCAGTCAGAGGAGCAGGGTTCAGAGAGGCAGCTAAACCCTCCAAAGATCCCTATCTCTTTTTATTGCAGCCGTTTTTTTTTTTTGCGTTAAGACAAAAACAAGAGGGTTGTTGACACTATCACAACAAGGGTATTATTAATATCAGCCTTTTAATATAGAGACTTCTGTATATTAATTTTCTCTGCCTGGTTTCCTTGATAACATCGTTTGCAGCAGATGGGTAAAATTGTGAAGTTAGTGTCCTTCACAAAGAGTTTTTGCTCTTTTGTCTTTGACGAGATCTGCATCAATAGAACGTGATCGCCGACTATGATAAGAGGCGAAATTAAATTTGGGGAATGTCCTTGTCTGGCCAAACAGCTGAGCAAACTGTGGCGCCATAATAGCCGCAGGGATCCCTGCATTGTGAAAGGCGGTTTAATGTTTTATGACTCATTTCTGATGAGACGATCATTTAAAGGCAATAATTCAAAGATGGACATTAATGTGAACATTAAAAGACATTTAATTGAACATATCCTACAGCTGTCTTTGGTTCCTTTAGTTGTTTGAAACAGGCTGGAGATTTCATACGCTGAGTCAGAACTTGATGTCGACACAGTACAAGGTTTAATGATATAAAATATGGCTATCCCCGCCAAAAAAACGACATTTAAGCTGCTGTCCAACACTGATTCAGTTACACAGGTGTTTATAATTACTTTGGCTCCAATGTTCCAAACTGTCATTTACTTCAGTGCTTCACTCCACTTTGCTGTAAATGATCCAAAACATCCCAGAGTCACCGAGGTTTTCCTTACATATCATTCTATACATACTGATTGTGGTTTAGTATATATTGTTTTTGCCGTTGGCATACAAGAGATCAACGCACTTTTCTGTTTTATACTAACAGTAAATGATGATCTGCTGTCAAACTGCAGCCATGAAATACCACTAACCAAAATGTGTTTCCAAAGATTTAATGACATTTTTAATATATTTCACTGCCAGAGTTTCACCTCCATCCCCAATTAATTTTGATATTTTGAGGCTGTGAGAAGTTCCTTTATTCCATCTGTGCACTGTGGTGTCCATCAACGGCACACTAAAAACTCAACTGCGTGTGCATGTTCTCTCATTTGACTAGAATACATTTTCATTTAAGGACATGTTTGTCCAGTTGCAGCACAACAACAACTCAAAGCCAGCACAGTAATAGTTTGCATTACGGAATGAGGGCACAGCTTTCCTGTAACTGCCCACACATGACAGGATGTCTGACTAGCGGAAGTAACTGAAGCCACCTGTGTGGATGTGCAGAGGAAGTTTAAACAGAAAAGTACACAGGGGCGTCATATCAGGTGTGACACTTCCCTGACAAAAACAGGCTACACCCTCTGACAACCACGCAAACACTGACTGGCTGCACCTGATTGGGTGAATGCAGCTAGTAAGCCATGCATTTTTTTTTGGGACTTTCAGGGTGTAAGAAGTGGACGCCCCTGATTTGCATAAAGTAGCCAGCTTCACTACCAGAATGCATTGCACGGCTTTCAATGCCGACAATGAATGGGAGGCATGAATGGGAATGATGGATCCCATGGACACGTACCTTAGCTTTGTGTGTCACACTTGTGTTTTGACATGTGAAAGCACAGGTGCACATAATGAAATCACTGATAGTTGAAATCCATGTAGTTGCTTCAGGTTCAGGGTCCTGGTGTTGTTCATGTCATGACCCACTGGGACATTTGAACAGAACAGAACCATTGTTAATGTCATTAGTTACACCTGTGCCTTCCCTGCTACAATTGGCTTATGTCAGTAGCTCTGTCCCAAATCCACACTACATACTAATCCTGCATACAAAAAGCACTTGCTGCTGTACACTATTCTTCCACAGTGGGATCTGCTCACAGCTGGGGAAAAAAATATTAGCCCTAACTCATACTCTTTTGGAAAGAAAACATTAGTGTCTCTTTGTTAGGTTTAATTAGCAGTGAAGCATCCTGAAGTCACAGCTTGACTGAGCAGGTTTGGTATTATTTCCTGATTTCTTGTACACCATAAAGATCAGTATACTGTGCATCCATCCAGCTCCTCTAACAATAATCCTTCAACCCAGAGTTCAGTCTCTTTCTAGCAGCTTTGTTCTAGCTCATCACTATTGTGCAGAAATGAGCTTAACTGTATCTCGTTCGTGACACTGGACTTCCTGCACGTCTCCTTACTCCCTGGAGAGGCGTGCTGCATTTCTAAAAAGAGCCTTTCCACGCCAGACATTTTGACTTGTCAAAGCAAAGAAAAGCACAGGTGGAAATTGCAACATTAATGATGGCTGCATTCCATTTAAGTCAGCTACACTTAACAGAATGCAGCCATTGTTAACGTTATTGGTCACACTTGTGCTCCTCCTGCTTTGACAAGTGAAAATGTCTGCCGTAGCAGTCTGTATTAATCATACAAACAAGTAAAAAAAAAAACAACTCACACTTATATGCGCTGTTGTCTGTCACTGCGGCTGTAGAGGTTGTTGTGTTTACCTGCAAAACTACAGCTCAAAAAACGCCATAGAAGGATGTTAGATGTTACAAGAGCTACTGTGTGAGTCAGTAAAGCCATATTAAATTTCAGGCCACACAAATCGGACAAATTAAATACCAAAATGAAGTTGGTCCTCTGTTTTCATTTCCTGTATTTACTTTCAAAAACAAAAGTATGAAAAACAAACCAGTGTTTGTTTTTTGGTTACACATTCTTAAACAAATAACGAAATAATTAGTACATTTTTCATTTCAATTGAAAATGGAAAGAACGAATAATACATGTATTAAACTGGTGTGGTACTGTGGGTCTTTGGAGCCAATGTGCCGTCAACAACACTTCTCCTCCCTTCAGGTGAGGACCAGTTTGCTGAGGGGGACCCTAAGATGTGCCTGAATGCTCCAGACAACACAGTTTACAAGGTCGTGGAAAAGCTCTCCAACACGATAACATGTTAAGTCTGTGAAGGGCCTCATACAAAATCAGAATACACATTCAAAACATTGAAACTACAATACAGTACAGATGCACACAAAACACACCTTTAAAAAGGTGTAGCTCAGCTAATTCATATATTTTACTACATTTTTGATCACATCAATCTACAGCTTTTGGTGTGGGTGTTGTAAGTCCGTTAAAACTCCTTAAACTTTTCTTGTTCTTCCTTATCTCATTTACAGCCAGCTTGTAGTTTTTCTGCGGTTGTTTTCTGTTCACAGTCTGCAAGCCATTAACCCTGTCTCTTGTTTCTGACCCTGCTGTCCGCCTGTTGTCCAGCAGTTGTCTGCAATGTTTTTCTGTCATTCATCTTCACACCTGCTCCTCATTCTCCTTCATTAGCTTGCCTAGCCCTTTAGCCCCTGAACTGTGATGCCTCCTTGCCCAAGTGGTTCAGCCTTGCTTTGTATCCCGCCTGCATTTGTGCCTCATTTTTTAATGGTTGTCTGCTTTTTAGATTTTTCTCTGCTGCCTCTGAATCCACTGGGCTTGTTTGCCTTTTCTGACTGTCTACATGTTGCATAAATGAACAAAGCTAGAAGACTAGCCACTCAGTAGACTTTGCTTTTGGTGCCTTTCCACTCCACACCTTGTGTGCCCACATTGTTGGTTAACAATTGCTGCAGACGTCCCTTGGATTTAAGTAGCTTTTAGAAATTCAAAGAAGGCTGACCACAATCGACTGACGTCCCTGAGAGATAAGACTCTTCATACAATGTAAATTAGAAATTATTATGCTGTTGCAGAGAACTTGAAAGGGGGAGAAAAGTCTGTTGCCATGTGACTGCACCATTTGCTGAAATGTTGGCCACGTGTGTGTGTGCGTGTGTGTGCATGTGTGTGTGTTATCTTGCATTTCTTGAGAAACACAGCGTTAGCTAATATGTTTTGGTCCAAAAAACATTTAAAAAAGGAACTGAAAGTTGCAAAACTGCCGATGTCAGAGAAAATACATCATCAAATCATCCTGTTGGCGGGAATGAGCAGCAAGCAGGAAGTTTCCCAAAGTGCTTACATCCCTAAAGAATTCAATTACAGCTTTACAGCTTTACATTTTTCTATTTATGGAAAGTGTAGTAGTGCTGATTCGTATGCCACATTATCACTACTGTTCAAAAATGGCTTTTTAGTACATCTTTGTGTGGCGGGGAGCAGGAGAATATACCTGCCTTCAATCAGCCCCCATTGTTCCTGTGATGTTCAGACTGACACTACCTGGTCTGACATCTGGTAAAGGCTTTGTAATTTATCCTTAGGACAAATCTGTCAGTGCATAATGGAGGTATTTGGTAATTGTTTGTTCTTTGTTTTCAAAATCAAACTCATCATCCTTGAGCGGCATCTTACTAAACTCTTCTAACTGAATGACACCCCCGCAATTGTCTCTTTTATATTGGACATCTTGACAGGAGAAAGGCAGTTATCGCGGCTTCCTGGGTTCTCGCAACCCTTCAAATTGGATGAGAGCATCTGCTGCTTCATTAAGAAATACAGCCAGAGGATGTTCCGTCTCTGAAAATGAAGAAGCAACAGACTTAAAGGTACCCCGTGGAGCTTTTATTGCAAACAAAAAGGGCTTTGTTTGTATTTGGTGTTTTCTCAACAAAACACATTGTGTGTTTCCTTCAGGAATACCAAACATATGTAATTCATTTTCAAACCTCATAAAACATTTGCAAAAGCTTTTTTTTTAAGCGTCTGCATTGCTGACGGAGGAGCTTATCCTCTTTTATTAGTGCGCTGCTTCATTTTTACAACACATTAGCTTCACCGGCTGTCAATATTACATCACCCCCCATGCTCGTGGTGTGCGTGCATCCTCTTACTGTACATGTGCTGGCAAAACAAACATGCACACAATGTGGGGTTGATGATTTATTGCTCAAAAACAAAAGCACAACCTAGTTCAATTTCTCAAAATTACAATTACAAGTATTATCCAACACGTTCTCACGTCCAACTTAAGCTTCAAACTATGTTGCTGCCCCTCTAGCGTCATTTTTTCACATGAAGGGCTCATCGGTCAAGTCAGCAATAATATGTGATATGCAACGTCCGGTTAGACTTTCGAAATAAAGCATGATGAAAAACATTTCTTACGACATATTATGATTTTTGGACGGTTATGTATTAATTCATGTTTAAACGGTTGCAGTTTGGTTAGGTTTAGGTGCCAAAACTACTTGGTTAGGTTTAGGTTTCAAAATATCTTGGTTAAGTTTCAGCAAAAAACATTTCAGTTTAAGAACAGATCATACTATGGGTTAAAATGACTACATTCATTCACGTAACATGATGTAACTACATCACTAACCTGTCCTAACTGGCATAAGTTATGTCACTTACGTACAATAACTTTCGTTAACTTAAAAAAAAAAACATTCTTGGCTTTTGGTCACAAACGTAGCACAAAGCCCGTTCTCCAGAGTGAAAGTCCAGTGTATGACCCATCAAACCCGTCAAACTTAGAAGCACAGGGCCACTGACCAGGCTGCAGTATTTGATGCGTTGGGATTGAGAAGAGGCTGTGTTATCACATCTTTGATGACAGTCCTGTTCACCTTCTCTGTTTTCCAAGGCCAACCTTCAGCATTTCATCTGCTCTCTTACGCTGGCGATTGGCTGTCAACTCACTACACAGGGACAAAAGTGCAGCAAGGATCACTCCAGACCCTGTAGGAACTAGCCATCTGTGCAAAAAACCCTTCCTTTTGAGACTGTGCTGATTCATCAAGATGTGGTACCTGACCCAACCTGCAACTGTGAAAGCCTCCTTAAGATTTGAATTATTTTGTGGCTCTTTAGAGTGGAAAACAAAGCCTTCAGCCACAGTATTAGTCAAAGCCAGAATCTGTCAAAATGAACTTGAAATTCAATCGTCTTGTTGAATTTTCTGCACACGTGTCTTCTGAAAACCATGATGATTGCGTTGATCAACTACAGACCAGAAAAAACGTTGACATGCCCACAGGATTATCAAACCTATTGCCTTAATATTGCCATCAGCGGCTGAACAGCTAAGACTAAAGGATGTGTGTAGTCGAAAATAGCTTTATTACTCCAGAGGCAACCGACCCGGAGAACTGTAAAATTGGTCACAGAAATGGTATTGATCTGGCTTTTCAAAGCGCTGTTGTGACTAGACTCATAATGCTCCTTTTCTAAATGCTCCCTTTCTGTTCAGTCTTTTCCCCAATCTACCAGCAACATGTGATGTTATAATAAAAACGATCTAGATTGAATCGCAGAGATTTCATTAGTACGGTGCAATTTGCAAAAGTCAATCATCTTCCGTCTGTATATGATAAAATGAATTCATTTTCAGGTCGTTGTGTTCAGAGACACCTCGAGAAAATCACCCCACTGAACGGCTTGTCAGTCAAGGAGATCCCTCAACAAAGATTAGAATTTTTCCGTAATTGATCCTGAGTCATGCGATCGTAGAAATATACATGGAGCTGCTCGTTCTCGGTGCGGGGTGACCTTGTCGGAAACAGGAATGGTCCTTTATACATATCCCCACCTGGGCTGCAGTGTAATGGAATGGGAGATGAGGAAGATGAGCCAGTGCAACCAGCTTGAGCAGACAATGACTGAGTGTCCGGGGAATGCTTCCTAACATAATGCATTACCGCAACATAATTGACTTTAGTGCAAGACAAGATCCCCAAGGGCTAACAGTTTAGTGCCAAGGTCACGGTTTTGGGCCGAACGCGAGGTAAGTATGAGAAGGCTTGTGTCAAGGTGGACAAAGGATGAAAACACACAAAGAGATCCATTATCCTTGACCTTCCTTACAGCATTGTGTATGTAAAAGTACGGCTCTCTACATCTCACACGTTTCAGGGAATCCAGGACAATTCAAGAGGTTCTCCTGGGCAGTAATATTTTATTCCCAGGAGTTCAATAAATCTTTACAAGGCCACGGAGAGATTGTGCTAGAGAAACGGTGTGTGAAATGCAGAGTAAACACAGGATACATCTTCCTGCCATATGATTGTGCCATAAGGAAATGTGGCGGTGGTGGTGGCGGAAGACGCTTTTCTGTCATTTAGCAAGGCTCGCTGACTGAGTCTGGCTTCAGTCTCTGGCCAAATGACAGCATATTTAGTGTCATCACCCATCAAGCATCTGTCAGTCTGCTGTGCCTCTCGCCCTGATTGATGGTCTCCCCCTGGAGTCTAGTGAACAGCGAGCCATCTGACCACAGTGTCACTATCTGCTGGTTAATGACCTGCTCGAAGGCTTCCATGACTGAGCGGAGCGCGAAAGTTAGCTGCATGTGTGCGCTAACAATCACGACAATTGAACTTTGAACACACAAACAAACGGGTAAACAACTTAATATGATTATTTTGCATGCTGCCGATGGTATTTATGTACATATACATGGATTATTTCTTTCATCCATGACAAGTAGCTGCAAAGGGAATGATTATATAGTTTGAGTAAAACTTTTTCTTGCAGCGGCGTATTTCCTGACTTTTTATCCGGGGATTAAACCGTGGCACAATAAATCTAGTAGGGGCGGTTCATGTATTTATTTATTTATTCATGTTAAGTGTAAGCCACAGAGCTTCTTATGTGCCTTCAGAGTGTGTGATGAATGTGCACTCAAGGCTCATTCTTGGTGAGGGTTATGAGCTGCTTTTAATAATGATCATTGCGAGATGCAGCCGGTTATGAAGATGGACTCAAAATGCAGCCACTCAGTCCAATAACTTGTCCTGGTGGTTAAATGTTCATTGATGAAACAATCTGGGCAACGATTTGCTGTTGTGTGCACGCAAGCATAATGTTTCAGTCTTATTGTTACAAGCGTGGAAAAGAAAAGAATTAGGAAGTCTCACTAGAACGGGCAAAAAGAAATCTGTCGTCGACCATCTGTAAAATAAGCAAAAATCTTTAATCCCAGCTGGGTTAGCCCCATCGCTGAGTTACAGAGGAGAAACTCTAACTGGATACTGGAATTAAAAAGCAAAGGAAACAGTTTTGTGGGGGCTGTATAGCTGCCGGTTATTTTCACTCACGTCAAATGTGAAATGAGTATTCATTCGATGTGGGGACAATATCCAAGCAGCGTGAAATGAGCTGAAAAACTTGATGACCGGTTTTATTTAACAGTTGTTCAAATGTACGTGACTGAGGGGAAAGGGTGAAACTCCTATGAAAGAAATATAATAAAGGAGCAGGAGAGATGCTCTCCAGATGATTCCCAAGAGGCCTGTCCTCCGCCAGGGCCTTGCTATTGAACACGAAGGTACCCTCAGAGCTGTTTTCCACCTGTCAGGATGTTTTTGTGTCTGCTGGGGATGCAGCGCCCATGTTTTCCTGATTGTGGGATTAAATGGACGGGGTAAGGATAGCAGGCTGGAGATGGCATCGACACTCTGTCCTCTAGACAACATGATTACTGCTGTGCTGTTGTTGTCGTTGTTGTTGTTGTTTTTGTTATTGTTGTTGTTGATGATGATGATGCTCTGTTTAGACACGTCTGGTGACTTATTTATTTTTGAACAGATCTTATGGAGCATGCTGATTGGACAGAGCAGACATAGATAAAGCAAAGTAAGTCAGCTCAGTTTTATGTAAATAGCACCAAATCACAACAGAAGTTTTACACATCTGCTGGATGTATAAAAAGTGACTCCAAAACTGTTTTTCCGCTGTTTGCTGTTGGCTGTTTACATTTTATGATGTCGTAGTAAAGCCCCTCTTTCAGTTTCCTCTTCAACGTGTCTCTAGGTCACTTCAACAGACGGACCGAGGTAAGACATGAACAAGCTGATCAGAGGCTTTGTTGTTTATCTGGGTAGTCCTAATTTTAGTCCTCTCCTTGTAGGGCTGTTGGGAAGTTTCCTGCCTCTCACCTGGCCATCAGCCAATCATGACTCGGGACTTTGGGATCTTAAGCAGGAGTGGCGAATCAGATGTCTATGCCACCCTTAGTCAGTCCCCAGATAGTCCCTGAGGCAGTAAGAGATATTCAGAGAGGTGCAGCAATTGATGTCCTCATTATTTTTTAATACATCACTTGAATACGTGATGATGTAAAAATTCAATAAGCACTTTTAGGTGCTCTTCTGGCCCTCATTTGGGCCTCACAGGGTGTGAGAAGAAATGAATTACATCGCTATTGGTCATGAGGAGTCATGATGAATATTTGATCAGTATGCCAGAGAATTCTCACTATTGCTGTTAATGACAAAGCGTGCCATCTGCCACAGCAACAGGTAATTTAAGGCATCCATCATAATGTGTTGTCACAGGCGCGAACAGAGAATTATACAGTAACACTGCGAACCGGCTGCAGACTATACCCAGATGACATGTTGTCTGTATTAGAAAGACAGCAATAAGTTTACTTTCCTCATCGCAGCCTGGCCCGACATCTTCCAGCACTACTTGGTGAAATCAGTATTAAAAGCGGTGACTAATACATTCGAGAACAGCGTGTTTTCATTGCTTTTTAATTGAGGAGGTTTTACAGCATGATGACATCATTACCCTCCTCAAACAGCCCGCCGCATTAGACCCTCGGTTCATGTACAAACTGCAGTGTGGAACAGTCTGACCGGACCAAGGACAAATTAGTGTCAAGGAGGTTGACTGAGCCAGAGCAGGTGCTCACCGTGAATGCGAATTGAGATAATGCTTTTTATTATCAAATATTCATGACTCACTGTGCATTACAGTCCATGTTCTACGCCAGTGTCTAATTGCCAATTACACCTGCAGCTCACAGAGCACGATGGTGAAAACGATTCCACGAGTCCAACGGTTTAACAGAAAATGGTGACATTCATCTCTTCTTAACTGAAACCATATGAATAATAAACATCTTAATTGAAATGTTTTGAAGAACTTAAAGGATCTCTTTCGTTAGAAGAATAAGGACGCGACCTCAAGGAGAATTTAATAGAGAGCGCCACGTCCAGAAAGACAAAAAAATGCCATCAGTGGAGATTAAGAGATGTGTCAACTATACTGACATCTTGAGAGCCTGCTTTATGGCGCTGAACAAAGATAAACACCCGGCGTTCGCAGTCAATACGTGCCTTTTTTATGTGTGTATGCAGCTCTCCATTAAACCCTACTCTCTCTAAATACTCCTCTGCTAGAGGATACCACTCTCCATTTTTGTTTAGTATAATGTGTCGAGTCTGGAATTATTCATCACGAGCAAATACTCAGTGAGGCACTTCAGGGCAACTGACATGTTTCCTGCATAAACACGGCAAGAAAATATGTGTTTAAGTAGCCGATCGACGTGTCTGTGTATGTGATTAAGATATCAGCGTTCTCCCCGTGTATCTTCTAAAGACTTTTCACCAGGTTTCAGCTTTGTGGCTGTTCATTTTTCAGATAATCCAATGTTCTTTTAAAGGAACAAAATGTAACTTCCCGGGGAAAGATAGTTGATTGTTGCATGTCAATGCCAGATCGTCAAATACTGACACTGATCTGATCCAGGCTGCCAACCCAAAGCTTCTGTATCTGATGATCTTGGGATAGGACTCAACAATCAACTACCTTTCTCCATTAAATAACATTCTGGTGTTTTAAATATGTATTTCTTTAATCAACCCAATTAAAAAACACAACACAACTGAAAAGTGTCTTGTTAAAAATATGTTGAAACCAGTGGTTTCACGCTTAGATATATTGTCTCCAACGGTCGTCTCTCGTCAAATATATCCAGTGGTTTCACCCAGCTGTCACGCCACCACCGTCCCCTCTACCTCCACGCATGAAAGTTGGCTCATATACTTTATATACACACATTGATCGATTCATAAGTTTATTTGCTCATTTCAGTGTATAATTTCCGATTGTGAAAGACACATAATACACTTAAAGCACTAACGCACCTTCCATGAACGTAAACTTCTATAACCTGCCCCTATAACATAAGATACAGTAGATTCAGATGGCCAACCCTCTTTTTTGTTTTCACAAACCATATAAAGATTCAGCAGTACATACTCAGATACAATCAATTACAGTCATTGTAACAGAAATGTTACTCAATAAGTCCTTAATGTCCTATTATGTTTTCTGTAGACCTGTAAAATCTGCTCATGCTGGAAGACATTGCTCTTCTGGAAGTTTTCCCCTTGACTTTTATCCTCAATCAAATTTGAGATTTAATTTAAACAAAGTTGCCTGGACTTAAATCTTCACCGGCTGATAGCTCAGTCACAAATGTATTACAGTGATAAGCCAGAGCACTCCTCATATCAAGCCTCTTTCAAAGCCGGAAAAAGTCAAAGACATAAAGGTGACTGACACTTCTATCTCTGTGGAGCCGTTATGATTCTGATCACATAAACGCTGTCTGTGGTGCAACCTCAAAGTTCCTGAATCTAAAGGTTCCTTTATTCAATTACAAAAGCAATCAATAATCCCAAATGAATCTTTGACGGTGAGTTGTTTTGATGTAGGCACCATTGATGAGATTCTTGAAACTTTTTTTCTGCACTGTTAGTTTCATAGATTACATTTGCCATGCAGGGAAATGCTGTTACAGTTTGTTTATTTTAAAAAAATGACCCGTGTTCCCTTACGTTTAATAGGAATCTCATTACAAGCTGATAGTTTGACATCCCAGCACTCACAAGAAGACGACAAAATAAAAGAGTCATGCAATTATTATGACAATCAAGTTATCGTGCCGGAACGGAAGTGGAACTTTATTCTGTTGCTTGCTTTATGTTTTACAACTACGCATGGACCTTAATGAGACAAGAGGCCAACAGATAACTCCAAAGAGTTGTCTCACTAAGTGGTTGTGAATAACCTGAGTCCCAACTTTTACACGTTTTGGTGTTTAATTGATTCATACACAGCAAAAGTTTTGGAAGCGGTCCAGAAGATCGCCTCAGCTGGCAGCACCATAATCCTTTGGGGCAACTGCGTCCATCAATGTTACGGCAATCTAAAAGTGCTTATTTTTGCCGCTGACAGGCTGAGGTTTTTATTCCAGGTGTCTGAAATCTCACGAGTTGATTTGTAGATGGCGACGGCTCTAATGACGAACTCGAGGCTTTAAAATGGTAGTCCACAAACCTATGTGTGACCTCATGATGGGTCCAACCTCTACAGCCTGTGGTTTTAACAGCAGGGGCCAGTTCCACCAAGATAGACTTTGACTATCGCTTGGATCAAACTACCAGTGAGACTTCAGATGGATGTCTGAATCTATCCGTTACACAAAGCTGAAAGTTAAATTGGCCTTGGACTGATTTGCTATGAATCCTGGGTAAATTAAGACTTTCTCTCACTAATAAAACATAAATTCCCCTCCGAAAATCCAAAAGTTACAAGACATTTTATTTAAATAATTAGGCAAAGAGTGTAACATAAAAAAAACCCATCCGGGTAGCATAAAATCTCTGTGCAGAGCTGAGATGCTGTTTTCTTTATGCAGCAGAGCTCAGTACTTGTACCAACCTGTGAGTCAGGCTCCTTTCCTCTGACAAACAAACATGACTGGCAATGTCCTCACCGCTGTGTATTTCCAACAGATTGCTGTGGTCTCTTTTACCCTTTCTCTCTTCTCATTACTCGCTCCACTCCACAAATCAAGGCCTCCCTGACTCTACAGACCAGCCTAAAGTGTCTTTGTGTAACCGGCCTCAGACAACAGATATCTCAGGCTCAATGGATTCTTTGGCTTTCTCCACATCTTATCCAATCTTGGTAGACAGAATGAAGAGAAGTGGTGTGTCTACAGAAGTCTCACTGCTCCTGTGGTGATAGGTGATCCTCATCTTTACTGCTTTTGTCTTGGGCCCTCTGGACAGACAGGAGGAATCAGTTCCTGAATTTAGAAGAGCTTTCCTGAGTATTTCCATCTTGGCTTCCTGGGTGTCAGCAGCTGTGGTTTTGATGTCTCCTACCTCCCTGCTTTCAGGTCCGTTGCCTCTGCAGACATCCCTCAGCTCTCCCTGGAGGCCTAATTTGATGATGATAGGATGGATGTCTGAACTGAGGTGCTCTCAAGCAGTGGCAGCCCTCAGGCTGGGATGATCTTCTCCCCGCTGAACGACCACCATGTCCCCCTTCTCACTCCTAATTCATAAAATATTGGCAAGTTCGGGTGTGAGGAGTTGGAGAGTGACTGAGCTGCTCTCAGAGGATTTCCAGATTTCCCCAGAGAATAAGATACAACTTAGTTTAGCTGCTGTATTAATTAAAGGACAGTCTGGTTTTTAGATTTGTAGACATTATAAATGTTTTATAATCGTTATCCTAGGCTAAATTTTCTATACATTTGTAGTTTTTTTTTTTAAGTTTTATGTTCAAGAGACTATATTTAATGATCCTTTGAGTAATGAGATGTTTAAAGTAAAGTTCACCCAAAAATCCGTTGGGGTTATGTCGATGTTTTGTAGTCCACAAAACATATCTGGAGCTTCACAGCAAAACAGTGTTGCAGCAAACTACTAAACAACTGAAGAAGACTGGGACTTGTTTTTAAAAGTGGCTTCATACAGTGTTTCTGGTATAATAGAACTCTCCGGAAGCCCTGAGATCCCAAATTAATTAAAAAAAACAAACAACATTTCCCCCTTTGACGCTTTGCCGCGATCAGGCACCCCTTTCGGCTTAGCAGCTACAGTGAAGACTTCGGGCTTTAAATAAAGTTTTTTTTCAAATTAATTTGGCATCTTGGGGCTTCCAGACACTTGGATTAAGCCGGATGAGCTGTATGAAGCCATTTTGTGTTTTTTGGGGGGAAATTTTTGCTGTGAAGCTCCAGAAATGTTTTGCGGACTACCAACTTCACTCGACTTTCCATCAGCATGGGGCCGAGGAGATAAGGGCCGAATTTTGATTTTTGGCTGAACTTTTCCTTTCATTAAATATTCATGGCATCATATACTCACGAGTGATGCGTCTATGTTGGATATATGACGCATTAGGACATTTTAAAAAGTGATTTTCTGTCAGAGTGTCTCTTTAGAGTAGAAAATATTCCTGCCTTGGGTGTGAAATTACCAAATGTTGGTGGAACTATTCACAATGTGGCTCCACAATTTTAACAACTGTGTGAAAATGATTAAAGCCTCAGAATCCGAGCCATCACATATCCACCGTGAGGTGCAGGATCTGACAGAGAACAAAGCCTGTTATTCTGGTTTTAAGAAGTTTGCCTGTCTGGGTTCAGAGCCAGCAGGAGGCTCAGGTGCAGCAGAGGGAGACAATCCCTCCACATTTAGAGGGGGAATAGACCTGTCAGACCTGTAAACCCTTGAAGAGCCAACCAGTGGAACCATATGCATCTCTCTCAGCACGCGACACTTATCTGGTGTGAACCAGGGTGGAAAGATACTAATGCAGGACGTCACCATGCGAGATGCAGGCGTTCTCAGCGGGTGATCTCTGTTCTCCGGCTTTGTTGATGTGGATGCATCGCACTGAACATTCATCACATTTCAGTGATTCATGCAGCTGGTTCTGAACAAAAGCTGAGGGTGTGTGCTGCTTTGTTTTCGGGTTTAAATATATAAATAATTGTGCTGCCGGTAACTCTCTCTGTGGGCTGGCTCATTATCAGACAGGTGATTTTTTTTTTTTCCATTAGCGAATTCAAAGATTTCCCCCGTAATCAACTGTCAGGTTTTTTTAAATGATACGAGGCTGGTTATATCGCTCATATCTCTTTTCTTCACATGGAAAATATGTTCATATCTGCTCAACCTACATTGATATGTGAGTGACAAGGTGCTTTGCTTTGAGTTCTTTATGTTGCGGTTAACTTACTGTCAATTGTCAGGGTGATTTTGTACAGAGATGAGTTCCAACTCAGTGTTTTAAAGGAATAATTTGATAATAATTTTGAAAAATACACTCACTTGCTTAGGGAGTTAGATTAAAAGATAAGTTTCTCCATTTTATGGATTTCTGCAGGAAAACCTTCCTTAACAACAGAAGAAAGGTGCTTGGATTATGGCGGAAAAGCATTTGTCTGCTGTTTAATGTATTTTTTCTCCCCGGCCACTTCAGTTGTTCAGGACAATGCTGTTTTTGCTGTGAAGCTCAAGAGAAGATTTCTGGACTTTCCATCAGCATGACGGTGGCAAGATAATGACTGGATTTGCATTTTTGGGTGAACTTATCCTTTAAAGGTAGCTACTACTCTTGTGGCTGTATGGTAATATGTTAGCTTAGCTTAGCATAGCATAAAGACTGTAAACATCTAACCTGGCTCAACCACAAAACAACCAAAATCTTCCAACCAGCACCTCCAAAGCTCACTTATGAAGACACTGAATCTCATTTGTTTGATCTGCACAGAAAACTAGAGTGTAAAAATGTCAGATTTTATGGTTTGAGCTCAACTATTTCCACAGCGAGAGCGGTAACTTCCTGGAGATTTGGTGTCACCATGAGATTGCATTGGGAAACCAGCCCGCAGCACAAATCACAACCTGTTTTATATTCATTTTATTAGTGAATTGGTGAGCTTGAGCGACGCTGCCGGGCACATTTCATTATCTTTGGAAAAAGTCAGCCATCTGTTTCCCCCTGCTGCCAATTTATGCTAAGCTAAGCTAACTGGCTCCTGGCTGTATCTGTGTGTATGTATCAATATTCTCATATAACTCGCGGCAAGAAAGCAAATATTTACCAAACAGTTGATCCATTTCTTTAACCTGGTAAATTCGATGGCCTCATCTTCGATGGTGGATCCACATGAGCCTCTTAAAACCACAGCTCAAATTATTTTACATTCAACATTTCACTGATTTCATGTTTGGTTCTGAACTGTTTATTGAAAGCCTGAGTGATTGGTACCAAGCAGCCTTGAGGCTTAATTTAATGTTTCAGTGGTGATTACCTCCATTTCCAATTCAGCTCCCAGTCTGATGTGGCACATTGGCAGAGGAGGAGCTGGAGCCACACTTGTTGCTCATGTTTGCACTTGAACATGTAATAAGCCTTTTTGTATTTGCTGGAAATGTGTCTTGACTTGTGTGTAACATTTGACACGCAGACTGACGGAGTGCAGAAAAAAAATCACATTAATCACGTTACAGGCGGACGGTTTGGTCCACAGACACACAGGAGGGTGTGTGTGTGTGTGTGTGTGTGTGTGTGAGAGAGAGAGAGAGAGAGAGAGAGAGAGAGGGAGACAGGATCGCCGCCTCACGCAGCGTGTCTGTATCAGATGAGAGAGGAGGGGGTGACCCAGGATTCCCTTGAAGCTGCTCTCCAGGAAAAAAAAGGGAAAAAAAGAAAAATGTTACTAGATTGTGTTTGCACATCCTTTACCGGATAGGATCGGCTACCACCGCTGCTGTTTTTCCTCTTGTGTCACCGATTCGTGTCTCTTTTTGTTTTTGAAGAAGATGCCGAAACGAGGAAGAAAAGTGAGGCAGACTATGTCGGGGATAGACAGTTTGACAGAACGAGACGCGTTGTAGGAATCAGGGGAAGAAACAGCGGACAGGTTGATTTAGTGCAGATATTTTTTAATTATTGTCATTTTTTAATTATTCTACCATCTTCCTTTTTAAATGTTTTATTTGTATTATTCATTTTAAATGCCGAATCGTCTGCAGGAGCCATGCGCGGATAGAAGAATGAGAAAGTAGCCTCTTTGCATCAAGATCTGAATGAATATCTGACCGCTCATCTCACATTTCACAGACAGCTTTTGCTGGTCAGCCCATGAAGTAAAAGTTTTACGTGTCATTTTCGTGTAAAGGCTACGAACCAAAGGCGATCTACAAGCTGCATCCTTGGTTAAAACGCGCAGCGCAAGGTGTCGAAAATATACCCAAAAAAAATCACGCCGAGGCTGAACTTTGCGGAGGGGTTTCTCCCTGTTTCATTCGCTTGGGCTTTTGTTTAAAGATAGTAGCAAAGGGTCCGTCTCAAGAAGAGAGAAAAAAAAAACTCGGGAGAGCTGGACTATATGAAGATCGCGACACAGTTGTTGGTTTTCCCTCGCAGAAATGCCAGTGCGTGCTGTGACCACCAGGTTCATGTACAAGGGACTTTGCACTATTCCAGATGTCCTCTCCTACCGGACCCCCGTTATCCTGCCCGAGGATGAGGTGGAAGGTGAGTCCTTCTGGATTGTGTGGTCAAGTTGTGGTGATTGTGTTGATGAGAGAATGAAACATCCACCTGGTAAACTAGTTCAGGACCCTGGAGAGCTCCGGCCGGTGTGCGCTTCTGTTCCTGATGCGCAAACGTGGCTGCACACGAACCTGTAGGTCTGATTGTGGAGATGTTTGGCAGTACAGATGTTTTTCATTGTGGTTAGGATTTAAAATGTTCTGCAACACCTCCATTTTTATCTCTTCACCTTTTTTTCCTTCTTTTTTTGCATTTTGCCCCTTATTTTTGGCAAATCTCCTCACCATCCTCTAATTATTGCAATAGATTCGTAAAAATCCTCATGTTTTCCCCACGCACAACACATGCCAGGCTCTCCATACATATTGGCACATTGTCTTCAACTAGAAAATGCCATTTCTGCTGTCTTGTGAGACTAAATTGCACCTGATTCCTCATTTTCTGCTTGAGGGAAAACTGAAGAGGCGAATTTCCCCCAAAAAAGAGCAGCCTGAAATGGAGGAAAGAGGCTGTGATGAATGACAAATGTACAACTATAAAAATGTACAACATTTCCTCACAAATAAAAGGCAGATGAAAACCATTAATGAGACGGCAGATTGATTTGTTTTTGAGGCTTAAATTACATCCTCTCATCCATCTCCAGTTTGTTTGATGTATTGCTAAAAGTGCCCATCACAGCACAAAAGAAAGATTCATTGAAGCATTATTATCCCCTTTTCTATAACAACTGGCTGTGTTGCGTCGGTTTTTGTTTGAGCAAATGGTCCTCACAATGAGAAAGCACAGCTGGCAGTGATTTGGAGCCAAGCCAGGCAGACTCCAATAAAGAGATAACTCCAATCAGATTTGATATCACCAAGTCTTTTATGCGAAGGGAATTCCATTTCCCCTTTCTTCTGTCTGTAGGATGCCCGGGCCCACAAGTGGCTGCCTGCCCTTGCTTTGAGCCACTCATTCGACATTGAAAATCCACTATCTGCAATGACAACATAAATTTAATTGACAGGTTGGCTTTGGAAAAGCAAGAAATGGAAACAAACAGTAAAAATGACCAGAGTGTTGTGCGCAGACGACGAGGATGCAGCTTTTAAGGGTCCTTTTCAAACCGCAGTTTACTAATTGAGAGGCATTAAATATTCAGAACATAGCGAGAAGGAGCATTCAAGCGTGAATGTATTTACCCAGGGAAGATTCACTGAGCACATAACGCACTGCTACATTAAGATGGCCTCACACCTCGGAGTAAACAGCGCTCCACCTTTTGTCTCCAGGCAGCTCCACCAGCAGACGAAAGGTGTTGAAGAGCACTTTGCCTGTAGTTCCTGAGAGTTTGAGATTAACCTCAGCAAGACTGAGGGTCTGAATCAGCAACCTCCCACTTACTGGCCAACTACCCTTAACACACAGTGTGGGAGCAGTGCCGCAGTCCAGTGTTTCCACATGAAAACTGCTCCCTTTTTCACATTCAGCCTATAAACATTGTTTGATCCACGAGATCTTTAATTACCGCGGGGCAGAAGTTCCCCGATTGCTCAACTCATGTAATTACTCTCCCTAATCATATTTATGATAATAGCTTCTTCCTGGCAAGGTGTGTGTATATATACAGCCAGTGTAATTTGACATGTTTGGGATCATCTGAGAAAGAGATTACAAACACATCACTGAACTGAAATGTATTAAGCTTTGGGAGATGACCCGGAGCTAGGAATAAGCACAAATCATCAAAACACAAACAAGAGCAGAATACCCTCATTAACATGCAAGTCAGTCACTCCTGCTATATGTTTAATATCCAGCTAAACTTAAAACCCAGATGAATAATTCTCAGACACTAAATCCAGATGACAGCAGATCAGTGTAGCAGTGTAAGATTATATATGGATTTATCATAATGTGCTCACCGGCTGTGGCTAATTACTTTTTTCTTTAAAATACATTTCGGTTGACCTAAATCGTTCTGTATCACCTGCACAATGTGCAAAATATAGTCGCACATCTACACTTGTTCAAAACATATTCGCCTTAAAAATGGATTCTAATAAAGATGTTAATTTTTTGTAAGTACAGACTGAAACTATACATGAAAAGTGAGTGTAAACCACAGTGCGTTAAACCAACAGGAGTTTCTCTTGGTGACATTGTTGCACGGGCTGACTACAATTTTCAGGTGCCCACTGACAAAACACAACACACAAGGACAAAAGGACCTTGCATCCTGTGCACAGAGACGCCGCATGTCACAGCACCCGACACGTACTGCCCCTTATAAACAGATTAAAGAGTTGTGTTCAGTTTCGTATTCAGGTGAAACCGTAAAGAAAGACAAATTGTGCAGGGGACTAGCAGGACGTTACACAGAATACATTTTCAGTGTTGAAGGTGTCGTATACTGTATCTGAAGCTTTGGAGTCAGGGAGTATGAAACAGGTGACCGTTTCTCGAATGTGTTCAACTAACTGAGGCAAATCCCAGTTTCTTTAGTGAAGAATACAGTTGAAAATCTCTTCTGGACAAGATAATAAGGTCTCAAATCATGAATATGTTGAAACTCTACTTTTCTTTAAGTTCAGTTTTCATTTTTATCTCGACACAACGCTGTGCTTATGCTCTGCTTAGGTTTAGCCACACAAAAACACTTGGTTAGGTTTAGGAAAACATCTTGGTTTGGCCTTAAAATATCTGTTTTGGTTGCCACGATCACGGATGGAGATGGTCTGAATTCCTAGGAAAAATAGTTGGTTTTTGCCCCCAGAAAAACAGCTGGAAATGTCCGCAGGTCCTTAAAAATATCCACTGGTGGATTGGTTAGGAACGTTAACTGCCATCATTTTATCCAGGTGACTGGGCTGCTTCAAAAGAGATCATTAATATAACTAATAATAACTTTATTTATGTGGCACCTTTCAAATACAAAGTTACCAAAGGATTTGCAATATATAATAAAAGATAAATGGATCCAGAACTTAAGATAAAAACGAGGTCAAATCATTTAAATAATTACAACTAATACCATCAGTTATGAAAACGTACGTAAAATTAGTCTTCATTAGAGATTTAACAGATGATGGTGAATTTGCCCGCCCGAGATCTCCAGGCAGGGAGTTCATGAGGAGTTAATAGAGCAGAATTATGTATTCTCACATTTAATGAGGATTTTCTGACTTTATAACAAATAGTTTTTGTGAGTCGCCTCATTAAAATCAAATTATAACAAATAACTTGATTTCATTGCATTAATTAATTTAACGATTATGATTAGCCAATAAAACGTGGGTAATTACTCACTCCAGTGGCACACTCAAGACTCAATAGAGATTATCTGCAAATCTGCGTTCTCAAAACCATTGTGATCTTTAATCTGGTATTTGATTCAGATCACAATCTTGTCTGTTAAATTTATTATACTGACCAGGACCAAATTGGACCTTGGCTAGAATGCTGCAATATAGCCAGGATTACAGACACTGGCAAGTGAATGGAGAGAAGATTGTTTACACTGGCTGAGCTTTAGGGAGGCTGATTAAGTACTCACAGCTCTTAATGGATCCGCAGCTTCCAGGGAATGTTTTTCAAACAGATGGTTGCCTAGGTGGGCAGGGTCAGTGGCAAGGCTCCCTGCCCTTTTCTTCGCCCTTGTGTCATGCAGGTGTCAGAAATCTTGATAAGCACTCAGCCTGTGCACGCAAATCTAATACTGCTGCTTCTTAAACATTTGAGTGTCTTCTTAAACCTCTTAAACCTTATAGAAACCTTAAACATTTTAACATTGGGCAGTGTGTTGTTGGGTTGTCTCTATGTGGAAGGAAAATCCAATATTTTTCATCATAAATGACATCCACACCTGTGCCACTCTAGACTTCAGACCAGCGAAATAACATTAAAAACATCCATTTAACATTTCTATATGTATTTACCTTGTGTGAAAGAGTTACACTCACTGTGCACTTTTCCATAAATGTCTGCGTGGACATCAGGCTGTGCCAAGTGTCTCCCGATTTAATGAGCACAATATTAAAACCAAGGTCCAGAGTCAAGTTCAGCCAATTAAACGTGAACTGACAGGGGTAACTGAATACATCTATGCCACTGTGACTAACAAACATGTCTCCATTACATTGGATAATTATAAACAAAAACTGAGACATATTCCGTTATATTTGAGTGTTGACTCGTTCTGTTATTGTAAATGTTCTGTGTTATGTAGCGTTTTCAAGTGGTGAGCATTTCACTGATGGCCTGTTCTTGTTGTCGCAAAGACAAACGCATCACTGACGCTAGCAGCCAGACAAAAACATACATTTTGTTTCTTTTGTTCCTGACTTCCCTGCAGCTCCTGGTATTTTTTCTGGATGCTAGCTTTAGCATTAGCAACATGGCTACCACTAGCAGTCTGGCTACTGTCCAAAACAAGAAAACCTGATCTCAGTAAAAACAAAGTAAGACACCCGGTTGTGTTAAAAAGTAGGCATGTTTTGTTACTTACTGATCTAGTATGCTATACTATAACTACTATTATGTCTATCCACCTTATTCCTATCCCTCGGAGATGCTTGCACAAATTATGTGCACGACTTCTGGCACGTCCATTCACTTAAACCAGCATTTTCCACAGCTGCCCTTGCTTGTATTGACTGTTTGGATGTGGGTCAAGTGACCCCCAAAGGGAGGATTATATCGTGTGAGAACATTGCTGAAGCAATGGCTTTTTGGCTGCATAACAGGAAGGGTGTCTACTCTTTTGGGCTGTTGGGCTAAAAGACGGTAATGGTATCTATGATCACATCATTTGTTTTATTCTGTGTAAGAGGAACTCATTTATAACTTTGTCTCAGTTTCTTTGCATTTTCTTAAAAACATATTCTCCACGACACTCTGGGATTTCCACAGTTACTCCAGTTGTTCCACCATTACCTGGAGGTAGCTACCAATAGCTGCCAGGGAAACAGATCATCTTCCTGTTTTGGTTTTGCAATGGCAAACCCGCTTCCTTTGTGCTATAAATCAAGACTTCAGTTTTCCGGGACAAATCCTGCCCGGTGGCAGACAGAACAGCGCAGTGAAAGAGAGGCTTACAGGGAACAAATGTGAACATTGATGGTGTCATATTTCTATTTACTTAATGATGACAGGTTTAAGCAGTTATATAGATATATAGTATAGTATTTTTGTATGTATACGTGAGCTCACTCTATGACAATACAATGTATTAATCATACTACAAAACACTTGCAGTAAACTGGCAGACACTTTAACTGCACATGTGTGGGAACTGATAAGACTCTCGTTTCATGGCTCAACAGTCATGACTTCCCCGGCAGTTACACTCTTGGAGGTCTCCTCGAGCTTGTATCACTCCTCGGTGCATCGCTGACAGAGGATGTGAACAGTATTTATAGATCACAGCCAGCAGGAGAATCCCCCAGACATGAGGCATTGTAGTGGAGTCTTCCGAAGTCTTCCACTTTGTATGCAAAGCTGTCTTCTTTTGTGCTTACAAATGGGGCCTTTTTTGCAGCGACATTGCAAACAGACAAGTATATGTGTAATGTATGTCTGCGTTAACAGCTGTCGAGGATCCTTAACCTGTACATGATGTGCACATTTGTCAAGCAGGATTTACAGTAGTTGGAGATGCTCTTCTGACTCTGCTATTCAGAAGTATTGATAAGTGTTTATTTAGTTTTTGGGTATTTTCACAGCAAACCAACAACAGCAACAAGGTTAAAAAACAACAGACAGGATTCTCCATCATCTCTGCTTCTGTCGTGGTCAAAGACAAATGTCTGGTCATTACTGTTGTAGCCGCCCAGAGAGATTCACAGTTTCAAACAACATCATCTAATGATGTTGTAAGATGTTAATTATGAGACTGTGTCCTTCTCTCACCTTGTCCGATTGTCCACCAGCACCATATTTCATTTGCATCAACACACTGAGTTGGGAAACACTTAGACGTGACGCAAATACTAATTGATGGAAACTTAACTTGCCGTCGAACAAAATTACCATTGCATGAAACTAAGAGGAGAGAAGAGCTGCAGGTCAAGCAACTCACAAATTCTCAACCCAAGGCTCCAGCAAATACAGCAAATTATAGGTTCAGATACCAAGGTGATGGGTCTGTGTTTCAGTCCTTGTTCTTTACTTTACCTTTATTTTCATGAAAACCTTGAGATGTCTGGCCAGGAATACCAGCTTCACAAAGGCCTAACGAACATCAAATAAAAAACAAACAGAAATCTTAAAATGAGATCAGTTGAAGTCTAATCCACACGTGTCTGTATGAGTAAATAAGTCATTTGATTTGGTCATGCTGAATAGCAGCAACCTTGTAAAGTCAAGCACTAATCCTCAATAATTCTCCTCTTTCCTAAAAAGATCAGGTCACGTAATTTCAACTCCGCCTGCCAAGAGCTGCAGGTAGTGGGAGTATTTTCAAGTACTTTTTGACAGCGGGAGTTGTTTTAGCTGCAGGGCTCGTGCAGCACGTCTCCGCCGTCTCTTGTGACTGTGTTTGTTGTGTTTATGTATGTAAATGTAATAATGTGAGGACGCCATAAATCTCGGAAGCAAAGATGGGTGAAGTGTAAATGTGCGGGACCTGTGATGATGGGGTGATTTATGTTTTTCACTGTGTGTGGTTTGTTATGAGACTTTCCACTGAGGCAGTGAAGTGCGGCGTTTCATGTCCTGCCACATCGTGGTTTGTCATATTGTGCCATTCAATCGAGGTGTGCATGAATGAGGTATTCTGAGCAGTATTTAAACAGCACTTTGTTGTTGTGTAGGAGGGAGAGCAACTTCTAGAGCATCCAAACAAGTTAAGCCATAGACTTGATGCCACTCTAATGACTGACTTAATTAAAAATATAGCATGTGATGAGCCTGTAAACTCCTGTTTGATGCCAGACTTTTGCTCAAGTACTTTTGGGGCACTGATGAACCCCTGTTGCCCCTATGTTCAAAACAACGCCGCACAAGCACCCTTTTGGACGCCCCTGTGGTAGATAAAACTTGATAAAGTGCCCTCTATAGGGTATAACTGTGTCACGACTTTCTGCAAGCTGGTGCCCCACCGCATACAGCTGGAGCCCTTTTTATTTTTTCACCCCTGCCCCTCAAATATCCTGAGTCTGCCTCTGTTTTGGGGTTTAAAGTCGGCCTGAAAATCAGTTTTTCACATGCATACAAGATATTAAATGTTCTTCTTGGTATTCTATTTTTCCACAGCCCTTTGTGTTACTATTTGTCTGCAAATTTGCATTATTTTGACAGTATTTTTATAACGTGTCGACCTATTTTATTCCACTGAGAGGGCCTTAATGGAGCTTTCTTAGCTGCGCGGCATATTTTATTTTTGTAGCCTCTGGTTAATATGATTCTCGTCTTGCCCCCCTTTCATTATCAGAAAGAAAGATGTCATGGGTTTCATCATGCTATTATTGGTGGACCCACCTGGGAAATGCTCTTATTTAATGAAAAAGAGTCTGATTCACCTCCCAGGGAATGTTTTTATCCTCCAACCAATTTTCAGTAACTACCTCAATAAGCAGCCCTTTTGATAAGAAAACTATTTATTGATTCAAGGAACATGCAAAAACCCCTCATGTTTCTACTTAACTATGTCGGTTAAAGCACTCTTGGTAATATTTTGTTATCTCTGGACTTGAAATCTGAAGTTGCTGTAAAAACCTACCTCATTTAATTTTGACGTCCGGCGCCTTTATCTACTTCTCTTTCATCACAGCAAACGGCCGCATCTTGAGTCGACACGAAGGATCCTGTTTGATCCCGACTGGCTGAGAGCAATTAGTGGAAAGAACTCCTTTACCCACGTTTATTGATCTTCAGATGGACACAAGAAAACACAACAACTGATCTGGATTAGAACGAACGTAATTTGACACATGATATGGGTTTTACTTATGCGGTGAATCCATTGCGAATAGTGTCATGAGTCATGTTCGTGCATATACAGTAACTTTGGAGCCTGAAGACTGTCTGTTATTGTCTTCTCTTCAGTTCCTGCGGTGTGCAGAGACCTCTTCATCTACCTCCTGTTGTGTTAACTCTATTACCGTTTCCTGTGCAATGTCACGATCGTTTATTGAAGGTGAAGATGGATTTTCGTAGTGAACTGGACAATCACTGTAGAGCTCTCTCAGCAGTGGTGCAGGCCTTTCCTCAAGGATGTTTGGTTCCTTGTTCAATAGGCAACAAAAAAGATTGTCTCGCGTAGGAATAATGCCGAAAGATCACTTTAAGGTATTTTCTGTCCTGTTGTACAATCACCCTGATCATGAGCAGCTATATAGGATGGAGAGCACTCTGAACACAGCCACTATGTTGTGATTCAAAAGCAACTCAATTCAAAAGCAAAGACGCAGCAGCTTTAAAGAATATCACTTGGAAAACTAGGAAAGCAGCAGGTTAGCTTGCTGCAGTATCTGCAACAAAGATAGCTATTGTTAGCTATATATATGTATATATATAGAGAGAGAGAGAGAGAGAGAGAGAGAGTATGGAGTAAGGGGAACTTCAGGGGGAATTTGGCTGAGCACTGACAGGCAAAGCACAGTGGAGCAAACAAACAAGAAACAAAAACAACAAAAACTATTTTGATGTCACTCAGTGGCTAAGTTGCATTGTGGGAAGTGTAGACACAGTTTGCAGAGTGCAATGCTGCGCCAGTGGGCTGCTTTTCAAAGCCTGGTGCCTACATTACCCATTACGCAATTCAGCCACTGAGTGGCATGCAGCTTCCTCTTGACCCACAAAAGGCTTTATACTACTCTTTTCACATATGCAGTAGTGCTCCCCAAGACCTGTAAACACACTTTAATGTGTAAAATAGCTGGAATTACCCTTTAAATCTGAGCAACAATGTGATAATGATGTGACTTGTTGGAAACTCTAATTATGGTTTTGGAAACAAATGGCTGAGCCATGCAATATTTATTCTGCAGTCATAAAACAAGGTCTCTCAGCTGGAAAACTCATGAAAGTAAAACAGAATGTGGCATCAAACAGCACGTCTCACAGTAATGAACCAAAATGCAGATTAAAAAAATAAAAAATGTATGACTTTATGATCTGATTATGAATGATTTTTAGGAGATTTTGACACAATAGTGTAACTCGCATCATTAAGTACACATTTCAATTAAGTCACAGTTACAGATTTAACACTTATACACACACTACGTAATTTCTCACTCTCTCTTCTGTTATGACTGTTGTTACTCATATAATGAATGTGTTGTTAGCTTCTTTTTGAAATACAAACAGACATGTTTAGAATATCAATGTGATGCACAACAGTGTCATCCTTCTCCAAATGCCATGTTCCCACTCTTCCTCTGGCCCAAAGCCATTATTTGGGATTTCCCCAATTACTTAGGTGAGAGAGCTTCAATGGCCTGTCTGCCTTTGCCAGTGGCACTGACACTCTGCCAATGTGCAGCAGTGGGCTCCTTGGCATCAGCCTTCGTCATGGACCATTTTCAGGGATTTTTTTTTAGCCGCTCTAACAAACAGCATGAATCACTCTGTAGGTCGCTCAGAAAAGGTCAGTAGGATCTGTTGGTCCTCATGTTCTGTTTTAACTCACTTGGAAGGTCAGCAGACTTTTAAGTCCTGGTTTTGGAGCTCAGGGTTGGCAAAAGTCGTGAGCTTTGATGTTTGGGACAAATAATTTCAAGCTTGTCATAAACTGTTTACAGGCTCCTAAAAGTACATCTCTGCAGCCTCTGAGGGCAGCTTACTTCTTGGGATTGGGCCAAGAAGTAACCTCAGAAGGAGAAGGAGCATCGGTTGTACTAAGGTGATGATTGAAAGAACAAGGTGATAATCTAACAGCAGGTCAAATAACCAAAGACAAACTCAAGCTCTAAGTTGAAGACTAAATAAACATCAACATGTCTGTTTGCTCTCCAGGAAACAGTCAAACAGAGTCATGATTCTGTCGGCAGCTGTTGGATTAACCTGCCATGGAATTGTCGGTCAATATTTCATTTTGTTCTTGCATGGCGAAACGTAATGAATTGGTGATATCATTTTTGTCTCAGTAAACTCAAAAGGCGGTTTAATGTACAGTAATATCCTTCTGTTCCTCCCTTTTGCCTCAAGTGACCCAGCCTTCCGACATTTGTAATGCAGGGGACACATCCAAGATATTCTGATACCACAAAAACAGATATTTCTTCTGCAGTCGCCAGAACCATTTTTAAGATGATGCAGCACCTGTCACCAGGATGAAAAAAATGCACATTACGATTTAGACAAAGGATGCTACACTCGCCATGCATGCACAATTGTTTGGACCACCCATAAACCATTTTTTTAACAAACAGTGCCGCCTTCATCAGATTTATCTCTGACAGGACCTGAGTTGTTCGGTAATTTACTGTAAGCAGGTATTACATCTTACTTTGCCATGCAGATTTCTTGTTTCGATAAATGCACACTGACAACTTGGTCTGCGTACATTTTGAGTAATGTTTTGAACTGTTGAATCATTGTGTTTTTGTTTGGAGTTTACTTTGACCTGACTACTTTTTTCATGGGCCTGCTTACTGAGATCAAAGGTCCAACACTGTGTTCATTTTCAGGTTACTTTTATTTTCAAGGTTTCAAGGTCAATTTATCGACATTTTTTGAAACACAAGGGTTTTAAAAAAAACTATATTTGAGTCATTTGTGCTACATCGATTTTGGAAAATGGAGTGTTGATGATGAATTGAAGAGTCTGACGGCCTGGGGAATAAAGCTGCTCTGTAGTCTAGTGGTACAGCAGTGGACAGCTCTGTATCTTTTGCCGGATGGCAGCAGGGTGAACAGACTGCGGCTCGGGTTGGTGTTGTCTTTTAGTATCTTCTGTGCCCTGTGCAGACATCTCACTTCACCGATGCCACTGATGCTCTTCTGGGTGTCTACTAACAACGTCTATTGCTGCAGCACCACTATTCACCCTCCATCTGAATTTCGTTTAGGCACACCTCTTTCAAAAAGTCCAGTCTGCTCTGATTGGTCAGCGCTCCCAGGCCTGATCGGGCACCACGCCATGGCTGATGGCTGTATAGCAGTGACATCATGATGTTATGGAAGGTCTTATGCCTCTTTTAAAGGCACAGTTTCCGAATACGGATTTTTGCACATTTCTCCGTGGATTGAATGTTTTGATACTCGTAGTCATGGTGTTTTTATTGAACCTAGACCTGCTTTATAATCAGAAAATACAGGAAAACTTACTTTCTACAGTATGGAACCTTAAAGAGTTGGCGAACCACTTTGTTATTGATCATTTACATTCAGCATGTCCAAAAATCTGCACTTTAGTTGACTAATCTTGCTCAAAAGCAAGATTTTGTTAGATGGTATTAATGGTATTAATCCAGTATGTGGCAAGCTTCCTATGATCTCCCTGAAACCAAATAACAGGAAACGGTCTTATTTGCCAGAGGTTAGTCATTATCGTTGCACATTATCATTATTATTATTTGCATATATTAATATACCAAAAAACCTGTTTGAAATGACTTCAATCTGGTACACAGCAGGTTTGTTATGGCGTGACCATGTACTTACCCTTGACTTGTCTCTGGACACTGGTGACGCAATGTGTTTGACTCAGTGTCACCATCAGTGCCATTACCTCAATGACTACAGACACTCTAATATCTTTTATGACCAATGTGTCACAATATTTTAGCCATTGACAATATTTCATAGCATTTTTACAGTAGTTGACTTGAGCAATAAGTTATTGCACACCACTGTGAAGGATTTGTTTAATGGTGTTAAAACAAGTCAGTAAAGGCTCTGAAGTCATCCTCTTCTCAGCAGAAGTTATACTAAAAAGTTTAGTCACACAGACCTTGGTTACTTACTGCTGCAGGGGAATTATGCTAAAAATACATTTGTAAATCCTGTACTTACATATCGTACAAGGATTTACTTGGCCTGGCTGCGACTTCAGAGAGCAGAGCTGGTGCACCCTCACAGCAGTGCAAGGTCACTTCGATTTTCTGTGATTCTCTCAGTGTAGAACAAAAGCTGAGTCTGTCGAATGTTTTCTTTTACATGTTTTTCATTCAACAATGGTTCCGCCTCTGTAGTATCATGTGTAAACTTTTTGTATACACAGGAATATACTACATCTATGTCAAAATGCATTTGTTTTATGCGTGTATGTTTGCGGGCATGTGTAATATGCTTTATTTACTAATACTCACTATGATATACACAAACACTTAGAGTAATAGTATCTTTGTGAAGCTTTTAATCATCAGTTTTTTGAGATTGTAGCAGAGATGTATTTACAATGCATCATGTGGAGAACAGATTATGTGAATACCTTTTACAATCCAGTATAAATTAATTTAAATATGGGCCTATAGAAAAATTTCTACAATGAATGTCTATGAATGTCACAACACATCCTCATACCTAAACGACTAAATCGGTTGATTGTCAGCATCTCCAAAAGCGACAAATATCACTGTTTGTTAAACAGCATGACAGTTGACAGCGTGACACAGTAACACACGTACCAGACCTTCGTCGTACGGTTGCCGCTTGGTTATGCTGAGGAAAACATTGTGGTTTGGGTTACAATCACTACATTACTTAGTCCTGTGCTTGTAAAACCGCTTCCCTATACAGACTTTTCAATCTTTATACTGCTTCTCCTCACTGCTGCCTAACAACAAATGCGAGTATGGGCTGTAATATTCAACCTTTATGGTCATTTTTGTGATGAGGACAGGCTCAAATGTCAACCATAAAAGTTTAAATTTCATGTATCATAATTAAATCTCATTCCATTAACTCATGAATGAATGTATGACATTACTTATCCTCAAAACTTAATTCACTTAATTTTACACTCAAGAAAATAATTAACAAAAAGAGACATCTTGGAAAAATGAATAATTATATGGACGTACTGAGTGCAGGCATGAATTAATGCATGTAACGTATCTTCAATATGCATGTTCATACATGTATGTACTGTATATGTGTGAATATGCATGATAAATATTTAGATATAGTGTTTGTTTTTGTTGTTGCTGTTTCTTGAATCTCTGGGGGGGGAAAGTGAAAACATGCAAACACACACAAATACAACGGATATTTTGTGGCTATGCTGAAATATAAAATCATTGCAATAAAAGTACGTGGCAAAACAAGAGGCAAACACATTATCTATTTGAGTGTTTTTCAAAACTCGACAGATTAAACATGAGATTACACTTGATTTGACCTTTTCAGAGAGGTAAAAACAGAGTTGTGTCGCTTGAGGTTTCCATCTGTACATTTTTTTAAATATTCACTCCTCACGGTGTGAAACAATCAGTAGTCCAGCCACCGCTCAGCTGGCTCAGTGAATTCATTATTTGTCACTGGCACCGGGGGTCGTGACATTGAATCTAGGGTGGTGCTGAGAGAAGATAACAAAACTCAAGCAGCACTGCAGGCTGTAATTTAGACAAATATGTTGTGTCTGATATGTCACGGGTTTGTACAGACGGTGTCACTTGTTCAGAAGGACCTCAATGAATGCACCACAGACTGGCCTCTTCTATTCCCCTACAAGCCTGTGGACTTGCCACTTGTGGGCTATCACTTGTAAAATGCGGTATCTCAGTCTTTCATGTACACATGATGGATGGTCAGTCCACTCGTGGGTTTGCATGCAAATTGCAGGTGCTGCTTGCCCAATCACATACTTGCATGCAAATTAGTTTTCTCCTTGGTGGAAGCACTCAGCATAATCACATGCTTTAAATCCAGATGAAGTTCTAATGAAGGTCCATACAGGCTGCTGGTGTAGCAGAAGTGGTCAAGTCAAACTCATAACTGAATATAGAGATAAGTCTATATTTGAGCTTACGTTGTTGTTTGAGCCTTTAAACGGTCAATTATGTTAAATCCGACGTTCATTTCTGGACACTTTCCCTTTTCTGCTTCGATTATATCAGGCTGGCATTGTTCACAGTCATATCCTACAGGTGGATTTTTTTTTGAATTACCAGTCTTGTTTTAATGAATAACACTAACTACCGGCAAGCACCGAGGAGTCTTGTATGTTCGAGGATCTACATCAAAAAGAAGCACAGAGGTTTCGGTGCCTTTGATGTGCAACTGCTCTTTTTACTACTTCAAACAGAATACTGTGATGCAGGGTGAGGAAAGCAGCCAAGTGGCAATGTTTATGGATTATTTACCAAAAGTTGTAGTTAATTATAAACATATGAACCTGCTCACTGCCTTCTGTCACAGCCGATTGTGCTACAGCCATGGTAACAGGTGTTAGCTCTGATGGTGTCTGTTAGTATACATCTATAGCAAACAAGGAATTTGCACCATATGTTTGTCTTAGCCGACGTGCCTTTGTGTTGAATAGAATCAATCACTATCTGTGTTTACAAACATCTTCCAGGTAGAAATCCACCTGCAGCACGCGCTATCTTTCATACAATTGAATTGTCTTTTTTCATGATAATATTTCAGCTAATTCATCCAAAATGCATATTTGATGCTTTCATATCTCATTAATAACAACATTTACACTAACCTCAGTTTGGGGACCTGACAGCATGAAATAAGCACAGTAGAAACATCAAATAGGTCAAACTATAGTGTTTTACTATATATCTTTACACGGCTAAAAATTACAACAAAAAATAAACACGTTTGCCATTGTCCCATATCTCTGCAATGCAAATACCCACCACTTCTCTACCAGAAAGTGACTGTAATGGCGATTCGATCTATATAAACCTAAAAACATAATACAATAAATCTTAATTTACATAAATCTTGTATATCTATGCTTATTTTCTGGCATTTAGCCGAGTCTCCATCCATAGTGCAAAAACATTCAATGACAGTCTCTCTGTCTCTATCCATTATGCTGAAATGTTTCTGTCCCTTCCCATTGTGTTCAAATTAACAACTACAGATGCTCTGTCTCTATCCCTTGTGATGAAATGTTTTGTCACTCTCCATCGTGCTGAGATTGTCAACTACAGTCGCTCTGTTTCTATCCATGATGCTGAAATGTTTCTGTCACTCCCCATTGTCTTGAAATTATCAACTACAGCCTATTTGTCTGTATCCACGGTAATGAATTGCTTCTGTCCCTCCCCATTGTGATGACATTATTAGCTACAGTCGCTCT